>NC_082725.1:34652793-35353960 GCF_030144855.1 Hypanus sabinus | reverse complement strand
TATTGTACCTTTGAGAGAACATGAATATAATGATATATTCAACAAGTTTACATTCATTCTTTAACCATTCCTTTATTTGATGGAGCTAATACAGTGCAAATTATCCATAAACCAAGAACAACTATTTAGGATCTCAGTGAATGATAGAACATGCAGAACACCATCAAAATGACCTGAAAATATAATGAAATGCAAGTTTTTATCTGTTGAGTACAAAAACACTGATATATAGCAAAGGTACAAGGATGTTAAACTACTTAAATATCAAGATGGAACAAATTGCTCTCGTTTTGTGCTTTATGATTCTAGGAGTGTGCATTTGCCCATGTTTCAAAAGGGTAATTGGGCTTTTTTCAATTCCTTTTGACAATATAGTTCCTTCCATTTGCCACACATTTTTCTGAACCAATATGTTACAAAGTAAGACATGGTAGTTCATTCACATCCTAGTCTTCCAAGTGTGAACAAGCATCTCTGTGACATTACTAATGAGTACAAGTCAATGTCTTGTAAACATGCTGTCAAAAACCTTTCAACTCCATCATACTTCAAAACAATAGAATCAGTAAAAATCAGTTTTGTATTTTTTAACTCCTTTAAATCAAAACACAGTTGATGAGAATAGTTTCAGATCATTTTCTTGAAAGGAGAAATTCCCCTAACTGTCAAGTGAAAATGTCCTGGATAATCACAGTGACAACTGCAACCTAAAATCTGACAGAGAGGCTAAATCCATGCAGTACCTGTCATTTCAGATAGTTTCTACATTTTATTATCAAGCTGACATCCCAGCTGACATTAAGTTCATGTAAAACAATATTTGCCCGAGTCAGAGCACATCCTGTGATGTGCTAACAGCCGACAGTTCATGCCCTTCAACAAACCCAACTCTTTGCAGTTTGCATATCTCTCAGAAAACTACTCTGTAATATGGAAATGCATTCCTCTTCTTTGACTGCATGCATGGCCTTAACTTTGCTTGGTGAAGTGCTGAGATATTCATTTCAACATGAACATTTTCTGCTAGACTTGCAATGAATAAATTCAGATACCCATAGGAATCATAACTAAGCATTAGATATGTTTAATTTATAGTTGGAATTGGCAGTTGGAAGGCCAGCCACAGTTTAGTTCAAAACTCTATCATTATACTTCAGTTGAACATAGACTGAATTAATGACTGAGACACCACGAAAATACTGGATCACATTTCTTGATGCATTTTGAAGTTTACTTTGATCTGCATTCTATTGATTTGCTGTTACCAGTGTTGATGCACAACGCAAATTTAAAATGTTACCTATCCCATTCCCTTATCAGATGCTGTTTGATCCATTGAATTCCTCTAAAAGTTTGTTTTTAGCTATAGTGCTGATCAAATCTTTAAACTATTCTTCTAGAGGTAGATGTGGTACTCTCTGATTATAGATTGTATCATTTTGAAAACTTCCCAGTGGAACTGTCCTCTCAATGTGTCATTATTTCTTAACTGGAATCAGCATTTTTGCCTCCAGCTTACATCCTGCCCTCAAATTCACCTGGTCAATTTCCAATACCTTTCTCCCCTTTCTCAACCTCACTGCCCCAACCTCCAGAGACAGCTTATCCACCAATGTCTATTACAAGCCCACGGACTCTCGCAGCTACCTTGTCCCACCCACAACTTGTCAGTTCCTCCATCCCTCCACCTTAATTCTTCCATCTCTCAAGATATGCTCTCAAGATCAGGTTTTTTATTCGAGAACAAAGGAGATGTTGTGGCGACCCACTTTCTGCACAGGCGAACCGGCTCACAAATAGCCAGCGAGCGGGGAGAGACTTTGGTAATGCACCTCTGACGTCATTTCCGCCCAGAGAGGGCAGGCGCTAGGGATTTAAATGTCAGCGTCGCGAAGTTTGAATAAACTAGTCTCGAAATGACTTACCGACTATGTGTCGTTATTTCAGCGCTGTGTGTAGCACATCATTACATTGGTGACCCCGACAGTTCAAACGGGATTTGGACCAAAGATGACCGACTCTTCATCTGTTCACGCAGTTTTGCTAAAACTGCCGACTTTCTGGACGCTACGACCACGCGTGTGGTTTAGCCAAGCAGAAGCCCAGTTCCAAATTCGGCAGATATCTTCTGATTCCACGTGTTACTACCACGTGGTGAGCACACTTGACCAGGAGATGGTTGCCCAGGTTGCGGATTTCATACAGTCACCCCCGGAAGAAGGCAAATATGAAGCACTGCTCATTGGGACCTTTGGCCTCTCACAGCGTGAGCGGGGTGCCCGCCTGCTTCACCTGGACGGTTTGGGAGACAGACTGCCATCAGCATTGGTGAATGAGATGCTGGCCCTGGCTGACGGACACAAGCCCTGCCTCATGTTCGAGCAAGCGTCCCTAGAGCAACTGCCCGAGGACATACACCTGCTGCTGGCCGACACAGATTTCAGTGACCCCCGGAAGGTGGCGGCCCAGGAAGACATGCTGTGGAAAGCCAAGAGGGAGAGCGTGGCATCCGTCGATCAGATTACCAAGCCACGCGCCCAACAACAGACCAGACCAGGCCCGGCAGGGGGGCACACACAACACAGAGGCAGGAGTGAGGAGGACAGTGAACATTGGTGTTTCTACCGCCAACGGTGGGACACAAAAGTCCACCGTTGCCGCCCGCCCTGCAAGGGCCAGGGCCAGCTGCGGCTAATGACTATGGCAGCTGGCCACCAGGACAGCCTCTTGTACGTCTGGGACAAACAGTCGGGATGCCGCTTCTTGGTCGGCACCAGAGCGGAGATCAGCGTCTTGCCCCCAACGGGGTACAACACCCGCAACAGGAAGCCAGGACCCACCCTGACGGCCGCAAACAGCAGCACGATACGGACCTACGGCACCCGCACAGTGCAGCTGCAGTTCGGCGCCAGCAGGTTCACGTGGGACTACACACTGGCCGTGGTGGCCCAACCACTCCTGGGGGCAGACTTCTTGCGAGTTCACAGCCTGCTGGTCAACTTACAAGGGAAAAGACTGGTACATGCCGAGACTTTCCAGACATTCTCCCTGGGTGAAGCCAAGTTGCCGGCCCCACACCTGGACTCCATCGCGCTGTTGGAAAACAAATTCACCAGAATCCTGGCGGACTTTCCATTGATTCTGACCCTGCAGTTCACAGCAGCCATGCCCAGACATGGGGTACAGCACCACATTCAGACCCAGGGACCACCCCTCCACGCCCGTGCACAAAGGCTCCCCCCGGAAAAGCTCCGCCTGGCGAAGGAGGAGTTCAAGAGGATGGAGGAATTGGGGATCGTACAGAGGTCCGACAGCCAATGGGCCTCCCCCCTGCACATGGTGCCCAAAGCGACAGGGGGTTGGAGACCATGTGGCGACTACCGCAGACTGAACGAGGCTACAACTCCAGACCGCTACCCCGTGCCACACATACAGGACTTTGCAGCAAACCTGCACGGGGCAAGAATCTTTTCCAAAGTAGACCTCGTCCGGGGATACCATCAAATCCCGGTGCACCCTGAAGACATCACCAAAACAGCACTCATCACCCCGTTCGGCCTGTTTGAGTTCCTCCGAATGCCGTTCGGCCTGAAGAATGCCGCACAGACGTTCCAGCGGCTAATGGATGCAGTGGGACATGACCTGGACTTTGCGTTCATCTATTTGGCCGACATCCTTGTAGCCAGCAGTAGTCGTCAGGAGCATCTGTCCCACCTCCGCCAGCTCTACTCCCGCCTGAGTGATTTCGGCCTCATGATCAACCCGGCCAAATGCCAGTTTGGTCTCAATACCATCGACTTCCTGGGCCACAGGATTACCAAAGATGGGGCCACACCTCTGCCTGCCAAGGTAAACACGATCTGCCACTTTGCCTGCCCCAACATGGTCAAAGGCCTGCACAAGTTTGTTGGTATGGTGAACTTCTACCACCGTTTCCTCCCCTCAGCAGCACATATCATGCGCCCTTTGTACACCCTGATGTCGGGTAAAGGCAAGGACATTACTTGGGACGAGGAGGCCACGGCCACTTTCGTTAAAGCCAAGGAAGCCTTGGCAGATACCGCGATGCTGGTGCACCCCAGAACGGACATTCTGACCGCCCTCACGGTGGACGCATCTGACACAGCAGTCAGCGGGGTACTGGAGCAGCTCGAGGGGCGCTGGCAACCCCAGGCATTCTTCAGCAAGCACCTACGACCACCCGAACTCAAGTACAGTGCTTTCAACCGGGAGCTGTTGGCACTATATCTGGCAATCCGGCATTTCAGGTACTTCTTAGAAGGCAGGCCGTTCACCGCGTTCACGGACCACAAACCGTTGATCTTCACGTTCACGAAGGTGTCCAATCCCTGGTCGGCTCGCCAGCAGCGACATCTGTCCTACATCTCCGAGTACACAACAGACATCCAGCATGTCTCGGGAAAGGACAACGTCGTGGCGGACGCACTCTCCAGACCAGATGTCCAGGCCCTGTCCCTGGGGGTGGACTATGCAGCACTGGCGGAGGCGCAGCAGACAGACGATGAGATGCCCAGCTACAGGACCGCAGTCTCGGGTTTGCAGCTGCAGGACTTTCTTGTAGGCCCAGGTGATAGGACCCTCCTGTGCGACGTGGCTACCGGCCAACCTCGCTCCATTGTCCCAGCAGACTGGAGGCGGTGAGTTTTCGACTCCATACACGGTTTGGTGCACCCATCTATCAGGACAACCGTCCGGCTGGTCTCCAGCAAGTTCGCATGGCACAGACTTCGCACGCAGGTCAATGAATGGGCCAGAACATGCGCGCAGTGCCAAACAGCCAAGGTGCAGCAGCACACTAAAGCCCTGCCGCAGCAGTTCGAACCCACCCACCGGAGGTTCGACCACATTCATGTGGATATCGTGGGCCCCCTACCAGTAACCCAAGGAGTGCAGTACCTCCTAACTATGGTAGACCGGTTCACGAGGTGGCCAGAGGCGGTCCTGCTCACCGACACATTTGCCGATTCCTGCGTCCAAGCACTGATCGCAACCTGGGTAGCACGTTTCGTGATACCGGCCCACATTACCTCCGACAGAGGCGCCCAGTTCACCCCCAGCCTGTGGTCAGCTATGGTCAGCCTGTTGGGAACGCAGCTGAACCACACAACTGCCTACCACCCACAGTCGAACGGACTGGTGGAACCCTTCCACCGTCACTTGAAGTCAGCTCTCATGGCCCGCCTGAGAGGACCTAACTGTGTGGATGAGCTTGCATGGGTCCTGCTTGGAATTCATAGAGCGCCCAAAGAGGATCCGCACGCCTCATCGGCCGAGTTGGTGTACGGCGTGCCCCGGCTGTCCCGGGAGAGTTCATACCAGCCACAAGGGAGCAAGAGGAAGAACCCACAGCAGTCCTGGACAGACTACGTGAAAGGCTTGGCAACATGGCCCCCGTACCAACTTCACAGCGTGGACGGACCCCGACCCATGTACCCAAAGACCTGCAGAACTGTACGTTTGCGTTTGTACGAAGGGGTGGACACCGGGCGCTGTTACAGCAGTTGTACGAGGAGCCATTCAAGGTGATCAACAACAACGGGTCCACGTACGTTCCGGACATTGGGGGGAGAGAAAAGGTTTTCACGGTGGACCGACTCAAATCAGCCTATGTGGACTTAACGCAGCCGGTTGAGTTTCAGGCACCGCGGCGCAGAGGCAGACCTCCCAAACAGAGGCTGATCTAGACTGTGGACATTGGGGGGTGTATTGCTTGTTCTTGGGGGGGGGGGTTATATAGCGACCCACTTTCTGCGCAGGCGAACCGGTTCACAACTAGCCAGCACGCGGGGGGGAGACTTTGGTAATGCACCTCTGACATCATTTCCGCCTGGAGAGGGTGGGTGCTGGGGATTAAATGCCAGCACCGCGAAGTTTGAATAAACTAGTCTCGAAACGACTTACCGACTGCGTGTCGTTATTTCAGCGCTGTGTGTAGCACATCGCTACAATGTTCTCCTTTCTCAAAGAAACGGGCTTCCCTTCCTCCACCATCAACGCTGCCCTCAACCGCACCTCTTCCATTTTACATAGGTCTGCTCTCACCCCATCGTCCTGCCACCCTACCAGGAATAGGGTTCTTATTGTCCTCACCTACCACTTCACCAGTCCCTGCGCCCAGCACGTAATTCTCCAAAACTTCCGCCACCTCCGATGGGATCCCACTACCAAGCCCATCTTTCTCCCCCCCACCCTCATTTTCTGCTTTCCACAGGGATCGCTCCTTATGCGACGCTCTTGTCCATTCATCCCTTCCCACTGATCTCTCTTCTGGCATTTATCCTTGCAAGTGGAACAAGTGCTCGACCTGCCCCTACACTTCCTCCCTTTCTACTATTCCGGGTCCCAAACAGTTCATCCAAGTGAGGTATCACTTCACCTGTAAGTCTGTCGGGGTCACTTACTGTGTTTGGTGCTCCAAGTGCGGCCTCCTGCACATTGGTGAGACCCAACGTAGATTAGGAAACCTCTTCACCAAGCATCTACGCTCCGACGGCCAGAATAAGCGGGATCTCCTACTGGCCCCCATTTTAATTCCACTTCCCATTCCGATATGTCCATGGCCTCCTCCACTGTTGTGATAAGTCCACACTTGGGTTGGAGGAAAAACACCTTATATTCCATTTGTGTAGCCTCCAACCTGTTGGCATGAACATCGATTTCTCAAACTTCCGGTATTGTCCCCAACCCCAACCCCCACCCCTCCATTTTCCATCCCCTTTTCCCTCTCTCACCTCATCTCTTTGCCCACCCATCACCTCCCTCTGGTGCTCCTTCCACCTTTTTCTTTCTTCCATGGCAATCTGTCTCTTTCACCAATTCTTTACTTTGTCCCACCTCTTTACTTCATCCTTCCCCCTCCAGGTTTCACATAACACCTAGTGGTTCTCTGTCTCCTCCCTACACCTCTTAAATCTACTCCTCAGCTTTTCTCTCCAGTCTTGCTGAAGGGTTTCAGCCCGAAACATCCTCTGTACTGTTTTCCATAGGTTCTGCCTGGACTGCTGAGTTCCTCCAGCATTTTCTGTGTGTTGTTTAGAACTTTTTTGTTGACCGTTCCATCCTCCTTTGCTCATTTTGCCTGTTGCTAAAGGGGAAAGAGGTTTAGAAGGTAGACCTCATTCTGGTTTTCATTCCCTATGCTGAGGATGTGAAACAACAGGAATTA
The DNA here is from genome assembly GCF_030144855.1 of Hypanus sabinus. Taxonomy (NCBI): domain Eukaryota; kingdom Metazoa; phylum Chordata; class Chondrichthyes; order Myliobatiformes; family Dasyatidae; genus Hypanus; species Hypanus sabinus. The sequence goes on along the minus strand of NC_082725.1, from coordinate 35,346,774 downwards.
AGAAATTATCTTGAATTCAGTTCCAACACACATGTAAAGGCTATGGTCAAGTGTATGTCACAAACCTTTAAATAGATGCAAACTAGGAAATGTCTCTATTTTGTTCAAGCTTTTGATGTGTGGCAACTCAAAAATAATGTGTTACTCTTTGCCAACTTATACCACTCAGAAAAAGATGTGTTCACCAGTATACATTTCAAGTTTTACAAAGGAATTTCTATCAAACATATTAGAATTACTCCTGGATCTGTCAACAGTTAACAAATTCCATTATGAATAAATATATTGGTGTTTGATCTTTTTTTCTATAATATTTTGCAGTGCATTATTTTGATATCCTTGCATTTACAACTCGCTGGTAAACCAATAGACAAATGCGGAGACAGAAATTTCAAAGGTGTACATCACAACATAGTTAAACTAAAGTATTCTTCCTAGGTCGTTCTGCCAACTCCTTTTATTTTATGAACTACCTAGCCAATGTGGTGCACAAGTTGGGGATTACAGGCAAATTACAATAATAGATCAATAATATTTAAATTATTAATAATTTAAATCTCCTGTGAAGTTGAGGGGAAACTTGAAGATTAGTAAATGTTATCATGCGACTAATGTGTCTCAAGTCGCAGCATGTTGCAATCGTCAACTAGCATTTTTAAATTTACACATATATACATAAACTAAACTTTAGTTTTACTGACCTCTCAAGGAGCAGGTTTCATAAGTTTAAAGGTTAACCTTATCTCTCCCCCTCTCACATACATACACATACACAGCGATATAATACCGAACTACAAGACCAGACTTGGCCCAGGATCTTAGATCCTTTTAATTTGTATTACTTTAATTTAAATTAATTTGTTTGAGTATTACTTCCAAATCTTTATGTGTTTTAGTTACCTTTTTTTTGCAAAGGAAAGTTTAGTTCAAGAGTACTACTGTTTAATTGTGCTATTTCAGTGTGGAATCTCTGCATAGACTATTAGGCTCTAAAGTTGCTTAAAAGGCACTTGTAAATGTAACCACAGACACTATGTGAAAGTTCCAAATAATGCCCTGGTCTGGCAAAACCCAACCCAATGTTCAATATAAAAGGTATATGAAAATGACAAGGGGAATGAGGCCTGTTTTTCCATTACATTGTAGAGGAATCTATTTAGAATTTTATAAACATTTATGTCAGTTTCCCACCAATGAAGATATTAGGAGGTGAAAGTTATAATTGCTTTATGACAAGTTTACATAAACACTTTTCATTATAAATGTGGATAAAATAATTCATGATGTGCAAAGATGACTGGAAATATATTCAAATGTAAGCTTTATAATGAATTGCAAAGATAGCTGTGCTCTGCCAGGGAAATACTGATTCTAGTTGTGTGATGTTTCTATTAGCCTCTTTATTGAGTAAATGTAATTCTTTTCCCTGCTGTGCAAGCCTCAATATGCAGCCAAAATCTGGTTGCTTGCACTGCCATTTATATTATTACATTTCTAGATTACACACTAAAATTGTTAATCTATGAAGCTGATTATAACTAGTAAACACTTCTATGATATTAAATGCTAAATTCTTGCAGCTGAACACCAGACAGTACAGAAGCTCAGATGCAGCACTCATATGGTTAACTCTTGGAGACCTCTGAAAATATTGATGTCCTTTAAAATGTGTTTAGCTAGTTTGTGGGACAGATGACATGATCTGGAAGACCTTATCCACTGGCAACACAATCAGCATTAGCTGCAGAATTTGTTCTTCATAGAATCAGATGGTCTGTCCCATGTCTTAAGGCCACAGGTAGCTCACAGGAGCTCAGTGGTTAATGATTATATGCTTATTGCTCTATATTTAAACACTGATGTTGTCACAAGGGGATATGGAGACTGGACCCAAATGCAGGACACAGGCACTGAAGTACTAGCGTCTGGACAGGAACAACTAAAGGATAGAACAAGATGGGGAGACCATGGCATGCAACAGTGATCCTGGGGTTCAGAGAGTTCATGGCAAAGGGAGGACCCTGGCTAGACAAAAGGATGGGTCTATGGGACAAGGAATGCTGGGAGGATAGCCCCCTGGGCAGGCCACATTACTTCCGGGCAGGGCCCAGCCTCCCAGGCAGGAACACAGGGGCCTGGGCAGGTCACAGGGCACCTGGGCAGGATGCAGGACACCACCTATCAGAAGCAAGGGGTAGGAAAGGGTCAGAGTCCTCAGGACAGGCCACATAGACCCTGGGCAAGACCACCTCCCAGGCAGGAACACAGGGGCCTGGGCAGGTCACAGGGCACCCAGGCAGGAACACAGGGGCCTGGGCAGGTCACAGGGCACCCAGGCAGGTTGCAGGGTACAACCCATCAGAAGAGAGGGGTAGGAAACAGTCAGAGTCCCCCCACCAGGCAGCAGCAGTCCCATCTGCTTACCCAACAGAGGCAAGGGATCAGAAGGGAGCTCAGACCAGGGTGACTACAAGAACAGACTTACAGAACTAGATGATTAACAGTGGATACTCCAAACCAGGGTCAAAACAGGATAGCCAGACAGAACAGCAATTACAAGACACACAGAGGAAAAGAAAAACAGCAACTAGACTCAGTCCCAGAGCCCCTATATATACACCTGCAAGCTGATAGGTCTCAGGTGCACCTCCTTAAGCCAAGATGATCCTATTTGGGCTTAAGGGTGAAAGGAGGGGCAGCTACAAGACCTGGAGTCCAAAGTCCACAGACCGGATCAAGACCCGGAATGCAGGCTCCGGACCGGACCATAACAGAATATATGTAATTCGAGCTGTTGTCTACACATTTGCAAAAATGATTACAGGCGCTGAATGCAAATGACTAGCCAAATTCACTTGTATGTGAGAATTTCCATTGACAATAGGCCTTAAAATCAGGCTATGGGTTGCTAGCAAATGAGTGTTTAACAGGATTGTCTGAAATGTCAGTAACATTAATTCTTTAATTTTTAATAGGTCAGTATTTTGGCCAAAATAATAGAATGAAATTTCAGCCAAATGCACAACCATTTGTGGGTTATTTTTGTACAATATAACTTCAATACTCTGTCTATCAGTGTTGCTCAGCTAAAGACGTGAATTTTAAACCATAAGACATAGGAGCAGAATTAAGCCATTTGGCCCATTGAGTCTGATCTGCCATTCAATCATGGCTGATCCTTTTTACCTCCTCAGCCCCATTCTATGGACTTCTCCCTGTAACCTTTGATGCCGTGGGCAATCAAGAACGAATCAATCTCTGCTTTAAATACACCCAATGACCTGGCTCCTGGCTAAAGAAATTTCTCCACATCTCTGTTTTAAACGGATGCTTCACTATCCCAAAGCTGTGCCCTCTTGTCCTCCACCATAGGAAACATCCTTTCCACATCTACTCTGTCTAGGCCTATCCACATTGGAAAGGTTTCAATGAGACCCCCTCCTCATCCTTTTAAATTTCAGTGAGTACAAGAACAGAGCTATCAAATGTCCCTCATATGATAACCCTTTCATTCCCAGGTTCATCCCTGTGAACCTCCTCTGAATCCTTTCCAATGCTAACACATTTTTTCTTAGATAAGGAGCCAAAACTGTTCAGACCTCACCAGCATCTTATAAAGTCTCAGCATCACATCTCTGATCTTGTATTCTAGACTTCTTGAAATAAATGCTAACATGGCATTTGCGTTCCACACCACTGATACAACCTGAAAGTTCACCTTTAGGATGTTCTGCTCAAGGACTCCCAAGTACCTTTCAATCTCAGATTTTGGATTTTCTCCCTGTTTAGAAATAGTCTGTACATTTATTTCTTCTACCAAAGTGCATGATCATGCATTTTCCAACATTGTATTTCATTTGCCATTTTTTTGCCCATTCTCCTAACCTAAGTCTTTCTTCAGCCTTCCTGTTTCCTCAACACCATCTGCCTTTTGACCAATCTTCATATCATCTGCAAACTTGGCGACAAAACCATTTATTCTATCATCTAAATCATTGATATACTGCATAAAGAGAAGCAGTCCCAACACTGACCCCTGCAGAACATCACTACTCACTGGCAGCTAACCAGAAAAGGATGCTTTTATTCCCATTTGCTGCCTCGTACCAATCAACCAATGCTCTATTTCTGATTCATGTTTGAAGTGCAATTTCCTTTTTAATGTTTTCAAAATAAAGAGCAAACAGGGCGGGAACTTCACTCAAACAAATGAATTAAATTCAATGCAATGAACAAATAAGAGATGTATATTAGAAGAAATATGAGAGGAGACAATATAAATTGAATGATCAACATTTTAAAGTGGGAAGGAATAAAAGAGCTTGGGATTCTACAGACACAAATTTCTTGAAGTGATAGTAATAGGTATTGTAATACTGTATAGAATTAGAATCAGCATCAGAACCAGGCTTAATATCATATGTTGTGAAATTTGTTGTTTTGTGGCAGCAGTGCATTGTAATAATAAAAACTATAAGTTACAATAAGAAGTATATATCAAAAAAAGGAAAAGGAAACTAAAGAGTAGGGCAAACAGAGGGAAAAATACTGAAGTTGCGTTCATGGATTCATTGTCCATTGAAAAATCTGTTGGTGAAGGGGACAAAGCTGTTCCTGAAATGTTAAGTGTGTGCCTTCAGGCTCCTGTATGTATCATCCTCCCGGATGATAGCAATGAGAAGAGGGCATGTCCTGGGCGATGGAGGCCCTTAATGATGTACGCCGGATTTTTGTGATATCGCCTTTTGACGGTATCCTGGATAGTGGGGAGCCTAGTGCCCATGAAGGAGCTGGCTAAGTTTACAAATATCTGCAGCTTTTTCCCATCCTGTGCAGTGGTCCTTTCATTACAGGAGGTGATGCAACCAGTTAGAATGCGCTCCATGATACATCTGTGGAAATTTGCGTCTTTGGTAATATATCAAGTCTTCTCAAACACCAAATAAGATATAGCAGCTGTTGTGCCTTCTTTGTAATTGCAGAATATGTTGGGCCCAGAACAGATCCTCAGAGATGTTGACAGCTGGAACTTGAAACTGCTCACCCTTTCCCCTTCTGATCCTTTAATGAGCACCAGTGTGGGTTCCCTTGACTTTCCATTCCTGAAGACTGCAATCAATTCCTTGGTCTTACTAACATTAATTGCAAGGTCACTGCTGCGACGCCATTACACTAGCTGATCTATCTCACTCCTGTACACCTCCCATCACCATAAGAAATCCTTTTAACAATAGTTGAGAAATCGGCAAATTTATGGATGGCGTCTGAGCTGTGCAGTCGTGGGTGCTGACAGAGTAGAGCGGTGGGTAAGCATGCCTCCTCAAGGTGTGTTGAATGTCATCAAGAAGGAGATGTAATTTCCAATCTGCACAGACTAATGAGGAAGTCAAGGATATAGTTGCAGAGAGGAGTCACAGAGGCCCCTGTTTAGGATCTTACTGATTAGAACTGGGGATATGATTGTCTCATACGCTGTTATAGTCAATAAACAGTAGCCTGATATAGGTATTACCTGTGTCCAGGAGGTCCATGCCCAAGTAAAGTGCCGGTCAGATTGCATCCACTGCCCAAGTCCTTGCTTAGGTTCTGACCACTGAGCACTTATGTTCTAAAAAGGATGCCAAGATCTTTGAGAGGTGCTGACTAGATTTACCAGGATGGGTTCAGTAACAAAAGGCTTCAATAATTGCTGAACCAAGACTGCTCTCCTTCAGAACAATGAAGGTTCAGGGGAAATTTAAATTGTCTAATCAAAAAAAAAGAGATTTTGATAAGAACAGTAGAACCTTTTCCCCATCCCACTCACACTCCGACCTATCGGTCTGTGTCCTCCTTCTCTGCTTCAGTGAATACCAACATAACAGCACTTAAATTCCATCTTGGCACGTTACACCCTTCTAACTTAACATTAAATTCAAACTTCAAGCACTTTAATTCCTAAGTGCTTGAGTCATTTACATATAATATTAGCTCTTTAATTGCTCTCCCATTTTTTTCCACACTTGGAGTGGGGGACAAGCCCAGTTCAGGATGAAATTACTCAGCATTTTGTAACTCACACATTCTTTTGTCTCAGTGCTTTTTTCTGTGTTCTCACTATCTAACTACACCCATTCATTGAATGAACAGAGAAGCCTGTTACCACTTTATGTCTGTGATCGCCCTGGTTTTACCCTATCAGAGGTGTCTTGCAGTATTGCAAGTATCTTTTAAGTTCTGGTGAAGACCCTCTGACTTGAAAAACCTTAACTCAAGTTAAGTCAAGTCATTTTTTTTATTGAAGTATAGCGTATGATAATAGTATACTGTATGTCACCACATACTACCTTAACTGTTTCTCTTCTCACAAATACACCCTAACTTGCTGAGTATTTCCAACATTTCCTGAGTCTGTTACCATCAATATGACTCACTGTTACCAGCACTCCTTCAGCGGGCTTCTCTGTCTTTGCATTTAAGACGTGGGTGGCATGGTAGCCCAGTGGACAGCACAATGCTGTACAGTTCCAGCAGCCCAGGTCAATTCCTGCTGCTGCCTGTAAGTGGTTTGTACATTCTCACCGTAACTGTGTGGGTTTCCTCTGGGTGTTTCAGTTTCCTCCCACAGTTCAATGACCTAAATGGTCATTGCAAATTGTCCTGTGATTAGGCTAGGGTTAAATTGGGGGATTGCTGGGCTGAGCAACTCAAAGGGTTGGAAGGGCCACTAACTCTCAATAAATAAATAAGTTATTGAATATGCTCCCATTCCCTCAAATATTCTGATGAGAAAATGAAATGAAAAGCTGTACAGCTGCTAGAGGCAGACACACTTTTTATGAATGTTAAACTTCAATTCATCAGCTACATCATAATCTTCTAGCTATGTGAATAAACACTACTGTCCTGCAAAAAAAAGGTCTAAAACAGAAAATATGGATTCTAACAAGAATCAGTGAAGCCTTTGTTAATAGCAAAGTTGTCTCCCCTAAACGTTGAATTTGGCAAACAACTGAATTGATAAAAGATAATCATTATGTAACAATAATTTTGGCATCAGAGATAAAGGGAATTTGAGCATTAAACTGATACAACCTGTATCTGCTAATGAAAATCAGGAGACAGCAAATGCTGGAAATCTGAAATAAAAACAACGAATTTTGGAAACATTCAGCAGATCAGACAACATCAATGGAAGGGGCTTTGTTCTAGGATATTAACTTTATTTCTCCTTCTACAGATGCTGCCTGACCTTTACAGCAATTTCTGCTTTTCCTTCCAATCTATTGTTTCCCTGAGATGTAACTCCATGAATTTAACATCATAGGAGATGAGGCTGAATGCCATGGCTGCTTACTGAGAGGTTGAGGTGCAGGCGAGTTAATCTTATTGTGTATATAATTGCACCTGTCAATTTAGCTGCATAAATTTGCATTGCAGAATGATCAAGGGCAAAATAATCAATAGATTCCTGTCAAGCTAAACTTTGGTACTGTTTTTTTCTTTATTTGTTTTGAGGAACTCATAAAAACATTTCCAGTCAGGTTATCAGGCAGACAGAACTGATCAATTGAATAATGGGTAGACAAGTGAACACAAAGAAAGGCTGACATTGAAGATGAATCACTAGAAAGGAGAAAAACTGGTGGAAAAAAGAAGTGGATTGGTGGGCAAAAAGACAGGCAGACAGATAGAGTTGAAGGTGGACAGGTTGACAGAAAAACATGTAGACAGGTGGACTGAAAGTTGCAGATTAGTGGTCAGAAAGGCAGGGAATCTGAAATACATGCAGGCTGATTGATTGGAAGATTCTCTGCTAGACACAGTGACAAGTAGACCAGTAGACTGAGAAACAGGCCAATTGCTCTTCACCACGACAAATAAACTATTGGAAGATGTGGACACTTAGTTAGGTGGCTGGTGAGCAGGAAGTAGACAAAGAGAACAGCCCTAAAAAAGCTGTTTCATGCTGCTTGTTCAGACTTACCATGAGCAAGGTGGACGAACAGATTAACCCTTTAGTTTCTGACTTGTTCTATACTCGTTTTCCCTAGAATCCAGGTCGAAGGTGAAAAGGAATGCGCAGATCAGTTTTTTGCTGCTTCCACTTCCCATCACAGAAAAGCATAGATGGTTGCTACGGTGATGTTCTGTTCTGAATGCTGATTTACGCTCTGAGAGAATAAAACAGCAAGACAGCAAAATCGACTGAACTAATTGCATATTTATCTGATGGGCAGCAGGACTTTCCAAACCTTATTTTTCTTAGATGCAGGAAAAATTATTCAAGCTAAATGATTCAAGCTGAATCTAAAACTGATCGATGTCACCCATGGGAGAATATTTGTTCAATTCAGCTGGGGTTTGTTATTTAAGGATGTGGTCATCCTTTGCATCTTCATTTAACTCTGATTAAAGTGCAGCTCTATCTCTAGCTCATTATTTCTTCCAACAAAATAAAGGGACAACCAAAGAAACTTCAAAGAAACAGAAAAGTGATTCAAAATGCCATGCATTTTTACTTACTTCAAATTTCAATCCTTCATTAATGTTTACAGTGCTTGTTCTTCTTTGCATTCATTGCAAAGTGACAGTCAATTGTGTTCATTTCTCATTATTCAGTGTCAATAAATTGATAATGCGGCCCTACAAATAATTTAATGAGGTAATTACACTCAGAAAAAATTGGTATTTTTTGAAGTACAAGAGGTTTGTGGAAGTCCATCATTCTGAATTACTGCTAGAAGCAGCAAAGCTTTCAAAGCAAGGAGCAGACTGAATCACAAGTAACCAAAAGGCAGTGACTGACTGATTCATGTTTCCCCAGTGCAAACTGCAATTGAGATTTTCCATGCTGCGCACACAGACCTCTTTCGATTTGCTTTGTTGTCTACCCCCTCCAACCCCTGACTCAGAAAGCTGTCTTCCAAAATTCCCCACGTTTAGAATTTGAACACAGAAATTAGGATTGGCGTGGAACTGAGGGACTGCTGCATGGCCTTGGGTGGAGTCTTCTGCATAAGGTTAAAGCAAGACGCCAGCTGCAAACTCCAGTAACTGTTAAGAAAAATAACCGCAAGAGGTAAATTTAAAGTTGTGTTTTAAAGGTAACTCTATTTCTATCTTTAATGTCTCTATTTCTCCCTTTCAGGGTTCTTTTGAAGACCCTGACCTGGAGTTACATGCTGACTACAGCATGTACTATGGAGTTACAGTTCTTTGCGGGAATGAGACCCGCTCTCGCGGTCTCACAATATGCCAAGGATGTGGCCTGGAAGACTAGAGCACCTTTAGGGTTCCGGGATTTCGTGGCTCTGGAGGTGGTTGGACTTGAGCTTGGTGCCGGTGCAGGAAACTGGTGTGTCACAGGAGATGGAAGATCGAAAGTAATGAGCTGGCTGCTGGCAGTGTGTCCAAAGACCTGAGTTCTTTGGGCACAGAGCTCGGAAAAAGCAATGCAACAGACCTTTATCACCATAAATCAGTGAGTTCTTTGTTATGTCATGCCTCTCATTGTGAAGCAGAGACACATCTTTTTCCCTTATTAGAGAGAAAAAGATAGCCTGTGGTATCTTGAATTACCAGTTGAACAAGTAATCTTTGGGGTTATGCAAATCTATGGCTTTATTGATGCTTTGCTGCACACTTGAGTGCTCGGTGGGGTTTGTTGTTGCTTTATTGCTGGTGGGGGGGTGGTAGCTTGCTGCTGCTTATGTGTGGGAGGAGGAAGCTGGGGGGGGGAGCTTTGGGGTTGTAACCTTCTAATCTCATCCATTCTTTGGAACACTCCTTGGTTTTCATGGACGTCTATGAAGAAAAAGAATTTCAGGATGTTTATTACATACATTTCTCTGACATTAAATGTACGTATTGAAGTACTGAGACAGAGGCAGTCAGAGGCTTTTTTTGTGCGTGTGTGAAGTTCAGAGTTCAGGGTTCAGGTGATCAAACGCACATCCACCAACAGTGCAGTGGTGAAAATTGACTCCGGAATTAGATGGATGAATCAGGATGACAGATATTCAAGATTTAAGATTCAAGGTTGTTTATTGCCATCCTTCGGTACCCCATTGTAAAGGAGAAAAAAAATAATTGTTAGGTTGTGATTATGTGGGCAGTGGGAAAACAACCCCTCTTGTGCTTCCTGACCTCATTACTGGTGATTCAGTGTCACATAACCCTGCCACTTTGATCTGACCCACGCCTTCATTAACCAGGTCCAACTCTTGCCTTTATTGTGATCTTCCTCCTCCTTACACAAATTTTAAGGTCTATGGTTATCAATATGCTAAGTTGATGTGGTTATTACTTATGATTGGTGTGGGCAGTGATGTGGGATCTTAGGGAATGAGTACTGAAGAGTGGGGGTGTTTAGGCAAACGGTTTGTGGGGGTGTGTGGGGGTTAGGATTAGGGTTACACATGTCCAGATCCAATGCAGCATAAGCAAAAACACAATAAGCATAAAAAACACAATATTAAAGCAATCCTATGAAACACAATGTACAAGTAACTCTTCAGTGTGGCCATGTATGTCATTGATAAGATTAGGTTAAACATATAAACTGATTGTGCGTATATAAATAACGCTAGGCACAGGAGTATCTGAACAGAAGATGACTCTGACAGGAAACAATAGAATGACAAGGTGACTCTTGGCCAGTGGAACTCTTCTAGGTAGCAGCAGAACATGTGATAACACAGTAGGACAGTGGCAGAGTACGTAGTGTAAACATAAAGTGGCTGTGCATGGGGGGGGATGAAGGATGCTGAGGGTCTGTGGAGAGGCTTGGTTGATGTGCTGATGTGGATGTAGTGGTGTTTAGGGTGGTGATGTGGATTAATAGTTGGAGGTGTTGATCAGCCTGTGGACTTGAAGGAAGAAACTGTTTTCGAGTCTAATCATCTTTATGCGAGTGGGACAAGCAGTTCATTAGCAGGATGGGTGAGATCCTTCATGATACTGCTGGCCTTTTTCCGGCACTTTTCTGTATATATGTCTTTGAAGGCAGTAATACGTTGGGCAGTTTTAACAACCTGTTGTAGAGTCTTCTTGTCTCCCCAGTACAGCTTCTATACCATACAGTGGTGCAGCATATTAGAATGCTCTCAACAATGCTTCCGCAGAAGGTTATAAGTATTGATGTGCGCAATCCAGCTCTCTTCAGTCCCCTCAGAAAATAAAGCTATTAGTGAGCTTTCTTGACGGAGGATGGTATGTTCTGGAACCATAAGAGATGTGCACTCCTGGGAGTTTGAAACTGCTTGCAGTCTCCACTGCTGTGCTGCTGATGTAAAGCGGGGTGCGAGTAGTTTGAGTTTTCCTGAAGTCGATAACCATCTCCTTTGTCTTGTTACCATTGTAGAAGAGGTTATTTGCCTGACACCAGGATTCAAGCTCTTCCACCTCCTCTCTGTGGGCTCTCGCACTGTTGTTGGAGATGAGCCCACCGCTGTCGGGTCATCAGTGAACTTAACGCTATGATTGCTCGAGTGATTGGCCATGGAGTCACGTGTGAGCAGATTGTACAGCAGCACACAGCCTTAGGGGCACCAACGTTGAGGATGATGGGGAGGAAGAAGCGATTGTGCATCTGATTGTGCATCTGACTGTCTGATGTCTGTTATTCAGGAAGTCCAATACCCACTTGCAGAGTGGTGTATTTGGACAGAGGTGTAGGAGCTTGTTCACCAAGGTCTGTAGGACAATACTGTTGAACTCCAGAAACAGCATTCTGATGTAAATGCCCTTGTTTTATAGGTGACTCAGGGCCAGGTACATGACAGACGCTATTGCACCTGTCGAAGAGCAGTTCTATAGGTAAGCATATCGGTGAGAGTCTAGTGTGACAGGAACAGATTTTCATTGAGTACCTCTACCAGCAATACAAAAGAGTTCATAATGATTCATATGAGCTGGAAAGAACCCTCCAGGTGAGACATGGACAGATCTGTAAAAGAGGTGGAGAATTTTTGACAGCATTCAGGTCACATTCCCACAGTTGATACAGCCGTAATGCTTCCTGCCATTCATTAGCAAGAAGCTGCTTCCACTACTAAATCTTGATCATTATTACTGGTGCTGTATTTTCCTGCAATGTTCATAAATTCTTTCAGAGCTATGATGCTGAAATTAACAATGCAATTCCACCCACAGGGACCAATTTCCCTGGCCCATGTCTCTCTTTCCCAAGAGGGAAGTGGGCGGGGCCTATGATGCCTATGCTTAGAGATGAATAGTTGTTAAATATGACATATGAGAAGAACAGCTAAAAAAATGATCAAAAGGTAAAATGAGGCTCTTCTACACTTCAACACCAGAAGTACTGTAAAGGGTAGTAACTGGATGGCTTCTTCTTTATCCTAATTTTTATCTGCAATAAATAGATCTTCTTTCAAAGTAAATATCAGTACAAGTAAGCACATTATAATCTATATGAAGAGAGAACGGTTAATTTACTATTTTCTCACGTTTCTTCCTCACCATGTCTACATAAAAAGCTTGTTTGTACCCATCCAAATCCCCGTTGCATTTTGCAATGTTGTATATGTATGGCTGTAGAACAGTATTGTTGCCTCAGGGTAAGAGTGGTATGAGAATAATAACTGATTCAATAAGCACAATTGAGTTGCTTCCAAGAGATGATTTTGCTGCTTATGAGGAGCATTCATAATTTAATAATAATAATAATTAATAATAAAATGTGCACTTACCATTCTCAAAGGGTTTTTATATTGTGGCCTATGACATTTTACCTACTAATTGATTTTTACCTTCTTTTGTCATGCTAATCATGTGCAGGCAACTCTATTGCCAAGCAGATCTCAGTCCAAAAAGTCGTAAAGTTGTCCAGAAATGTATTAAAAATGGTGCTATCGCATGTGATAAATGGAACCTACATGCAGGTCCTATTGAGAATTGATTGAAAATTTGCCATTGTGAGATCGATCATGGAGTAGGTTAAAAGGTGGGAGTATGGACCTTCATGGACCTTCATGTGCAATGGTATATCTAGAGTGATTCCTGTGCTGCATATGGCCCCACACCAATTCAAGGTGTGAGACAAGCAATGAGACTGGGGACACAGCACGTAGCTGGCATGAGAATGATATAAAACTTTGCAACCTGTGAAAGGCCAATTCGTGATAAAACTTCTATTATCCCGAGCACTGAATACTGACATTGACAGATTCTGTGTGTGAGATCTGATTATCACATTGTAGACCCTTCAACTAATGTCTTAATATTGATCACAGTAAGATGAGTTTCTAGTAATATATGGTTATTCAATGAAGGTCAAAGGTTGCTTCCAAAAGATCCAATTTACCTTTATTTTAAGGACAACTATGATTGAAAACAGAAGCTTAGGCAATGTGAGAAAGACCTCAGTAATGACATCTATGTACCAAGTAAAAATACCAATTGCCAGATGTCACTGAAAGAATAATGGAAAATCTACTCCTACTTTTACGATTAAGATATAGCAGTCACAATAATTTTACAAGGTGGAAATGCCATTACATTTAAAATTGCTTGTCCAGTTTGTATTTTGAAGTAAAACTGCTGGTCCATTTTGAAGTAAGTATTAATATCTGCCTTAAGATTTTGATATCTCCAGAAGGATGACAACATAACCCTTCACGTTGGGAGGACAGAAAATTAGGCCTCACTTAATTCGTACCAGGTGCTTTTTAATGTTGTGTTAATTACTGTTAGGAATTATTCTGAGGTTATGAAATTATGGATAGCATAATTATGAATCAATTAAATGAGAACCAGTCTTTAGGAAATAAAATCTGTGCTCAATTTGTGACTAGTGAAACAAATCACTGGATGTGGGACATCCTAATTCTGCCCCATTGAAACTATATCGTGGACAATAACAGATGAAAGTTCCTGCTATTAAGGCTTTAAGAAAAAGATATCTTCCTGCCACAACAGTTCAGTTGTGTCACTTAACTTCTTGGTTAGTTGTACATTCATGGAACCATCCTTATAGTTTGGAGAATGAACTAAAGCCTTTGGAACAGACAACAGACTCGAATGTTCAAGGAAGTTCTGAGACGTGCTGTCATTGTAAATATGTAATTCTGTAAAATTTACCTGACTATATTCCAAATGATAAGATTAAGTACTTGATGATATCAATTGAAACTGTAGTTAATCATTTATTATTCCTTCTGTTGTAGAAGTGGAAAACATGATGTCGGGGGAGTGAGAGTCTCTTGCATTATCCTGGACTCTCTCTCCTGAAGGTTTGCTCTGTGAATAAAGACCTTTACTATATGTCCCTCAGTTACTGCTTCTGTGCGGTTCAGTTGTTGTTAGTCACAACAATTACTACCAATCCACCTCACAGGCATTGCAAATTAACAATGACAACTGTGGTTTCTCATTCAATCAGTGATTGGAGTTTGAAGTTAAATATTAAAGCCAATATATTGTTCCCTTTTATTTTGTATTTTTAACATTCAATCTAGCCTTTCTCCCGTTTTATTCATTCGTATCCAATATGACTTTGAATTCACCCACTTCTCATTCAAATCTTGTACTGTTTATTTCACGGACCATCAGTCAAGTAAGATACATCTCTCAGGCACAGGATAGTGACAAGAATCCTTTACAAGACCTTGGGCCTCCATAATGATCTCATTAAAACTTCCTCCTAGCCTTCCATCTTCATTGTATCTCCTTTGGTGACAAGACTTTCTATATGGAATGCATCAAAGCATCTTCCTTTGTTCTTCACCCTTAACAATGTTTTCCATTAAATGATTTTGACAGAGGCCTTGACCTTCATTCAATCTATTTCTTGTCCCAACATCCTCCCACTTTGCATCCTGAACTGAACAAGGATAAAGTTCCCAGGGCCCTCATTTTGCATTCCCCATTCTTCTACATTCAACAGATTTTTCATGATTTCTGCAACCAAAAGGCATTTCTTCCTTTTTCATTCCCTTCAGCATACCAAAAGCACCATTCACTTAGCAATTCCATGGTCTGCTCTTTCATTCCCACTAAACCCACATCCTCTTTCATAGCACTTACTCATGCATCTGCAGAAGCTGTTGCTTCACATTTTTTTTTTATTTCATCCCCTCCCGGTACACAGGAACTGCAGATCCAGTGGAGATTCTGTAGATGTTGGAAATCCAGAGTAACACATGCTGGAGGAACTCAGGTCTAGCAGCTTCTATGGTAAGGTATAAACAACTGAAGTTTCAGATCAGGTCCTTTCATCAGGGCAAGAAAGGAAAGGGGAAGAGAAAACCAGGGAGGGGAAAGACTACAAGCTAAAAGATGATAGTTGAATCCAGCTAGGTGGGGGAGGAGGGAAGAAGTGAGAAGCTGGAAGGTGATATGTGGAAAAGAAGAAGGAATCTGATCTTCGTCCCTCCCCACTAATCTCTCTCCTGACATACCCTGGCAAGCAGAACGAATGCTACACCTCCCTATTTACCTCCTCCCTCACCTCCATTCAGGCCCCCAAGCAGTGAACAGTTCACATGCAAATATCTTGGAGGTTGTCTACTGTATCCCGTGCTTCCAGTACATTGGTGAGACCTGACATAGACCGGGGGATTGGGGATGCTTTGTCAAGTACCTTTGCTCCATCCACAACATGCAGTATTTCCTGCTGACCAACCATTTTAATTTCAATTCCCACTCCCATTCTGACATGTCAGTTCATGGCTTCCTTTACTGTCATGTTGAGGCCACTGTCAGAATGGAAAAGCAACAGCTCCTATTATGTCTGGTGAGCCTCCAACCTGATGGTATAAACATCAATTTCTCTCATTTCCAGTAATTTTTCTTCTGATCCATCCCTTTTCCCTCTTCTTCCATTCCCCATTATGGCTCCCCTCCTACCCCTTCTCTTCTCCTCACCTGCCTATCACTTTCTCTTAATGTCCCTCCTCTTTCCCTATCTCCCATGGTTCACTCTCCTGTCTTAACAGATTCCCTTTTCTTCAGCCCTTTACCTTTTCCACCTATCAACTCCCAGCATCTCAACCTCACCCTGCATCCACCACCCATGCAGCTTCACCCATCTCCTTCTAGATTGGACTCATCCTCCCCACCTTCTTATTCTAGCTTCTTCCCACTTCCTTTCCAATCATGATAAAGAGTCTCAGCCAGAAATATTCACTATTTCTGTCCTTTTCATAGATGCTGCCTGACCTGCTGAATCCCTCAAGAATTTTGTATGAGGAACTACATACAATCCTTTCAAGTGCAGTAGCAATTCACCTGCTTTTCTTCCAATCCACGCACTGCATGCATGCAGTGGTTACAAAATGTTCTCTCTTCACAAAATGTTCTCTGCAAAATGTCAACTGGGTGCCTCCTTTGCACATCACCTGTGTACAGTCCAAGTCACATTTGTCTGTCAATTCTAAGTTTCCATTCTATTCTCCTTCTGTTGCTTGCTCACTGATCTCATGATGTACAATACAAATTTGAGGAACAGTGCTTCCCTTTTTAGTCTGAGCACATTGCAGACTTAGCCGGCTGGTTGCGTGGTGGCATCAGTGCTGGACTTCGGAGCTCCCGAGTTCGAATCCAGCCGGCTCCCTTGCACGCTTTCCATTCGTGCTGGGTTGAGCATCGAGCTAGCAACTTGGCCTCGTAAAAATAAGAAAGCCTGCAAAAAAAGAAAAGCTGTCACGATGGCGTCCCAATTACTCCACTCAGAGTTAAGGGCTTTCTTCTTTCTTCTTCACATTGCAGACTTCCAAAATCTTTGTCCGTCAGTTAAGCAGGATTAAGAATCAACTGTATTCAGCACATGTTAGGAAATTGTTTATGGTGTGTTGGTGTGACATGCAACAGAAAGCAAGAACATTCAACAATTATAAGAATAAAGAATTGTATAAAAATAAACTTAGAGATCAAAGTATGGATATGGAATAAAATGTGAATAAATGCATAAATACCATTATTATAAGAAGTTGTTAAATGTGTTTCTCATGCAGTGCAGTGACTGAGGTAATAGATGCAGAGCTGCAGCTGGGTAAATAGAATAGTTGATCAGATGAACTGCCTGGTGGGAAAAATTTGTCTGTCAATATAATCTGTCATAAAGTTTATTTGTCATTATAGCTTATTTTTTTTCTCTCCACAGACACTGTCTGATGTAGTAGGCATTCCCTTCAGTACAGACCCCTAGATTTTACCCACCATGCCAATTCCTCTCCCTCTAATTCTCCTTGTTGGCATATTAACAAGAGGGATTCATCCAGATTATCACTAAGTAAGTTGGCCTCACCTTATTAACAATATTCCTTTAATTTTATCCTTTCCACCTTCATTCTGTCGGTTGCTAAAACCATGTTTTTCTCTTTCACAATTCTTTTTGTTTCTACTGATACTTCTTGATCTGCTGAGTGCTTCCATTTTAGACTTTTTAATTTCAGACTTACCACATCTGCAACATTTTGTTTTGCATTTTCATACACAGGCGATCCTTGTATTCCATCAGAGATCAAAAGACCCGCCAGGAGCGCTATGCCATCTTTATCTGATGCTTTCATCAATTTTCAAAGAAGTACTGTATGTCAGTCAATTTTTAAAGGTACTATTTGTCAACTTCACAAATACAATTTTTAGCGCAATATTGCTTGGAATGATTAAATCAAGTGGTCTGAATGTTTTTACTAATAGAACTAACATTAATAAACAATAACTGAAATATACTTGTAGTGAAACTAATCTTGTATTCTGTCCAAATAGAATTCTGTCTCTTCTTGGCAGCAATGGCACCTTTGTTGGTTTTAATACTAGTATTTGTCATTGCTTAACTATTATACCATTGTAACCTCACTGTTACTGTCAAAAAGACTAGATAAACCATATGAGTTATTGTTAATCTATCATCACATGTAAATGAATTCAAATCATAATTTTGTGAAATCTGAGAATTTCTTGTGTTCTTTTGAATTCGCTTTAAAGAGCTGTTTCGAATTTTTCAAGCAATAGGTTAAAATTCTCAAGGCTACTAAAATTTTTGGGGGCTATTATAATATTGGCGGACATTATTTACTTGGATTATTTAGAAATCTTCATTGAAATTCTGAAGTTCAAGCCTCTGATGAAGATTTAATGTCACTAATTGACAAGATTGAATGCAGGCTTATTGTTGGAAATAATAAATGGACACAACCTCCTACATCTCATTATAATGTTAATTTTAGGATTTGAAGTGTGACGTCCTAGAAATATGTTTCAAATCTTGGCAGCTTCCTCCTTCTGGCACTGATGTATTGATGGTTTAATCTGTTCACACTGAAGAGCTGTAGATCACAGCTGAGAAGGTTGGAAGGTTCAGATGATGAACTCTCCTGCCCTGGTTTAAGTCTGCTTTCCACTCCCAGCAGGGACAATATCTTCTTCCTTCATCTTCAATTATTACATGGGTTAGGAGGTGGGGATCAGTGGTCAAATGCAAATAATTGACTTCTGTTTATCCCTCTCAGCATTTCTTTTCCACAGGCTTTGTGTAGAGGGCGGAACCACATCCCAGAAGTGATAATGATCTCTGTGTGTTCACCTTAGAGAAAATTGCATGAAGCTCCTTCCACTCAGTCCCCATGACCTAAGCAAGCTCTGTACTGATGTCTTGCAAACCAATCCTTGGAATACTTCTTTCTCTTGAAAGTTTATTTTTCCATCTCTTATTGCATTGGCTACCATTCAGGTGATGATATGCAAGGGGAAAGCCACAGGTTTCAGGCACTGACTCTGGTTCTGTGGCTCATAAGGGAAGGAAGGAGAAGAGGAGACTGAAGGTGATAGGGGAATCAATAACTAGGGCAGCAGACAGGAGATTCTGTAGACTCCCAGATGGTACGTTACCTCATAGATGCCAAGGCCAGGGACATCACAGATTAGGCCAATGACATTCTAAAGGAGGAGGGTGAACAGACAGAAGTCATGCTACTAATTGGCGCCAATGCCATACGCTCAGTGACCTCATCATTAGGAACACTTGTACACTTCTCAGTAATCGGCCAATCATGCAGCATCAGCCAACCTAATGCATGAAGGCATGCAGATATGGTAATCAGAATGGGGAAGAAACGTGATCAAATTGACTTCGACTACGGAATGATTTTTGATGCCTGGCAAGGTGGCGTGGGGCCTTTTGGAACTTTTGGCACCATGAAATGTTGCAGTTTATTAGGCACGTGACAGAGCCTAATAATAAGAAGTTAGGCTTAAGCGGAGTGGCCATTGTGAGAGCAACTATTGTCCGAATAGACAGTGTTAGTGTGGGGAGCTGAGGCTTTGGCTCAAGATACCTAGATGTGGTGGAGGCTAAATTAAGGCAGATAAGTTTCTTTCTTTCTCTATTAACACCTAGTTAGAGAAGTGAGAATGAATCCAGAGTTAATGGTGTATTTTTCATGCCAGATGTGGGAGTTCAGTCTCCCTGATAGTTATATCTGTGTGAAGTGCATCCAGTTGTAACTCCTTACGCACAGCGTTAGGGAACTTGAGCTGCAGCTGGATGACCTTTGGCTCATGTGGGAGAATGAGGAGGTGGTAGGTTAGAGCGACAGGGAGGTAGTCACACCTAAATTGCAAGTGGCCGGTCACTAGGTGTCAGGAGAGGGAAAGGGAATAGACAAACTGTACCCTTGTGGTCTTTCCCCTCAATAACAACTATACCATTTTGGAACCTGTTGGGTGTAGAAGAACGACCTGTCATTGGAAAGCCACAGTAACCAGGTCTCTGGCATTGAGTCCGAATCTGTGGCTCAGAGAAAACAGAGAGAGAAGAGGTGGTAATAGGAGATTCAATAATTAGGGAAGCTAACAGGAGATTTCCAGGTGGCATGCTGCCTCTCAGGTTATGGTGTCAGGAATATCTCAGATCAGATCCACAGCATTCTAAACGGGGAAGGTGAACAGCAGAATGTTGTTATACACATTAGTATCAAGGAAGTAGCTAATTTCCCCCCTGGATGGTTCAAAGCCCAGCTGCCAAAGGAAGATGGGGCTAGCAACGCCATCCCATTAAAAACCCAGTGCTACAGAAACGGCAGCAGAAGTTCCAAAAAGACCTCATCTCTCAGGGAGGAAGGATCTTCAAAGATGGGCTACACCTGGAGACAATTTGGCCCGAGGCAGAAGACACTAATGAATTGCTGTCAGCAGCCTCTGACCCAATTGGGTAATGGGCTTAGGTAAATATGTAGGATTGCCAATGGATCGGGGGCTGAGAGGACGAACAGTTTTAAGTTCCTCAGCATACACATCACCGAGGATCTCACGTGATCTGTACATACTGGCTGAGTGGTGAAAAAACACAACAGTGCCTCTTTCACATCAGACAGTTGAAAAAAATTTGGTATGGGCCCCCAAATCCTAAAAACTTTCTACAGGGGCACAGTTGAGAGTATCCTGACTGGCTGCATCACTGCCTGGTATGGGAACTGTGTTTTCCTCAATTGTAGAACTCTGCAGAGAGTGGTACGGGTAACCAGTGCATCTATAGATGTGAACTTCCCACTATTCAAGACATTTACAAAGACAGCTGTGCAAAAAGAGCCCGAAAGATCATTGATGACCCACGTCACCCCAACCACAAACTGTTCCAGCCGTTACCATCCAGGAAGCGGTACTGCTGCATAAGGGCCAGGACCAACAGGCTCCTGAACAGCTTCTTCCACCAGACCATCACATTGATTAATTCACGCTGATACCATTGTGTTTCTATGTTATATTGACTGTCCTGTTGTAAGTACTATTTATTACAAATCACTATAAATTACACATTGCACATTTAGACGGAGATGTCACATAAAGATTTTTATTCCTGCTGTATTTGAAGGATGTAAGTAATAAAGTCAATTCAAGTCAATTCAATTCAAAGGGATGAGGTCCAGAGTGGTCCTGCAGAAAGAATATAGTGAACTAGGTAGGAAGCTGAAAAGCAGGACCTCAAGAGTAGTAATCCCTGGAATGCTGTGGATTGCTACCCATGTCATGTAGCAGCGAGGATTATGAACAGAATGATTTGGCAGATGAATATTTGGCTGAGGAGTTAGTGCCGGGGGTGGGGGGCAGGATTTTGATTTCTGGATGAATTGGATCTCTTATGAAGAAGGTATGACTTGTACTAAAAGGAGGGTTTACACCTGAACTTCAAGGGGAACAATATCCTTTCAGACAGGTTTGCAAGAGCTGTTGGGGAGGGTTCAAACTAATTTGGCAGGGCGATGGGAATCCAGGTAATAAGTTAGATGAAGAGACAGTTGGCATAAGGTAGATGCAGGCTGAAGAGAGTCTGTGAGGAAGGATAGGTGATTGATATGACAAAATTGCAGTCAGTGAGAGTGTGCCTA
This sequence comes from Hypanus sabinus, assembly GCF_030144855.1. Taxonomy (NCBI): domain Eukaryota; kingdom Metazoa; phylum Chordata; class Chondrichthyes; order Myliobatiformes; family Dasyatidae; genus Hypanus; species Hypanus sabinus. The sequence goes on along the minus strand of NC_082725.1, from coordinate 35,325,445 downwards.
TTTTTATGCAAGAAGTATCAGTAATAAGGATAATGCACTTAGAGCATGGGCTAGTGCATGGAACTACAATGTTGTGGCAATTATGGAGACTTGACTGTCACGAGGCCAGGAATGGCTGCCAGATGTTCCAGGGTTTAGGTGTTTCAAAAGGAACGGGGGGGGGGGAAGTAAAAGTGGTGTTGGGGGCAGTATTGCTATTCAAGAATAGTATCAAAACTACAGAAAGGGGGGACATCCTGGAGGGGTCGCCTAATGAGTCACTGTGGGCGCATTTGAAACAGAAACAGAGCAATCAATCTATTGGAGCATTCTTTAGACCCTGCAATAGCAACAGAGTCAGTGAGGAACAGACCAGGAGGCAGAGCTTGGAAAGGTGCAACAATAACATGGTTATTGTCATGGGTGTTTTCAATGTCCTTAATATTGATTGGCACCACCTTAATGCAAAAGGATTAGATAGGGTGAAATTTGTTAGGTGTATCCAAGAATGAATCCTAACACAATATGTAGATAGGTCAGTTAGTGGAGAGGCCATACTGGACCTGACATTTGGCAATTAACCTGGTCATGTGTCGGTTCTCTGCGTGGGTGAATATTTTGGAGACAGGGACTACAATTGCCTGGCACTTATAGCCTTGAACAAGGATAGAAGCAGATAGTATGGGAAAATACAATGTTTGTATTTCATTGAGGGAGGACAATTTATGATGTTACTAGACAGAAACTTGAGAATGTAAATTGTGAAGAGATGTGCACAGGGAAACACACAATGGAAATGTGGAGTTTGTTTGGGGAGTACTTTTAGATAGGTTTGTCCCATTGAGGCAGGAAAAGGATGGTAGGGTGAAGGAACCATGCTTGTCAAGAGATCTGGAATATCTAATCCAGAGGAAGAAAGAAGCTTTCTTAAGGTGTAGGAAGCAAGGATTAGATAGGGCTCTAGAGATTTATAAGGTGACCAGGAAGGAGTTTAAGAATGAACTTGAACGAACTGAAAAGGGGCATGAGGAGGAAAACACAGGGCACTCTACATGTATGTGAAGAACAGAAAAATGACTAGAGTGAGCATAGGACCAGTCAGGGATAAAAGAGGAATCGTATGCCTGGAATCAGAGGAGGTAAGGGAGGTCCTTAATGAATGCTTTGCTTCAGTATTCACCAATGATGGGCCTTGGTATTTGTGAGGACAGTGTAGAACAGTCGGATATGCTAGAATATGTTGACATTAAGAAAGAGGACATTAAATTGCCACTTGCAATTTAGGTGTGACTACCTCCCTGTCGCACTTATGAGCAGTGGTTGCGTGGAATGAATGCACTGCTGGAACAGTGGCAGAGGAAGATGCATCAGGGACATTTAAGTCAGTTCGGTACATGGATGATAGAAAAATGGAGGACTATGTGAGATAGAAGGGCTAGATTGCTCTTAGAATAGGTCAGCACAACTTTATGTGCAGAAGGGTCTGTGCTGTGCAGTAATGTTCTATGTTCATGTGTAATGTAAAATTCAAAGAAGAAAGAGTTCAATTAAACTCTTCAAGAAATAGTTCATTAGCAATAAAAGAGTTATGTGATATGTTCTCAGTAATATGGACAAATCGAACTGGTGACACAAGTATATGGATTAGTGTTTGGCAATGAAGTTAGATAGAATATGGCCTGATGGGTTATGATTTTTAACATGCTCCTCTTAAATTTAAAGTGTGTGTGTGTGTGTGTGTGTGTGTGTGTGTGTGTGTGTGTGTGTGTGTGTGTGTGTGTGTGTGTGTGTGTGTGTGTGTGTGTGTGTGTGTGTGTGTGTTATTCCTCAAAAGGTAGTGGGACAAACAGACAAAGCATGGGATGATTGGAGCTAATCAACTCTAATAGCTTCAAGGGCACCATTGTCTGACAAACACAGGTAATTAGATTTCAATTAAAAACAGAGAACACTGGAAAAACACAGCAGGTTCCTCAGAACCTGTGGTGAATAATAAAAGTAATGAAGTTTCAAGTGGACTGTTTTGTACAAGCAAAATTTAGTGTAAGCTGGAATAGGGACAAGATATAAAGGGTCCTGTAAGCAATGAGGGTATGATATTAGATGTTATGTTTAAAAATGAGGCAGGATCTGCCTTAGATGATCTCGGTTAGTGGAAGGAATAAAATATGATAAAACAAAATATAATTTTATTTTACAAATAAATTTTTTAAAACTTGGTCGGTTGAACTCTTACATTTCATAAATGATGAAGGAACCTTGGTGTCAGGCCAACTCTCACATCAGACCCATGTGAATTTTTATGGTGAGTCCTTACAAGATACTGCTGGCTTTCTTACCCGGAGCAAGGCAGAGATATGAAGGGAGGAAATAGCTTATGGTGTAGCAAGGCTGCTCTCACAGTCTGAATATTGTATATGTGTTCATATGTATATTTGTCCAATCAGCAATAAGGATTACTTTTTCCATCGATAAATTGCTTTGAGAGGCGATAGCTGAAGAATATGTATAGACCTGTTTGCTTCTTATTCATAAGGTGTGCAGAAATCTTTCAATACAAATGCTATTTTTCAGTAAGGTAAACAAAAATATATTGAATGATCTGTATCCCTTCACTTGTGGTTTTATAGATAAAACGAGACTTGGGCCAAGAAAAACTAAAATCAGCAGACAAACTCAAGAATTGAAATTCAAATCAGCCCAGCAGCGTTTAATGGAAGTGACAGTCTTTTCTGTCAGGTCTCAATGGGCTGACTTCTCTCTGATGCTGTCAATAATGCTGATGTCCAGTATTGTTAAGACTCTGTGAAGATGTATAAAAATCAGGAGCCTTCTTCTCCAATACACTCGATCAAAACGACTCATGAGATTGCACGAATAACACAGAAGGTAAATATAGAAGCAAAAGATAAAGTTACTACTTATTCTAGCGCTATCCAAGCCGATTACAGTGTGACTGAAAGATTTATTTCTTTACAACCACTCACCTGAACATGCATTACATAGTCAGGTGAGCAGCTTTTCACTAAGGAATGGTGGGATTTCACCAGAACTGATGGGTGATGTATTGCTGCTGGATGCAATAGACTCGTATAAAATTTAGTGGTTTGTTTACTGCTTGTGCCTGAGCAGTGATGGAAGCAAATGATGTCAGTGTACTTCTGGTGTTCAGAAACATTGCAAACACAGAGTTTGGTGAGGGGGACAGTCAGGGAGGGTGTAAGTGTCTGAACATTACAAGGCATCCGAACAGCGTCTGATGGTAAAATTATCAAATGATGATTTTGTTACTTTTGTAGCTGCAGCATCACCAAAAGAGGTGCTGCAACATTCATCTAATGTTATTTAAATTACCACTGGCTCTGTATTAATTGGTGTCGGGGGAAGCATATGTCAGTAAGCATTGCATAGGTTGACTGGAATGAAGTGTTGGAATTTCGCAATAATGGCTTAAGGCTTTCTGGAGTATGAGACATCCGAGATGGAATGGGGGTAGGGAGAATAATGCAGTCAGAGTCAAGTCTGAGGTGGAAAATGTTACCTGTGATATGGGCAAATGACATAGGATGGGGTGAAACTGGGAGGGATTTGAGAAAAAGCATGGGGCATTGAGTTGACTGGCCCAGGAAGATTGTCTCCCTTCGGAAAAGCAGACAGTAATGGAATGTTTTACCTAACTTTCATGAATTGTGTGATAGAAGACCGACATCTGTGAAAGCTGAAGCTACTGTACTCTTAGTAATTCAATGCTCCTTTATGCCTTCTATATATACAAAAAGTGTAATTATGTCATAAAAATAGAGGGCTATGGTTAACACTAGGTAATTTCTAAAGTAAGTACATGTTCAGCACAGCATTGTGGGCCGAAGGGCCTGTATTGTGTTGTAGGTTTTCTATTTTTCTATATCTAAGCGTAAACTTCCCACTTGTCCCATGACTATCCACTCCTCATGCTTTAGAACAGGGATTTCTCTTTTATGCCATGGACTCTACCATTAACTGAGGGGTCCATGGACTCCATGTTGGGAACCACTGCTTTAGAACTTTTTGATTATTCTGTTAACCACAGTTTCAAGGTTTTGAGGTACCTTGAAGAGATTTTATGGTTTTAAGACCATAAGGCATAGGAGTAGGATTAGGCCATTCAGCCCATCGAGTCTGCTCCTCCATTCCATCATGGCTGATCCCAGATCCCACTCAACCCCATACACCTGCCTTCTCACCATAACCTTAAATGCCTTGACTGATCAGGAACAGATCAACTTCTGCCTTAAGTATACCCACAGTCTTGGTCTCCACCACAGTCCATGGCAGAGCATTCTAAAGATTCACCATTCTCTGGCTAAAAAAATTTCCTCCTTACTTACAGGAAACCTCCTCTTCACATGCACCCTTCAACATTCGATAGGTTTTCAATGAGATCCCCACACATTATTCTAAATTCCAGTGAGCACAGACATGAAGCTGCCAAATGCTTCTCATATACTAACCCCTTCGTTCCCAGAATCATCCTTGTATGGTCTCGTATGATTTGTTTTGTGAATATTATAGGTTTTTATACAGCTCTCTGCCATTAAGTACTTAGAATTACAGCTCATGCAAAAATATATCAATAATCAATAATCATTAGTATTACTTTGTAAATGATCACATTAGAGCAGAAATTCAGCACCTCTAAATTAAAGGGAGCAAGGGAGTCATCCACTGCATTTAGAAATGGGTTGTTGGTCCTCAAGAATGTGCTGGGATCTGTTCTCAATCAGTGACAAGTTGGATCATGTCAATTAAGGGTAGAGGGGTTTAGCAGTTACTACCACAGCTAAAGAATCCTGGAGGCACAAGAGATTGTGGATGATTGAACCGGGAGAAAATCACAAGCTGCTGGAGGAAATCAATGGACCAGACAGAATGAGGAGAGAGAACCAATCTGCAGTAGAAACAACTGGGTCTTCTTTAATTCAGTCTGTGCTGTCTTTACGACAGTTATTTAGTTTATAATATTTTCGCTTAGTAATTCATTTGATAGTATTTTCTAGTTAGAATTAGAAGGGGTGGAGTTTCAAGATGGCGACGTAAACATCTGCCTTTAGGCGCTCTTCATTTTTTCAACTATAATCACCCCTTAATTAAATTTTTTTTGAATTTAATCACATGGGTTGATACTTTTGATTAACTTTTTTTTCCTAAAATAATATTTGATCTAATCTCGACAAACTTAAAAACGTCATCTTTCTTGCATTTATATATGAAATTTTTTAAAGGTATATTACACTTAAATTTTGATGTTTATTTTTTCTTGTTAAAGATTGTTTGTTTTATTATATTAGTTTTTTTCATTCTGATTGACATATATTTTCTTTTTGCAACCCTATATTTAAATATGGGTGTTACATAGTTTTTCTTTAAAAAACTTTTTATGGAGCTGCCATCTTGAAATGGGGGTAAGGTTAGTGTTAGATTATGCGCCTGCCGCTTGGCTTTTCTTCGAAGGGTGGGGGGAGGGGGTGGGGATCTTTTTTCACGCTTTTGCATTTTTTTCTGCTTTTAGTTTATGGGCCAACTTTAAATTATTATTATTGTTGAGGTGTCATGTTCTCCGGTTGCTCCTGAATCTATTTTCCTTTTTCCTAAATTATGGGTTATGTGTCTTTTTAACCTATTATGATATACACAACTAATATTGGCATGATGGATAAATCTATTAATTTTATCTCTTGGAATACTAATGGTTTAAATCATCCGATTAAACGTAAAAAAATATTTAAGGTATTCCATAGATTGAATGCTACTATTATTTTTGCACAGGAAACCCATATTAGGAGGGAGGATAATCAACGTTTTTTTAGGTTCTGGAAGGGTCAACAATTTCATTCGAATTGTACCGCTAAAATTAGGGGTGTGTCTATTTTTATAGACCCCTCAATTTTGTTTATACATCACGAAATTATTTCTGATCCGCAGGGCAGATTTTTGTTGATAACTGGTTCACTTTTCAATCGGAAAGTGGTTCTAGTTAATATTTATGCCCCAAATTTTGACTGCCCTGAATTTTTTAAACGTTTATTTACTTCCCTTCCTAATCTGAATGAATATATGTTGATATTGGGTGGAGATTTTAATTGTTGTCTGAATCCTTTGATGGATAGATCTAAACCTATTCGAACTCTTCCGAATAGATCAGCCTTACTTATTAATTCTTTTATGGTTGATTCGGGAATTACAGAAATATGGCGGTTTTTGAATTCTAAAGATAAAGAATTTTCATTTTTTTCACATGTATATCATAGTTATTCTAGAATTGATTACTTTCTTATTGATCATCGGTTATTAATGGATGTTATTGATTGTAAATATGATTCTATTACTATTTCGGATCATGCACCTTTGAAGTTATCTATTAAGATTTTGGACTTTTCCAATAATGTTAGATCTTGGAGACTTAATGCTACTTTGCTTCAAGACCCAGAATTTGTCATCTATATAAAGCAGCAAATTGATTTGTTTTTCTCAACAAACTATACTGAAGAAATCGACAGAGGAATACTTTGGGACTCTTTTAAGGCTTTTATCCGTGGACAAATTATTTCGTATTCCGCTGGTAAAAGGAAACAAAGATATTTAGATATTGCTTTATTGGTGGATAAAATTATGGAAATTGATAAGATTTATTCCTACCATAGAACTTTATAAGAAAAGAGTTGAGCTTCAAATGGAACATAGTTTATTATTATCTTCTTCAATTGAAAATCAATTAATTAGGACTAGAGCTCAATTCTATATTCACAGTGATCAAACTGGTAAACTGTTAGCTAATCAATTAAAAGCTATTTCGACCAGGCGACAAATTATTAAAATTCGTAAACAAGATGGTAATTTAACCACTGATCATAAAGAAATCAATAATACTTTTCAAGATTTTTATAAATCTTTATATCAATCAGAATTTGATGGTGATCTGTCCATGATGGATAATTTTTTTTAACAATTTGAATATTCCTAAACTGATTGGTGAAGATCGTAGCTTGTTTGATGCTCCTATCTCTATGGCCGAAATAGGTGAGGCTGTCTCATCAATGAATTCAGGGAAAGCTCCTGGCCCTGATGGTTATATTGTAGAATTTTTCAAAACTTTTTCTTCTTTGCTTTCCCCTTGGTAATGTGAAATCTTTAACGACGCATTTGCTAAGAAGAGATTACCTCAGTCTTTTTATGAAGCTACTATCTCTCTAATTCTTAAAAAAGATAAAGATCCTACTCTATGTACATCTTATCGCCCTATATCACTGTTAAATGTAGATTCTAAGATTCTTACAAAAATTTTAGCCACTAGATTAGAAAAGGTATTACCAAAGATTATTTCAGAAGATCAAACTGGTTTCATTAAGAATCGGTATTCTTTTTTTAATGTTAGAAAATTGATTAATATAATTCATACTTCATCACCCACAGTCCCAGAATGTGTTATCTCATTAGATGCTGAAAAAGCCTTTGATAGAGTTGAATGGACATATTTATTTAATGCTTTGAGAAATTTTAATTTTAGTCCTAATTTTATATCATGGATTAAACTAATATACTATAAACCTGTTGCTTCTGTTCTTACAAATAATTATAGATCCTCCTTTTTTCAATTATCTCGTGGTACGAGACAAGGTTGTCCTTTAAGTCCTTTATTATTTAATATTGCGTTAGAACCTTTAGCCATTGCTATTCGTGAATCTCCTAATATTTTTGGTATTACTCGTAATGAGAAATTATATAAATTATCACTCTATGCTGATGATTTGCTGTTATATATTTCTGATCTTGATAGATCTATTCCCACTATTTTATCCTTGTTGGCTCAATTTGGTAGTTTTTCTGGTTACAAATTAAACTTAGATAAGAGAGAATTATTCCCTTTAAATGCGCAAACTTTATTGAATGACAGGATTCCATTTAAAGTTGTTACTGATAATTTTACCTATTTAGGTATAAAAATCACCAAGAAATATAAAGATTTATTTAGATTGAATTTTTTACCTATGCTTCTTCAAATACAACATCTTACTACAAGATGGTCTCCCTTATTCTTATCATTAGTTGGTCGGATTAATGCTATTAAAATGATGATTTTACCGAAATTTTTATACTTACTTCAAGCCTTACCAATTTTTATCCCTAAATCCTTTTTTGACAACATTGATTCAAAAATTTCCTCATTTGTGTGGCAAAACAAAAACCCTAAGTTAAGTAAAAGGCAATTACAAAAATCTAAAAAAGATGGTGGTTTAGCTTTGCCTAATTTTAGATTTTATTATTGGGCGAATAATATTCGTAATTTAACGTATTGGAAATTGGATTTGGACTCATTATTGTATCCGCAGTGGGTAAATTTGGAATGCAATGAAGTAAAGGGATATTCTTTATTCTCTGTTCTTGGTTCTTCTCTTCCTGCTGATTTAGTTAAATTTAATAAACAGATATCTAATCCTGTTATTAAACACACATTACGAATTTGGTTTCAATTTCGGAAATTCTTTACTTTGAAAAACTTTGTGCTTGATAGCCCTATTTTATTTAATTTTTTCTTTAAACCTTCCTTGACAGATCAAGCCTTTAGCATATGAAAAAGGAAAGGTATAAAATGTTTTCGTGACCTTTTTTTTGAAGGTACTTTGATGTCTTTTGACCAACTTTCCAATAAATTTAAATTACCTAAATCTAATTTCTTCAGATATTTACAAATTAGAAATTTTTTACATAAAGTTTTACCATCTTTTCCCAACTCAACTTCAACGGATTTCTCCGATTTGATTTTTACCTTAAATCCTTGTCAGAAGGGATTAGTTGCTTTTATCTACAACATGATTATGAAGATACAGCCAGAAATGTCTGATAGAATTAAACAACAATGGGAAAAAGAACTTCGCTATAATATACCAACAGATAAATGGGAAAAAATTTTACAAATGGTTAATTCTTCTATATGTGCTAAACATGCTTTAATACAATTTAAAATTGTACATAGAGCTTATATGTCTAAAGATAAACTTGATCGATTTTATTCTCATATTAACCCTCAATGTGATAGATGTCATTCAGAAGTGCTTCACTGACCCATATGTTTTGGTCATGTCCTACTTTACATAATTATTGGAAGGACATATTCGTTACCATTTCCTCAATTTGGAACATTGATTTACAACCTAACTTTATTACTGCAATCTTTGGTATACCAAATGAGGATGGTAATCAGTTTTCTCCTTCAATCAGACGAATGATTGCTTTTGTAACATTAATGGCCAGAAGGTCTATATTACAAAATTGGAAAGAAGTAAACCCTCCTACCACGTCTCAGTGGCTTTTTCAAACTGTTTCTTATCTGAGTTTGGAAAAAATTAGGAGCACAATTTTTGACTCGTCAATTAAATTTGAAGAAACTTGGGGACCGTTCATCCGACATTTTCATGTGAATTAATTTGGCCTTTTCCAGACCTTCTCTTTGCTTATTCTTGTTCAGGTATGGAGTTCTGGAGTTCTTTGACACTATTATATACTTATAAACTGTTATTATTGCCCATGTTAGTTTTAGTTTAGTGCTTGTTTCATATATATATTTTCTTTCACACATTTTAAATTTTTTTTTCTTTTTCTTTGGATGATTAGTTTTGTTTTTTTTTCATATATAATTATATAGACTTGATTGAGTAATGTACTTTTTTGTTGTTGATGTTTAATAGGATATTATTATCCTATTATTAATGTAATCTTAAGTCTATTGTATTCATAACCTATTCATTATTTTGTTATGTTTTTTTTATATTTATATGAAACTCAATAAAAAGATTGAAAAAGAAAAGAATTAGAAGTGTTTAAAGTATATTCATTGCATGTAAAATATATCGGCATGCGATGACGTCACATCCGGTTTCGCCGCACCTTGTGGGAAAGTACCGGTTTGAAATTAGCGCGAGGGTGGGGGCTCACCACGAGGCACACCTGAGCAGAAGTTGTTTTGCAGGCATTAGAAATCACAGTGAGAGCAACGCTGTAAGTTAATAGATAATCGATATATTGAACTAAGATGTTAATGCCGATTCTGTTAAAAGTAACGACGGTCGATAATGTTTATGCTTTCATTAGTTAAAGAGTTGCGGATAGTTGCATTGAAGTGTAATTAAAGTAGTCAATGGAGCAGGTAAACTCTGCCTGTATACTGCACCTTAGTGTAATGTAGTTATAGTCACCTTTACAAATATTTACAATTGAAATGTGATATTAAGAAAGGAACAAATACTGTATCAATCTTGTATTGATTTATCAACAGTTTTCACCATATGTTAATGTGAAGAGTGAACAGTAAATGGTTAATCTTACTGCGATCTGGTTTCATTGACTGTGGTTTATCTCGACGTTGAATTCGGCGTTATTAGTACACCCGAAGGAGAACGTTACAGTGAAAAAGCAGCATTATCAGGTGTTTCAAGTGCTGCAATGTCAGCTCAATCCAGCATCAAGCCGACGCCGCCCAGCGACAAGGGCAGTAGAGCAACATCAAGTATGTCCACCCAGGCGAGAGCCAGGGCAGAAGCCGCCAGGGTGCGACTGCGTTACGCCAGACAAGAAGCAGTTTTGAAAATGGAACAGGCCACCAGAGAAGCTGAAATCCAAAAGGAAAGGGCCGCCAGACAAAGTGAAGCGGCCGCCAGAGAAGCCGAAATCCAGAAGGAAAGGGCCGCCAGACAAACTGAAGCGGCCGCCAGAGAAGCCGAAACCCAGTTGGAAATGGCAAAAATATCGACAGAGTTGCAAGTGCTGCAGCTAGAAAGAGAAGAAGAAGCTGCCAAGGCGGAAGCAGAGTACATAGAAGAAGCTGAAGGGTCGCATGATCTGACCGCAGTAAGATCTACTTTAGAAAGGACCAGATTGGAACGCACAAGCGACTATGTACAATCTCAAATAGGCAGGCAGGCTCGTCTCTCCTCTCCGTACGTATTCGATAACTTCCCCAGCTACGAGGAACCTCAGAGAGGCACGATTGCATCACATCCATACGAGGAAGACAATTTACCCTCGCGACTCCATGATGAAGTCAAGAATGAAAGAGCTGACAACCGATACTTCTCGACACCAAACTTACAAAGTTTGATGCGAAGAGATGCAGAGGTCGAATCCAGGACGGCAAATTCCATGAGAAACGTACGCTCTCAGTCATATAGGCGCCAACGTACTTCTCCAGCCCGCAAGCCGCTTACAGCTGATCCCACGATGCAGTATTTAGCATGACGGGATCTCGTCACTTCGGGACTGTACCAGTTTGACGATAAACCTGAAAATTACCGTGCATGGTACTCCACATTCACCAACGTGATCGACGGAGTCCAGCTCAGTGCAACCCAAAAGTTGGACCTTATGGCGAAATGGCTGGGGAAAGAATCACGCGACCAGGTGAGACGCATACGTTCAGTGTACATCAACAAACCCGAGCTAGCTTTAAGCGTGGGAGAGACTTCGGGAGGGCTATGGGGCCCCTGAAATTATTGAAGCGGCGCTCTATCGACGTCTGGAAAACTTTCCTAAGGTGTCAGCCAAAGATCACGTTAAGTTAAGAGAATTCGGAGATTTACTCATGGAGATCCAAGGCGCCAAAGAAGATGGCTACTCAGCTGGTCTAGTATACCTAGATACTCCATCCGGGATTAGACAAGTCGTGGACAAACTTCCATTCGGGCTGCAGGACAGGTGGCTGTCCGTTGCTTTAGAATACAAGGTAAACAACGATGATTGATTTCCTCCCTTTAAACTCCTCACTAGGTTTGTGTGCTGGGAGGCAAAGAAGCAAAACGACCCTACCCTTGCGGGCCCAGGAAGCAGTACGATTTACACCAAGCCAGGTGGATCCTCTTCGAATGTTTTCAACATTGATAAACCCGTGTCAGTGCTCAAGACCGAAGCCCTTACAACTAACAACGACCCTAACAAGTATTGTCCATTGCATAACAAACCTCACCCCCTCAAAGGATGCAGAATGTTTAGGGAAAAACCCCTTGCAGAGAGGACGGCCCTTCTCAAAGAGAAAAGAATATGTTTTAGATGCTGTTCCTCAACCTCTCACCTCGCCAGAGAGTGTACGATCGCCGTGAAGTGTTCGGAATGTGATAGCACGGATCACGTCGGGGCCATGCATCCCGGCCTGTCACCGCAAACCGACGATGCTCCTTCACCCCAACAACAGGACGGCGGGGAGGGAGAGGCTCACCCCAGGACAACAGTTGTCAGCTCGAACTGTACAGAAGTTTGCGGTCAAGCTCGGTCAAGCCGTTCTTGTTCCAAGATCTGCCTCACTAAGGTGTACCCTAAAGGAGCCAAAGACAAGGCCATCAAAGCCTATGTGATTCTGGACGATCAGAGCAATCGCTCACTAGTCAATCCAGAGTTCTTTAAATTGTTCAACATTGAGAGTGAGCGGTTCCATACTACCTCAAAACTTGCTCAGGCAACATGGAAACCCAAGGAAGGAAGGCAGAAGGCATCCAGATCGAGTCCCTGGGTGGTAAAGTCGTCATCTGTCTCCCTCCGCGCTTAGAGTGCGATGGAATCATGAATAACCGCACTGAGATCCCGACACCAAGTGCGGCGCTACACCAGCCACATCTCCACCACATCGCCAAACACATCCCAGAACTGGATCCAAAAGCGGAAATACTCCTGCTATTAGGAAGAGATGTAATCCGGGTACACAAGGTTAGGCAGCAGGTCAATGGACCACACGACGCCCCCTTTGCGCAACGCTTGGATCTAGGCTGGGTGGTGATAGGAGGGGTGTGCCCTGAAGACATACACAAACCGATGGTTAACACACTCAAGACCAATGTGCTAGAGAGTGGCCGCCATTCAATCTTTCAACCCTGCCCGAGTGTCCCGTGCATTAAGGAAGCACAACAAGACGTTAACAAGCGTAAAGTAACCGACGAGACACTAGGTCAGTCAGTTTTCGTTCAAACCGAGCACGGAAATAAACTTGCACAATCAACTCAAGATGCCATTTCTTTAAAAACAAAGGACACCAAGGTCTTCAGAGATGAAGCAAATAATGGGGTTGCCCCATTGCCTTTCAGAGAACCACGCCAGCATTCACCAGATAACAAAGAGCAGGCAGTCAAACGGTTCACGTCCTTACGGAAAACCCGGAAAAGGAAACCTGAGATGCAGCAACGCACCCGATTGACCCACGAGGTACTGTGCACCCTAATGGCAGAGGTCACAGCCATTATAAACGCACAACCACTCCTACCTGTGTCTTCTGACCCAGAAAACCCCTTCATACTTTCGCCATCAATGCTCCTTACGCAGAAGGCAGGAGCTCCCCCTCCACCAGGAGGCTTCTCAGACGAGGATTTGTACACAAAGCAATGGAGACAAGTCCAGGCTCTGGCAAATCAGCTCTGGTCTCGCTGGAGACAAAAATATCTACCTTTGTTGCAACAGAGACAAAAGTGGACAGAACCCCGCAGGAATCTTCAAGTTGGAGACTTAGTCCTGCTCAGGGACAAGCAAATCGCCCGCAACAGCTGGCCAATGGCCAGAATCACTGCTACATTCCCTAGCGGGGATGGACATGTCAGGAAGATCGAATTGAAGACCACTGACCAAGGCGATGTGAAAATTTACCAAAGGCCAGTTACAGAAGTTATTCTACTTCTACCCAATGACTGATTAAGAGACCAAGTTTTGTACTCTGTTCATTGTGACCTTACGAAGGTCAAGCGGGGAGTGTGCTGTCTTTACGACAGTTATTTAGTTTATAATATTTTCGCTTAGTAATTCATTTGATAGTATTTTCTAGTCAGAATTAGAAGTGTTTAAAGTATATTCATTGCATGTAAAATATATCGGCATGCGATGACGTCACATCCGGTTTCGCCGCACCTTGTGGGAAAATACCGGTTTGAAATTAGCGCGAGGGTGGGGGCTCACCACGAGGCACACCTGAGCAGAAGTTGTTTTGCAGGCATTAGAAATCACAGTGAGAGCAACGCTGTAAGTTAATAGATAATCGATATATTGAACTAAGATGTTAATGCCGATTCTGTTAAAAGTAACGACGGTCGATAATGTTTATGCTTTCGTTAGTTAAAGAGTTGCGGATAGTTGCATTGAAGTGTATTTAAAGTAGTCAATGGAGCAGGTAAACTCTGCCTGTATACTGCACCTTAGTGTAATGTAGTTATAGTCACCTTTGCAAGTATTTACAATTGAAATGTGATATTAAGAAAGGAACAAATACTGTATCAATCTTGTATTGTTTTGTCAACAGTTTTCACCATATGTTAATGTGAAGAGTGAACAGTAAATGGTTAATCTTACTGCGATCTGGTTTCATTGACTGTGGTTTATCTCGACGTTGAATTCGGCGTTATTAGTACACCCGAAGGAGAACGTTATACAGTCTATGTATTTTTTTGATCGGCCCACTGATGATTTTGGGGACATCTTGACAACTTCACTGCCCGCTGTCTGATGGTAATAACATTTCTCACTTTTCAAAGAAAGAGTTAGCTAAATTTCTCACTTGCTAACTCGATTGGATATACCAAAATAAAGTGAAGCTATTTGCTGCTGCTTGTGCGTGGGGCAAGGGAGGGGGGAGCTGGTGGGGGGAGGTTTGGGTTTCTAACATTTAACTTTCATTCATTCTGTGAGGCATTCCTCTTTTTGTGGATGTTTGCAAATAAAAAGCATTTTGGGATATAAATTGTGTACATTTCTCTGACATTAAATGTACCTATTGAACCTATTATTTATTTCTCAGTTAAAACACTTGAATAGTAATTCATTTGGTAATGACATGTAATAAACATACTCTCAGATCAGGAGGTATAAATCCTTAAACTACTCGCATTTCTGGATATCAATATGTCAATCTTCTGCCATGCCAGCCGCTTGTTTCCCTGTCACATCTCATTTTAATGGCAACCATATAAGCAGCTATTTGAAACAACTTGATTGGATTCTAAAATGTGTTGCATGAGGTAATGACAGAAGTGTTGAGGACATTGCTTCTTTGTCATAAAAAAACATACATATTGTATAAAAAATAATCCACATGAATTTGGCATGTTTTAAAAGTTCTTGTGAGAAAACATAAAGTACAAGTTTCATGAATTTAATACTTAATATTACTTTATTTTGAGGACAAAGTTACAGAGTAGCAGACGACCCCAGAATAGTGAAAGTCTGGCACATTCAAAATTTTAACTCACTTAAAAATTAAGGGAATTTTTTGTTTTGTGAAGTATACTGAGAGAAGTTCAGAGTTACTATTACCTAACTTTTAAAACAACAGTGTCTGTTTTTGTGAAATCTACTTTGTTCCTGTAAATCTACCCCAGTGACAGAAATGTTATCCTAATTAAAGAATCACCTATCCCTCCTGTGATTTTCATGCACAACAGTCTCTAGCTTACAGAGAAGGGTGCAAAAAAAAACAAAAAATAAACATCTCAGGAGCAGCAGTTCTGTGGGTGAAAATGCCTTGTAAATGAGAGAGGTCAGAGGAGAATAGCCAGTCTAGTTCAAGCTGATGGGAAGGCAACAGTAACTCAAATAATCACACACTACAACAGTGATGAACAAAAGATCATCTCTGAATGCAGAAACACATCAGCTCTTGAAGTGGAGGGTCTACAGTAGCAGAAGACCATGAAAATACACCCATAGTCTCGTTATTAGGTATAGGAGCTGCCGTATGAAGTGGCCTCTGTGTGTATGTACAGGAAGGGATGCATTGGTCACTAGTCTGTAACCAGAAGAGAGTTCATCAGTTGGGGGTAACAAGCACTGCAAAAGCAGGGTTCAACCTGAAACTTCAACAATTCCTTTCCTCCTACAGATAATGCTCAACCTCCAGCAGATTGTTTGTTGCTGTGAAGAGTCAGATGAACTATAGTTTAATAATAATAGTAAAAGAGCAGAAAATTGAACTGGTGCCATTAAATCTGCACTCCAAATTTCCTGAACTTTGAATCTATCATGTGGTTCACAATACATCTAATGATCAGTGTGCATCGTACCTTAATACCATAAAGATCAAATTCAGATACCTTGTGATTCTAACAGTTTTATTTATAGATTTCACTGGAATTTGTCCTACTGGATAAAATGGAATAACTAACAGTACAGCAGAAAAATATGAACATACTGTGAAGTACAAATAAACAATTTCTAATATTAATACAGATTTTGAGCATCCATGATCCGAAAATCAAAATCCTATAATCTCCAAAATCCAAGGTTTTTGAGTGCCGATATAACGCCACAGACGGAAAATTCCAGAAAGCACTGGGAAGTGTCCCAAACAATGTGCAGATCTATGCACACCACAACAATGTACCCACTATTGTTTCATGCACAAAATTGTTATAAGCCCTATATAAAACTACCTTCAAAAGGTTCAAAGTACATTTACTATTGAAGTATGTATGCAATATACAACCCTGAGATTTGTCTTCCTGCAGGCAGCCACAGAACAAAGCAACACCATGGAACCCATTCAAATAAAACATCAAACACGTAACATGTAGGAAAAAGAGAACAAATCATGCAAACAGCAAAAAAATCAAGTGAACAACACACAGAATATTAAAATCACACAAAATGGAAATTTAAAAAAAAATGAAACCAGAACCCAGAACCACATTTAACATGAATCGCAGAGTCCTCTAAAAATGAGTCCAATCGTCAAACCATGTTGATCAAACCTTGGAAAGACTCAAAACTCCTGCACCAGCATGCAAGAGGGAAAGGGAGATCAGTCAAAATCAAGCAGATGGCGCTCAACACCCATTCACTTTCCACTCTCATCCCCCTCGATTTCAATTTTGTTCAGCAAGTTCAGTGAGATATGGAGCTAATCATGGGTTGACACTCCACCATTAGACTCCACACTCCATTCTCAGCCTCATACTCAACCATACTGAATTCCCTCAGAGACTGCAAGACGGCTAGATCGCTCAGTTGGCCCAAAAACACTTAATCAAAATATAAATTACATGCAGGTTAATAGTAGGAGCATATTATAAAAAAGAAGTAGTTTAATTAACTGTCTACAGGATGTCTCCTTTGGTCGTGTTGGTCACTGGTGCCAGCCTACTAAGGATGTATAACATGTATATGTAATGTAAATTGGTTTTGTTTCAGACCTGGGTCCCTTCCCCCATCTATCGCATTATATAGGTACCAATATTCCAAAATCTGAAAAAATCCAAAATCTGAAACACTTCCAGCCCCAAGCATTTTGGCTAAGGGGTGCTCAGCCTATAGTGAAAAAGCAGAAATTCAAGCTGAGGAACAAAAGAACCAAAGGTAATATGTGATGTGGGCAAATTTCATTGTATGAGTGGTTTTAATCTGAAATTACCTGCCTATTAGATTTATACCAGTAGCAATATGAGGTATGGACTAATAAGCAATGAGGAACATTGACAACCCAGAAATGGAGGCAATGTGTCACAACCGCAGATTTGGCAGTGCCTCAGATTCGACAATTGTGCTCTCGAATATGCACGTGTCAGCTAATTATTATTTAATCATGGTAGTAGTTAACTCCATACTTGTCATCATAGTGGTTGTTGAGACTTGGACAGAGCACAGCAACATTTCGCTGCCTGTTTGATTTCAGCCTTCCCTGAGAAATTGGAGTTTTGATTCAACTGACTCTGAAGACTAATGGTATTCCTTTAATGTTTCGATTTTCTTTTCAGCCACAGTGTAGGCTTTGTTTTTTATTTGGGAGTTTTAGTTAACGGCCCTATTTGCCCTAGCGTTTATTGTTTTATTTTCCCTTTAACACTGTTCACATTAAAGTTTGTGAAACATTGATCTGCTTCAGTGTCTCTCACTCCGCACTTGGGCCATATCCAAAACTGGTAACAGCAGTAACACAATGAACAAGTAAAACTGAAGAATAAGAGAGAGTACAACCATTCTAACCACCTACCCAACAGAGTTAATGGCATTAACATTATAAAACACCCATAATATCAGGATCCTAGGAAGTTCACCATTGACCAAACCTTAATTGAACCAATCACAGAAATGCTGTGGGGTACAAAAGACTGAATATCCTGTCTCAAGTGACTCATCTTCTAACACACAAAGCCTTTCTATCTTCTATAATGCACACGTTAGGAGTGTAATCAAATACTTGCCACTTGAAAATAAAAGTTCAACTTCAAAAACCCTCAGGAAGCTTGACACTATACAAGACAAAGCAAACTTCTAATCGTCTCCCTTCAACCAAGCTAAATATTCATCTTTTCCATCACCAGAGCACGATTGCTTCAGTGTGTACCATCTGAAATATGCATTGCCTGTACTCATCCAGGCACCCCCACCATCACAAAGGACAAGGGCAGCAAACGCATGAAATGACCACCATCACTCCATTCTGATATGGGATGATATCAGTGTTTCTTCGCATCACTGAGTTAACTCCTGGACTTTCTAGCTAACCACACTGCGAGAGTACTTCACCAGAAGGACTAAAATGGTTCAAGAATGCAGCTGAGT
Organism: Hypanus sabinus; assembly: GCF_030144855.1. Taxonomy (NCBI): domain Eukaryota; kingdom Metazoa; phylum Chordata; class Chondrichthyes; order Myliobatiformes; family Dasyatidae; genus Hypanus; species Hypanus sabinus. Next base: position 35,306,914 of record NC_082725.1, on the reverse strand, counting down.
ACCCCCCCCCCCACACCCACAGACATTCCACAATGACAGTGAGGAATGAGAAATTAATACTAGCCTTGTGGATCATGAAAGATAAATACATTAAAGTAAAAGATGACTGTATGGGTACTTTCAAAGAAGCTAGGATAAATCAAAACAATAAGAAGAAAAAATATACAGCCATTGGAGATAAAAAGGGTACGAAACAAAATTAATTAGATGGATCTAGCAGTCAGCAGAACATTTAGTACTGAAACATTCTGTTATTCTACAACTGGCTCTCTTTTCCTGTTGGCATGTACATGACCTTGACTAGATATAAATTCTACTGCAGATGTGATTCTAGTGTACGCGTTGGTATTGAGATCATGTAAACATCCTGGGCATTCTCTTCTAAAGTATTTAAAGTGCTTCTATTTACCCACTTCAAGAACCAGCAATTAACATTATGCTTCCTGATAACATCTAGCTAATGTTTGATTAATGGCAGATTACCCATCAAAATTCTAAGGTTTGAAGTGTTAAGTTATACATAGACTACATTAATTTAATGTGTTCCCAGCCTCAAGGGAGCATGAGCACTTCTTTGAAGGACCTGCCTGTTTCTGAGAGCTATCTGTCTTTTAAAACAGAAAAGGTTTGGTTGACATCAGGGGCAGGATCTGCCAAGTATGAAATGTGTATGCTGTGGAGCTAAAGCATTTTGATTATCCAAACTGAACTTCATTCCCCTCCTTCGTAATCCATTCCTGTTAATATATCAGCCAACGTTTCTGAAAGCCGTTGGTGACAAGGGGCAATTCTGCTTTTGTTCTTTTACAAGTACCTAATCCACTCTGGCACTCATCCTCAAGCTCACATATGCCCCTGCATAAAAATCCAACCCTTTGCTAAACTTGCAATGTTGAAGTGAAAACCACTCAAGGCTCTAATCCAGGAGTTCCCATGGACCCGTCAATTATTGGTAGGGGGTGATGGCATGAAAAAGATTGGAAAATCCTGCTCTATAAAACCAAGATCAATGCCACAAAAGAGGAAAATCCAGCCAGATGCTAATTCCTACTGAAATATAAAGCATGTGCAGGGTTAATCCAAAGCAATGATATGAATGTGATTTTCTGATTGACTTAAATTTCTTTTGAAACAGAACGGTCCTCCTCCATACAAAGCGCCCATCTCTCAAAAATAGAAGGCAAAATCTTCTGTCAAGATCCTAACACAACCAAAATGATAGACTTACCAATCAGCCATCTCCTGTAGTAGAGGAAACACAGCCGAACATCATCTGCAAGGCTTCTGCCCTGCTCCACTGGAGTCTTAATTTAATCAAATGGAACAGTGTACTCTTCCACGTATTACCCACTCTCAGCATTAGCCAATTCCTTGCACACAGTTGGTGACAGGTCCATTGGCATTAATAGGATACAACGGTTCCTAGGAGAAAGGGAAGTGAAGGCTTTTATTTCAATTATTTAAGTTAATGTAAATCTTTTCACTGTTTTAAAAGCACTTATGTTCTTTTTACTTCAACTCTACTTTTTTAAAAATAATTATTTCTTTTTAGGTAATGATTGCTTTCTGTGTTTTTATTTCTGCGTTCTGTTTCCTATGTGTATTGTGTTGTAAAAAATATATATAATTTATTGTAGCCAAGTTGGACAGAGAACAGAGGGCGAAGAGCGTGGGACATTCTCCCTGTCCCCCCAGGTGACATTAAAAACAAACCCACATATGCTCAGGCCATTCTCTAGTCCAGAAGGGGACGTTAGTGGTAATACTGCTGATCCTTTCGGTTGATTTATTTTAGTGACCATGTGCACTCGTGTGAGGTGTGTTACTTATGCGCCTTCTTTTGTACATTTCAGTACAGTGTAGATCTTTGTGTGAGTCACTGCTTTTAGCCTTTTATTTAACATCTTTTGCTCAGCTTGAGTTTGTGGTATTTGTATGGCCAGTCTTCAATTTCCATTTAAACTTGAGGCACTGATGCACTTTATTATACAGGTGAAGTAACTTTGCCTTACACACTTTATTGCACTTTACTCAGTTTGATGATAACCCAGGAGTAGTATTTTCTGTGAAATCTGACTTCCCTCTCTATGGACAACATTTTTAACATGTTTGTTAATAAAATGTGTTATAACTTTTAACTACCTTGTGAGACGCCCTGCATGAAAGAGGTGCAAAACATGCCAGTAATCATCTCACAGTGGTTACATTATGTTTGTTTTTCTTGTGAATGATGCTATATGTGTGTTATTGCCGCAAGTAAGGTTATCTTACATGTACTTATACAATAAACTTGCGTTCGAATTTTGATTCTGAGTCAAAGATTCAGATATATTATATTTCTTTGGCAGATTTGACAACTGATTTAGGAATTTTACAAAAGGGTTAAAGGTGCCAGACCATGGCTGCATCACAGCCATTTTTGTCATTGTAGCCAGCTATTTGCAGGAGGAGAGACCCTGCCCTGTTCTAATCTGCTGTGCATTTTACTAAGAAGCAGAGTGTTGGGATCCCAGTGAAAAGTTGCACCCAGGAACACATGGCAAGAAAGAGTATGTTCCAGGGCACAATTAACCATCAAAGTTTGTGAAAAAAAAAGTTTGTGTAAAGAGCTGTCTGCTCCAAGATCTTAGTTCAGTGGGAGCAAGTGACCTGTATGAACTTTTCACAGCCTTTAAATCTAGCACTAACTGCCCATTACACCACTGGCATTTAGGGCAGCAATGAAGATCCTCCATCTCTGCCTGTCTATACTGTTGCACACAGATACAGAAGGATTTTTTATTGCTGTTTCTGTAACAATTCTGTTTTACCAGTCAAAGCTGTCAGTGCTGATCAGAACCCCCAAACCTGGGGGACCGGTGTGGTCCACTCTTAGCCTGGCCTCTACCCTTTAACTTGTTTGGCATGGGTGAACCTACCAAGAGCCAAAGCATAAAGCCCTGACTCGAGCCAACAGAGTTCTCCAGGTTATTGATGTAAGCCTCCAAACCCATGACCAGATTGTGGTCCTTTTGGAGGATTAAATCTAGAGTCTTGTGTTATTAATCAATAGAGATTTCCTTCTGATGGGAATATAATACAGTAAAAACAAATTCTAAAGCCAAAATTAAGATCTCTATTTCTTAAGACATATGTCATACTTGAACTTTGTTCACTGCATATTTTACATGATTTATGGTTTACCTTTTCACATCTGGTGTGAAAGATTAATTTCCTTAGGATAGCTAGACTGAAATGAGAGCTTTAAACTACTGATGAAGATCGATTGGATTGTTCTTGAAATGCATGTAGATTACAGATTAGAACAAGCGACACAGTATATTGAAGATCACACTCAATAACAGGAAATGTCAGCTACTCACACTGTTACCTGGTGAATCAACTCAACTGAACCCAGCTGTACATTGAATCCAGTGCATGGTACAGCTCTGCTGCTTCTACAAGGACAGTATATGTAATCAGGTGACCATTGAATATCATTTTTTATTATTAAAATGCACTTATGTATTCACCTTGGTAATGCTGAAACAGGGGCTTGTGCTTTTAAGAGAAAACGGTGATGTCATTTTGCATGGGTGGAGTAGAACAAAGAGTTGTCATGTTCTAGAAAGGACAATGTTCGAATGCTTTTCCCAGGTTTGGTGAGGAAAGGTGAATAATATTTGATAATATCCATGTAAGTTCATTTATACTTGTTTGTAAATCAAGAATATCAGTGATTTGACGTGTTTTACATGTGGATGCTTTAGATTTTCGCGAGTGAATTGATCAATGCTGGATAGCGTGATTGTGAAGTTCCTTAATTGGCTTACTGGACTAGTTTTTTTTTACTAATTCAACTACAAGGCAATATATTGTAGAAGTTTATTTGCCTTTCTTTATTGTTTCATGACCGAATGTGAATGTAACAGAGTAATGTGCCTGCGTTAATCTGTTCACGTAGCATGAGCAAGGAGAACTCGTTTCCAGGTCATTTCAAGGTGTGTTCAAGGAGGTTTCCTGGCACAATATGTAGATAAGCCTACAAGAGGAGAGGCTGTACTCAATCTGGTATTGAGAAATGAATGTGGTCAGGTGTCAGGTCTCTTAGTGGGAGAGCATTTTGGAGATAGTGATCGTAATTATATCTCCATTATCATAGCATTGGAGAGGGATAGCGACAGAAAAATTGGGACAGCATTTAATTGGAATAGTAAGAAATATGAAGCTATCAGGCAGGAACTTGGAAGCATAAATTGGGAACAGATGTTCTCAGGGAAATGTATGGCTGAAATGTGGCAAATGTTCAGGGGATATTTGCATGGTGTTCTGCATAGGTACGTCCCAATGAGACAGGGAAGGATGGTAGGGTACAGGAACCATGGTGTACAAAGGCAGTTGAAAATCTTGTCAAGAAGAAAATAAAAGCCAATAAAAGGTTCAAAAAACTAGGTAATGATAATCTAGAAGATTATAAGGCTAGTTAGAAGGAGTTTAATATGAAATTAGGAGAGCCTGTAGGGGCCATGAGAAGGCCGTGGCAAGCAGGATTAAAGAAAACCCCAAGGCATTCTACAAGAATGTGAAGAGCAAGAGGATAAAACATGAGAGAATAGGACCAATCAAGTGTGGATGAATCCAATCAGCTATCTTACCCTGGATCCCATGGGATCTAAGTGTGTCCAGCAGCAGCTCCTGATAGACCGCATGGCGGCGTTGGAGCTCTGCATGGATTCACTTTGGAGCATCCGAGATACTGAGAATGTTGTGGAAATCACATTTAGTGAGCTGGTCACACCGCAGTTTAAGGATCTAAGGAAAGGTAGGGAATGGGAGACCAACAGGAAGAGCAGTAGCAGGAAGGTAGAACAGGAGTCTCCTGCAGTCATCTCCCTCCAAAACACATATACTGCTTTGGAGTCTGTTGGGGGAGATGTCTCATCAGGTTAAGGCAGCAGTAGCCAGGATCACGGCAGCGTGGGTGGCTCTGCTGCGCAAGAGGGCAAGAAAAAGAGTGGCAGAGCTGTTGTGGTAGGGGATTCCATGGTAAGGGGAATAGAGAGGAGCTTCTGTGGCTGCAAATGGGTCTCCTGTTTGGTGTGTTGCCTCCCAGGTGCAAGGGTCAGAGAGGTCTCGGAGAGGCTGCAGGGCATTCTGAAAGGGGAGGGTGAGCAGCCAGCTGTCGTGGTGCATGTAGGTACTAACGATATAGGAAGAAAGCAGGATGAGGTCCTATAAGCAGAATTTAGGGAGCTAGGAGATAAATTAAAGAGTAGGACCTCGAAGGTAATAATCTCAGGATTATGACTGGTGCCACGTGCTAGCCAGAGTTGGAATAGCAGGATAGCTAGAATGAATATGTGGCTTCAGCAGTGGTTCAGGAGGGAGGGGTTCAGATTTTTGGGGCATTGGAACTGCTTCTAGTGGAAGTGGGACCAGTACCATCCGGACGGTCTACATCTGGGCAGGGCTGGGATCAATGTCCTCGGGAGATTGCTTGCAGGTGCTGTTGGGGAGGCTTTAAACTAATATGGCAGGGAGATGGGAACCCACACAGAAAAGAGGGAAGTGGTGCAGAGACCAAAGCTAGAGTTAGTGAAAAAATGAGTAAGAGTAAAGTGCATAAAAATAAAAAGCAAAAAGCGCATAAGTCACTAGATTCTAAAAGAACAATGAGTATAAAGGAACTTTATCTAAATGCCCGTAGTATTAGAAACAAAATTAGTGAACTTGTGGCACAGATCAGTACCAAGGCATATGATTGAATGCCATTACAGAAACCTGGTTGCAAGGCGGAGCTGATCGGGAATTAAATATCCAAGGGTATCAGTTAATACAGAAAGATAGGCAGGAAGGCAAAGGAGGTGGCATGGCTCTTAATTAAGGATGAGATCAGGCGATTATGAGAGACAATGTAAGATCTATGGAGCAGACTGTTGAGTCAATCTGGGTAGAGATTAAGAATAGTAAAAGAAAAAAAATCACTGGTGGGAGTTGTCTATAGACCACCTAATAAAAATATTGCAGTGGCAGAGGTGATTAACCAAGAAATATCTGAGGCTTGTAAGAACGGAACAGCAGTTCTCATGGGGGATTTTAACTTCCACATAGATTGGGTGAATCAGGTTGGCCAAGGAAATCTTGAGGAGGACTTCATAGAATGCATCCGTGATGGCTTTCTTGAGCATCATGTTAGTGAACTCATAAGGGAAAATGCTATCTTAGATCTAGTCCTGTGCAATGAGACAGGTGAGTTTAACAATCTTGTAGTCAGGAATCCTTTTGAAAAGAGTGATCATAGTATGATTAAATTTTGCATACAGATGGAGGATGAAATAGTTAGATCTAAAACTCCATCCACTCCATAATGTACTAGTTAGGCACAGGAGCACATTCAGCCAGAGACTCGTTCCACCGAGATGCAACACTGAGCGTCATAGGAAGTCATTCCTGCCTGTGGCCATCAAACTTTACAACTCCTCCCTCGGACTGTCAGACACCCTGTGCCAATAGGCTGGTCCTGGACTTAATTCCACTTGGCATAATTTACTTATTATTATTTAATTATTTCTGGTTTTTATTTTGCTAAATTTCTACTCTATTCTTGGTTGGTAAAACTGTAACGAAACCCAATTTCCCTCGAGATCAATAAAGTATGTCTGTCTGTCTATAGTGTATTATGCTTGAACAAGGGAGACTACAAGAGGATGAGGGAGGAGTTGGCTAATGTGGATTGGGAGCACAGGCTATTTGGTAGGACAGCTAAGGAACAGTGGAATACTTTAAAAGAGATTTTTCACAGTGCTCAACAAAACTATATTCCAGTCAAAAGTAAGGACAGTAAGTGTGGGGAGAGCCAGCCTTGGATAACTAAGGAAATAAAAGATAGTATCAAATTAAAAGCTCATGTGTACAAAATCGCAGAGTAGTGCGAGACTGGGGCACTAGGAAAACTTTAAAAAGCAACAAAGAACAAATAAACAAGAAATAAGGAAAGGGAAGATAGAGAATGAAAGTAAACTAGCACAAAATATAAAAAAAGATAGCAAAGATTTTTTTAGAAATAAATGAAGCGGAAGAGGGTGGCTGAAGTCAGCGTAGGTCTCTTGGAAGACGAGAAGGGGAAATTGATATTGGGTGATAAGGAAATGGCTGAGGCATTGAACAACTATTTTGTGTCAGTCTTCACGGTGAAGGACACGTCTAATATACCAAAGAATGATGTTATGGATGAAATGGGAGGTGAGGACTGTCACTAAAGAGATAGTGATGAGCAAACCAGAGGGCCTGAAGGTGGATAAGTCCCCTGGTCCTGATGGGATGCATCCCAGGGTACTGAGGGAATTGGCAGAGGTTATAGTAGATGCATTGGTAATCATTTACCAAAATTCTCTAGACTCTGGGCAGGTCCCGGCAGACTGGAAGACAGCAAATGTCACACCACTTTTTTTTAAAAAGGATGTAGGCAAAAGACAGGCAACTATAGGCCAGTTAGCATAATATGTGTAGTCAGGAAAATGCTTGAATCTGTCATTAAGGAAGAAATGGTGAAACATTTAGAAAGGAGTGGTTCCATTAGACAGATGCAGCATGGGTTCAGAAAGGGCAGGTCCTGTTTGATAAACTTACTGGAGTTCTTTGAGGACATAATGAGTGCAGTGGATAGAGGCGAACAGGTGGATGTCATATACTTGGATTTCCAGAAGGCGTTTGATAAGGTGCTGCACAAGAGACTTACAAATAAGATACATATGCATAGAGTCAGAGGAAGTATATTGGCATGGATAGATGATTCATTAACCAACAGAAGACAGAGAGTTGGTGTTTCTCCGGTTGGCAGTCAGTTGTGAGTGGGTGCTGCAGGGGTCGGTGCTGGGCCTGCAGCTGCTTACCATTTATATTGATGATTTGGAGGAGTGGAACCAAGTGTTGCATAGCAAAATTTGCTGATGACACTAAACTGATTGGAAAAGCAAATTGTACAGAGGATGTGGAGTTTGCAGCGGGATATAGATAGGTTAAGTGAGTGGGTCAAGGTCTGGCAGATGGAATACAACATTGGTAAATGTGGGATCATCCACTTTGGAAGGAATAATAGAAGAGCAGATAGTTATTTAAATGATGAAAAATTGCAGCAAGCTGTTGTGCAGAGGGACTTGGGAATGCTTGTTCATGAATCTCAAAAAGTTGGCTTGCAGGTACAACAGGTTATTAAGAAGGCAAATGGAATGGTGGCCTTCATTGCTAGAGGGATTGAATTCAAGAGCAGGGAGGTCATGCTGCAACTATACAGGGTACTGGTGAGGCTGCACCTGGAGTACTGTGTGCAGTTCTGGTCTCCGTACTTGAGGAAGGATATACTGGCTTTGGAGGCAGTGCAGAGGAAGTTCCAGAGATGAAGGGGTTAACTTATCAGGAGAGATTGGTTGGCCTGGAACTATACTCTCTGGAATTCAGAAGAATGAGAGGGGATCTTATAGAAACATACAAAATTTTGAAAGGGATAGATAAGATAGATGTAGGAAAGTTGTTTCCTCTGGTAGGTGAGACTAGAACTAGGAGACATTGCCTCAAGATTCAGGGGAGAAGATTTAGGACGGAGATGTGGAGAAGCTGTTTTTCACAGAGAGTGGTGAATCTGTGGAATTCTCAGCCCAGGGAAGCAGTTGAGGATTCTTCACTAAATATATTTAAGATACAGTTAGATAGATTTTGACATAGTAGGAGAATTAAGGGTTAATGGGGAAAAGGCAGGTAGATGGAGCTGAGTTTACAGACAGATCAGCCATGATCTTATTGAATGGCGGGGCAAGCTCGATGGGCCGGATGGCATAGTCCTGCTCCTGTTTCTTATGTTCTTATGTAACCTTCCATTCTTTCATGAGGGACCTTGTCAAAGCTATACTAAAGTCCATTTAGACAACATTATCTCCCCCACTTGGTTATATCCTCAAAGAACCTCAAGAAATTTGTTAGGCGTAACTTCTTATGCACACAGCCATACTGACTGTGAAAAATCAGACCCCGTCTTTTCAAATGTTTCTTGTTGCTCAGAATCAACTCCAGCAATTTACGCCTTTCTCCCACCCGCTGATGTCAGACTCATTGACAGGTAGTTTTTGTTCTTGCTATGCTTTTTAAACAGTTGTTCTTCATTATCCACTCTCCATTCCTCCAGAGTCTCACCTATGGCCAGAGATCTTGCAAAATGTGTATGCAAGGCCTCCACAAGTTCATCTTCCCACAAGGTCTGGGAACGTACTAGGTCAGACCTTGGAGATTTATCCACATTAATGCACGTTAACGTCTCTAATACCTCCTCTCTGCTAATTTGTATGTGGTTCAAAACAACAGCATACATTTCCTTAGCTTCCACATTTATTTCTCTCAATAAAAACTGAAGAGATATATTTTCCCATTTGCTTTGATCCCATTGACAGACAGACATGTTGATCTTTAAGGGAATCAGATTCTTTCTGTATCCTTTTTTTCCTTCTTCTAACTTCTCTCTTAAGTATTCTCCTGCACTTGTTCCTAATTATTCCTAATTGATCGGCACATTGAATTCCTTCCTCTTTATTTTCTTGGCCGGTGCCTTAATATCTGTCATCAACCAGAGTTGCCAAAACCACCTTGCCTTGCCTCTCATCCTAATAGGAACATGCAGACCCTGTACACATGAAAACTCACTTTTTATAGCCTCACACTTGGCAGATGCTCCTTTCCCACTTAAAAATCTCACCCATTTAATCTCAGTAAGATCCCACTTAATGGATCCAAAATCCGCTGTTCCACAGTTCATGTCCCTAACCTGTGAACCAGTCACATCCTTCTCCATAATGGTTTTAAAACTAGAGATAAAAACTGGATCCAAAGAGCACAACAAGATACACTTCTGCCATTTGACCTACCTCTTTCCCCTGGAGGAGGTTGAATATTTCACACTCTCCACTATAAAGGAAGCTTCTCACAAATTGCACTTAGACCATTGCCTTTTACATTATGGTTGGCTCAGGCTATATTAGGGAAGTTAAGATCTCTCACTACTATATCTACAATGAGCTGCAATCTCTCTTCATGGTACCATGGTAGTGTAACGGTTAGCACAACACTATAACATTTCAGGGCATTCTGAAGTTCATAGGTCAATTCCAGCACTGTTCAGTAAGGAGTTTCTATATGTCCTCCCCACACAATGCATAGATTTTATCCAGGCCCCCCAGTTTCCCCCTACAGTCCAAAGTTGCACTGGGTAGCTTAATTGGTTGTTCTAAATTGTCCCATGATTAGGTTGGGTTAATCGGTTCTGTCAGTGGTTGATGGGACGATATGGTTCAAAGGGCCAGAAGGCCTACTCTTAAATAAATAAAGTACACACATTCTCCTCCAGTTGCCGCTGACTACTGGGGTCCTACAATCCAATCTGATCAGAGAGACCATCCCCTTGTTTTTAATTTCTACATATATGTCCTTGATGCTTTATGTCCTCACCCCCTAAGATGATCTTGTCTAATAATTGTTATTATGTCTTCTTTCACCAAGAAGGCAACTTCCCTTCCTCTGTAATTTGCACCCTAGTCGTGCCAGTATCCTGGAACATTGAGCTGCCTGTATTGCCTTTCCCTTAGTCATATTTCTGTTCTGGCTATAACATCCTAGTTTCCAGAGCCAATCCATGCCCTGTGTTCATCCTCTTTATCTGTTAAGCCTTTTGCATTGAAATAATTACAGTTTAATCCAGTAGTCTTCCCTCTCTCTCTACTGTGCTCCTATATTTCCTGATAACTAAACTTGCTCTCATTGGCTACCGCATTATCCCCAGATATTGCAACTACGTTCATTTGAAGTAGGAAAGTTAAAAAGGGATCTATCATATCTAACCTGTGTCCTTCTTCTGCCTAGCCTCCTGACGCCAAAGCCTTCAGTTCACAATTATCTTACAATCTCCTGTTCCATTTTACAATCATTTTAAAATTTCCTGTTACTATAATTGGTTATCAGCACAGGCTCTATATGCCATTTTAACAAGGACAAAGACAGACTTAATCTTGCTTGTCCTTATAAATGAGATTTTCACTTGGGTTAGGATAACAGTGTATGACATATCAGGGGAAAAACATTTAACTCCTATGTTTAAACAGAATAAAAAGTAACTTTTACTTGCAAATTCTTTGCTATTAATCCAAGTGCACAGTGTCTTGCAGAATTGTGTTCCAATGGTCATGTGAAAGGGCATCACAAAGAAAGTAAACAATTTTTTTTTTGTGTTGCACATAAGAAGCTATGAACTATAAATAAGTGCCAAGTAAGAGCTAGGTCTTATGAGTGAGGTCCCTTGAGATATATCCTCAAGTTATGTGAAAGGCTACATTCTCCTAGTGTAAATGAATTGAACATGAAGTCTAATTTGTGAAAAGTTTGCTTTCAATGTGCTAAGTAGCTGCCCAGAAGGACCTCTGGGACAAAGAGCAAAACATTTAAATGATGAACTGGACATTTACAGATACACAGCCATGCTAAAAATGATCTATCCAGACCTTAGAATGCATCTAAGTGCTTCCTTTGTGAAATCATGGGTGATCTAACTGGATTTGTGAGATCCAACAAGCCTTTTAATCCACCATGTTACAAATCCAAGCAGCTGGAATTGTTTTGTTAAGAGCTTGGACAAAAGAAATAGTACCATATTGGTAGAATAACTTTTTGACTTTACTGAATATCTAGAGTCCTTGTTCAAGTTTAAAAGAAGCATTGGAGCACTTTCTAACAGGGAACTAGGTGAATATTCCTACAACACGCAAGACCGATTATCAGTCATACCACTGGACCCGTGGTCTGCGGTTAACACTCCCAAAAATACATGAAATTGAACCTGTTTCCCTATGCTTCTTCCTCTGAACAGCTGAAGGTTGGCCAGTTCAAATACAGTGCCTCTTCTTCATATATCGGCTGGAAAATTACTTGTTTGAAACACTTGTAGGCTTTTTGTTCATTCTGGGCATGTGCCCAGTTGACTTGGAGGTGAGAGTAAAATTAAGTTGTCAACAACAATAATGATATCAGTTACCAAACTTTGATACTTCTCAAGCTTTAAACTCCTTATTTTAAAAAATATATCTAAATTCCTTTGTCTTTTTTGACAACTACAAATGTAGTTGTTGTTGTAGCTTTAAAATCCCTATTTTAAAAAATATATCTAAATTCCTTTGTCTTTTTTGACAACTACAAATGTAGTTGTTTTACAAAGTGTAGGTTGTTTACAAACCTGGTGTTGTTTTCCCAATCCCTTTCTGTGCATTCTCCTTATTATCATTCAACCTATTAGATCTGATTATTTTCTTTGTGTATTCAACGTTTCAGTTGACTTTTCTCCTTTAATTTTATGTTCATAATAATATGTGATATTTATCCCATGTAAATGATCTTTAATATTTAATTATTTATTCTGTCCTGTAATTTAACATTACCCGGATGCTGAAAATATAGCCTTTTTGTTCTGTCATAACATCATGACATCTACATGATTTTCTGAATTAATACTGATCATTCATACTTTCCTCAGGTTTCCTTCTTGCTTGAGAAATGAAAGGTGCTTCCATTATCTGACCATTTTCTTTTTGTCTCCTGTATATACTTATTTTCTTTCTACAAATGTTTTTGTTTTTATTTATTTACATGTTAGATACCACTGATAAAGGGAGCAAATTTTTCTCTTCATAATTCCCTGAAGACATGGTGATGATTCAGGTTTGTGAATGCCTTTGGTCCAGTTTTGTTGGATCAAGAATTTCAAAGGTTAGGCACAGTGATGTCTTTGGCAGGTGCTGTCAGTGGTCTGTTACTGAATCCAGAGAAATCTGCAGATGTCCCTTTCTGCAGCCACGGTGCACCAGTTTGATGGTAACAATTAACTGGGGTGGTGAGGGAAGTATAAATCAACTGACTAGCCTATTCCTGGTTCTGTGTAGCTTCTTCAGTGTTTTGGAACTGCACTCACTCAGAGCAGTGGTGATTATTCTACCTCACTCTTACTTGTTCCTTGTCACTTGTGGAAAGGCAGTGGAGAGTCAAAAGATCAATTATTTGTCACAGGATACCCAGCCTCTGACCCTTCTTTTATACCTATCCTTTTGAAAAGAATGGAAAGATAAAACTCATCCTAGTTGCAGATGACTATTACCTGGCACTTCTATATCATGAATGCTGTGCCATTTGTCAGCATTTGAATCTTGTATCTTCATTTTCTGTGAGTTGTAAATGAAGATGAGAAATGTATAAACTGTGACTAACTTCACCACTTCTGCTCTTTATAGTGAAAGGAAGTTATTTGAAGAAGCAGCTACATATGATTGGGTTAAGCATATTCCCCTGAGAAATTCTGCAATGATACCCCACGGATAACTAACTGACCTCTGACAACTTAACCCATCTTCCTATTTGTGAGGTAGAACTCCAATTGCTGAAATAGTTCCCTCAATTTCAAATGACTGCTTTTGTGTGTGTTCGTAACACTTCTTGTCAAATACTGCCTTGAGATATTCCAGCCCATGAATACAGTCTCTCTTACTGAATTTGTTGACTCCTACATTCCACCCGTATAGCAGAATTTCTATGCTACACATTACGATGCAAGCATCCTCACTGTCACCACAAGATAAATCTGTTGGTATTCAAGATATATTGGTGAGAATTAAATCAAGCAAGTTTATCTCTCCTCTCCCCCTCTTAAAATCTGCTGCAGATCCAGGATGATGCTTATTTTCTGAAGACCTGGCCAGTTTGATCACTCTCGATATTCTTAATAATGAGCATTGAAGTCTTCCAGCCAGACCATCAACCATGCACTCTCAACTCTTGGTGCCTCTTTCAAGTTTTGTTTAAAATGGGTGAGCATTGATTTATTAGCTGAGAGAGAATGTTGAAGATCATGAGATAAATTGGTTTATTAATGTCACATGTAATGAGGGGCAGTGGAAAAATTTGTTTATTGAGCTGACACTTTGCTCATATTTAACTTTTGTGGGATTGCAATCAATGAGATTTTTTTTTCCCTGTACTGTATGGCAATGTACTAACACCCCCAGGGATCAATTTTACTGATGGGCCAGAAGAAAAGATGAGATGAGATTAAAAATAAGATTTCTGTTAACCTTGCTTTTTACCTCTCATTGATTTGTTTTTAATTGTTGCTAAGTTTTGTTTTTTGCTCCATTTACAGTCATCTTCATTTGAAGGCTACATTATCTCCTCTTATGACATCAGCTCAGCATATTCTGTTACCTGTCTTGAAAGTCAATTTCTGCTTTCAGTCATTTTTTAGACTTTTGAACAAAAAGCCAGGCTACTGCTTGGAGAAAGAACATGAAAAGAAACAAGTGTGACAAAGAGGAAATGACTACTGATAGCAATGTCATGTAATAAATGAAGGATTTGATCAGCATCCAGATGTGAATGAAACAGAAATAAGTGAGAGTGAAGTGTAGAATATGAATAACGTATTGAGCCAGAAAGGTAGCCAAGTAAAGCTGACTCTGGATGAGCAAATCCATCAATGAACATTTAAATCAACCCATATTCCCTTTGGATAGTTCTGTTGGGTGCATATCAAAATAGCTTAGTGCCTGTAAGAGAGATCAGTGCAGGCAGAAAGAGGATTGCCCAGCAGAATTGATTTAACATTAGAAAATGTGCTTTACCATTCAGTGTTATTTACATCAATATAAAAAATATGTAACACATGAGTAGATGAATACTTTAGCTATATTAAACAAAGAACTTTCATACAGATCAAATTCATTTTTATATGATGGAAGATGTATCAATAGGAGCATGCAATAAAATGGACTTTGCACTAATAGACTTATTCTCACTCTAATTATGTTCTTGTTTATAAAATGTGTATTATTCATGTTTATGATGCTATGTGTCTGTGATGCTGCTGGAAACAGCTTTTTCATTGCACTGTGCATATTTATATTTGAGCTTATGAGCATAAACTCAGCTTTGACTTTGACATGCAGTGGAGTTACCACACAATTATCATACAGAAATATACTATGAGGTTGATGACTCACAATCCATAGATACACCATTATCCTAGCACTGCCCACCACCCTCAACTGTCCATTAATAACACATGCACATTCGTCTCTATAAGTGGTCAAATTTAAACCCTTTTGCTCTCTCAATATCTATCACAAAGGCATCACCATTTCATGCACTGGCAACTGTCAGGAAATCTCAAATCCTAGAACACCACAACAAATTTGACCATACAAACATTTTTACTTGAGGTTGCTATTTTGTCACTCTCCTGAAAAACACAATAGCGTTGTGTGGAGCAGGAAAACACAATGGTCTGTTACCTTTAATCAAATTAAAAAAGTATAATACAATTTTCCTTGTGATTTGAGTTTCTCAAACGGCACTTTAAAACTCTCAGGATAATATCTAATGAAGGATCTTCTGACTTGAATGTTAAGATGTTCAAGTTCCACACATGCTGCGTGTTTCAAGTTTTTCTGTTTTTATTGTATAGTATACAACATATATTTTTGACAGAATGCAGGATTTTAATACAATTCTGATGGATTAAAGTATAGGATTGAAATGTTCTCAAAAGCATTTAAATTGGCAGAAGCTCTGTTCTGGATCAACAAGTATTCTTTTTATAACATCACCTTTATTCCAGCTGGGCAGAAAGCATCATTTTTCAGAGTGAAGGCACTCAACAAAGAAAAGGTTGAATTGAAGCCTAGTTCAGGAAAACACTGAGGGTAAGATCTTCTGGCTGATTGAGAGCTAGGGCACAGATCATTCACAAAGCAGGTTTGCCCTGATTACATAGAATTCAAAACTGATCAAGAAGAATCTTAAATTGGAAAGGGAAAGTAATAAAACCACAGAAATAAAGCAGTACAAATCAGCACCTTCCAGAAAGAAATGCTGTGTCCCCTTGAATTAAATGGAGAAATTAGACTGCATCAAAAGCTGTATTAACACCTTGTTTTAGTAATATGGAAAATGCTGTTGAAGAGATAAGAAAACATAGCAAAAGAAAAGACAACTTCAGGTAATAAAGACGACTTAATATTTGGAGTATGATAGGTAAGGCTATAAAGAGTGGAAGCAGGAAAGCAAAATCACACAGATAATGAGATGGTAGGTGAGAATGAAACAAAACACAGTGAATTAGTGATCATGTACAAGATATCTAGGATTGGGAGTTAAGTTTCTCAACCAGTCCAATAACATCTGTTTGCAGAGTATAACAAATGGTCATGAAGATGTAGCTGTAAAACTACAAATGAGATATAATGTAGGAAAATATGAAATGCATTCAACAGATTAGCTTAAAGTAAGGAAATAAAAATTTAAATCATTAATATTTAAAATGTCACTGTCAAGTAGGGAGTAACTAAAATGCACAGATATAAATTGATAAAAATGGTAAGACAAGTGCTTAGTTTTTCAAATATGGTAAATGCTTCTCAAGGTATAGAATAAAGACCAGAATGCACTGAGCTTAAGCGGGTTAAACCAGAATTGGAAAATTGCATGTATTTCTGAGCAACCCGTCAGAATCGAAAAGCAGTAGGAAATGTGCAGTGCAAATTCAGTTCTATGCTGGGAAGAGAGGATTCAGAAATGCTCAATAATAGACACTTGAAAATAAGAACAGTTTTCAAAGAGGAGAAGACTGAAATTTGAACATAAGCTTCAGAATTCTGCTATCTAAAAAGCATGACAGGAACATTCTGGGCACAAACTTAGGAATGACACAAGGAAACATTTAAACAGAAGAGGGTAGACTTTGATAACAGTAGCATGGGTGATGGCCAATCTGTAGCTCATTTTCACATCCCAACTCGTTGAAGTTAATAATAAAAATTAGGTGAGATTTGAAACAATCACTATCATCCATATCAATCTAATCAGTCAGAGTATTACTTCAAGTTGAAGATTTTAATTACTGCTTCATTGACAGTGGTAATTCTAGTTGCCCTGACCTTAAACAAATTTCTATCATAAAGCTTTTTCCTTATAAAGTACTCTTGCAAAATATACCTCTTTATCCAACCTTTGTTTATCTCCTCTGTACCAAAATCTGAGGACATTGATAACATCCTTGCTAATAAACTTGGGATACTTCTTTGATCCT
The DNA here is from genome assembly GCF_030144855.1 of Hypanus sabinus. NCBI lineage: Eukaryota > Metazoa > Chordata > Chondrichthyes > Myliobatiformes > Dasyatidae > Hypanus > Hypanus sabinus. The sequence goes on along the minus strand of NC_082725.1, from coordinate 35,289,774 downwards.
TCAAAAACACATTATAAATTAATTTAGTTAACTACATGTTTCCATTAGAAACTGAATACTTTTTCATTTACATTTTATTGTAGTTTGTGGTTTTTAATGCAGTATTATTATAAATCAGTTAGGAAATTATATCTAGAATTCCCCAGCACTCCAAGGTCAAAGGCTAGGCACACCGCAGTGCTCAGTGCTGGGTCTGCTACTTTTCATGATCTGGTTGACGGAATTGGTGTCTTTGTGGCCAAGTGCATAGACAATACAAAGACGGTTGTCAGGGCAGTTAATACTGAGCAAGCAGGGAGTCCACAGAAGGACCTAGATAGATTAGAAGAATGGGCAAAGAAATGGCAGGTGAAATTCAGTGAGCAAAGTGTATGGTCATGCACTTTGTTAGAAGGAGTAAAGGCATAGACCATTTTCTAAATGGAGAGTGACTTCAAAAATTGAAAGTGCAAAGGGAATTGGGAGTCCTAGTGCAGAATTCCCTGAAGGTTAACTTGTAGGTTGAGTCGGTGATAAAGACGACAAATGTAATATTTGTATTCATTTTGAGAGGATTGGAATATAAAGGTGAGGGTGTAATGTTGAGGTCTTAAGGCTTTGGTCAGACTACATTCTGAGTATTGGGACCCAAATCCTAGAAAGAATTGGAGTGGATTCAGAGGAGAAATGATCTCATGAACTAAAATGTTAATGAATGAGGAGCATTTGATGGCTCTAGGTCTGGAGTTAAGAAGAATGAGGGGTATCTCATTGAAAACGACTGAATATTGAAAGGCTTGTACAGAGAAGACATGGAGTGGATATTTCCAATAGGAAGACAGCCTAGGACGAAAGGGCACAACTTGAGAATAGAAAGATGTTCCTTTAAAACAGGTAATAAGGAATTTCTTTTGCCAAAGGATGGTGAACCTATGAAACTCACAGAGGTTATGTCATTGGAGAAGGTTAACAGATACTTAATTAGTAAAGGTGTCAAAGGATATGAGGTGAAGGCAGGAGAATGGGATTGAAAGTGAAAATCAGTCATGATTGAATAGTGGGGCAGATTCAATGGAACAAATAGCCTGAATTGTTCATATGTCTTATGGCCTTCTTAGGTCAACATTTTACCCCTTCATTTAGAAAAAAAAACAACTATTCTCTGTAGTGCTTCACTACTACTTTGTTACTAGCAATGAGAGTTTTGTTCACTTGTTAATTAAAAATTCAAAAGCTCAGTGAATCTTAGTATCACCAAAGCTCTTAACAGAATTACTTTTCCTAATCTTTCTCTGAGCTAAGTGGGAAGGAAATAAGAAATAAGATCAGCCTAATGCCCCTGAGGAGAGTTATTAGCCTGTATCATGCCTGCAGGGTAAAACAAAATGGATTCTGGTTGACTAATACATTTAGCTTGTGTCTCTGTCTTAAGTGGACAAAACCTGATTTTTAAACATTGATCTCTGGTTTAAGTTTGCACAAAAAGAAGCAGCCTTTTCATAGTTGAACTTCTTTTGTTTCAATAAATCCACCCCTCCCTCTAAACTCCAGTGAATAAAAGGCAGGTCTGTTCAACGTTTTCTCATTAGTCAGTCTTTGCATTCCAGATATTGGTCTAGTCAACCTTCTCTGAGTAGTTTCTGGTGCATTTACATCCTTCCTTAAATCAGTAGACAGCTGACTTCAGTACTAAGTGGGACTCTTTCAAGATTTGCAAAAGACAAGGCCATGACCCATGTGTCAGACGAAAGCCACTGCACAAACTGCTTTCTGGCTTAACACAAAATCAAGATGACACAAGTGTCTTGATGATAATGAGGTTTGAACCTACCTTTCTCATTGTATTGATCTGTTCTGTTGGCTTGTGATAGCAGTATTTATCTTGTTAAAAATCAGCATTTTGTCATTGTTTTAGCATTCAATAGAATGGCATTAATTTCATGAGAGACCACCAGTTCTAGATAGTATAATGAAAGAGAAGAAAATTGCTTGAATGTGTATAGAAGCAGAAGCATTATCTGTCATTGGATGTTACAATTACCATACTGTATCATGTATATTTTTGTAACAACATACTGTATCTGGATTACCAGCAAAAATAGCTAATTGTCCATTATTACTCTGTGTAATAGAAAATATAGAAAATCTGTAAGAAGCTTTAAAAGAATTTAAATTAGCCAATATGTATGGTACTGTGTATATTTTATATAATCAAAGCCAGAATTTTGCACAATAGTGATACAAGACTCACTCACCATTATAGTATTAATAAAATACAATAGACATAACATTCTGCAGATAGATTATTTTTGAGTCAGATCTCTGATCAAATGACAAAAGCAGCAAACCTGTTAATGTTGTCAGAATCATATCATTACCTTCATGCTTAATTTGCTCTTGGATTCAAATCATTTCAAGTACAATTTTTTTTTCACTGAAGATGAGCTTCTGCAAAGCCAGAATTTGCTGTAAAACATTCCATGCTAGACTTTTTATTTCTAACTGAAAAATAAGGCTGATGATTTTAGATTAACCAACTAGTGGTTCATTTGATTAATTTATACAGTCAGGCCCATTGGAGTAAATGGCCTCTTTTTGGTCTGTAATTTGTTGGTATGTATATAGCTGTGGCCGTTACAGGGCACATGTACTGCTACACCCAAGTTATACACTTTGTGAAGACAAATAAATTGCAGAACACTTGGCTATTCTTGGTGGATGCTTAGCATGTAATAACAGACCAACACTAAATCAACACACCTCAGTAAGGATTAAGCATCCAAAAGTTAATTACTAAAACTGAGAAATATGCATATTTATAACCCATACCAAACCAAGAATAGTGCAGGAAGTTCAATGTAATATATGAATAGATTGTTTAACAATAGAAACAGTTTCTTGACTAAAATGAGTAAACCAACTGATGCTGTATAACAAAGTGCTGCAGGGAGATTAATAACCTTAACATTTAACTCTACATAAAATGGCAAATCTATCATGATGTCACACATGAGTAAGTGTGCAAAATACTCACCAATAACCTTAACCTGGTTTATCTTCTTTTACATCAATTTATTTGTTAATAACCAAAATCTCTTTCCTAATTTAAATAACAACGTGACATGAATTTCTTCCATACCTAATTGTTTTCAATCTGTTTCTATAGTCTAGTTTCCATTCAGCCACTGGAATATTCATTCCTGACCTGTATTCACTAGGATTCAGAAGAATGAGGGGTGACCTAATTGAAACCTATCGAATGGTGAAAGTCCTTGATAGAGTGGATGTGGAGAGGATGTTTCCTATGGTAGGAGAGTCCAAGACTAGTGAACACAGCCTCAAAATAGAGTGGCACACTTTTAGAACAGAGATGAGGAGGAATTTATGTAGTCAGTGAGTGGCAAATCTGTGACATTTCTTGCTCTAGGCAGCTGTGGAGGCCAGGTCTTTATGTATATTTATGTTAGAGATGGATAGATTCTTGGTTGGTCAGGGCATGAAGAGATACGGGGGAGGGGGGCCAGAAGGTTGGAGCTGAGAGGAAAAATGGATCAATCATGATGAAATGGCAGAACAGACTCAACAGGTGAAATGGTTTAATTCTGCTCCTCTATTTAATGGTGTTTGTCATTCCTGGTACTTAGTCAGGAATGCTTTGTATCTAACCCATAGCAAAACATCTTTGCCTTTCCATTCTTCTGCATTATGCTATAATGTTGTATGAATTTGTGATAAATCAAAAATAGAGAAACTTATGAATTCCTTTGACATCAAAATTAAGACCTGCTACATCTCCTTCTGCTTGTCCAGAAGCCAAACTATTTTTGAATTCCTGTTAGGCTCTGATCATCCTGTGTTGTTTTTTTTTTATCTCCTACCTCTTTTCTTGGCCCAACTGCAAATGACCTTGTTCCAGATCAAGCTCATCGATATCTAACTTACAACATCAGGCATGCATTCCAATTCCATTTATCTATATTTCTCATTAGAAAAATCTCAGCCAAGACATGAACAAGCCATTTATAAATAAGATGGATGATGTATGTTTGAAATATCACATCTTTAGGCTTTATCTAATCTAAGTGAACTACTCAGGAAAAAAAATTACAGTTGTTGGAAATCTGGAAAAAGAAACTAGGAAACACTTAGCTGGTCTGGCAGCCAGCATATGAAAATAAGGGAAATTCACCTAAGAGAATTAAGTTTTTGAAGTAGGAAAGTAGGCTAAAGTTTTATCAATATGCAGTCTATATTCTTCATATATAATATACTTTTGTCTTTGAATTCAGAGCATGTTACTGACACCAAATTGGGCTCAAAACTTTCTAAAATTGATTTCTACACACTGAAGTAGATTCTTATATATTAAGCTTAATGGACTAAATTGATATGTTATCTCCTGCTTTGGATTTCTAGTTGTACATTTCCAAGGGCCAGCATTTTGCAGTCTCCCAGTATTTGCATACTGAATGAAAATGAAGTTTGATGGGCAGTGGGGGGAAGGGATTGGGAAGCATTTGTCACATCATGAAAACAAAAACGTGAATTAGTACCTGATATATTCAAAAGCAGGATGTCCAGACTCCTTCAAAACAAAGGAAGAAAGAAATTTGTTGCTCTCAAAAAAGCAAAGCTAATATAGTAGATTGAGATGATTCTCAATAACAGTGGGTCATGTTTTGATTCCAGTGTAATAAGTATTTTAATTGCTTAAATCGTTCAAGAAAGCACTATAGTTCCTTCATCCCAGTCATTCAAAAAACTAGGTAATGATAGAGATCTAGAAGATTATAAGGTGAGTAGGAAGGAGCTTAAGAATGAAATTAGGAGAGCCAGAAGGGGACATGAGAAGGCCTAGGCAGGTAGGATTTAGGAAAACCCCAAGGCATTCTACAAGTATGTGAAGAGCAAGAAGATAAGACATGAAAGAATAGGATCTATCAAGTGTGACAGTGGAAAAGTGCGTATGGAACCAGAGGAGATAGCAGAGGTACTTAATTAATACTTTGCTTCATGATTCACTACGGAAAAGGATCTTGGCCATTGTAGGCATGACTTACAGCGGACTGAAAAGCTTGAGCAATAAAGATATTAAGAAAGAGGATGTACTGGAACTTTTGGAAAGCATCAGGTTGGATAAGTCACCAGGACCGGGTGGGATATACCCCAGGTGGGAAGCAAGGGAGGAGATTGCTGAGCCTCTGGCAATGATCTTTGCATCATCAATGAGGACGGGAAAGGTTCCAGAGGATTGGAGGGTTGCAGATGTTGTTCCTTTATTCAAGAAAAGGAGTAGAGATAGCCTAGGAAATTATAGACCACTGAGTCTTACTTCAGTGCTTGGTAAATTGATGGAGAAGATCCTGAGAGGCAGAATTTATGAACATTTGGAGAGGCATAATATGATTAGAAACAGTCAGCATGGCTTTGTCAAAGGCAGGTCGTGCCTTACGAGCCTGATTGAATTTTTTGACGATGTGACTAAACACATTGGTGAAGGCAGAGCCTTAGATGTAGTGTATATGGATTTCAGCAAGGAATTTGTAAGGTACCACATGCAAGGCTTATTGAGAAAGTAAAGAGGCATGGGATCCAAGGGGACGTTGCTTTGTGGATCCAGAACTGGCTTGCCCACAGAAGGCAAAGAGTGGTTGTAGACAGGTCATATTCTGCATGGAAGTCAGTCACAAGTGGAGTGCCTCAGGGATCTGTTCTGGGACCCCTACTCTTTGAGATTTTTTTATAAATGACCTGGATGAGGAAGTGGAGGGATGGGTTAGTAAATTTGCTGATGACACAATGGTTGGGGGTGTTATGGATAGTGTGGAGGGCTGTCAGAGGTTACAGCAGGACATTGATAGGATGCAAAACTGGGTTGAGAAATGGCAGATAGAGTTCAACCTAGATAAGTGTGAAGTGGTTCATTTTCGTTGGTCAAATATAATGGCAGAATATAGCATTAATGGTAAGACTCTTGGCAGTGTGGAAGATCAGAGGGATCTTGGGGACCAAGTCCATAGGACACTCAAAGCTGTTACACATGTTGACTCTGTGGTTAAGAAGGCCTTCAGTGCATGAGCCTTCATCAACTGTGGGATTGAATTTAAGAGCTATGAAGTAATCTTGCAGCTATATAGGACCCTGGTCAGACACCTACTGTGCTCAATTCTGGTCACCTCACTACATGAAGGACATGGAAACCATAGAAAGGGTGCAGAGGAGATTCACAAAGATGTTGCCTGGATCGGGGAGCTTGCCTTATGAGAATAGGTTGAGTGAACTTGGCCTTTTTTCCTTGGAGCGATGGAGGATGAGGGGTGACCTAATAGAGGTGTACAAGATAATGAGAGGCATTGATTGTGTGGATAGTGAGAGGCTTTTTCCCAGGGCTGAAATTGCTAGCACGAGAGGGCATAGTTTTAAGATGCTTGGAAGTAGGTACAGAGGAGATGTCAGGGGTAAGTTTTTTTACGTAGAGAGTGGTGAGTGCATGGAATGGGCTGCTGGCAGTGGTGGTGGAGGCAGATACGATAGGGTCTTTTAAGGGATTCCTGGACAGGAGCATGGAGCTAAGAAAAATAGAGAGTTATGGGTAAGCCTAGGTAGTTGTAGGATAAGGACATGTTCAGCACAGCTTTGTGGGCCAAAGGGCCTGTATTATGCTGTAGGTTTTCTATGTTTCTGTTTCTACTTGAGGTAAAATTCATCATATCCTAATCCTGTGTTGCTATATACTTTTTTGTATCTATTAACTTTCTTTGAAGACATTCATACATCAAAGTATTCATCCACAATTGCCCTCTCGCCCACCATAACCATAACCAGACAAAAAGAACGCCAAGCAATATGAGGATGATAACTTACCTTAGATCCTTTTCTTAGACTTGCACTGTTTCTTTTGCCCCTAGCTTCATGTATTACTGACAACTCCGATACACTCTACAACTCCTTTTTCATTGTGTGAAACTAATATCTCTTTTACTATCTTCTTTCTTAATATCTATAAAATGTCAACTATCCTTAATCTTCCTCACTAAGGGTACTTTATGGGTCATCCTAATCACCTGCTTGAATACATTCCTGGTACCTTTTTCTTCCACAAGGGCCAGTATGACTTTAGCATATGTTTCTTTTTTTTCCTGATTCAATTTAGGACCCCTCAGGTCATAGTTCCTTTATCTTGTCAACCTTGACTGGACTAGAACACTCCATTCCTGGTCTCTTCTCAGCTGGTCTTTAAACAGCTCCCACATGTCAGACAAGGACATGTCAACTGCAACTGCTCCCAATCAATTTTCCTTAGCTTGCGCATTATTAGCTTGACTCTTGCTTTCAGTCTTAATTGTCACACAGTATTTCTTGCCCTCGGCCCTACCATCTGTCACCCTGTTGCCCTGCTATAGTGGATCCCACCCCCCCCCCCAACCCCATCACTTTAGCTCAAACCATCCAAAGCAGCACCAGCAGACCAGCTAGTGAGAATATTAGTTCCTCTCCAGTTCAGATACCAACCATCTTTGTACAAGTCCCACCTGTCCTGGAAGAGAGCACATTGATCCATAAATCTGAAACCCTCTTTCCTGCACCAGCTCCTTAGCCACACATTAAACTGCACTATACATCTATTTCTCATCTCACTACCTCTTGGTTGCAGTTTTCCTGAGTTTCCAATCCTGGAAGTCTTGTATTTTAACTTTCTGCCTAACTTATTAAAATCCCCTTTGCAGGACCTCATTCCTGATCCTGCCTATGCCATTGGTAACAATATGGACCATGACCTCTAGCTGCTCGACTTTCCCCTTCAGAATGTTCTGCACCTGCTGAAAGATATGGTTGATGTTGGCATCTGGGAGGAAATCCACCATCCTAGATTCTCAGGTGGATGGTGGAGTTTCTGTCATTGAACCAAATCGCTGAGAGCTGATCTTCCCATTGTATTCTTTTCTGAGTGTGGAAGTCCAAGTTCATTGCCATTTCAACTGCGCACATATATATTGCCAAATGAAACAACTTTCCTCCGGACCAAGGTGAACAACACAACACATAAGCAGTGGCATGCAGAAGTTTGGGCACCCCTGGTCAAAATTTCTGTTACTGTGAATAGTTAAGTGAGCAGAAGATGAACTGATCTCCAAAAGCCATAAAGTTAAATATGAAACATTCTCTTCTACATTTTAAGCAAGATTAGTGTATCATTTTTGTTTTGTACAATTTTAGAGTGAAAAAAAGGAACGGAGTACCATGCAAAAGTTTGGGTACCCCAAGAGATTTGAGCTCTCAGATAAGTTTTACCAAGGTCTCAGACTTTAATTAGCCAGTTAGGGCCATGGCTTGTTCGCAGTAAGTGTTAGGAAAGGCCAGGTGATGCAAATTTCAAAGCTTTATAAATACCCTGACACTTTAAACTTTGTCCCAAAAATCAGCAGCCATGGACTTCTCTCCGCACCAGGTAGCCATTTCCTCAGTTCGTAATGTAATTAAGAAATGGCAGTTAACAAGAACGGTGGCAATTATTATTGAGGTCAGTGCCACTGAACAATAGCTATCAAGGCAGGTTACTGTTGCCCCCTTAGGTACCAGGATGATGGTGGCTGCCTTGAAGCCTGCAGGGCTGTTGTAGAGAAATGTTGAAGATGTCTGTTTGAACCTCTTTTAGTTGGTTTACATGACCCCTCAGCACCCAGCTAGGTACGTTATCAGGGCCTGCAGCTTTATTTGGGAGGAACCTGGCTAGAGTCTTCCTCACATCTGCTGCTGCCAGACGGAGTGCTGCTCCTCGGGGAACGAGACCTTCGTCGATGGCACGATGTTCCGTGCATGAAAGATACCCAGCCATAGGAAGAGGGGCATCACTGTACTTGATAGGCAGGGTGGACTCACAGTCTGTATGGTCTGAATGCCCTGCCACAGTGCTTTGTCTTCAGTGTCACAGAAATGGCTGTATATTCTCTGTAAATAATCCTGTTTTGCGTTTCTGATGGTGTGGACAAGCACAGCTCTTGTTAACAACCTAGGAGCTATCTTAACCCCCATATGAAGGCAGCATCCCAAACCCTCAGCCATGCTTGTACCTTTTGCTGTCAACCAGCGTTTCTGATTTGCCTTTATATAGATGTGTTTAATGACAGCGAAGTCCTCGGTGCACTTTTCTATGTAGCTGGTCACATATCTCACATATTCATTGATGTTAATATGATGGTCTTGATAGCGGCCTCCCTGAGTAAGTTCCAGTCTGTCTTTTCAAAACAACTCTGCAATGCTCCTTCTGGCCAGGTCTTCATCTCCCTTTGAACTGGCGTGACATTGTTAATCAGTGGTTTGTCTGCAGGAATTAGTGTAACACATAAGCGGTCAGAGTATTCAAGGTAGGGCGGGTAGTAGCTTTGTAAGCATCACTGATGTTCGTATAAACTAAGTATAATGTCTTCTCACTTCTTGTAGCAAAGCCAACATGCTGGTAGAATTTAGGAAGGACTGTTTTTAAGTTAACATGCTTGCAGTCACCAGTAACAATCAAGGAACTTTTGAAGTGTGTGGCTTGGAGGTCGCTGATGGTGCTACAGAGCTTGTACAGTGTTTCTTCCAATATTATACAGTGGGGTATGTATACAACCACCAGCATAAGGGAATGAATTCCCTCAGTAAGTAGAAGGAACTGCACTTCACTGTTTCAAAACTCTACCAGACACAAACAGTGGGTTGTCACAACCGAAGCACTCACACACCAGTTCTTATTAGCAAAGATACTATTCATAGAGGTTTCACCAGCAGCCAATCCACACATTGGACGTTTGGAGAGGAGGGGACTTCAATGAGGTCCACTGCCCGAGGATAAAAGGCAGCAGCAGCAACAGGTCACGGCAGCGTTATAGAGCATTGACCAGCGACCCATCGGCATCTGGGATTGATTAGCATGAGCAAATGGCTGTCATCTGAGTGGACATAGAGTGGTGATCTTGATGCTTTAACTCTTTGAGGTTTCACTCAGAGAAAGCAAAGGAAAGAAAAGCTCAAGTTTTTTTTCTATCTGCTCGGCAGGGTCGGTAGGGACGACAGGCAGGATAATGAAATGCTCCTGTTGTGGGATGTGGGAAGACAGGGAAACCTCCAGTGTCCCCGATGACTACAACTGTGGGAAGTGCATCCAGCTGTTGCTTCTAACAAACTGGATTAAGGAGTTGGAGCTAGAACTGGATGGACTCCATCATTTGGGAGGCTGAAGGGTTAATAGATCGGACCTGTAGAGAGGTAGTTACACCCAAGGTGCAGGACAGAGGAAACTGGGTGACAGTCAGGAAAGGGAAAAGGGTTAAGGAGCCAGTGCGGGATGCCCTGTGTCCATCCCGCTCAGCAACAGCAATATTACTTTGGATACTGTCGGTGGGGGTGTGGGTGGGAATGACTTTACACAGGAGAGTCACAGTGGTCAGGTCTCTGGGACTGAATCTCCCTCTGAGAAAAGGGAAGTGGGGAGTTGCTGCAAGTCTCCCCTCTCTACACCACCGATGTTGTCCAAGCGAAGGGCACTAGGCCGATACAGCTTGGCACCGGTCTTGTCACAGAGCAATGTGTGGTTAAGTGCCTTGCTCAAGGACACAACACGTTGCCTCAGCTGAGGGTTGAACTAGCAACCTTCAGATCACTAGACCAACACCTTAGCCACCTGACGATAGTGGAGTCATTAGTTAGGGGAACAGATAGAAGTTTCTGTGGCAGAAAATGAGATTCCTGGATGGTATGTTGCCTCCCAGGTGCTAGGTTCTGGGATATCTCGAGACCTTATCATTCTTAAGTGGGATGGTGAACAGCCAGAAGTCATGGTCCATGTACTGTAGGTACAAATGACATGGGTAGGACGAGTGATGAGGTTCTGCATAGGGAGTTCAGGATATTAGGTGCTAAGTTAAAGAGCAGGACCTCCAGGGTTAAGATCTCAGGACTGCTACTCATGCCACGTGCCAGAACTAGGAAGACTATACAGTTTAATACATGGCTGAGGAGTTGGTGTAGGAGGGAGGGCATAAGATTTTTGGATCAATGGGCTCTCCTCCAGGGAAGTTGTGACCTGTACAGAAGGGACAGTTTCCACATGAACTGGAGGGGGACTAATCCCCTAATGGGAAGGTTTTTTAATGCTGCACAGTGGTGTTTAAACCAGAGTTGCGGGGGGGGGGGGCGGTGTGAATCAGAGTTAGTGGGGAGGTTGTGGAGTCAGTTCTTGGTAAGACCTCAGACAAAGTTAGGAATCAAAAGGTTGAGTGTGGGGTGATTAGTGTCCTGAGCTGCGTATATTTCAATGCAAGAAGTATCGTAGGAAAGGCTGAGGATGAGGAAGCTGATTTACAGAGACAATGTGTAGTGAGGAGAGGCTATTGATAGGGCAAGATTGCAATCAATAAGTTGAGTTGTAATGTAAAAGGTGGACACAATCGAAAAGGTTGAATACAGGACTGAAGGCGTTGCATCTGATTGAGCGCAGATTGTTGACATGAGCGGTTGTGGAGGCCAAGTCATTGGGTACATTTAAGGCAGAGATAGATAAATTCTTGATTAGCTAGGGCATCAAAGGGTAAGGGGAGAAGGCAGGGGAGTAGGGATGACTGGAATAAATGGATCAGCTCATGATTGAATGGTGGAACAGACTCGATGGGCTGAATGGCCTGTTTCTGCTACTATATCTTATGGTCTTTTATGGAATAATCTCGATGAACTTGCAGCGCAGGTGCAGATTGGCAGGTATGGCATTGTAGGCATCACTGAATCATGGCTGAAAGATCATAGCTGGGAGCTTAATCTCCAAGGATAAACATTGTACTGAAAGGATAGGCAGGAAGGCAGAGGGAGTGGGATTGCTCTGTTTGTGAAAAATGAAATGAAATCATTAAGAATAGGGTAACATAGAGTTGGAAGGTGTTAATCATTGTAGATAATGTTAAAGGACTGCAAGAGTAAGATCTCCCTGCTGAGACCACCAAACAGTAGTAAGGATGTAGCTGACAAATTACACCAGAAGATAGAAAACATATGCCAAAAGGGCAATGTTACAATAGTCATGGGGAACTTCAACATGTAGGTAGATTGGGAAAATCAGGTTGGTGCTGGATTCCAGGAGAAGGAATTTTGAGAGTTTCAACAAGATGTTTTTTTAGAGCAGCTCGTGGTTGAGCCCACTAGAGGATCAGCTATTCAGGAATGGGCATTGTGCAATGAACCAGCATTGGTTGTAGAGAACTTAAGGTAAAAGAGCCCTGAGGGGAAGTCAGCAGGCCAGGCAGCATCTGTGGGAAAATGCACAGTCGACGTTTCGGGCTGAGACCCTTCAGCAGGAATGGAGAAAAAATGCTGAGGAGTAGATTTGAAAGGTGAGGGGACGGGAGATAGAAATCCCAGGTGATAGGTGAAACTCGGAGTGAGGGGGATGAAGCAAAGAGCTAGGAAGTTGATTGCTGAAAGAGACAGAAGGCCATGGAAGAAAGAAGAAGTAGGGTGGAGGGAAAAGGTATGGGAAATGGAGAAGGGGGTAGGGGGGTAGAGGCATTACTGGAACTTTGAGAAATCGATGTTCATGTGATCAGCTTGGAGGCTACTCAAACAGAATATAAGATGTTGTTCCTCCAACCTAAGTGGAGGAGGCCATGGATGGACATATCAGAGTGGGAATGGGAAGTGGAATTAAAATGGGTGGCCACTAGAAGATCCCACTTGTTCTGGTGGACAGAGCGTAGATGCTCGATGAAGCTGTCTCCCAATTTACGTCAGGTCTCACCAATATATCAGAAGCCACACCAGGAGCATTGAACACAGTATATGACCCGAGCAGACCCACAGGTGAAGTGTCATCTCACCTGGAAGGACTGTTTGCTTGCCAAGCCTTAGTGTTTCTCTCTCCCCTCTCCCTAAATTTCAAATCTACTCCTCAGCATTTTTTCTGCAGTTCTGCCAAAGGGTTTCTGCTCAAAACGTCAACTGTACTTTTTGCCACAAATGCTGCCTGGCCTGCTGAGTTCCTCCAGGATTTTTGTGTCTGTTGCTCAAATTTCCAGCATTTGCTGATTTTCTCTTGCTCCTGAGGGCAAGATGATCATAATATAATCAAATTCACCCTGAAATTTGAGAAGGAGAAGCTGAAGTCAGATGTGTCAGTATTGGTGGAGTAAAGGGAATTAAAGAGGCATGAGAGACGATTAGCCAGCATTGATTGGGGGAAAAAACACTGGCAGAGCAGCAATGGCTGGAATTTCTGGAAGCAATTCAGAAGGCACAGGATATATACATCCCAAAGAGGAAGAAGTATTCTGAAGGAAAGATGACACAACTGTAGCTAACAAGAGAAGTCAAAGCCAACAAAAAAGCCAAAGAGAGGGCATATAATAGAGCAAAGATTAATGGGAAGTTAGAGGATTGGAATTCTTTCAAATACCAACAGAAGGCAACTAAAAAAAGTAATTAAGAAGATATAGATGGAATACAAAAGTAAGCTAGCCAATAGTTTAAAGAGGATACCAAAGGTTCTTCAGAAAAAAAGCAGAAAAGAGAGGTGAGACTGGAGATTGGACTGCTAGAATACAATTCTGAAGAGGTAGCAATGGTGGACAATGAAATAGTGGACATACTGAATAAGTATTTCGCATAAGTCTTCACTGTGGAAGACACTAGCTATATAGTGGAAGTTCCAGGTGTCAGGGAGCTTGAAGTGTGTGAAGTTACCATAAAGAGAGAGAAGGTTCTTAGGAAACTGAAAGGTCTGAAGGTAGGTAAGTCACCTGTACTAGATGGTGTACAGTCCAGTGTTCTGAAAGAGGTAGCTGGTAAGATCATCGAGGCATTAGTAATGATCTTTCAAGAATCACAAGGTTCTGGACTGGTCCCTGAGGTCTAGAAAATTACAAATGTCACTCCACTTTTCAAGAATGGAGAGAGGCAGAGGAAAAGAAACCATAGGCCAATTAGTCTGACCTCAGTGGTTAGGAAAATGCTGGAGTCGATTTATTAAGGATGAGGTCTCAGGGTACTTGGAGGTACATAATAAAAAAGGCCATAGTCAGCAAGGTTTCCTCAAAGGGGAGCCTTGCCTGACAAATCTGTTGGAATTCTTTAAAGAAATAACTAGCAGGTTAGACCATGGAAAATCTGTGAAATTCTTTGCCACAGGCAGCTGTGGAGGCCGAGTTTTTATGTATATTTAAGGCAGAGGTTGATAGATTTTTGACTAGTCAGGGCACAAAGGGATACAGGGAGATTGGGGCTGAGAAGAAAATTGGATCAGCCATGATAAAATGGCGGAGCAGACTTGATGGGCCAAATGGCCTAATTCTGCTCCTCTATCACAGGGTCTTGTTCACATACCTCCTCTGCAGATCTTACCAGAGATGGTGGGATTTCTGTCAACCCAAAAAAAAGAAAAAAAACCCTCTATCTGGATGGCCACTTCAAAGGTAGCAACCTGGAGTTCCATTTCAATCAGTATAACTACACAGCAGTCCTTCATTTCAATGTTTAGCAGAGTCTTGTGATCATAACAATTGTGATTAAAAAGGACAATAACACCTTTGGTTAACCCTATAGAAGCCATGTGCTACCACCTTACCGGGTAAAATATGCATGCTACCTTTCTCTCATCAACAGCAACCTTAGCTTCATCATATCAGAGATAACTTTGTTCTTGTAATCCCTCTTCCATCCTCCCGTTAACTTAAGACTCCCTTTCTCCATTCTGAAGAAGAGTTTTCAAAGTGAAGAGAACTTTTTTTCTGCACGTGCTGCAGAACCCACTGAGCATCTCCAGTATTTTCTGTTTGCAATGCAGGTGGAACATTGCAGATGGGTGTGTGTGGATCAGGGAGCAAATGGTCCTGAGCAGAGTCTGAAAGTCAAATTTTGTAGAGCAACATCATCCCAGAAGCTGGAGAAGGGATCCATATTACCTACTTCTACATCTTCTAATGCCATACTGGTTAGACCCCATGTAAACAGCAGGGAATGCAATTTAGAACAATTGAATGTTGCCAAGTGTATGCCTTGAAGGAGTCTAAGATGTCTGTCACTATTTGCACTGACAATCTAAGCTTGCTGTCAGAAGATTACTACAGCTTCTTTGGGGGGAGTAAAGAAAACAGCAGATAAACTGAAAATAATGATACTGGTAAGTTAGATTATGAATGTTTGCTGAAGTTGCCTCTCTCTTATGCCCTGGACTTCAATTAGTAATTGGCAATTGTTTTATTATTGGCATGTTTACTGGCATGTAGTGAAAAGATCTTGTTTCCATGCCATCCTGGCAGATCTTTGCCAAAGTCCAGATTGGGAGATTAAGACTTCAAATTTATTGTGGAAGATATCCATTCAAGAGTCTTATGATAGTGGATTAAAGACTGTTTTGGGGGACTGGTGTTCTCAAACTTTGATATTCCCTACCCAAAGGGAAGGAAGGAGAGGAGAAAATAACCAAGGTGGGAGGGTTATGTTAGCTGCTTTCCCAAGGTAGCAGTAATCATAGACAGTCAGTGTAGCAGAGGCTGGTTGTGAGAGAAGTACATGTTAAATAAAATCCTGTAACTGTAACAACCAAAAAGAATATTGGGGAAAGAAGGTAAGCAAAAAGGTCACATTTTCAATCCAAAATTCTGAAGAAAGAATTGAGGGAGATTCATAACAAGCAGACCGTTCCCAAACAGCACTTTATTAAAACTTAATGTTATTTTTAAATGAAAAATCACTTTTACATTACTATACTTCTAGCTAATCAGTGGACTCTTGTTAATAATCCCTGTGCTTCAGAGAAATTACTGTGATACTATTTTTTCCCATCCACATCTCTGCATCAAAGCTGAGTCTTTCTGGCTTTAATAATTTTAAAACGTGCAGCAAACAGTGCTTATTCTTAATGCTTACTTAAAGAGATCAATAAGCAGTGAAGCATAGCTCAAAATGTTTTCATCTGTTCATATGGTTGCGGGAAAAAGATAGTAAGTGAGTGTAGAGTTATTTACAACCTTAATAAAATGTCAGCAAATGTAAAATTTGGTTATCTGATTCAAGGGATTCCATAGGCCTTTTGGAAGCAATTTATCTACAGTACCCAAGGATGCAGAAGCACGTTTGCGTCAGCACAAATCAAGAGATCACAAAACATCTTTTGAATAAAATGAAAATAAATAAAGCAGATACTCTCTATAATGCTAACTTCAATAAGCAGTCAAGATACTATTGCAAGAATAGATGATTTGTTGACTGTTGTGTTATGTCATTTGTGAATTAGCAAGGGAGCTCTAAGTTCTTATCAAAGGCTCTGGAGTGTGATAAAAGAATGGTGTGTCTTTCACACAATACAACTTCATGAAGCTTGTTCCTGGTTTTAAAGTGTTCACTGAAAACTGACAAATGTGCTTTGTCTTCCACATTTCTAAGATTAAGGAAGCAGGGTAGCATTTATCATAGACATAAAAAGGGAATGCTGTCCCAGAAGATTTAGTCCATGAAGAACCAAGCAACATTAGCTCATTTAATGAACCAACACACATTAGCAACACTAAAGTGGTAAGTTCAAGCTTGGGAGCATTAATTGAGAACAGATATACTCAGGGAATTGTACAGTGGAAATGTGGAGGTTGTTCAAGGTCCACCTGCATGAGGTTCCGGATAGATAAAAGAAACATGGTTAACAAGAAAAGTGGAGCATCTAGTCGAGAGGAAGCAGGATGCATAATTAAGGTTTAGGAATCAAGGATCAGACAGGGATCTTGAGAGTAATAAGTTAGCCAGGAAGGAACTTGAGAAGGAGCTTAGGAGAGGGAGAAGGGGATATGAGAAGAACTTAGCAAGAAGAAAAGCCACAAGGTGTTCTACAGATACATGAAGAACAGGAGGCTAACTAGGGTGAGGGGAGGAACAAACAGGGATAAATGTGGAAACGTGTGCCTGGAGTCAGAGGAGGTAGGAGAGGCCCTTTCAGTATGCACCAGTGAGGGGGATCTTGACAAATGTGAGGTCAGCACAGAACAGGCTTGGCTGGGGACAGGGGGAGTTGCTGGAGGCAGATAGATTGGAGACATTTAAGAGACTCTCAAATAGGCATATGATGAAGGAAAAATTGAGGGCTAATTGGCTTGGTAGCAGAAATAGAGCTTGTAGATTAAATGTTTATACAATATGGTGGGCAGAACGGCCTGTACTGTTCTATATTCTCGTTTTTATCACTAAGGCCAACTTCTGGTGTTTACAGATACTGATGGATTGTTGTCATGGACAATAATTTGTTTTTTTTTTATTCTATTGTTTCTCACTGCATACCTGTAGACTGAACTCCAAAGTATGATTTTTGTTTCCAAAATGTGACAATTCGACAGCCACAGTCAAGAAAGCTTTGGTGGCCAAATAACTGTCCATCTTCATATATTCTTTCAGCCTCCCAGAATCACTGTGAGTTGTCAACAACACAAAAGAAGGTGAAAGTCAGAAAGCTGTACAGTAGAAAAATCCCTTGTATAACCAATGCATTTTAAAGCAGGTTGTTACTTTAAAGTTCAAGGAAAATATTTTTTGCTTTATTATATTCAAACTATTTCTTATTTCCTGTTCCTTGATTCTGTTGATGGTCTGTGACTCTTCTACTTTTAACCCAGGCAACCTGTTCATATTCTGTACCTTCACAGTATGGTCTAGGTCCATTTTGACCCGGCCCAAGAATCCCCTCATAACAAGTGTCTATACCAAATTTTGAACCACAGATCTATTTAGAATGTATAAATAGCCTATCTGACATTTAAAAATGGGTGATTAATCCTTAATTAATGTTTCAGCGATCTAAAATCCATTTCAATAGATACGGGTCACTAGACACACTAGTATACTACAGCACAATACTACAGGCCCTTCAGCCCTCGATGTTTTGCTAACCCATATATTCCTTTAAAAAAGTACTAAACCCACATCACCCCAGAACCCTTTATTTTTCTTTCATCTATGTACCTGTCCAAGAGGCTCCTAAATACCCCTATTTGATCCAGAACAGCCTCAAAGTACAAAAATTTGTAGCACCTGTACAAAAGTATAAAATTTTAAATTATTTTTATGTTTGCGCATTTTGGGTCACTTTAGGAAAAGTCATCAAATTTCTGCTAAACAAGATGGCATTTAGGGTTTTATTACTGCTGTCAAAAATCAAAACAGGTCAAATTTGACCCGAACTGTATGTAAGGGTTAAAGCTACTCATAGTGAAAAGTAATTTCAATTTGTAGTGTATATAGTGTTCAGGAGCAAACTGTGTATACAAAAATCTCTAACATACCTCAACAAAGCAATGCCTCAAGAATTACTTTTCCCAATGAAAGATCAGTAAATGCATTCTCAATGAACACCGCAAAACAAAATCTTTATAGAACTCGCTACAAAACCAAAGAAACAGGAGAATATTGCAAGATGAACTTGGATACACTTAAGTTAACTATTTCAGAGTTTGTTAACTTTCAGTTGAGGATTTAAGCATGTCTTTGAGGAGATTTGATGATTGTTTTGCAAGAGCTGAAATGCCTGAGTGGATAAAGGTTGGTCAAATATTTATTGAGTTTGATGTGGTGTGTGGCTCAGAGTTAGGCTGCAGAGATCTGAAAAGTGGGGAAGGAGAGAAAGCTGCTGGGATCATCTCTATTTTGGCTTGAAATAGTTTGTGTGTGCTTTCTGCCAGAGGTGAGTTTACAGGGGCATGAGAAGAGGGATTTAGGATAATGTTTAGTGGTGCTGAAAATCAGCCCACCTTTGACCTCTATCTATAATTATTCATTCACTTCGAAACATTGCAGAATTTCACCTTAAAATTTAGAAATTTGATCTCTCTTGCAGTTTCAGCAGTTCATCATTCATATTTCATGTTTCCTAATGACAGAGAGGGAGGCCATTTGGTTATCAAGTCCATGTCAGCTTTCAGAGCAATCCTTTCAAGACTGTCCCCTGAAGAAAGGAATATCTTCACAGAGTCATGGGAATACTTGGTTCAAGAAAGTTCAAACAAGCCAGAAAGAATGTGCCTCTCTAAAGGAGAACCTGGAGGAAAACTGCAAGTGACAGAAAGAGCAAGTGACAATGCAATTTGTTTGACCATGTTGAGCTTATAATCATATACACAATATACGTATGCAAAGATGCATTGAAAAACATAATTGCAATGTCTTAGGCACATAGGATCAGATGGACACATCCACAAAAAAGACATAAATTAAGCATAAATTACACATAATTTTTACAAGGAAGAACACAAATAGAAGGAAAGAAACACAATATAGTGCAAAGTGGTCATAGTACAGTATTGTTATGCTGAGATCGTGCCAGTTGGCTCAAGAACCAAATGTTTGAAGGGACTCATCTGTCAACACAGCATTCACAGAACTGGAGTAGAAGCAGGCAAATGCACCCAGAGTCATAGGGTGATAGAGAAGTACAGCACAGAAATCAGGCCTTTGGCCTACAAGTACTACTGAACCATTTAAACGACCTACTCCCATCAACCTGCATCGGGACCATAGCTCATACCTCTTCCATCTAAGTACCTTTGCAAACTTCTCTTAAACATTGAACTCAAGCTTGTATACACCACTTGTGCTATCAGCTCATTCCACACTGTCAAGACCTGCTGTTGCAAGGAACGGTGCGAACCCGAACGCAGGACACTGGCACGGAGATTGAGTTAGGATGCAGACGAAAGCATGAGCATGGCTGGAGCTGCATGGCAAACAGGAGACAGGTGGCAGACAATTCTTATCTTGACACGGAGCGTTTCTGAATTTGAACGGCAAACAGGAAAGGCGAACGGCAGACAATACTTACCTTGACACAGAGAGACAGAGTTACACAGGTAAACCTCGGTACTGAAGTAAAACTTAGGATACACAATCCTAAGCGGCTGGGAATGTGAATTACCACACTGGCAAAAACAATGATCTGGTGATGAGTGAATGCAAAGCCAGGGTTTTTATGCTACAGTTTTTAGATGAGAATCAGGTGCCACAATCAAGGAGCCCGGGAAAACACGGGGAAAATGGAATTAGGAGAATATAAGGAATTAACGGTCGGGACCGTGACGCCTGCTGAATGAAAAAGTTTCCCCTCATGTTCCCCTTAAAGAAAGAATGCATAGTTCCTCAACCATCCCCCATCCCCAGAAATGGGAATAAAAAAAATACTAATGGACGTATGTTTAAAGTGAAAAGGGAAATATTTAATGGAAACCTGAGGGGCAACTTCTTCAGAGGGTAGTGTGTATATAGAATGAGTTGCCAGAGGATGCGGTTGAGTCAGGAATATTAACAACATTTAAAGGACACTTAGACAGATACATGGATTGAGAAAATTTAGAGGCATATGGACCAAACATGGATTAGCATAGTTTGGCATAACGTTTAGCATGGATGAATTTGGGCAAATGGCCTCTTTCATTCTGTACTAATCTATGACATTGGTTACTCTCAACACTGAGGGACTGGCTCAGAAATGAACAAGTGGTTTGTATTTATGCTGACTTGCAACACCTAACAAATTTGAAACCTGTTTCAATATAATTATTAACACATATACTCCTGCCCTTGGATTTTATTTGCAAGATTTGTGCACATACTGAGCTTCATCAGCTCTGTAAATGCTGCTTACAAAAAGTCCTGCTTAGACTTTAATAGCATTTGTTTCATTTGGGGTTTCCAAATGCTAGGAAAACTATCATATCACTGAATGCTGAGCACTACCCTTTGTTTCATCAGCCTGGGAATCAGATTCAATTACCAACCTCCATGGACACAAAATACTGTAATAATTAATTCTGTTCTGGTCATCACAAAACGGAAGAATTCTCTATAAGGTTTAAAAGATAAACAGTATGAATCTTACGTTGCTTGCTGAACATTTTTGATGGAGGAAACTAAACATTTGAAAAAAAATTGCTTTAAAGCTTTTTAAATATGAGTCAATCGTCAGAACATGTTTTAAAAATACTATTAATTATTTAGAGTACTGGATGTCTAGACCATTTTGAAATGTAAAATGCATTTCCCATGTTGATCCTTAAGGTATTTTAAGTTAGTTTACTGCCTTAATCATTTTTTTTTAAATGCAGCATAATTACTTATTAATTTGAAAAGAAATATGCAAACAAATAAGTTGTATAAACCTGGATTGATTAACCATCATGTACTGCCTGGTGAAGCAACTTGTAAAATGCATATGTTTTGAAATCACTCCCTGGTTTTCAAATCCTTCCATGATCTTGCCTCTCCTTCACTCTTGCTGCCTACCCTCATATAAAAAGATTGTACTCTTCCACTTTCAGTTTCTTCACCAATACTGAATTCTTGAATCCAAGTATTGTTCCTGACGGTTTCCGCAGAGAAGGAGAAGCAGGGGTTCCATACAGTGCGTGACTCGGGCCTGGAGTCTACCGTCCAGGGCCCAGATGTCCAGGGGCATACACAATGGCTCACAAGGATTTCTGGCTTGGAAGGCTAAGTTTTCATCCAAGAAGTTTCCCTCTGTGCCGGAGTCCACTAGTGCTAACAGAGGCAAGGACAGTCGGTTGTATCACAGTGGCTTGAAGCTGCGTCCGGGGTCAGGGTACGGAAGGGAATGTTGTCTGGCTCACCAGAATCCCCCTTGCTTTTGGTGAGTCTTCCCTTCTTGGCTGAAGGGGACAGGTGGCAAGGGAGTGAGTGGACTGGCCGCAATATAAACACTCACCCGCTCTCATTCTCTGGAGTCGTTCAGCGGGAGAAAGGTGGTTCCATCCCAGCTGCATGGGTTCCTCTCCTGGGGTGATGGAAACGGCAGGGCTGGGGGCTACCCGAGGTGCAGAATGAGGAGAGAGGCTTGTTCTGGCAGGAGGCGATAATGAGCGCCAGGAAGTGTACCAGTACTTAATTCTTGAATCCAAGTATTCCAGTATGGGTGATCATGATTTCAGTTTGAACACACTAAGAACACTAGAGAACTGATGGGTGATTAAGGCAGCTGATCCTTCAAGTCTGATCTGCCATACAATATGATCATGACTGATCTACACTGGCCTCTGATTTGGCCTATATCAGATGTACATAGTTAATTTGCTTAATTATGGCTTATTATTTGCTTTATTAGAAAAACATTGTTGATCAGAACGATTGCAGAAAGTTTGAGACGATATCAAGGAAAAACATTTATATGCCGTATACATTTACATGTACTAGGAATTTGCCATGGTTTGTTGTCAGAGTGCAACATGCAACAAAGAAAATCAACAGTTATAAAGAATTACATAAAAAAATAAATGTTGAAGTATGGTTACACATTAAAGGTTAAAATATGGACATAACATTAGGAGATCATTGAAATTGGGAGTCTTCACTATGGGTAACCGTTCTTTCAATTTTCTAGAACAGGACCCTTATCATTAACTGAGGAGTCCCTGTTCCAGAGATTGATGATGAGCAGGAACAATGTATTCTGATAAACAAACCTATTTGGTATCCTTTTGGTGAAATGTAGTTTAAGGAATAACAAGTTTAAAAAATATTCATTGAAGTTGTCACTGAAATTAAATTAATAAATTTATCCTGAATCTCATGGTGACTTGCATTTAAGAAAATTATAGTGAACTCTTGTATCCATTTATAATCCTTGTAATGAAGCAAAATATTCCAATGTACTTCACATTTATAATCAGACATAAAAATGAGCACTAAGCATACTTGTATGTTAAAAAATCTAAAATGAGAAGTGGTGAGTGTTATGAAGGCATTCAAGACTAGGCAGCAAAAGACATAAATATAAAAGATAGAGCAATGAAAATATAACAATTGTCATCTCTATTAATCTTCAAGAACTTGTGCTCTGTTATAAGGATAGAGATCCAGATATTCCCACATAGTTCTTCAACAAGATACTCCACTGTCCACTTTGATAGAGCTACACTCAGCTGTTTCTGTCTTAAAGCATGTCTGCCCATTGACTGAAGAATCTGCTTCTCTGTTGTATAACAGCAAAATAAGTGCTACTCTGTTATCTCCTTATGCAGAATATGTGCATTTCAAAAAAAGATAACCAATAATTCCTCCGCCAGGAATTAACATTCAACCATAAATCTTTGCAATATGCTATTTGCATTATCTCTCTTGGTGTTGAACTGTAACCTACCTTTCTTTCTTTAGCACAAAAGGCTTTATCAATGATTTAATTAAAAACACAAAATGCTGGCAGAACTTGGCAGGCCAGACGGCATCTATGGGAGGAAGTAGTGACGACGTTTCGGGCCGAAACCCTTCATCAGGAGCCTGATGAATGGTTTCAGCCTGAAACGTCGTCACTACCTCCTCCCATAGATGCTGTCTGGCCTGCCGAGTTCTGCCAGCATTTTGTGTTTTTATTTATTTCAGCACTCATGTTGCCTTTATCAATGATTTACTTGTTAATAATGCCACCATGCCCACTTTATACTTGTAACTTACATAGAGACAGCAGCAAATATTTTGGTCCCATCAGGTTATACTGCTAATGAGTTGAAACTAGCTTTGAATGGCTCAGTGTTGTGACAAGATCTGCCAATGACACTAGAATTCACAAATTTATGAATTTGGTGGCAAAGATTCCATCGAACCTTGCATCTATATAGTTGCCTTTCTTTTTACAGTTCTTTTTACAGAGAGGCCCCAGATTTTCCACTTCTTCTTTTGTGGAATATTTCTATGTTAAGTAGATTATCTTCTTTTACTGTAGATGATCTGAACGTGCTCAGGCTTGTTTGAGAGAATTGTATTGATAAGGACAAAGTCTGTGGCTTAGAATTACGACAGCCTATCTGCAAGAATTGGGAAGCACTGAGCAAGTCTACCCTTAAACTTCCATTGACAAACCAGTTCAGACTATACATTGCTCTGAAAGCGTAATAATCTAATCTGGAGAAAGATCAACTGTCAGAAAACCAAATTGAGTTTGTAACGAGATTTCACGTAACTTCATTCCAAACTGGATGGATCGTTGCAAGCTATAACAAATAAATTGTAAGAGGAAATGGAATAAATTTTACTGAAACAACCAATGAAATAAAGAAAGTCTAGCAATCAAAAGGTGCTAACAAGTGATTAGAAATCTTATTTCAAAGGTCCTAATAGATTGGATACTATTTACCATTTTTCAATCAGTCACCAAGCCCCTGTGCCTTGTATCTCTATCTGCTGTCAGAAGCACTTGATTGTTTGTTTTACCAAATCAGCTATACAAAATGGAAAAGTGCTTTTCCAGTTCGGGCAATGATCAGAGGTGGTATTCAATCAACACTAAGGAAGTTATCACAATTCTTACCATCACAATCTGAGAATTTCCAAGGATATTTCTTGCAATTTTCTTCCAAAGTATGTGTACACAATATTGGGAGTAGAAAGTTCTTGAGGGAAACATCATTGGTTAGTGATGCTGCCTTATGGAAGGGATCTGAGCATTTATTTACTTGAACGTAAGCAAATAAATGAGAAATAGGACTATGCCACTCGAGATATTGAGCCTGTTCACCACTCGATAAAATCATGAATGATCTGTTTGTAATTTCAGTCTGCTTCTGGTAATTTTTCAATTCCTTGCTCATCAAGAAGCTTTTTCAAATGTGAAATATTTGAAGCTTAATGGTCTGAGGGTGGATAAATCTCCTGGACCTGATGGAATGCACCCTCGGGTATTGAAGGAAGTCGCTGGAGAGATTGAGGAGGCATTAACAATGATCTTTCAAGAATCGATAGATTCTGGCATTGTACTGGATGACTGGAAAATTGCAAATGTTAATCCACTATTTAAGAAAGGTAGGAGGCAACAGAAAAGAAACTATAGACCTTTTAGCCTGACATTAGTGGTTAGGAAATTGTTGGAATCGATTGTTGGGGATGAGATTACGGAGTACCCGGAGGCACATGACAAGACAGGCCAAAGCCAGCATGGTTTCCTTAAAGGAAAATCCTGCCTGACTAACCTACTGCAATTCTTTGAGGAAATTACAAGCAGGGTAGACAAAGGAGATGCAATAAATGTGGTGTACTTGGATTTTCAGAAGGCCTTTGACAAGGTGCCATACATGAGGCGGCTGAGCAAGATAAGAGCCCATGGAATTACAGGCGAGTTACTAGCAGAAAACAGAGAGTGGGAATAAAGAGAGCCTATTCTGGCTGGCTGCCGGTTACCAGTGAATTTCACCAGGGGTTGGTGTTGGGACCACTGCTTTTTACAATGTATGTTAATGATTTGGACTATGGGATTAATGAATTTGTGGCTAAATTTGCTGATGATACAAAGATAGGAGGAGGGGTGGGTAGTGTTGAGGAAACAGAAATCCTGCAGAGAGACGTAGATAGTTTAGGAAAAAGGGCAATGAAGTGGGAAATGAAATGCAATGTTGGAAAGTGTATGATCGTGCACTTTGATGGAAGAAGTAAATGGGTAGACTATTATTTAGATGGGGAAAGAATTCAAAATGCAGAGATGCAAAGGGACTTGGGAGTTCTTGTGCAAGATACCATAAAGGTTAACCTCCAGACTGAGTCAGTTGTGAAGATGACGAAGGCAATGTTGGCATTCATTTCTAGAGGTATAAAATATAAGAGCAGGGATGTGATGTTGAGGCTCTATAAGGCACTCGTGAGATCACACTTGGAGTATTGTGTGCAGCTTTGGGCTCCTTATTTTAGAAAGGATATACTGACATTGGAGAGGGTTCAGAGAAGATTCACAAGAACGATTCCAGGAATAGAAAGATTACCATATGAGGAACGTCTTGCAGCTCAACTGAAATGTTTTGAGAGCTCCTAAGAATGTAAGCAGAATTGCAGAAGGTTACAACGAGGAAACAGATTCCTCAACTCTGTCACTCCATGAGGGTAAGATCTGAGGTTAGCTGCTCAAATTAATGTTGTAACCTGTACTTTTATATATTATATAAATATGAATGCATCCATTGCATTGCCATAATCCAGCATACTCACTGTTCTTCAAGGGATAGGGACTCTTTGGCAATCATATCCTTTATTGTTTATTTGTTGCAACTGATGTCTTTTTGTATGTATGGATAGATTCTGCTCGATGTGCACAAGAACAGATAATCCTTTGGAAATTGAGAACACTGACTAAATATGCATTATAGATATGTTTGCATGCTGTACTGTTTCCAATGTATAAAATCATCTACATTGTTTGCCTAGGATCTATAGCAAAGGACTTCCTCTATCCCTTTCATGTTATCTTTCCAGAAATAAACTGTTTTACCCACTGCTTTATTCAAAGCGTGGATTATAAAATGAACTGAAAATTTTGCATCACTCTTACCAAAAACATTTTTGATAATTTAATTTCTAAATATAATTTAATGACAATAGATCTGCTCATTTTCCACCCCATTATATAGTAATGGTAGTATAGAATATAGTATATTCTTCCCATGCTGTGCTTGATAAGTTAATAAAACTCAAACACCGCTTGAAAATGCTACACAACAACTGTTCGCTAAGTGGATATACAATGACAAGGCATTGAATACAAGCTGAAAGATAGGCACATGATTGCAGACAATGCCACTCAACCTGTGCAGCTGCAGAGAAAAGGCTCTAATCAAACACAATGGAGCATGTGATGGAGAGATGCACATCAGCAAATTGTAATATACCTGCTTGATCTGCCTTTCCAATGACTTTGATGAGCTGCTGCTGCCATTAAGAAACTATCAACCTATGAAACAAATGAAAAATGATTACAAAATATAAGAAAATAAAAATCACAATATGCAAATAACCTCAAACAATGAAGAATGGTAAAATATATTATTGTCTTAGTCTCTCAGTTTCTTTCTGCTTGACTGATATGTGGGAGAGAACTCCCTGTATCATGTCCAATCCAGCCAAAGTTGTTTGAGGGGACTCCACATTGTATATTGCCAGTGGATTGCCTTAGCATTTATTTCTACTGCCAGTTGAAAGATTTTGTGGAACTTCCTTTCAAAATCCAGGCCACGTGAAATATTTGATGAAAGTCAGAGAGAAAAAAAGCTGCAGTTGCTTTTTAAAAAAGTTATTGCATTTTTACATGGAAGAGCCACACATAGGGAGTGGTAGATGAGGATGCAAGAATGTACCATAGAATCATAAAGGAAGCAATTTCTTTGAGTTGATGAAAGGAGAGTTGGAGGGAGGAGTTGTGGTCTTGGAGAATACTCATGTAGTGATGGATTTGCTGGAGACGAAAGAAATCGTGACTTACATAATGGTGTTTTCCCTTTAAAAATTATCCTATTTGTTAACTTGTATAAAATAGCTTTATCAATTAAATATTATTTGGTTGTAAAATTATGTAATTGCTTATTTAGAAAGCAATTATGTAAGTCACAATTTCTTACTCTACTTAGATTTAACTAAACACAACTATATTCATGGATTATAGCAATAAATTCAATGCTGCAAATTAAACTTCAAGTTTACCAACATCTAACTGTACAAATATACAAGCAAACGAAACGATATTCCTCCAGAACATAGCGCACCCACAAAACAGATATCCCACACAGCACATAAGACTAAATTTACCACAAATAAGTGGAAATGTAACTCAAAATGTCTTCACAATAGCTGCTCCCAATCACTTTTTCCAACAGGCTTCAATTGCATATTCCTATCTACCTTCTGGTTCTTTGACAGCACATGATCATCATATACTGCATTGCACTTATTTTTATATATCATTTCTAACTCTTGTCTGAACAATCGAAAAAGAAAACAATATACAATACAATATTTACGCTGATCCCGGTAGTCATAACTTTGTTTGTGAGCAGCTACCACAATTAGGGTCTGTTTCCAACCACACCCTGGGGCCCCTTTTGTACCTTTAGTCCTCTCCACCAATTTTCCATGATATGTCCCTTCTGCACACTGCACATGTGTAGCTTCTCATGAATAATACTGGCTCAGAAGCAGAGCCTTGGTTTTGCCAAGCCACACCTGAATCCACCAAGCTACAGACAAAAGAACTAACAAGCTCAGCAGACCAGCTCAACAAACAACAAACGTCAAACAAATAAACATTTATGTATTGATATTCTTAGCTGTTACTCCCTGTACTGTATGTGTTTGTGTACATTACTTTGAGGTGGTAAAATTATCGCAACGCTGCCCAAGGCCAGTGACGGAGACCTCTGTCATATTATCACCCTCCTCTCCAGGAAGGCCACTGTTCTGCAATCTGGACAAATAGTCAGCTGTAACGTTATATCTTCCTGCTTTGTGGTGTAGGTTGATTTGGAAGGGCTGCAAGCACCAGTTACCATTGGATCACGTTGGCATTGTGGTCTTTTGCTCTCTGGATCCATGTAAAATAAATAATAGTGCAGACTATTATCTAAATGGGGAGAAAATTCAATCATCAGAGGTACAAAGAGATTTAGGAATCCTTGTTCAGTATTCCCAGAAAGTTAATTCACAGGTTGAGTCTGTAGTTAAAAAGGCAAATGCAATGTTGGCATTTATTTCAAGGGGAATAGAACAAAAGAACAAGGAGATAATGCTGAAGCTTTATAAGACACTAGTCAGGCCACACTTGGAGTATTGTTAGCAGTTTTAGGCCCCATGCCTCAAAAGATGTATTGTCATTGAAGAGAGTCCAGAGTAAGTTCATGAGGATGATTCTGGGAATTAAAGGGTTAACATATGAGGAGCATTTGGCAGCATTGGGCCTGTACTCACTGTAATTTAGAAAAATTCCTGAGGATCTCATTGAAACCTACCGAATGTTGAAAGGACTAGATAAGGTGGATGTGGAGAGGATGTTTCCTCTGGTGAGGGTCTTCAGAACTAGAGGGCACAGCCTCAAAATTGAGGAGTGAATTTTTAGAACAGAAGTAAAGAGAGTGATGAATCTATGGAATGCTCTGCCACAGACTGTGGTGCAGGCCAAATCCATGGGTATGTTCAAAGCAGAAGTTGACAGATAACTGATTGGTTGGTGCATCAAGCGGTATGGTGAGAGGGCAGGTGGTTGGGGTTGTATGGGATCTGGGATCAGCCTCGATGAAGTGGCGGAGCAGACTCAATGGGCTGAGTGGCAAATGTAAAGAACACAGCCAATTGTCCCGGTCCTTGCCCATATCTCCTAACAAAGTTCTCAGCATATTCTTGAGAGTTTGGTTGAAATGTTCAACAAGTCCATCAGTCTGTGGATGATAAGGACTGTTCTTTATAACAGTGATACACAGATGCCTATTTAGCTAGTTCATCAGATTGGTGGTGAGGCTGGTCCCTTGTTCCTTGACTATCTCCTCTGGGATGCCAACTCCAGAGTGCAGCTGAACCAGTGCACTGGTCACCTTGAATATTGTGATGGCTCACAGTGGGAAGGCCTCAGGATACTTTGTGGCATAGTTACAGATGACCAAGGTGTACCGGTACCCCACACTGCTCTTCTCCAGAGGTAACGTGGTGTCCATTGTGATGTATTTGAATGGGTTACTGAACACCAGTAGAGGATGCAGAGGGAATCTATCAAATCTATAGACTGTACTGCTTTTCTGACAGTTGAGTCATATGGAGTAGTAGATTTAAACGTCAGTGTACATTGTGGGACAAAAGAAATGGGCACAAATGCACATGTATATTTCCAGGTATGCTTGGTGACCCCCCCCCCCAATGGAATGGTGTGCGTGATGTGTAAGACTAATGGCCTGCGTTGTGTTGGGATAATTAAACATTTATCAATTCCATAACTCCCCCTTCACCTACAGAATACTATCCTCTACAACGCATTCCTTCCCACAATGAAAAGACTTAGCCTCTTCCCCCATATATCTTTTCAAATAATGATTTCATAGGTGTATTGGCTGCTTGCAAAGCAACAATAGTATCAAGCGCCGTCCATTCATTGACATCCAATCCCAATACCTCAGTATCAGAAACAGAACACAATTGTCCCTCTAGGTGTGATTTTTCTACGCCCCTTAGGTAGCACAGATTATCACACGTCTGGCAGTGGCTGCAAACCAGCTTTCCCCTCAGCTTGGGTGACCAACAGACATGACACATTGATGGTAGGACATGATTCAAAGCATCTTGTAGTTATTAAAAGATCATTCAGCACAGGCAGAGCCCTCCTCAAAATCACATCCCCAGGCAAGCAGTCAATCATCCCAATATTCAATAAGCACATTTGATCTTTTACAACCACAGTAACCTCTGCCATAGAATTCAATTTATGGTCTCCGTGAACACATTGAATATGGTACAGTCATTTTAATTAATACTGCTGTCTAGTACAAGATGCTTCTTATTCAAAGACATGGAATTTCCTGTGCCTAATAGTGTCTGTAGTTATTGTCTATTTTCAGTTAGTTCATGGAAAGCAATATTATGGTATTGTAGCGGTGTGCTACACGCAGCGCTGAAATTACGACACGGAGTCGGTAACTGCAGTCGAAGGAAAAAACTTTATTTGAAATCTTCAGCCTCACTTTTAAGCCTCCCTCAACCTGCCCCCCATGGCGCAGAGGCTCCAAAGCTCTGTGCTCGCAAACCCCCGTAGGCTATCTAATTGTGAGCCGGTTCGGATGTGCCAGGAAAAGGGTCGCCACAGTATATATAATTACCTGGATAGACAGAGTCTGATTAGGAGCAGTCAACATGGATTTGTGTGTGGAAGGCCATGTTTGACAAATCTTATTGAATTTTTTGAAGAGGTTACCAGGAAAGTTGACGAGGGTAAAGCAATGGATGTTGTCTATATGGACTTCAGTAAGGCCTTTGACAAGGTTCCACACAGAAGTTTAGTTAGGAAGGTTCAATCATTAGGTATTAATATTGAAGCAGTAAAATGTATTCAACAGTGGCTGGATGGAAGATGCCAGAGAGTAGTGGTGGATAACGGTTTGTCAGGTTGGAGGCCGGTGACTAGTGGTGAGCCTCAGGGATCTGTACTGTGTCCAATGTTGTTTGTCATATACATTAATGGTCTGGATGATGGGGTGGTAAATTGGATTAGTAAGTATGCAGATGATACTAAGGTACGTGGCGTTGTGGATAATGAAGTAGGCTTTCAAAGTTTGCAGAGAGATTTAGGCCAGTTAGAAGAGTGGGCTGAACGATGATAGATGGAGTTTAATGCTGATAAGTGTGAGGTGCTACATTTTGGTAGGGATAATCCAAATAGGACATAAATGGTAGGGCATTGAAGAATACAGTAGAACAGAGTGATCTAGGAATAATAGTGAATAGTTCCCTGAAGGTAGAATCTCATGTGGATAGGGTGGTGAAAAAAGGTTTTGGTATGTTGGCCTTTATAAATCAGAGCATTGAGTATAGGAGTTGAGTTGTAATGTTAAAATTGTACAAGGTATTGGTAAGGCCGAATTATAGGAAAGATGTCAACAAAATAGAGAAAGTACAGAAAAGATTTACTAGAATGTTACCTGGGTTTCAGCACCTAAGTTACAGGGAAAGATTGAACAAGTTAGGTCTTTATTCTTTGGAGCGTAGAAGGTTGTGGGGGGATTTGATAGAGGTATTTAAAATTATGAAGGGGATAGATAGAGTTGACATGGATAGGCTTTTTCCATTGAGAGTAGGGGAGATTCAAACAAGAGGACATGAGTTGAGAGCTAGGGAGAAAAAGTTTAAGGATAACACTAGGGGGAATTTCTTTACTCGGAGAGTGGTAGCTGTGTGGAACAAGCTTCCAATAGAAGTTGTAGAGGCAGGTTCGGTATTGTCATTTAAAGTAAATTGGATAGGTATATGGACAGGAAATGAATGGAGGGTTATGGGCAGAGTGCAGGTCAGTGGGACTAGGTGAGAGTAAGCATTCGGCACGGACTAGAAGGGCCGAGATGGCCTGTTTCGGTGCTGTAATTGGATATGTTTATCAGTCCCCATCCCCACCCAGGACTATCACCTTCCCTTGGCATATACAAAGCTCTGTTAACTTGGGCTTCCCACCGGACTCGCTGATGCCTTATGGCCCGGCTGCTGGCAGTAAAAATACACCAGTCCCTTGGTAACTGTTGTCACTCCCCTCTTTACTCCTCCACAGTTACCTCCAGTGTCCTGTCTGTCTATGACTGAAGTGTGGGGTTATTGTGAGCCCCCCAGGTGGGCGTTGATATACTGTCAACACAGTTTCACCCATATCCAGTGACAATATAGTCCTTTAATGCAGTGGTAGCTCTTGTTCGAAGGCCAACTCTTCCTATAGAGTTGTGGTTGCTCAGAAGCGTAACTGGTGAGATATCAAATTTCTCCTGTAGGGCCTCATTCAAGGCATCGTAGGTATTAGACTGGTCCTCATCAATCACACTGTAAAACCCCCAGGCCCACTCCTCCTGTGGCCATTTCCACGCTCTTGTTGCCGGCTCGAACTGAAGCAGTTAGTTTTCAAGGCCACCTTGGTAAACAAGTGTCTTTGTTTCTTTTCTCTGAAATGCTTTTGGAGGTTGCTTTGAAACGGGCACCGGACCAGAGTACAGACAACACCCACTGGAAGTGTGAGGTTGGGCAACTGGAGTGAAGGGATATCTTTGGGGTGTTGGTGTGGACAGTGAGTTCTTCTCCTCTGACGTGCTGGAGAACTTTCCTGCACACCTCTCCTCAGCCACGTCTAACTAACTGTTTGCACCACTCTATTCAGGCCATTGAAGCTCTTGTGTCACGACCTTGTTCCGCTTCCTTTGGGCAGAAAGGGAGTCTTTGAACATCGTAACTAGCTGCAGAGCAGTAGCTGGAACCTCTTCTCATGCTGGTCTTAAGTCATGCACCCTGTGCCTTGAGCCCACTCTGCTCCTGTCCTGACACCTCTGATATTTCTGATACTGTATCTCTTCCTCTTTTGCCCCCCGATTACTCTGACCTGTCCCATTGTGTTAAAAAAAGGTACCCTTTCTTGCAGCTTGCCACCCAACTTCTGACATCAAACAATGATGTAGAGATGTTGTATGGACCCCACGCCTCTGGAAAAAATCGGTTCCGTCACAATAGCAGGTGCAGGTGTTTTTTTAAGCACACCCAATTTTTCACACAAAGTCCCAAATGGGGAAATAAGTGTACGGTGAGGCGTAGACAAAGACAAAAAAAGATATACATGTACAATATAATATTTACACATATCAACTGATTGGCACTCCTTCTACAACTTCATTCACAAGCACCTAACACAATAAGGGTCTATCTTCAACCACACCCTGGGGGATATACTGAGAGGCCCTTTTTGCACCTTCAGCCACTTCCCCAACTGTCCACAGTACACCCCTTTAGCAGACTGCTTATGTACAGTTTCTCTCTAGCAAGGGTAATTCCAGCATGGAAGCAGATCCTTGGTTTTGTTGAGTCACACCTGGAGCCGCCAAGCCACAAACAAATTAACAGACAAACAGACCAATGGGTCACTTGAGAAACAACAAATGTAAAACTGACAAGCACTTATGTATTAATAGACTTAATTATCGTTCCCTGTACATGTTCGTGTGTATGTTTTTTTGAGGTCCTAAATGATTACGGCACAGCCCAAAGCCAATGACTGACACTTCTGTCACATCCTTAGATTCTATGATGACTTGTTTCCACATCTATAAGTTCTGAACTTGCCAATATAAGATCGGCACACTCTGCCATAGCTGATGCAGGAGGATCATCACAAAAAAGTTGTGTGTTCCTCTTGTTATTCATGTTGGGCTATTGGGTGCTTCAGTTGAATGGCTTCAGTTGTCCGTGTTGAGCAGGAAATGGACAACAAGTTCCCAGGAATTAGTGGGATTTTATTATTTTGTGGAGGCTTTGAGAACATCCTTGACTCTCTTCCTTGAACCACCTGGTAAGCTCATGCTGCCATTGACTACTACCATAATTGGAATTGCACTACTCAGGTAAGATCTAAAGGATCCCAAATTCTAATGGCTGACTACATCATGCACATTAAATAATTGTAACATGCTGTAATGGCATCTCTGTGATGTTTCACTGCTAAGGCTAATGAAACAGCTTCGCCATAATGTTCACTGCTGAGGTAACTATTTCTCTGTAGCAGCAATGTTTGGGTTATGGCTGGAGATAACAGGACTGTGGTATGCAAGTTAGCCAATAAGAATTTTGTTGCTCTGTCTTGTGAATCTGGAGGGAGAGTTTTGCAGGCGTTTGGCCAGTGAGAGGTGAGGAGAGAAGATGTGAATGGAGAGAGTTGGTAGACCACCGGATGGGGTGGACTTGGAGCGAGGGGCTGAAGGGCAGCGACAATCGGAGGAGGTCGATCGTGAACAATCATCAGTGAGCTCCAACTTTGTGCAACAGACTGTTTAATAAGGTCGTGCCCTCTTTTTTTCACTTCTTTACTAACCATATAGTCAACGTAAGAATTAAAAAGCTTAATCATTTATTCACATATTATGTACTGTTTGTTATTGCGGTGCACTGATTTGTAACAGGGGAACAACGCACAGTATCGACCCAAATGAGATTTCTTAAGTTTGGCCGGGCCACGGGTTATCACCCACTTTATTAAGCTGCTAGCTGAAGCGAGAGTTACACAATCACTCCAAGTAATTTGGTGGAAGTACCTACAACTCTGAAATTCTTTTGGTACTTAACCCCTCTTTTGAAACATAATTAATTTAATATATAGCTGTAATCACTTTTCAAGAAGATACAGCTCTAAGTTCCTCAGCATAAACATCACCAAGGATCTCACATGGTCGTTACATACTAACTGTGTGATGAAAAAGGCACAATAGTGGTCTTTCACCTCAGATGGTTGAAGAAATTTGGTATGGGCCTCCATATTCTAAGATCTTTCTATGGGGGCACAATTGAGAGCATCCTGATCGGCTGCATCACTGCCCGGTATTGAAACTGTACTTCCCTCAATTGGAGGACTCTGCAGAGAGTGGTGTGGACAGCCCAGCACAACTGTAGATGTGAACTTCCCACCATTCAGGACATTTACAAAGACAGGTGTGTAAAAAGAGCCCGAAGGATCATTGGGGACCTGAGTCACCCCAGTCACAAACTGTTCTAGCTGCTACCATCCGGGAAACGGTACCGCCACATAAAAGCCAGGACCAACAGGCTCCGGGACAGCTTCTTCTACCAGGCCATCAGACTGCTTAACTCATGCTGATGCAACTGTATGTTATATTGACTGTCCTGTTGTACAAATTATTTATTGTAAATTACTATAAACTGCACATTGCACATTTAGACGGAGACGTAATATAACAAATTTTACTCATGTATATGAAGGATGTAAGTAATAAAGTCAATTCAATTCAATTCAATACATTGAATTATCCAAATAATTAAAATAATCCTAGATGAATATTCAATATCATTTGCTCAGCAATGTTTTGAAGTCCGCCAATTTTTTGGCAATTCATACTATTATGACGCTGTCCTTCTGTATAAAGCCCTGGTAGATTTTAGGTTATTCGTTTATTTAACCTGTGGCCAATTTGTAATCAATGGCATGAAAAGCACACTATCCTCTCGGGCTGAAGTGATTAAGCTGATCTTCCTTCATCAGCTTCATATCCTATGAGAGCAGGGATTTTCATAACTCACAATTCCTGGGTTTGCGCCAGGAATTCCCCATACGCTTTTCTCCTCAAGCAAATCACCTGGTGCACATGCTTATTTGTTAAGTTGTTTTCTTTTAATACTCCCTGGGCCAAAGGAGATTTTATTTGGATTTAATGAAAGTTGAGCACAAACTCGAGCACTGCGATAATAATAATACAGATGTTCCTGTATGTGACTGCCTGGAAAAGCTTCATGCATTGTTCACCTTAATTGCTCTCATGGATGGTGGGCCTTTATTTTGAAGCTTTGTAGCCATTACAAAATGCTGTTCCCACAATGCTAACGGGAAGCTAATTCAAGATGACAATCACTTATCATAGAGTACCATGCTGTTGGACAATCGAGCTATAATAAGATATGACTGGTCCATTTTAACTTCTGGGAAGTGGTACTTGTACCCAATATCCTTACTATAGTATACCCTCATAAAACAGTGCTGGTTGATAAGTTAATAATAATGATGTTAGGGAAGGTAATTGGACAATTTCATGATGGAGATAGTTATCACCTATTTTTCAAAAATCACATGTTCCCTGCTACTCATCCACCCAATGTAGACATGTTCCTGGACTTGCTACAAGCTATATGGCATTTCACTATCAAAGGAGTTGTGAACAATTTGGAACACTGAAGAATCATTAGTATATAGTTCCTTTCCTGACCTTAAGCTAGAAGCAAAAGTTATAGGAAACCATCTGAAGGAGTGTGGCACTTCTCCAAGGAGTTCCTGCACAAGTGTCCTAGGTGATGATGAATGAAAGCTGGCAATCACAATGGCTTAAGCCTTAAGAAGAATTCAACTTTAATTCCCAGTATCCACTTATACCTCTGGTTCTAGCTTTGAATATATGGTATTTAGAAGTTGAAGGGAGACAGAGAGGTTACAGGGACATATTATCAATCCTCCAATGATTATCCTATATATAGGAAGATCATTGAATATAAGTCAAATGTTATGAATGTGAGGTGGATCAGAGAATTATTTCACTAAGGATCTACAAATTGCAGTTCCCAGTGTTAAAAAGAGCAGTCTTTGAAAAATAGTAATGATCAAGGATATATTTGTGTGATTTTTTCATTGTTGGTGCATCAACATAAATTGTAAAATGTATTTTCAATTTCTACTTGTCCTGTCTTTCAATCCATTCAGCACTTTCACCTGCAGTTCAGTGAAGAAAAGCAAAATACTGAGACTGAAATGAGCTATGTTTTTTGAACAGGGCCATCAGAGGATTCATTCCATTATTCAGCATAATGAATATAACAGAGATGAAAGACTATTTATATCCAGTGGGCGAATACCTGAATCTGAGTTGTATACTGTTGCAAGTACTGTATGTATTCTAATCTCAGGCTTCACTTCCTTGCATCACCTTAAAGATCACAGACGTTCACTCTGAAATCATAAGCTATTTGTGCGCGGGATAAACATGGAATTGCTTTTTGTAATAACAAGATATTTTGACATTTTTTTCAAAATTGGATAAAGATGAAGCTTTTTACACTGGTTTTCATCATTACAGGGAGAAATTGTATCATAATGCTCTAATTCAGGTCAATTATTGTTCCGTCACAAGACAGCCCGCTTTCCATAATGCTGCTTTTTGTAAAACGCTCATTTGAAGGACTACACACACAATTTACACAATGTTCTTCAGTCTGCTCAAGAATGCTCTGCAGGATAACTGCTAATTTCTACTCCAGTATCCTCAGACAGTGCCCTTCAATTTCCACGTGTAATACCACCTTACCAAAGAGGTTTCTGCAAGGATTTTACTGTGTGGCATGTGAGCTGAAACAGAAAATCAGGCCCTAGAATCAAGGCAGGCAACTCCAGAGACTCTCAGAGTAGAGGTCTAGGAGGGCTCCCCCATCCTTCTCCATTCCCCCCTCTTTTCAAAGTATATAAAGAGCCACTTTACAGTCTCTACCTCCTCGAGGATTAATGTCTTGCTATACCAAGGCTTAAAAGTTGGTGGTTGTGGAGAACACTGATCATCTGTGAAAAGACCTGCACTCCCACATCCATGCCTTGAATGCTCTGCCCCTGTAATGTAAGCTATAGTCACCCTAAATTTCCCAGTTTCTGAATTGTTCCAGGTGACAGTGGCTTATGTAGGCCAGAATTCAGGTTGCTGCTGCCTGTAACGTCAGATAAATTACTCATGCTCCCTACATTTGGTAGCAGAACTCTGTACTTTTCCTCCAGTATCAGGCTACCTGGGAACTATGAGAACTGCAGACCCGCTGAGTGTATCAGACTGAATTTCATGTCAGGTGTTTGCAGGTTTGGTATGGAAAGTACCAATATAACTTCAGTGACACTTTCACACCTCGTCAGAAGCAGTTTGAATTTTAAGTTTAAAATTTGGAGTTTTGATTAAAAAGATAAAAAGAGGAAAGAGCGTGCAACACTAAGATAGCGACTGAATTGTACCTCGGTGCCTGGTGTAATTAAACCACCACCCTATCTTCAAACTCATGGTCTCACTTAAAGATTGATGGCCCAGGTGTTACTCATATCGAATGATTGTCTGTCTTCATTCAAATTCAAGGTTATTATTTAAAATAAAAATAGGATCTGCCTAATCACACAAACCTTAAACTCTGTGTAATTAAAAAAAAATAATTAAAAAAACAAAGTCAAAGCCACAAGAGATTCTGCAAATGCTAGAAATCCAGAGCAACACATACAGAATGCTGGAGGAACTCAGCAGGTCAGGCAGCATCTACAGAATTGAATAAAGGGCCAATGTTTTGGGCTGAGACACTTCATCAGAACTGGAAAGGAAGGGGGAAGGAGCCAGTCTGACGCCCCCCTCCCCATCACCAGACCTAAAACGTTTATTTCTCTCTGTAGATGCTGCCTAACCTGCTAAGCTCCTCCAGCATTTTGTGTGTGTTGCTCAGGTGACCAAAATCATGGGGTCACACTCATAGCAGGAATACTTACAGTCTGCAAAACAATGCCAGATCTGCACTTGGTTTCCCCAGAATGGAGGAGATCATGTCCTGAATGTTGAATATTGGAATAAATACAAAATAATCGTA
This sequence comes from Hypanus sabinus, assembly GCF_030144855.1. Classification (NCBI taxonomy): domain Eukaryota; kingdom Metazoa; phylum Chordata; class Chondrichthyes; order Myliobatiformes; family Dasyatidae; genus Hypanus; species Hypanus sabinus. The sequence goes on along the minus strand of NC_082725.1, from coordinate 35,251,164 downwards.
AAAAAAAAGGAAAAAAAAACCTTAAAATATTTGCTTTTCACTGTATCATGAAATGACGTAAGACCATAAGACATAGGAGCAGAAATAGTCCATTAGGTCCATTAAGTCTGCATCATGGCTAATCCATTTCCCTCTTAACCCCATTTTCTTGCTTTTTCCCCATAAGCTTTCATGTCCTGACTAATCAAGAACCTATCAACCCCCACCTTAAATGTGTTCAGTGATCTAGCTTGCTCAGCTGCCTGTGGCAATGAATTCCACACGTTAAAGAAATTCCTCCTTATTTCTGTTTTAAGTAGATGTCCCTCGGTTTTGAGACTGTGTCCTTCCATGCTAGACTCTCCCACCAAAGAAAACATCTTCACATCACTCTATCTAGGACTTTCATGGTGCCATATCATCCAATTCATTGGTTGTCCCTGTACCAAATTAAACTTTAGTACATTACTGCTCCTACAAGACAAAGAGAACTTAAATACTTCCAATCATTAATCACAGAAAAAGTAACAATCATGAACTGGCATGAAATGGCTAAATCAAAGCTGGTGACAAATCAGCATATAGGAGGAAGATTGAAAATCTGGTTGAATGGTGCCACAACAACAATCTTCACTCAATATCAGCAAAACCAAAGAATAGAGGAGAAAACCAGAGATCCATGGGCCAGTTCTCATCAGGGGACTGGAGGTGGAGAGGGTCAGTAACTTTAGTGGAAAGTAATCTGACAGGTTGCATCATGGCCTGGTATGGACATGAATGATAAAGCGTATAAAAAGAGGTAGATGCAGCCCAGTCCATCATTAAAAAAGACAAAACATGTCTACATGGAAGAAAGCAGCATTTATTATCAAGGAACCTCTCCTCCTAGAAAATGCTCTCAAAAATCATGTCTGATGTGTCTGTTTGCTCTGAATGCACACTGACATTCTGTGAGGTTGCCTTTGGAAATAGTAGGGATAATTCTTCCAAAAGATTTCTCGCAAGGATCTTCCCGGTGGTGGACAGAAAGGGTAATGCCTCTATAGTTTGAGCAATCCGATTTCTCCCCATTGTTCTTGCACAGGGAGCCAATTACAGTGTCACATAGGTCATTCGGGACCGAACAGAATGTGAACAGGTTTGTGAGTTCACTCAGGAGAATGTCTTCACCCATTTTGTACGTTTCCACAGGGATCTTATCAATGCCTGGGGCTTTATGGTATTTCGGCTTGGAAATTTCAGCTTTGACCTCATCCAGACTTGATGGGTTATCAAGCTTAAGCCTGACCTCATGCTGGGGGATTATTTAATGGATGCTTCTTGGACTTGACAGTTATCTCCAAGAAGGCTCTCATAATGCCCTACCCATTGCCTCATGCTTGTTTCCTTGTCTGTCAGCAGGCTGCAGCCATCGGATGAGCATAGAAGGGCTTGATTCTGACGAGTTGGACCATACACTATGCACAGCGATTCATAGAAGGCTCAGATGTTGCTGGTGTGTGCAGAGTGCTGCATTCTTTCTGCGAGGACAGTCCACCAATTGTTTTGTATCTGTCTCAGTTTGGTTTGGAGGGTGTTGCATTCAGCTCTATATTCTGCCGTGGCTGCTTGGTTGTCGGTCTAGACAGCACCACTTGATGAGAGGGGTGTTTCTTCTGGAGCATGTTCTGGATTTCAATGTCATTTTCATCAAATCAGTCCTTGTTTCTTCTTGAGGTGTACCCACATCTTTGATGGCAGTCTTCAGGTGCTCCCATTTCTTTCCTGTGTTGGAGTCTGCACTTGGCGTGCCTTTGATGTCCAGTTTCTCCCTTGGCTTGACCTGGAATATATCTCAAAGAACTTATCCACCTGGAGTTTCTTTGACCAAAGTCCTCTTTTCCTTTTTGCAGGCTTGACTTTCACCCTGACCAGTCTGCGATCCACCTAACAGTCTGAGCTCAGCATGACCCTGGTGTGTAGAATATTCAACGCACCCTTTTAGCGCAGCTGGATGTTGTCCAGGAGGTGCCAGTGTTTGGACTGGGTGTATCCAGGTCCTCATGAACCTGGCTTTCTGTTGAAACAGGATATTTGTTATAACCAGGACTAATTCGGGTTCCAGGAGCATCGTCCCATTGCATTGCAGTATCCGACATCATGATGACTTAAGACACCCGGACATACCTCGACATTTCTACCTACCCTGGCATTGAAGTTGTCAAGGACGATGACCTTGTCTGCCTTATATGTTTTGAATAGGAGGGACTTCATCTCCCCAGAATAACCACTTAATCAGCAGGTCTGCTGGCAGTGTGGGGGCGTAGACACCTACAAGGGTGACAAAGTTGTTGTCTTGCAGCAGGAGTCACAGGGACATAACTCAATCTGAGTGTCCGACCGGTGGGCTTTGAAGCTTATTGATGATGGTGTTTGTTGATCATGAAGCCCAACCCTGAGAGCCTGTTCTCATTGCTGCTTCTGCCTGACCAGAAGGAAGTGCAGCCTGCACCATGCTCTATCAAAGATCCTTGACCTGCGAAACATAGTTCGATTATAGTAGCGATGTCAAAGTCCAGCCGAGCTAGTTCTCGTGCCACAAGCGCTGAGCGTCTTTGGGGTCAGTCACCTTCTGTAGAGTACTGCATTGTGCATACTTCTCAGCATGCGATTTTAAGATACGTTGACTTCTTTGATTAATTTTCCTTTCTCTTACTGCCTGAGTGAGATGCCCGTTGGCTGCAGCCAACCAACCAGGTGCTGATGAGGCAAGCTTATTTTTTTCTTTGGACAACTTTTCCTTGGACATCCTCCGTCTGGAGCAAGCAGTGCTATCGCTGAGGAGGGCTGTTGAATGCTGTTGTTGCCGCAGGTCAACAGACCGATGACCCATGGGTCTGAGCCGCCCACATGCAAAGCTGAGACTGCAACTTCCAGTGTCAGCTGACACCTGTCATTCCACTCCTTTCCCGTCGCTGCACGTCACATCCCTCCTTCAGTCGGTTTATAGAGAGGATCGGTGCGCGCGAACTGATTCAACCCTATAGGCTGGGGGATGTTCCACAATGGCACAGTGAGCTACGGTGACTGCAGATCTGTAGGTTGAGTATCGGAGTTTTCCTTCTCCTAGACAGACTGCCTGGCAAGGCAAAGGAGTCCAATCTACCCGGGTTTGGAATCAGAATTGCCCTTCTCCTAGGCTGGCTGCCAGTCAGGGCTGATGTGCCCAGTTATACCACTGGGCACTCGGTCACGCCATGACATAGGAAACTCAGTAAGACCAGGGACACCACGTGAAGGCATTTCTACGGGCACAGTAGTGTAGGAGAGGCCATATGTGGGTGACATCCTGCATGGCAAGTCATAATAGTCCTGCAGTGATCACTACACCTGGACAGGAGAGACTATGGGAGATGCTTCACTCTCCGTAAGAGAGCAGGATTTCTAGCCCAGGACTCACCCATCCCCCTTTGACAGCTAGTGTGCAGAGAATATTGAGAGCAGCGCCTAATGAAATGCGGCCCTAGTCACAATAGAGCCCACTTCGTGGGATGCAGAGAGTTAATTTTTCTGTGTTTCCACTTCAGAAGTAATTGTGAATAAATGGGAGTTGTGAGCAGAAAGCCAGTGAGATGGGGTGGTAGAGATGGAAGCTCACAACATTTATGGTGTTTCTGAAGGCACTAGAATCATAGAAGCATAGAAGGCATAGGCCAAGTGCTGGAAAAACAGGATTAGTGTAGATGAACATGCCGATTCGAAGTGCCTGTTTCTGCATGTCTTGACTCTAGCTTAGGTCCAGAATAATCTGGTGAAATAAATCACACTATTGCTCTCACAGAATTGTTTAAGAAAAACTGCTTCAAATATTGAGAAAATTAGGATTTGTTTTGAGCAATATTCTAAGAATTGGGTTGAAATGAAGCAGTTATATTTCACAATGGTAAGGCAGGCCTCTGGTCTCTGATTATCTAGCGGCTCAAGCTTCAGTTTATATAATGATCAGGTAAACCACGATTTGATCACAGTTTTGTTTTCTATTGATGCTTCCAATGATCACAGTTATAGATGTTCTTCTTTCTCAAAATTGTTACAAGTATTTTTTTAAACAAAACCATATGCTTAGAAACTTGTCTCTGCAAAATAGCACTGAACATGTATTATGGGCAGAACTATGGTCCAGCACTTCATCCTGCTATATTACAGCTTCAGTGACCTCACCCAATCCTGAATTCCAGTGCTGTCTATGTGGTGTTTATACATTCTGCTATGTGCTATTCCCTTGAGTGCTCCTTTCTTTTTCTGCCAGATCCTAAAGATACACTTGTTGGCAGGTTAATTGGGTGCAGTAGTTTGTCATTAGACGGTAGGAGTATCAGAGGGAAACATTGGGATGTGAAAGAGACTGAGGGTCAGGGGATTGAGATGTATATTTTGAGAGGCAGCAGAGACATCATGGACCAAATGGCCTTATTCTATTTCAATAGAAATATGAGACTCAGTCATACTTGTGACTACAATGAAATGAGTTTTAGTGACTTAGCAGCCACCAGGGATGAAGGCCTAGGCAACATCTATTGCTTCTCTACATCATTTTCCTTCCCTATGAAATTTTCTTCTTAAAGATAAAAATAACAGATTTATATGTCTTTCAGGATATCCCTCAATACATTACTGCCAATAAAGTATTTTTAAATATACTCACTGTTCTAAAATGGGAATCACCAGCACTAATTATAATTAATTATGGCTAACAACCTCTTGTGATTCAACATGCTTTGTTTCTTCTAAGTTTCAGGCCCTGGACCTAGTTAAAAGTAAATTAGGATATAGTTTGCACAACGCCTTGTTATCAATTTCCATCATTGTACAATTTTCTCTTTATGGACTTTGTCAGCTCACGTGGATGGCACTGAAAAGGTTGGCCAAGTAAATGGTTTGGAACGGTGCCTGGTGTAAATGAGAGGCGACACATTGATTCAATTTACCAACTGCTCTCTGAGACTGTTCTGCAGCCTGTATTCAATACATTGTTGATCAAGGAATGAAGGGAAGTCTGAAGCAGAATAAAACATTTTAATTCAAAGCCAGAAGTGAGGATGACTTTACTTAAAATGACATGTGGTTTTTCAGACCCTCAGATTCAGAACAGGTGACTTTGTTGCTCATTCCTTGAGGAAAGAGAGCAATTTCAGAATTAATCCCTAATTATAGGTCAATACCAAAGCAGATTAAATTGGTAACATAGGGACTGCACAAGATCCATCTCTCAGTGGACACATCCTCTTCCCTTCTTTCATTCCAAATGAAACAACTTTTCTCATTTCCACCAGAATTGTATGCTATTGATCAAATTGTCTCCATCATTAATCAGTAAAGCTGAGACCATAGAACTATCTGGAGGTTTACATAAGTGGCTCATATCTTGCTATACAGGACGTCCCGGGGTTACAAAACGAGTTCTGTTTCTGAGTGTGTCTTTAAGTCGGATTTGTATGTAAGTCGGAACAGGTACATCTGATATTATTTAGCGTCAGTTAGTCAAACGTTTGTCTTAGTATATAGTATATATTTTACCTTTCCATGCACATAAACACTTAAGAAACATATATGTATTTCAATAATTAAACCACAGCATTGCTTAGTAATAATTGTAGTTTTCATCAGGGCAGGGCCTTTCACATGCTCCATTATTCTCACTTTATCCTTTATCTGTATCCTTTAAAGTTGTTCCGCTCATTGACCGACTGTAGTCTAAAGCTTTTCCAATGACCAATGGTGTTTCACCTCTTTCCAATCACTTTATTATTTCCATTTTATTTTCAATTGTTATTGTTTTCCATCAACAGAACAGAAAACTGTGGATTTTATGTTCTATCACTAAGCAGCTGTGAACCGTCTGACTGGCCTATCAGAGTTCTCTTTAGGAACTAGTTGACTTGATCAACATTTCTGATCTGGTTATTGTTCACGATCGCTCTTAAAAAAAAATACAGCAGCAGCCGCGAGCAGCAGGTCCTGTGCTGCTCCGGGTCCACCCACATTGAGACTGGTTAAGTGGGACAAGTGAGGGCAGTGCTGACTGGAGAAGGGGATCAGGGTGAATCTTGCTAAGAATTATTTAAGCCAAATACAAAGTTACACATTCAACACAGTGTTAACGGCAACGACTTAAAATGGCAGACGGCATCGTGATCCGACTTAAAATGGCGGACAGCATTCTCTTCCCTCTGTTGGTAAGTACGAGTTGTCCATAAGTCGGATGTTTGTAACTCGGGGAATGCCTGCACTGAGCTACAGTTTGTAAGATCTTGCTGCAGGATTTTGAATATGTCCCTTCTCTATTGCAATCTTTTACAAATACAGTATCTCAGCAGTGAATTATTTACTTATTTGTCTAATTTCATTTATTTGTTTACTTATTTATTGATTGAGATACAGTGCAGAGTATCCCATCGAGCCACACTGCAACCCTCAATTTAATCACAAGACAATTTACAATCACAATTAACTTGACAACCAGCACATATTTAGAACATGAGAGGCAACCAGAGCACCCAGAGGAAACTAAAACAGTCTCAGGGAGAATATACAAACTCCTTACAGATGACAGCGGGTATTGAACCAGCGTTGCTGGTACTGTAAAGCATTGTGCTATGGAAATCAAAATGCATTGCAGTAGATAACTAGCACCAATAGCTACAGGTTTGTTCAAAGCTCTCATTAGTGATGTTCTGAAAATGCCTTTCTTGTCATTGTGTTTTGAATATATGAAGAAACTTTGTTCATTAAGATAGTTCAAAACAAGCTATTTGTAGCCCTTTTGCACTGCATGCCTTGTCAGAGTGATATGCAGTGTCCTTTATTGTATGGTACAAAAAGCAACACACCTGGATATAAATTCTGTCATTCCACTCTGAAGCCTGCCAAGATGTTGAGCAGAAAATTAAATTGCTTCCTGCAGAAAATCCCGTGAAATAGATTGCTGTGGTGTATTCTATTGTTTGGGGCCCTTGGTGACAATGGATAGACACTAGAGTCATAGACCACAGGAACAGGCCTTTTGCCCCATAGAGTCTGAGCCAACCATCAAACACTCATGGACTTCAGGCCTGTTTTGTCCTCCCCACATTCTTATGAACATTTTCCTGATTCCATCATTGAGCAAATTACTGGATGGTTAATTAATGTCTTATCTTTAGGATGTGGAAGGAAACCAGAACACCAGGGACAAACCCACGTGCAGTCAACGCAAGAACAGGATCACTCTGCACACATGGCAGCTAAAGCCGGGATTGAACTTGGGTCTCCAAAACTTTGAGGGAAGCATGTTACTAGCGATGCAGTCCTCTGTATTCTCAGTCATTTAGCAGTTTCAATTTATGGAACAAAAAGCCATAATGTCAACAACCTATGAAAAATCCATTGAGGGCTCACAATATCTTCGGACAAGGTCAAAGCCAAAGAGCTCTTAGTATGGTCAGTAATGAAGTATTTGCTCAGAGCAATAAATGTTTCCTAGAATTCCTGCCAACTTAATTTAAAATGAAGACTGACTATGGTTTCCCAGAATGGCCAAAGTGATTTCAAATGCATTTGCATTGAGAATGGCGGACAACCATGAATTTCTGATAAGACAATGTAATAATGAACTGGATTTTAAGGTCTCTGCCACTATCAACCTTGTAGTAATTGGTTGCACGTGGATGATTATGACAGAACAATGAAGGCTCAAACCAGCTGCGCAGGTTGACTCTGTGGTTAAGAAGGCGTACGGTGTATTGGCCTTCATCAATCGTGGAATTGAATTTAGGAGCCAAGAGGTAATGTTGCAGCTATATAGGACCCTGGTCAGACCCCACTGTGCTCAATTCTGGTCGCCTCACTACAGGAAGGATGTGGAAGCAGTAGAAATGGTGCAGAGGAGATTTACAAGGATGTTGCCTGGATTGGGAAGCATGCCTTATGAGAATAGGTTGACTGAACGCAGCCTTTTCTCCTTGGAGCAATGGAGGATGAGAAGTGACCAGATAGATGTGTATAAGATGATGAGAGGCATTGATCATGTAGATAGTCAGAGGCTTTTTCCCAGGGCTGAAATGGTTGCCACAAGAGGACACAGGTTTAAGGTGCTGGGGAGTAGGTACAGAGGAGATGTCAGAGGTAAGTTTTATATTCAGAGAGTGGTGAGTGCATGGAATGGGCTGCCAGCAACAGTGGTGGAGGCAGATACAGTAGGGTCTTTTAAGAGACTTTTAGAGAGGTACATGGAGCTTCGTAAAATAGAGGGCTATAGGAAAGCCTAGTAATTTTTAAGGTGGGGACATGTTCGGCACGATGTTGTGGGCCTATATTGTGCTGTAGGTTTTCTATGTTTCTAATGAGACAGAACAATATTCTGCAGCACAGAGCACAAAGGCCACTGAGGTAGTGCCAGTTTGAGTGCTCCACATTTGCATGTAGAATCAGAAACAACTGTAGTTGTCCACATTTGATAATAATAATTTAACAATTTTTAACCAGATTCCATCCATCCTTGCAACTTACAAATATATCAGAGAGATGCAAACAAGTTTAAATCACTGTCCATGTCCACCACTGTTGGTAGATACAATGCCTGCAAGTGGCATAAAAAAAAGAAGCATTCTGCCCAAGGAAGCTGAACTCTAAACCCTTTCAATTCCAATGCTGAAGAATCGAAATGTGGCAAGCTGTCCTCAACAAGATAAATCCTCACTTTATGTGCGTTACTTTTTGTGTGTGAGTTCAAAGCTTCATTTAAAATCAAAGCATGTATCCATGCTACTGAAATTTGTATTTCTCCAGACAGCCACTAAACGAAGAGCATGAAAGTCATTCAGAGAAGAACATCAACCCCCACCCCCATACAAAAACGACGGCATCCTGGTCGTCAACCCCCCCCCCCCGTCCCCAAAACCCCCTCTCCCCAAACAAAATGGAACAGGAACATCGTTCCCCAATGAACAACCCGTTCCCTGCACAAAACACAATAAAGCATCAGCCCCCAAGCACCCTCACCTTGCAAAACAAATTGGAAAGGAAACAGACAATAGAAAAGCACAGAATATATAATCCATAAGTCTGAAAAAGCGCACAGTCCATAAATGCGATAGTGAAATCCATAAAAGTAGAGTCACCATACCATCCTACGATATCACTGGCATTCAACAAAAGAGAGGGACATTGGACAAGGCAGAGAGGCCTACCTGCCTGCCACAGTGAGTCAGGCAGTGTAAGTTGTCTAGAATGCTGCCAATTCTTCTCATCCCTGTTTGACGATGTCTTCAGATCAGTGCCCCACTCCACATCAGCAAGATGGCTTACATGATTGCAATCAAGGAAGAATATTTACAAGCCCCTTTTATAGAAGCCAAACTTATTCTCTGCCAATGGACAATAATGTTCTTCCCATCTTCCAAAAAATGTTCCATCAATGAGAATGAAAGTTGTACTCTCCTCCTAGCCCACCCTTCTGCGATAAGGTCTGCATGTACTTTCCCTTTCAATGCTTACTAATAAAAAGAGATCTGTACTCAAGGTGCAAGTGATTTATAACACAGTATCTGGCTTTCCCATAGTGACATTGCTTAATACACCTTTTACGTTAATGTTTATTGTGTAGTGTTATCTATCCATTCAAGTTAATGGGAAAAAAACTAATCAAGGAATATATAAAATAATGCATTGATTTGTAACCAGGCAAACATTACGACACACTTTGCAAGAGTCAGAAAACAAGAATATCTTCCTTATGGTCTTAGAGCTGCTTTACCTGAGGCTACACAATCATCACCCACAGTGAACTGATTTCAGTGCCTCTGGGGGTGAAAATCATTTCCAATGACCCAGAGCATCAGACAAAACAGGTCAAGATTGAATGGAAGTGGGTTCAAGCAGAAGTGAGTGGGGAGTTCTGCATGGTCATATGGTTAAACAGGAGTAAAGAATCCAAAGATGCATCGCTACACTCAATGTACAAGAAGACTGAAGCTTATCTTTTGGTAATTCTGTGACTTCCTTAACAATAGAAGTGAGGATTGCTTCTCTCAGGCAAGGATTTAAATTGTATTGATGTATTCTCAGAGTAAGTTATGGGTCCGTATATTCCTAGATAAAATTATGGGCTCATAAGTATCACCACTACTTTAAATGAGCCTCCAACATACTCTGCCCAAGTATGGTCATGTATGTAAGGCAGCAACAAATAATAATGTACGTCTTAGAGGAGGGACGGATAAAAAAAGTTAATTGTGTGTCATTTGCCTGCACTGCTGCCTCCTGCCCCCTTTCCACCACATCTCCTCAGTTCTGCTTGGTTCAATAGATAATAAATGTAAACTTTTTTTGTTTCTTTGGTGATATTTTATAGCAGTGCAGATCTGCTCCTTCCAGTCTGTTGGTCACCAGTTTCAGGAGTATGCAGTAACCAAGGCTATAAAAAAGAATACAGTGCTTATTAAAAGTATTCACCCCTCTTGGAAATGTTCATGTATTTTTTTACAACATTGAATCACAGTGGATTTAATTAGGCTTTTATGACACTGAACAATGAAGAAAGACTTTCATTTCAAAGTGAAAACAGATCTCCACAAAGTGATCTAAATTAATTACAAATATAAACCACTAAATAATTGATTGCATAAGTATTCACAAGCACCCCCCGCCCCCGAATATGAGACACCAAATAATCACTAGTGTAGCCATTCGATTTTAGAAGTCACATAATTAGTTAAATGGAGATCACCATGTGCGTCAAGGTGTTTCAATTGATAGTAGTAAAAATACACCTGTATCTGGAAGGTCCAACTGCTGGTGAGTCAGCATCCTGGCAAAAACTACACCATGAAGAGAAAAAAAAAAACAGGCTTCTCGGCAAAAAGGTTATCAAAAAGCCCAAGTCAGGAGATGGATACAAGAAAATTTCCAGCTCACTGAATATCCCTTGGAGTACAGTAAAATCAATCACCAAGAAATGGGAAGAACATGGCACAGCATGACAGCAGGCTGTCGTCAGAAACTGAGTGACCATGCAAGAAGGGGTCTAGTTGAGGGAGGCCACCAAGAGACCTATGACACCTCTGGAGGAGTTATCAGTTTCAGTGGCTGAGACCAGAGAGACTGTTGCCTGGGTGCTTCACCAATCACAGCTTTATAGGAGAGTGGCAAACCCAAAGCCACTGTTGAGAAAAACGTACATGAAATATCAACTGAAGTTTGTCAGAAGGCAGGTGGGAAACTCTGAAGTCAGCTGGAAGAAGGTTCCATGGTCTGATGAAACCAAATTTGAGCTTTTTGTCCAGCAGTCTAAATGCTATGTTTGGCATAAGCCAAACACTGCACATCATCAAAAATGACGCACCATCCCTATCATGAAGCATGGTGATGGCTACAACATGCTGTGGGGATACTTCACTGCAGTCGGCCCTGGAAGGCTTGTGAGGTGATGGGTGAAATCAATGCAGCAGAATACAGGGAAACCCTGTAGGAAAACCTGTGCAGTATGGAAGAGCATTGTGACTTGGGGAAGATATATTTTCCAGCAAAACAACGACCCCAAGCATAAAGCCAAAGCTGCACAGGAATAGCTTAAAACAACAAAGTTAATGTCCTGAGGTGGCCAAGTCAAAGTCCAGATCAATTCAATTTAGAGTTTGTGGCTGGACTTGAAAAGGGCAATCTGACTGAGCTTGAGCAGTTTTGTAAAGAAGAATGGAGAAAAATTGCAGTGTCCAGATGTGCAAAGCTGATAGAGACCTATCCACACAGACTCGAGGCTGTAATTGATGACAGAGGTGCATCTGCTAAATACTGACTTGAAGGGGATGAATACCAATGCAATCAATTATTTTGTGTTTTATATTTGTAACTAATTTAGATCACTTAGTGGAGATATGTTTTCACTTTGACATGAGTCTTTTTCACTTGATCAGTGTCAAAAAAAGCCAAATTAAATCCATTGTGATTCAAGGTTGTAAAACAATAAAACATGAAAACCTCCAAGGGGGGAGAATACTTCTTATAGGCACAGTATGCTCTGTATGCTCTGATTTGTAAGGTTTGGGTTAGGATGCATCTGCAATGTGGATGTGTCCGGTAATCATTATGGAACAGTTATTTGAAGCAAACAAATTAAAAACTAAGTTATTAGGGGAAATGGTGAACATAATTTGAACAAATTCTGAATTCCAGAGTTCAATAAAAATGTCTTCATTCATAAGTCCATGCTGAATTTTGCATGATGTGTTGCAATATGTATGTGGAGTTGACTCCAATAAAAACAAGAGATAGTCATTATCCTTTGGTCTGTAAGGACATATTGAAGGAGTACAAGAGAGATAAGATCTCATGAGAAAGGAAATTGTGCAAAGAATTACAAAACATTATACTACAAAGTCTACTCTGCCCATTGTACTACTGATGTTCTTTGTGAGAGGCTTTGTTCTGTTCCACCATCCATTTTTTTTTACTCTATAAATTCACCCACGTCCATTTTCTTTTGAACATTTCTGTGGTATTTACATCCAACAGCTTTTCAGGCTGTGTTTTGTGTTAACAATTACTGGCTGAAAAAGCTCTTCTTTTGCATCTAATTTCTCTGACAATTATTTTACAAATGTCACCTTGTTTACTGATACACTTGTGGGAGGACATGATTTCACAATTTTTCTATTATTGATGTTAATCATAATACTGAATATCTTAGTAAGGTGCCCTCTGAATCTAATTTGCACTGATGAAAATACTTCTAGTTTCTCTAGACATCACATAGCTCGCATTTCTGGTTTCAAATACATTCCTTCTGCATCCTCAGACTATATTACTAAACATTGATGTAGAATTTGGGAGCCATTTGTACTCATCTGTGTATATTTGATCTCAGTGGAAGTGTATATCCAGCAGGCAGTTGCTGCATAACTGGTTAGTGCAAGTGTCCAAAGATCTCATCTTGGGACTCTGCAATCCCAACCACCAACAACCTGTCCTCAAGCAACTGTATACCAAGATAAATCTTTCCCAGCATTTGGATGCTCTAATCTTCTTCCTCTAGAGCTGTACTCTCAAGGCCTCATATTTCTTGTTCCCAGTTGGCATTATCAAGCTGCCAGCCTGATACCTTATGTTATGTTGGTTCTTAATTAAGACAATTTTGGCATGGATAAACACTTTATTACTAAACACTTGTCAACATCAAGCGCGTGCGACCAGGTCAAAATCGAAGCTTTTGGTTCTGGTTGAACCATCTGCATTGCCCACTGGGAACTGAAGCTCCTTATTATACACATGCATAATAATACATCTTCTCCCTTTAAAGAAAAACAAATACAATACTACGTTATCATAAAACTGAAAGGAACAATAGTCCTTTCCAACAAAGATATCTTCTGTAGCCTGCCCACTTTTCACTAATAAATTTTCAATCAGTCTCCGAGGAGGTGTAATGATCCATTTTGATCTGCTATATGTTTCCACAGGTGTATTACTTGTATTTGGTGCATTAATATTTGTGTCTTTCCGAGAACTCTGATCAACAAGTTTATTTTTTACATCTGCTGGTCCCTTTGGTGTACTGACAGGTGATGTATCACAGCTATGGGTTGGAGCTTGCAGCCACTGATCCACACAGTTCCTTCTCAGAGCTGTTCCTCACTTCATCTGGATCTGGTAGGAATGTGGAGCACCTTTCTCCTGCACATAGTCTTCCGCAGACCATGTGCCAGAATTGTGATCTTGAATTCACGCTTCATCTCCAGGCTTCAGCACTGCCAGAGTTTATGCTGTCTTTTCATAACAATGTTTCTGTTTTCCCTCCTCTTTCACTTTAGCCAATTTGACTCTGTGCACTCCTTTAGGTGCCAACAGGTTTCTGTGCACTGAAAGGTTAGTGTGTGTGTGTGTCAACCCATGAACATTTGGGTAGGTAAATGGCCATGCTGCAGTGGAACAATTCTATAAATCATTAGACCTTTGTGGAAATCCTCACAGCCATCTTGTGCTTTCTTCATGAGGCCCTTCATTACCTTGACCAAACTCTCTGCCAGGCCATTAGATTTTGGGTGATGTGGGCTTGATGTCATGCTTTGAAAACTTTAATTATTGGCTAAGGATTCAAACTCACAGCTCAAAAATTGTGGACCATTGTCTAATGCCACCACAAAGAAGTCCATGCCTCACAAGCACAGCTTTCTGGAAGGTGATGATTGCTTTGCTGGATGTCGATTGCAGTGCTGCAAACTTCGGGTAACTGGAAAAGTAGGCTGTTGCAACAATATGACTCTTCCCATTATAATCAACCAAATCCACTCCAACTTTTAAGTACAGCCTGCCTGGTACAGGACGTGGTGTAAACAGTTTTGTTTGCTGCTTTGGTCTGTAGGTACAACATATTTCACATGAAGCTGTGGTCTGGCTGTTGTCTTGGTTCATTCTTGGCTAGTACATCAGGACACGAGCTCTATGCTTACATTTTTCCTCACCAGGATGCCCTTCATTTATCTTCTGGAGCATTTCTTTGCATTGCAACAATGGAATCACAAACCTGTTTACTTTGAAGAATATATATTCTGCTGCTGACAGTATGCCCAATAATTCCGAATACACATTGGACAGTCATTCCTAGCTGCTGGACATCCTTCCTATATTGTATCTTTGAGTACATTCATTGTTTCATACATCACTGCTGTTTTCCTAACCTTCTCTGTTCTATCAAGAGAGGAGGCGACAATCATGTCAACATAGGCCTATGTATCGGTGGTAATCTCTGGGTCACGTTTTTATTTCTTGTTAACTGATCGAGACAGCACATCAGCAGCAAACTCATATTTTTCTGGTGGGTAGATCATCTTCACGTCATAATTTTGCAACCTTATCAATGTGCACTGTATCCTCAGGGACAGTAATTCAGTGGTTGGACATTATTGATACCAGTGGTTTATGGTCAGTCTCCACTTCGAAAACTCGTCCATAGATGTACTAATGGAACCTTTCACATGCATATGTGCTGGTGAGAAGCTCGTTCTCTTTTTGTAAATAGTTGGCTTCCACACATTAAAGCCCTCGATGCATACACCGTGGGTTGCCAAGTGTCATAATGCTGCTGCAAGACCTTACCAGGATGCATTGCCTGAGATCCTAGTACACCTTTCTGGATCATAAAACTTCATCAAGGGCTCTTCAATTAACTCTTTTGAATATCTGGACACACCTTTTTTGCTTATGAGACCAAGTCAACTCAATTCATCGTTCAAGGAGCAACCTAAATGGTGCTGACACTGTGGACAGTCGAGGGATGAACTTTGCCAGATAAGTCACCATGCCCAAGAAACGTCTCACCTCCTCTTTGTTTTGGGGCCTCTCCATGTTTTCAATAGCTGATGTTTTTCTTGGATCAGGTATCATTCCCTTTTCCGATATGATATCTCCTATGAAGATCAGTGTCTTAATACCAAGCTCACATTTCTCTTTATTTAATTTCAAATTGACATTCTCTGTCACATCAAACACTTGTCTCAATCATGCATCATGTCCATCCTTGGTGGACCCCCAGATGATGACATCATCAGTCATGGTCTCGATACTATGTATGCCCTCAAAGATTATCAGAATGATTTTATGGTAGATTTCTGGTGTGGACAGAATCCCGTAGCATAACCAAAGAAAGTGATATCTTCCCTGTAGTGTGCAGAAAGAACACAGTCTTGAACTTGTCTCCTCCAGTTCCATTGACCAAAACCCAGAGGACACATTGAGCTTGCTAGACCACTTGGCACCTGCAAACTGGGACATAATCTCCTCCTCTACTGGCAATTTAAAATGCTCTCTCTTGCTGGCTTTATTGAGGTATCTTGTGTCTAGATGTATCCATAATGCTCCATTTTTCTTTTGTGCAATGACCAGAGAGCTCACCCAATCTGTTGGTTCTTCTGTTTTCTGTACGACACTTATCCATTCCATGCATTCCAGTTCTTCTTTGAATTTGTCTGTAAGTGCAAACAGAACTTCCCTGAATGCATGAGCAACAGGAGCTACTGTCACATCTACATGAATTTTTTGAATACCAGCTAAACATCCAAGTCCCCCAAGGACATATGTGTACTCTTCCATCATGGAAGCCACGACAAAAACTCCTTTCACCATACTGAGATTTTCACATGCACTCAGACGACAAAAACTCCTTTCACCATACTGAGATTTTCACATGCACTCAGACACAATATTTGCTGTTCTCTCTTTTCTACAATCAGTAGGTGCTGTCTCTTGTGCTTGAAGGTCACTGTACGGCCCCCTTTTACTAGAACATTCTCTCCAGTGTAGTCTGTCACTTTTAACTTCACTGGATGATCAAAGGTACAATTTAATGTCAGAGAAATGCTTACAATATACATCCTGAAGTGCATTTTCTCCGCAAACATCCATGAAAACAGAGGAGTGCCCCAAATTACGAATGACAGTCAAAAGTTAAAACCCCAAAGTTCCCCCCCCCCGGGCTCCCCCCTTCCACGTGTAAGTGACAGCAAGCAACAATCCCCCCTCCCCCACCGGCAAAAAAAAGCATTGGCACCTGCCACCAAGCACTCAAGCTTGAGCACAGCAACAGCAAAGACAGAGACTTGCTGTTACCCCAAAGACATGACGTTTCACTTGGTATTTGACATACCACAGGTTCTCTCTCTGCCTAATAAGGGAAAAAGAGATGTCTCCATTTTCCCAGCGAGTGGAGAGACATAACAAACAACTCGCTGGTTTGCAATGTTAAAAGCCCGCAACATTGCTTTTTTCAAGCCATGTGCCCAAAAATCTGGGCACACAACCACAAATATTCCGACTGCCCCAATGACACATGGATCTCCCGTCGCGACACCGAGCCTTGATCTGCCCATCTCCAGAGCCCTGAGATCCAAGGCTTCCAAGGCCAAGCCAAGCTCTTAGGCCAAATGTGTGGCTTGCCAAACAACAATGGCTGGTTATGAAACCCTGAGAGCGGGTTCCATTCCTGCAAAGAACTGTTGTCAGCATGTAACTCCAGGTCAGGGTCTTCAAAAGAACCCTGAAAGGGAAAAATAAAGATATTAAGGATGGAAATAGAACTGTTTCTGAAGATGTAAGCAAAGCACCATAATCACACCGCTCTGCCTTCTATATCTTGCTCTTTACTTTGAGAGTTTTGAAATCATGCATGCATTACAGATTTACCTGGGCTCCGGTGTCAAACTTGAATAGAATTACTGTCTCATTGGAACAGTCCATTCTGTTTTACTAGCACCAGAAGTCTCTAGAGAATCCAAAAGCACTTCTTCCATTTCCTCAGATGTTGTCATACACACATCATAGCACACCTTACAAAACAGAAAACGGAAGAAACTATGGTTACCATCAGCAGAAGTCAAGCATCCCCAAGCATTCCAGAGTTAATAATCTCTCATTCTCTACCACTGCCACAGCAGCCCATTTCCTAAGCCATCCCCAATATCAATGTGTCACATAATTTATCAGGCTATCTCTAGGTACAATGGTTTAGCAATGTAATTTGTGAATTTGAATTGAATTGAATTGACTTTGTTACTTACATCTTTCATATACATGAGGAGTAAAAATCTTTATGCCTCATCTCTTTCTAAATGTGAAATATGCAATTAATAGTAATTTATAATAAATATTTTGCACAACAGGATAGTCAATATAGAAATACAGTTGTGTCAGCATGAATTAAGCAGTCAGGTGGCCTGGTGGAAGAATTTGTCCTGGAGCCTGTTAGTCCTGGCTTTTATGCTGTGGTACCTTTTCCATCTCGTTACCATTTCTATATCTAACATAGAATTTAAAAAGGGTTAGATCCCAAAAGATAAAAATTTATATTACTGCATTTCTTGACATCCATTCTACTTTAATACTCAAATGTCCATTATGATATTTATGCTGACAATATACAAAAGTGTAAATCTTGAACAGCATTGTGCAAAAATACTTTAAATATTGGAAACTAACAGACTGGTTCAGTGAATAGCCTTTATGTTGGGAGTTATAGAATGGCCTAATAGTTGAATATTCTGAATTCATGATCCCACTTATTCCAGTGTGCTTTTCATAAGTTATCCAGCTATAACTTGGCGATGATCTATTATTTAAATGTTATGGTGCTCCATACAGCAAATCCTTTTATGGGGAATAATGAGCTGGATAATGCTAACTGTTGTTAGCAGTTACAATCAGAATTACCAACACTAAGTTATTGAAATGGAAGTAAGTCCAAGATCAAAGTAGGCAAAATAAGCAAGACCAGAGAAACATTTATAAATTCAGAAGGGGGAAGTCCGGAAGTCATTAAGGCATCAGGGGTGGAATGGGTGAGCAGCTTCAAGTTCCAAGGTGTCCACATCACAGAGGATCTATCCTGAGCCCAACATCTTGATGTAATCACAAAGAAGGCACACGGGTGGTTATACTTCACTAGGAGTTTTAGTACGTCACCAAAGATTCGAGCAAATTTCTACAGATACATGCCAAGCCCTCTGACTAGTTGCATCATTGTCTGTTATGGAGGCATTATTGCATATGATTGTTAGGTATTTTGGTGGGAGACAGAATCTCCACCCTGAGGACGTCTTCAAAAGACAGCACCCATCATGGAAGACATACACCTAGTATCATTACAAACATTGAGGAGGAGAAACAGGAGGCTGAAGATCCATTCTCAACACTTTAGCAACAGTTTTTTTCCTTTCTGCCATCAGATCTCTGATTGGTTCTTGAACTCATGAATTCGACATCACTATTCCTCTTTAGTCAAGCCAAGTCACTTTTTATTGTCAATTCGACCATAACTGGTGGTACAGTAGGTACACAGTAAAACCCAGACAATGTTTTTCAGGACCATGGTACTACATGAAACAATACAAAAACTACACTGAATTATGTAAAACAACACAAAAATTACACTAGACTACAGACCTACCCAGGACGGCATAAAGTGCACAGAACAGTGCAAGCATTACAATTAATAATAAACAAGACAATAGGCACAGTAGAGGGCAGTAAGTTGATGTCAGTCCAGGCTCTGGGTATTGAGGAGTCTGACAGCTTGGGGGAAGAAACTGTTAAATAGTCTGGTTGTGAGAGCCCGAATGCTTCGGTGCCTTTTGCCAGATGGCAGGAGGGAGAAGAGTTTGTATGAGGGGTGCGTGGGGTCCTTCATAATGCTGTTTGCTTTGCTGATGCAGCGTGTGGTGTAAATGTCTGTAATTACACTGTAGTTTAGTACTACTTATTTGTTACACCTACACTGTACTGTTGTACAAAACAACAAATTTTGCAACTTATGTCAGTAACAATAATTCTGGTAATGATTCCATGCTCACATAGTCAGGTCTTACTGATAGATGTAGAGAACCAAATCGAGAAGTCCTGCTAGGAGAGAGATCGGATAGCTGGTTGAATGATACCATTACAACAACCCTCACTTAACAACAGCAGATCCAAAGAGCTGCTTAGCGATGAAAGGAGGAAGAAGCAAAGCGCAATGTCAAAGTAAATATGTTATCAAAGTGCATACTGTATACGTCACCATTTACATATACCCTGAGATTTGTTTTCTTGTGTGCATTTACAGCAAATCAAAAGAAACACAATAGAATTAATGAAAAACCACACACAACAGAGGTGGACAAACAACCAATATGTAAAAGATAACAAATTGTGCAAATAAAAAAAGAAAACAAAAATATAGTAAAATTAATAAATAAAAAATCAATAATTATTGAGAACATGAGTTCCAAAGTTCTTAAAAGAGAATCCATAGGTTGTGGAATCAGTTCTGTGTTGGAATGAGTGAAGTTATCCTCTCTGATTCAAAAGCCTGATGGTTGAGGGATGATAACGTTTCCTGAACCTGGAGGTGTGGGTCTTGAGGCTCCTGTATCTAACTTCTAGATGGTAGCAGTGAGAAGAGGACATGGCCTGATTGGTGGGGGTACTTAATGATGGATGTTGCTTTCCCGCAAAAGCACTTCTTGTAGATGCACTAATTAGTGGAGGGAGCATTACCTGCGATGTACTGGGCCATATCCATTACATTTTGCAGTGCTTTTTCCATTCAAAGGCATTGGTGTTCCCATTAAAGGCCATGATGTAACTACTCAATATACAATGCCACGCATCTATACAAGTTTGTCAAAGTTTCAGATGATATGACTAAACTCCGCAAGCTTTTAATAAATAGAAGGTGCTGTCATGCTTTCTTTGAAACAGCCATTACATAGCCAGGACACACTCTCTGAGGAATTTAAAGATGCTAACTCTCTCCATGTCTGATCTGCTGATGTATACCAGCTCATGGACCTTCAGTTTCCTCCTCCTGTGAAAGATTGTTGTGGCACCTTTCAGACAGATGCTCAATTCTCCTCCAATATGCAGACATGTCACAACATTTGATTTGGCTCACAACAGTGGTGTCATCAACAAATTTAAATATGGCAGTGGAGCTGTACTGAGCCTCTGTCATTAGCATAACATGAGTAGGGGAGGGGCTAAGCACACAGCTTTCTGTGCTGATGGAGATTGTGGAGGATATGTTGTTGCCAGTCCAAACTTTCTAGGTTCTACAAGTGAAGGAGTCAAGGATCCATTTGCACAAGGAGATATTGAGGCCTAGGACTTGGAACTTACTGTTAAGTTTTTAAGGGGATGATAATCAATGAGGGCATCTTGATGTATGCACCTTTGTAGGCCAGGTGTTCAAGGGCTGTGTGAAGAGCCAATGAAATGGAGAAAATGTTGACCTGCTGTGATGACAGACAAATTGGAGCAGGCAATCCTCAGGCAAGAGTTGATACGCTTCATCACCAGCCTCTCAAACCACTTCATCACAGTGAATCTAATTTTTAATGGGTAATCGTCATTGAGACCCATTACCTTGGGCATCAGTATAACCGAAACCTGCTTTAAGTAGGTGAGTACCTCACATTGCCGAAGCAAGAGGTTAAACCCACCAACCAGTTGAATAGCACAAGTCTTCACCCTTTCAGGGCCAGATGTTTTCCATGGGTTCATCCTCCTGAAGAATGCTCTCACCTTGGCCTCAGAGACTGAACTCATGGGATCATCAAGGACTGCGGGATTTGTTTTAACAGTAACAGTAAGTACCAGAGGCATTGAGCTCATCTGGGAGCGAAACTTGCCACATAGGTTACTTGATTTTACTTTGTAGGAGGTGACAGCATTCAGGACTTGCCACAGCTGGCAAGCATCCTTTAGTGATTCATGTTTGGTCTGGAATTGCCACTTTGGCATGTGTTATGACTTTCTGGAGATCCTACACAGATCTCTTGAATTTTACTTGGTCGCCAGACCTGAATGCCTCTGTTCTGGCCTTCAGTAGATTGCAGATCTCTTGGTCCATCTGCTTAGGGAAGACCAAATGATCTCATGGGAACACTAATTTGAACTAATTTAAACTAATTTGCAAGGGGGGTGGGACCCGGAGCGATAGAGCAGTGAAAGAAGTGCATGGAGTAAAGCCAGATCTAACATATAGAGAGGCTTTGAGGAAAGAGCAGCAGAATAAAGGGTATAAAGGTAGTAAGGTAGAAGGGCTAAAGTGTGTGTACTTCAATGCAAGAAGCATCAGGAACAAAGGTGATGAACTGAGAGCTTGGATACATACAAGGAATTATGATGTAGTGGACATTACAGAGACTTGGCTGGCACCAGGGCAGGAATGGATTCTCAATATTCCTGGATTTCAGTGCTTTATAAGGGATAGAGAGGGGGGGAAAGGCGAGGAGGGGTGGCATTACTGGTCACGGATACTATTACAGCTGCAGAAAGGGTGGGTAATGTAGCAGGATCCTCTTTTGAGTCAGAATGGCTGGAAGTCAGGAACAGGAAGGGAGCAGTTACTCTACTGGGGGTATTCTATAGGCCCCCTGTTAGCAGCAGAGATACCGAGGAGCAGATTGGGAGGCAGATTTTGGAAAGGTGCAAAAATAACAGGGTTGTTATCATGGGTGACTTTAACTTCCCTAATTTTGATTGGCACTTGATTAGTTCCAAGGGTTTAGATGGGGCAGAGTTTGTTAAGTGTGTCCAGTATGGATTCCTGTCACAGTATGTTGACAGGCCGACTAGGGGGAATGCCATACTAGATCTAGTATTAGGTAATGAACTGGGTCAGGTCACAGATCTGTCAGTGGGTGAGCATCTGGGGGACAGTGATCACCGCTCCCTGACCTTTAGCATTATCATGGAAAAGGATAGAATCAGTGAGGACACGAAAATTTTTAATTGGGGAAGGGCAAATTATGAGGCTATAAGGCTAGAACTTGCGGGTGTGAATCGGGATGATGTTTTTGCAGGGAAATGTACTATGAACATGTAGTCGATGTTTAAGGATCTTTTGCAAGATGTTAGGGACAAATTTGTCCCGGTGAGGAAGAGAAAGAATGGTAGGGTGAAGGAACCATGGGTGACAAGTGAAGTGGTAAATCTAGTCAGGTGGAAGAAGGCAGCATACATGAGGTTTAGGAAGCAAGGATCAGATGAGTCTATTGAGGTATATAAGGTAGCAAGAAAGGAGCTTAAGAAGAGGCTGAGAAGAGCAAGAAGGGGACATAAGAAGGCCTTGGTGAGTAGGGTAAAGGAAAACCCCAAGGCATTCTTCAATTATGTGAAGTACAAAAGGATGACAGGAGTGAAGGTAGGACCAATTAGAGATAAAAGTGGGAAGATGTGCCTGGAGGCTGTGGAAGTGAGCGAGGTCCTCAATGAATACTTCTCTTCGGTATTCACCACTGAGAGGGAACTTGATGATGGTGAGGCAATATGAGTGAGTTTGATATTCTGGAGCATGTTGATATTAAGGGAGAGGAGGTGTTGGAGCTGTTAAAATACATTAGGACAGGTAAGTCCCTGGGGCCTGACAGAATATTCCCCAGGCTGCTCCACGAGGCAAGGGAAGAGATTGCTGAAACTCTGGCCAAGATCTTCATGTCCTCGTTGTCCACAGGAATGATACCCGAGGATTGGAGGGAGGCGAATGTTGACCCCTTGTTCAAAAAAGGTAGTAGGGATAGTCCAAGTAATTATAGACCAGTGAGCCTTACATCTGTGGTGGGAAAGCTGTTGGAAAAGATTCTTAGAGATAGGATCTAAGGGCATTTAGAGAATCATGGTCTGATTAGGGACAGTCAGCATGGCTTTGTGAAGGGCAGATCGTGCCTAAAAAGCCTGATAGAGTACTTTGAGGAGGTGACCAGGCATATAGATGAGGGTAGTGCAGTGGATGTGATCTACGTAGATTTTAGTAAGGCATTTGACAAGGTTCCACGCGTTAGGCTTATTCAGAAAATTAGAAGGCATGGGATCCAGGGAAGTTTGGCCAGGTGGATTCAGAATTGGCTTGCCTGCAGAAGGCAGAGGGTCATGGTGGAGGGAGTACATTCAGATTGGAGGGTTGTGACTAGTGGTGTCCCACAAGGATCTGTTCTGGGACCTCTAATTTTTGTGATTTTTCTTAATGACCTGGATGTGGGTTGTCAAGTTTGCAGACGGCACAAAGGTTAGTGGTGTTGTAGATAGTGTAGAGGATTGTGGAAGATTGCAGAGAGACATTGATAGGATGCTAAAGTGGGCTGAGAAGTGGCAGATGGAGTTCAACCTGGAGAAGTGTGAGGTGGTACACTTTGGAAGGACAAACTCCAAAGCAGAGTACAAAGTAAATGGCAGGATACTTGGTAGTGTGGAGGAGCAAAGGGATCTGGTGGCACATGTTCACAGATCCCTGAAAGTTGCCTCACAGGTAGATAGGGTAGTTAAGAAAGCTTATGGGGTGTTAGCTTTCATAAGTTGAGGGATAGAGTTTAAGAGATGCGATGTAACGATGCAGCTCTATAAAACTCTAGTTAGGCCACACTTGGAGTATTGTGTCCAGTTCTGGTCGCCTCAGTATAGGAATGATGTGGAAGCATTGGAAAGGGTACAGAGGAGACTTACCAGGATGCTGCATGGTTTAGAGAGTATGGATTATGATCAGAGATTAAGGGACCGAGGGCTTTACTCTTTGGAGAGAAGGAAGATGAAAGGAGACATGATAGAGGTGTACAAGATATTAAGAGGAATAGACAGAGTGCACAGCAAGCGCCTCTTCCCCAGGGCACCACTGCTCAGTACAAGAGGACATGGCTTTACGGTAAGGGGAGGGAAGTTCAAGGGGGATATTAGAGGAGGGTTTTTCACTCAGAGAGTGGTTAGTGGGTGGAATGCACTGCCTGAGTCAGTGGTGGAGAAAGATACACTAGTGAAGTTTAAGAGACTACTAGACAGGTATATGGAGGAATTTAAGGTGGGGGGTTATATGGGAGGCAGGGTTTGAGAGTCAGCGCAACATTGTGAGCCAAAGGGCCTGTAATGAGCTGTACTATTCTGTGGTCTAAGTTCTATGTTCTATGTTCTATGTTCTAACACATTGATCTACAACTGTCTTTATAAAGTCCGTGATAACAGTGGTGTATTTGTCCAGATTCTCTGATGAGTCCTTGAATATGGCCCAGTCCACCAACTCAAGGTAATTTTGTAACTGTCCCTTTGCCTCATGTGGCCATCTTTTTTATTTATTTATTTCAAAATACAGCAAGGAACAGACCCTTCCAGCCCAATGAGACACACAGCCCAGCAACCCACCTATTTGAGACTAGCATTATCACAAGACGAATTACAATGAACAAGTAATATAATAACCCAGACATATTTGGAATGTGGTAGGAAACTAGACTATTGGGAGGACACACAAACTCCTTACAGATGACATCGGAATTGAACTTTGAACTCCAGAATGCCCAAGCTTTAATACCATCATACTAGATGCTACAGTACCGTGGCACAGTTGTTGTTCTTATCTCTGGAGCCTTGCTCCTCATCCTCTGCCTGTGTGCAGGTAAGAGAAGGAGAGCCAGATGATCAGATTTCCTGAAACATGGTCTAGGGATTGACCAGCAGTTATTCCTATACATAGTATAACAGTGTTTGAATGCGCTGGCATTCCTACTGCTGCAGATATGTTAATGATAATATGGTGGAAATTTCTTCAAACAAGTCTGATTTAATACCCCAACAATGATTTGAAAGGTGTCAGGATGGACTGTTGCTAGTTTTTGCCAATTGCACCACTCAGTACCTCGAGTGATGCTTAATATCGGAATTTGGCAGTACGTAAACTGCAGTCAGGATCATGGGAGGGGGACTCTCTCAGTAAATAGAATGGATGGCACTTAATCATTGGATGCTCCAGCTTGGGGGACAAGAGTGTGAACAGACCACTACATCCGAGCACCATAAAGAATTTATCATGAAACACAGGCCTTCATCTCCTGCCTTCCCTTAATGTACAGCAGATTGATTCATCTGCTCGATCAAGAACCCCTCAGGTATGACTGCTATAGTCCGTGTGTCTTGAGTGAGCCATGTCTCCATGAAACACAAAATGTAGCAATCCCTTATTTTCCTCCGATACAACAATCTTGCCTCAATTTTGTTCTCCAGTGACTGAACATTAGTGAACAAGATGCTTGGCAAACTGTTTTCATCTGGGTGGGAGTCCACTCCACCAACTTCTTTTCTGGCCACGCAATGTTCCTTAAAAGTGCCATACCTGAGTCCTTCAGAAGATCGTGAAAGCACTTGTTTGTTTCGATCGTTCAATAATACATCACTTAAATGGAAATTGCAGACATCACAGACCCTAGATTTCAGTGATAGTAGTTAGAAATGTATTTAGAAGTTTTGTAAGATGCCCACAAAATGTAGTCATTGTTCACTCATGCCATCTTGGAAACGGGCCACCAGATGTACGTGACACAATCCTCATTAACAGATCAAAAGTGATCAGTGTCAGTAACTTTAAATTCCTTTGTATTACCATATCAGAGGATCTGTACTTGGACCAGCACAAAAGTGGAATCAGGAAGAAAAGCATAACAGCACCTCTACTTTTTTAGAAGCTTGCGTAGAGTCAGCATGTCATCTAAAACTCTGACAAACTTCTATAGATGCACAGTGAAGTGTATACTGACTGGTTGCATGAAGGCCTGGTATGGAAATACCAATGCCCTGAAACAGAGAAGTTGTGGATACAGTCCAGCACATCTCAGGCAAAGCCCTCCCCATCATAAAGCACATTTACATGGAGCACTGTCACAAGAAGGTGGCATTCATCGTCCAGGCCATGCTCTCTTTTCATTCCTACTATTGGGCAAGCGATGCAGAAACCTTGGTTTCCACGCCACTTAGGTTCAGGAATGGTTATTACCCTACAGCCATCAGGCTCTTGAACCAGCCTGGCTAACTTCACTCACCTCAACGATGAACTAACTCCACACCCATAGATTCACATATAAGGACTCTACAACTTATTTACTCTATATTAGTTATTTACATTTTTTAATAATTTGCTTGATTCATCTTCTTTTGCACATTGTTTGTCAGTCTTTGTTATTTCTAGCTTTTTATAAATCCTATTGTATTTCTTATTTTCCTGTAAGTGTCTCAAATGAATCTTAAGATATTATTTAGGCTAATACTGTGAATGTTTCAAAATACTTCTAACAAACTACTTTTTAAAGAAAATATCTACTTTTTTCAAGCTCTTGAACTAAAGAGGATAACTTCAGTCAATTCATTTGTCCCATCACTGTAAATGTTCCTATAACCTATGGAGTCACTTTCAAGGACTCATCATCTCATGTTCTTGATATTTATTATTCATTTATTTATTAGATTTATTTCTTCCTTCTTGTATTTGCACACTGGTTGAATACCCAGGTTGGTGTGGATTTCCATTGATTCTATTATGGTTATCATTCTATATTGGATTTATTGAGTATGCTTGCAAGCAAATGAATTGCAGAGTTATAAACAGTAATATATATATACTTTGATAATAAATTTACTTTGAACTTTTAATGTGGTCTATTATAGGATTATTTCTTGCCTGTGGATGTTGATTACACTAATATAATTTGATATATTTGACTACATTTTGTTTTATATAATGTATGTCTTTACTTAAGATTTTTAATTTTGTCTTGTATTTTTAAGAATAGATTGATTTATCCATATAATCTATGTAACACACATTGGACCTGCACTTTAATGTATGAAAGGTGCTATATAAATGAAGATATTATTATTATTACTATTATTATTAATCTTTTGTTTCATATATATGATGCCTATAAAAAGTATTCAGCCTCTTAGAAGATTTCATGTTTTATTGTTTTACAACATTGAATCACAATAGATTTAACTTGGCTTTTTTTTTACACTGATCAACAGAAAAAGACTCTTTCATGTCAAAGTGAAAGCAGAGCTCTGCAATATGATCTAAATTAATTACAAATATAAATACAAAATAATTGATTGCATAAGTATTCACCTCATTCATAACAGTAATTTGTATTTGCACCTTTAGCAGCAATTACAGCCTTGCGCCTATGTGGATGGGTCTCTATCAGCTTTACACATCTGGACTCTGCAATTATTTTCCCCATTCTTCTTTACAAAACTGCTCAAGCTCTGTCAGATTGTTTGGGGTTTGTAGGTGAAGAGCCCTTTTCAAGTCCAGCCAAAATTTCTCAGTTTGACTCTGTCTTGGCCACTCCGGGTCATTAATGTTGTTGTTTTTAAGCCATTCCTATGTAGCTTTGGCTTTATGCTTGGGGTTATTGTTTTGCTGGAAAACAAATCTTCTCCCAAGACACAATTCTCTTGCAGACTGCATCAGGATTTCCCTGTACTTTGCTGCATTCATTTTACCCTCTACCTTCACAGGCCTTCCAGGACCTGCTGCGGTGAAGCATCCCCACAGCAATATGCAGCCACCACCATGCTTAATGGTGTTTTTGATGATGTGCAGTGTTTGGCTTATGCCAAACATAGCATTTAGTCTGATGGCCAGAAAGCTCAATTTTAGTTTCATCAGTCCATAGAACTTTCTTCCAGCTGACTTCTCCCACATGCCTTAGGGCAAACCCTAGCGGTGATTTCATGTGAGTTTTTATCAACAGGGGCTTTCTCTTCACCACTCTCCCATAAAGCTGCAACTGGTGAAGCACCTGGTCAATAGTTGTTGTATCCACAATCTCTCCAGCTCAGCGACTGAAACTTGTAACTCCTCCAGAGTTGTCAGAGGTCTCTTGGTGGCCTCACTCACTAGTCCTGTTCTTGCATGATCACTCAGTTTTTGAGGATGGCCTGCCATAGGCAGGTATACAGCTGTGCTATATTCTTTCCATTTCTTCATGATTGACTTAACTGTACTCCTAAGGACATCCAGTGATTTGGAAATTTTCTTGTATCCATCTCCTGACCTTTGATTTTCAATGAGCTTTTAATGGAGTTGCTTAGGGTGTTCTTTTGTCTTTATGGTGTAGCTTTTGCCAAGAAACTGACTCACCAGCAGTTGGACCTTCCAGATACCTGTGTACTTTTACTACAAGCAATTGAAGTGCATAGGTCTCTAAAAACAGATCTCTATTTAACTAATTATGTGACTTCTAAAACCAATGATGATTTGGTGTGTCATATTAAAGCGTGTGGGGGGTGAATACTTAATCGGTCAATTATTTAGTGTTTTAAGTTTGTAATTAATTTAGATCACTTTGTGGAGATCTGTTTTCACTTTGACATGAGTGTTTTCTGTTGATTAGTATCAAAAAAGCCAAATCAAATCCATTATGATTCAATGTTGTAAAACAATAGAATATGAAAACTTTCAAGGAGGTGAATACATTTTTACAGGCACTGCATGTACTTTGATAATAGACTTATTTTGAACTTTGAGTATTATTCATCATTGCTGGTGTAAGGCTAGTTGCAGGAACTGAAAACCTACTGGTTCCATCAGGAACTAAAGGACAAAGATTTAACAAGAAAGGGGAAAGTTAATTTTAAAATATTCTAATTGTTTAGAACAATGTTTTAGTTAAATTATATTAAATTTAATTATTTTATTTAGTTTCTTCCACCATAATTTTTAAAATATCTCTGAATGTTAATGACATTTAAAAATACTTAAAATGAATGATAAATTTGACACTGACAAAGATCTAGTTTTGCTGCCTGTTAAGGAAATTTTGGAGATGGGCTCCTGCATAACTGCTAGTAGCCAGCTTGCTCTCTGTACCCTGTTACTGTTGTGCAGAGAGCCAACAACATCCAGCTCAAGCGAGTATTGCAAGACAGGGAGACCAAACCAATCCAACCACATGGCTTTATTTTCATGTTTCCAAATACTATATTTTTGGTTTTGGCAAAGTATAATAACTAAATAAATATAAATAATAGTTGATATGCACTAGGGAATGAAAGCAATTTCAATGGAATTTCAGATATTTTATTCTTGAGCTGAGAGCTTCAACCTAAACACCAGCATTCAGCTCCGGAGTAAATGGCTACAAACTCATCTATTCTGATTTGCATTGTCCATCAATCCAAAGGTTAACACTGTAGATGTGCTGTGGCTGTAATCCACATCAGTAAATAACTCCAGTCAATCAGCTATGGATTTCTCACTGCCTGTGCTGCACGTCAACTGAATGTTAAATCCAGAGACCCCATAATTATCTTTACTAATGGCCCAGCATTAATCTGATCCAGATCATGAATTTTACATTTTAAACCGTTACAAAAATTGAATTTTGCATTCAAAATCCTGCACTAGCAATGAGAGCTAAATCTTACTTCAAAGCCCTGGAATGACTTTTTTTTTGCTTTCACCACCTCAGCATTCACTTTCTTTTAATTCTAGTGATCATTAAAGGAAGGATTAACAACCCAGTTCTCTCTCATTCTCTCAGTAGTTGATGTACTGATGCCCTGCCAGATCACCTCTAGCAGCAATATACAATCATTTTAAAGAGTGAAATATAATGGCATCAATAAATTCCACTTCTCAGAGAAGTTCTCATCATTGCCTGCACACTTAACTCATCTTGCACAGACTACAGAATTGCTTCATCCTCCAAAGCCACAAGTAATTCTTCTATTCATGATCATCATGAGAGTAGCCACTGTGGAAAAGTGAAAACCACCTCCAATCAAGTCTAGAATCCACTCATTGCAGTTATATCCTATCTTTACTTAGAGTAGGATTGAAACCAACGATCACAGAATCTCAGAATCTTTCAGTGTAGGAGGCTGACATTTGGCCCAAAATGGCTATATTGGGTTTTAGAGGGTAAAGTGCTTCCTTTCATGCATCTCTCCTCCATACATTTGAACTCCATTGTTAAATCTTCCCCTGACTTTCTCTTCAACTGAAAGTTAATGATCAGCTTTACTACTAAGGCTACAGTGGTCACAAAAATCCATTCAGTTCACTGAAGCCTTGAAGGGGAAGGAATGATTATATCTGTTTGTTCCTGGTTCTTACTGTAATGAGCTCTTCAGGCTTGTGCAGGGAGCCAGAGAGCTCCCTGCACAATGGGCTTAGAGCACCCGAATTGGTTGAGAGTCGTTAGCCGTTCCTTGTTCTGTTCCCGAGTAATTCGCTATTAGTAATGCGGCCTCCTGGTGTTTTCTGTTTAAACTTGTTAAATTTATTTTGGTAGCCTCAGGGATTCCATATGATTTGCGTCATTTAAGCGGACGCCTGATTAGCACTAATTGAGGGGTTCTAGTTTTGAGAATGTTACGTCTTTTGGTGTCGTTCAGCCGAGCCGCCGGTGTTCTGTTGAAATTCTTCTGAATAAATCCCGGCCACCACCATCTCTACATCGGAGCAGTTTTTCCTCCATTCTCCAATCCAGGCAGCATTCTGGTAAATCTCTTCAGCACAATCTCCAAAGCCTCCACATCCTTCCTGTAATGGGATACTAGAACTGAGTGCAAGATAACAGATGTGGCCCAACCAGAGTTTTATAAAGCTGCAGCATAACTTCCTGACTTTTGAATGCAATGTCTTGATTAATAAAAGCAAGCATGCAATGTGCCTTCCTATCAATATGTGTAGTCATTGTCATCTCAGAAATGGTTCACTTGAGACACCTGCAGAATTTGCCAAGGAGCCTTCAAATAAGCAATGGAAAGAAATTGTGTGTTTACTTCAGTATTGTCCCTTGAAACCACAGAGATATATTCATGTTGATGGTAAACACACTACCCGCACATATGCCATGCCAATCACAGCATGCGAGGAGGTGCCTTCTATGGGATGTTCTGCACTTTCCTGTGAATCTCACCATGATTGTAAGGATTCGGAGCATTAATGCTACACCATAATTACTGGCATATTGCATTGACCTCTGCGATCTTAATCTACTGATTTAATGCCAAAATAACTAATTGTCAACTGACACAATTATTAGGGGATGGATATGGTTAAGATAAATGTTCTAACGATTTTTCTGGAAGCAATGTGCTTTACAGACACATTTCAAATGGAGCTGCACACCTCCCACTACAAGAGATGAGCTGCAGAGTTTTCTCATAAATGCAGTGATGATGATTCATGTGCCCATTATGAGTTATTAATATTGACTAGAATTAAATCTGTAGACGTTTTAGGATTATTTAATCTTTGATCAGTTTAAGTTAATTGCTGTCATATTCTACCTTAGAAGGAGAGTTACAAATAC
Source organism: Hypanus sabinus (assembly GCF_030144855.1). Taxonomy (NCBI): domain Eukaryota; kingdom Metazoa; phylum Chordata; class Chondrichthyes; order Myliobatiformes; family Dasyatidae; genus Hypanus; species Hypanus sabinus. The sequence continues at coordinate 35,219,566 of NC_082725.1, read as the reverse complement.
TGGCAAATGTAAAATGAAATTCTAAAGACTTGAATCAATGGTTTCATTGGAATGAGACAAACATGACTGAAATATATATCTGAGCAATCAAATACATGTGATATTAATCAACACACAGAGTGCTGGAGGAACTCAGCAGATAAGGCAGCATTTGTGGAAATGAATGAACAGTCAATGTTTAAGGCCAAGACCCTTCTTCAAGACTGGAAAGAAAGGGGAAAGATGACAAAATAAAAAGGTGGAGGGAGGGGAAGGAGGGATAGCTAGAATGTGATAGGTGAAGCCAGGTGAGAAGAGGTAGGAGGCAAGAATGGGGAACAGAAGAAGAGGAAATGAACAGGAAAATTGATGTACAGGACACAAGGGGTATAGATTTTTTCAAGCCAATGAATATGAATCCTTAAACGTGTCAATATCTAAGGCATGAATATAATATCCAATGTCAAGGCGTCAGCTCATTGCTAACTCCCTCCAAGTAAAGCTTGGTTTCTTGGAGTCAATTCACAAAAGGGAGGATACCACAGCATTATTCCATCACTATTACATTGATTACTAGGCAAATCCCTTCATACTACAAGTACTTGGAAAGATCTGACATTTATATCTTTGTGGTACACCATATATAGCACATTCTTATGATGTGATAAATTGTCACAAGAATCAAAATACTCCCTTGATGTACTTGAATCTGTAGCTGCTCATGTAATTAAAACTAGCATTTTTTAAGTATGCATTTGCACCTAACTCATGGGCAAAAGAGTAATAGAGACAAGATTTGTCAAGTCAACTTATAACGTCTTCAAAGTCGATTGATTCACATGATCATGTTTCATCCAAGTTCAAAGTAAACATATTATCACAGTACGTATATGTCACCATATACAACCCTGAGATTCATTTTCTTGCGGGCATAATCAGTAAATCTGAGAAACTTAATAAAATCATTGAAAGACTATACCCAACAGGGCAAACAAACAACTAAAGTGAAAAAAAAATCAACAAACTCCAAGTACAAAAAAGAGCAATAAATATGAAAAACATGAGATGAAGAGTCATTGAGGGTGAGCCCAGAGGTTGTGGGAACAGTTCAGTGAAGTTAAATGAAGTTATTCCCACTGCTTTGAGAACCTGATGGTTGAGGGGTAATACCTGTCCCAGAACTTAGTAGTGTGAGTTCTGAGGTTCATGTACCTTCTTCTTAATGGCAACAGCCAGCAGCAAGAAGAGAGCGTGACATGGGAGGTGGTGGGGGTGGGGGGCAGGGGGTGTCTCTGATGATGGATGCTGCTTTCCTGCAACAGCGTTCTGTGTAGATGTGTTCAATGGAGGGGAGGGCTTTACTGAGAAAGGTGGCAATCATTGCTCATCCTCAGTTATCCCCGACGGGAAATTTGCAGACGTTTTTGAAATGCTATTCAGCGCAGTGAAGATAAAATGCTAAAGGTTTGAGCAAATGCAAAGTTGTTGAGCATTATTTAGTTAATCCAATTTGAGTGAAGCAATAGTGAGGCCATCCATCATCTCCCTGTGTTTCTACTTAGCAGTGATATCTGGTGCAGCTGTCAGCATAGAGAAAGAGAGAGACATAAAGAGACAGTTAGCAGACAATGATGTACAGATGGTATCCCCTGAGGAAAGTAAAAAGTAATGGCAGAGACAAAGGGAATGTAAGAAACCACATCTGTCTGATAGGCTTTCTGCTGAATTGTAGGACAGTGATGGATAGGTAAGAGAGGGTGATCATGAAAGGCCTGCGGCATACAGCAACAGGTCTTTGCTCAACGGGAACAGAGAACAGAAAGGATAAAATACAGTGAGATAGAGTCATCAGTAGTCCTGAATGGATGTGATACTGTCTTGGAGATTAAGACCTCAGAGAGAGGAGCTCAGATAATGATCTATAAAGGGCAGGTGAGAAATCAGAGGTCATTGTTCAAGGAAAATCAGTAATTTTGGAGGATGCAGCATGAAGGTCCTGTGAAGGAAACACCTCTAGATTAGTGATATCAGAATTAATTGATTTTTAAGACTGAAGCAGAATGTACTGGCCAATGTGCAGCATAGTTTTGAAAAGCTGTACTCCTTGGTATCTAGAATGTAATTTACTGTAAATGAACCAAAGGATGCATTCCATGGATCTCACCAGTGAGGAGTAATTTCAATTGGACAATAAAAGGAGTTGACAACAATCCGCTCATCAGAAAACAGTTGTATAATTATATCGGAGTTATTTATTTAAATAAAAGGAACAGGTATTAGAACTTCCTTTAAGCGTGTGGATTTCCTCTGGGTGCTCTGGTTTCTTCTCACGATTGAAAGGCATGTTGGTTAGTTGGTTAATTGGTCATTGTAAGTTATCCTGTGATTAGGCTTGAGATAAATAGGTGGGTTGCTGGGTGATACAGCTCATTGAAGGCAGGACATGTTCTGTGCTGCATAGATTAAGTTCAAAGTAAATTTTATTATCAAAGCTCATATATGTCACCATTTACAACCCTGTAATTCATTTTCTCATGGGCATGCTCAATAAATCTATAGAATAATAACCATAACAGAATCAATGAAAGATTGCCCATCTAGGTCATTCAGCCAGAAAAGACAACAAACTGTGCAAATACAAAAGGAAGAATTAATAATAAATAAACAAGCAATAAATATCAATAACTTGAGATGAAGAGTCCTTGAAAGTGAACCCATTGATTATGGGAATATTTCATTGATGAGGCAAGTGAAGTTATCCGCTTTGGTTCAAGAGACTGATGGTTGAGGGGTAGTATCTGTTACTGAACCTGGTGGTGTGAGTCCTGAGACTCCTATACCTTCCTCCTGATGGAAGCAATGAGAAGAGAGAATGCCTTGAGTGGTGGGTTGTTCCTGATGGATGCTGCTTTACTGTAACAGCATTTCATGCGGATGTGCTCAATGGACTGGGCAGTATCCATTTCTTTTTGGAGTATTTCCCATTCAAGGACTTTGGTGTTTCCATACCAGACTGTGATGCAGCCAGTCAATATACTCTTCACTACACATCTGTAAAAGATTGTCAAAGTTTTAGATGTCATGCCAAATCTCTGCAAACTTCTAAGGAAGTAGAGGCACTCAGTGCTTTCTTTATAATTGCACTTACATTCTGGCCCAGGACAGGTCCTCCAAAATAATAACACCTAGAAGTATGAAGTTGCTAATGCTCTCCAGCTCTGACCCTTTGATGAGGACTGGCTCATGGACCTCTGGTTTCCTTCTCCTGAAGTCTATATTCAGCTCCCTGGTCTGCTGACATTGAGTAAGATATTGTTGTTGTGACACTACTCATCCAGATTTTCAATCTTTTCAATATGCTGACACATCACCGTTTGATTTGGCCACCATCTTCAGCGAATTTGAATATGGCATTGAGCTGTGCTTAGCCACACCGTCATAAGCGCAATGCAAATAGAGCAGGGAACTAAGCACTCAGCCTTGTAGAGCACCCATACAGATGCGGATCGTGGAGGAAATGTTGTTGCCAAACCAAACTGACTGTGGTCTGCAAGTGAAGAAATCCAGGATTCAATTGCTCAAGGAGATATTGAGGCGAAGATCGTGGAACTTGTTTGGTTTTGAGGGGATTATGGTATTGAATGCTGAGCTGTAATCAATAAGGAGCAACCTGATGTATGCATCTTTGCTGTCCAGATGTTCAAGGGTTGAGTGAAGAGCCATTGCGATGGCACCTGCGGTGGACCTGTTGCTAAAGTAGGCAAATTTGGGAATATCTAAGTCAGCACTCAGGCAGAAGTTGGTATGATTCATCACCAACCTCTCAAAGCACTTCAGCACTGTGGATGTAATTGCTTCTGGGTGATAATAATTCAGGCAGGTTGCCGTATAATTGAAGCCTGCTTGAGGCAGGTACCAGACACTGCCAAAGTATGAGGTTGAAGTTTTCAGTGAATACACCAACCAGTTGATCAGCACGTGTCTTTAGTACCTGGCTAGGTACCCCTCTGGTCCAGATGCTTCTCATAGTTGAGATGATGGCTAAAATCATAGGATCATCAGAGGATGTGAGAATTTGTGATGGCTCCTCCATATTTTGATGGTCAAAGCAACCATAGAAGGCATTGAGTTCATCTGGAAGTGAAGCCTTGCTGTCTCTTATGTCACTTGATTTAACTTTATAAGAGGTAATAGTATCTAAGCCCTGCCACAGCTGTTGAATACCCTACATTGATCCAAATTTGGTGCAGAATTGCCATTTCACCCATGAGATGGCTTTCTGGAGATCTTAACTGGATCTCTTTTTATTGATCACAAACTTGAATGCCTCTGATCTGGGTCTCATCAGATATCAGAGCTCATGGTTCATCCAGGGCTTTTAATTGGGGAAGATTCTGGATGATTTTGTGGGGTACACTCGTCTACAGCTGTTTTAATAAAATCCATTACAACCATGGTTTATTCATTCAGATCTTGAGATGAGTCCTTGAACATGGCCTGGTCCATTGACTCGAAGCAATCCTGCCTCCCGTGATCATCTCTTTGTTGCCCTAATCTCTGGAGCTTTGCTCTTTAGCCTCTGCCTGTCTCCAGTTAGGAGAAGGACAGCCAAGTGATCAAATTTATCAAAATGTGGTCTGGGCAGGGAACTGTAGGCTTTCCTTATCTTAGTATAACAGTGGTCCAGTGTATTGGGACCTCTGGTGTAACAGGTTATATGCTGATAGTAATTAGACAAGGTTTTCTTTCAATGCGCCTACCTTAAGTCATTGACTATAATTTGAAATGTGTCAGGATGGACTGTTTCTTGATAGATAGATAGATAGATAGATAGATAGATAGATAGATAGATAGATAGATAGATAGATAGATAAAAAGATAAATAAAAGTAATAAGTTAGAAGTGATGGTAAGATGGTATTAGATGTAGAAACTTGGCTCAGGAAGGAGTAGGACCACGTTGTTTTGGAAGGAATAGGATAGGAGCATGGGCGCTTTTTTTTATCTAGAAAGGGTTTCCAGCTTGATTGGGGAAGGAATTGGGAACTTCAAACAACAATGAGAATTACTCCTTTTTAGTTACAGTTCTCAGTTCAATCATACCAAGGCAAGACAATCCTTTTTGACACAACTCTAAGCAATTTTCTACTATGCTCCTATAATAGGTAAAAATTTTGTCCTGCTCTCATTGTTTTATAATGCATTTGTTCTCACTTTCAGTCCTGCATTACTGAGTTTTGTTAACTCTTGTAAATAATTTATGATTATTCAGTAGCATGAACTTGACATTGCAGGCTTTCATTCTGATACGTTGGAGTGTTTTAACTAAAACAATTAGTAAAGTAAACCCTAAATTATTACCAGTCAAAAAAAACATTTGAGTGCAAAAATGTTCCTAACAGTCTTTATAGCTACAGTTATGTTCATGAGATCATGTTTGAGTAAGAGTCTAATCATTCAACCCATTGAAAAGAAAGCCAGCATTAAGGAGCAAGTTCAAGAACCTCCAATTCTAATTATCAATTTATTATTTTTAAATGCTCTGACAATGAGTCATTATAGGTCCAAGATCCAGCTCACTGCTCCTCACAACCTATGGCAGCATTAGGCTACTCTGCTCACTATAAGCCTAAATAATTTCTAAATGTATGGATATAAAAATCAATGAAGCTATACCATTTCATTTCAATTCATCCAACTATCTGATGTGAAATTTCTTTCCATTTTTGCAGAGCATGAATCCCACTCTTTGCTCAAAGTATCTAAATAATCAGTCTGAAATACGCTGCTGGACAAAAAGACATAGGAAGGATGTGTGCTGCACAGTGAGTGATTATGATCCTAGATAACACAATGTTTTCTCAGGACCTTTATTTGTAAAGCAGAAAACGTGTTCAAGATCAAGTTTATAATCATTCAACTATATACAGTATATCTATATCACCAAATGAACTCCGGACCAGGGTGCACAACACGGTACGTACAACTCACACACAACACATGAAGTAATACCACCACAAATAAATTAAATAATAAGGAGCATTAATGACACAAGTTAAAACATCAGCTGTATAATGCTGGTGCCACTTCGTACATGATGAGACCTGGGTAGTGGCTGGGAGTTCAGTAGTCTCATGGTCAAAGGCAGGAAGCTGTTCCCCATCTAACAGCACTTATGCCAATGCCACAGTACCTCTTGTCTGATAATAAAGGATCAAAGAGATTGTTGGGGGGATGTGAGGGGTCATTGACAATGCTAAGGGCCCAGATATGCAAGGCTCCTGATAAATATTTTGGATGGATGGATGAAAGACCCTGATGATCCTCCCAGCAGTCCTCACAATCCTTGCGATTGTCATACCAGACAGTGATGCAGCTGGTCAGGACACTCATAATGAAACAATTGATTAGAATTGGGGTGGGAGAATGAGCCTCGCTCGCCTCCTCAGGAAGTAGAGACTCTGCAATGGTGGGTGAAGAGAAGGTATTGAGGGATGTGTTGAGATTGTCTGTTATGTGTGCTCAAAGAAACAGTGCTGTCTGTGGAAGATCCACTTAAGGGCAGTGAAGAGTAGTCAACCCGTATCTTCCTAAAGTCCATGCTGACACTCAAGTTGTTGTGCTCTCACCATTCTACCAGCCACTCTACCTCCTTTCTGTGTACCACCTCATTGTTGTGATAGAGCGATAGAACACTACAACACAGAAAAAGGCCCTTCAGTCCATCTAGTCCATGCCAAACCATTAATCTGCCTAGTGCCATCTTGAGCATAGCCCTCCATACCCCTCCCATCCATGTACCTACCCAAATATCTCTTAAATGTTGAAATTCAACCCACATCCATAGGCAGTTCATTCCACACTCTTAATGCCCTCTGAGTGAAGAAGTTCCCCTCATGGTCTCCTTAAGCATTTCACCTTCCACACTTAACCGATACCCTGTAGTTCTAGTCTCACCCGAACCTCAGTGGAAAAAGCCTGCTTGCATTTATCATAAGTATAACCCCTCATAATTTTGTATGCCTCTATCAAATCTCCCCAACATTGTTGATGAGGCCAACTACTGTGCGTCATCAACAAGCTTGATGAGTCAGTTTAAACTGGATCTAACAGTATAGTCATGCATCAACTGGAGGTGAAGCACGCAGCCCTGGGGGAACACGGTGGGGAGTGCTGGGTGCACTAGTGCTCAGTGTGATGGAGCTAAAGGTGCTGCTGCCAACAAGGACTGACAGGGCTCTTTCTGTCAAGAAGTCCAAGATCCAGTTACAGAGAGGGGTGTTAAGACCCAGTGAAGAAGGTTTACTTGCCAGTCTCTGAGGAATTATCACATCAAACACTGAGCTGAAGTCGATAAACAGCATCTTGGCGCATGAGGTGCCATTGTCCAGGTAGAAAAGGACAGTGTGGAGTACAGAAGCCATCGTCAGTAGACTGATTCGAGCGATAAGCAAACTGGAAAGGATCCAGTGGAGCATAAAGATGGGATTTAATGTGATCCATAACCAGTCGATCAAAGCAATCATTATTGTTGAGGTCAGTGCCGCTGGACATACTGAAAGTGCCAGTACATATTTTAGACTTTCAAAGAAGCAAATATTGCCTGGAGAAACACATACAAAGTAACACTTAAACTCTCTCTCCTGCCTCCAAAGGAAATTTTAAACTGATTTTCAGTCGCCGAACAGAAAGGTATAATGTTCAGCCCAGATGCTGCACCACAGAGTTCACCATTTGATTGGAGCCATGCATTTTAATTTGGATAGAATTTTAATTATGAGTCGTGATCACATTTTCCCAGCATTTCATGGATAGATAGGCCCTTGCAGAACACTTACATTTTGCAGAAGGATGTAGAGCAGGTACTTGTCATAAGAATCCTTGTGCAATGCTAAATAGGAAAAAAATGTTGGAAACACCCAGCAAGTCAGTCAGCCGCCATGAAATGAGAGACAGAGTTAATGCTTCATCCTGAAGATCCCTCAGCAAAGCTGTAAAAGAGAGAAAACATTACCTTTAAAGTTGCAGTAAGCATATGGGTGGTAAGTACTGTAAAGAGATTATTTCGTATAGGGTGAGTCCAAGAACACAGTGATGATAAAATGCTGAAGCTGCCTGCCTCATAGATTAATGAGGACAATTAAAGAAAGCCAGCAAAGCAGAGGTATTGTTATAGGTCAGAGATGTGTCAGCGGAGATAGAAAAGCTTTATATACAGAATCATCAATTCTGATATAAACGGTGACAGCAAGTTTCTTTATATAGTTGATATTGAGTCCTGAAGCTTGCAAAATGCCCATTTGGAAGAGGATGTGTTATATTGTAACTCAATACAATAGTTCAGGAAGTCGAAGACAAAAAGGTCAGAGAGGAAAAGAAACAGGTAGTAAAAAATACAGGGTAAATAAGAGATTTAGAGTGCATATGATGAGATTTTTTTTCACCACACAAATATTGCACAAATTTTAAGAAGCACCTAGACAAAGATCATCAATGCATGGATGGCTACAAACTTAATGTGAATAAAAAGGCTTGGTGTAAATACTTACAAATGGTAGTATGCCATGATGGGCCAAAGAGCTAGTTTCAGTACGAAACAAATTCTATATGACTGAATGGAGGTGATCTGCAAAAAAGACACTAATTAGTGTTCAGAACCTCAAACAAGGCAGACTGCACCAGGCTGGAATCAAATCATATCAAATAATGTTTAATTAACATTTGAACCATACATGGATACAACCAAATGGGACTGTGTTCGTCTGGGACCAAGAAGCAGAAACATACTCATGCATTGAAAATGATGAGAGAGGGAAACAAGAACATAGCCACACAAAAAAAGCACATTTTAGTCGAAGACTCTGAGTAACAAGTCCCGCAAATGGATGGTTCCCAGCAGTCCAGCCTGTAATTCTTCAGATCCAACAATGGAGGACAGCGCCAGCAGGAGAGCTACCCCCAACTGAGCACAGATGCCACGCTAGACCACCTCCGATGTCTCTTCCTCACCTGGACTGCAGCAGCAGTCAAGGCCATGGCTTGAGACCTAGACATCTCTACAACACAAGGAACACTGCTGCATTGCCTCCAGTCTCTCCAACAAACAAGGAAAGCAGGTCTATGGCAATCCATGTCCAACAGGGTCTTGTGACTGCAAAAGAAACATTCAAGAGAGTCGCTGACTGTTCCCCTGCACACCGCCTTCATGCGCCAGCCCCTGAACCTTCAAGGAGCAGACAGCAGTACAGCTTGCACACAGATCTGCTCCTCCAAACCCAATCCAGCTCCTGCCACAGCCCGATGGTCCAACTCTCCCATCACAGTGCAGAGGCCCAACTTTTCACCCAAGCACAACAGCTGGCCTCCTCCTCTCTGAACCACCGGCTAGCTCCTATGACACCCTGGCCGGCTACTCCAAACAACAAGTAACTCACTGATGCAGTAGATCTGTTGTACTCATTGTTAATGGAGTCCAGTATAGACTCCAGTATAGACTCACTTCGAAGAAAAAAATAACAAAGAGATAAAGCATCTTGGGTTGGTCTCCGAGAGGTCACTGCATCAACAAACACAGCCATCTTACTGGATGTGCAAGGTAATTGCTCCTTCACTAGAAGAACAGTTTGAGTCCACCTTCTTCAGATATGTGCCGTCTACTTCCCGACCACCAGAACACTTCAGGAAAATGAGTGCACATTTGCCATCTGCTCATTTCCATGTTTGTGACCCTCATATTCCAACAAGATCCAGCATCCACAAAATGCTGGAGAATTCAGCCGTTCAGGCAGCATCTATGGAAATGAATAAACAGTCAACGTTTCAGGCCGAGACCAGCAACTGCAGAATATCTTGTGTTTAAGATCTTTCTTTTTAGCTCAGTCTGAATCATATGAAATATACTACAAAGAAACAAGTCAAAGAATCCAACTAGTGCATGCTGACACTTATGCTCCAGTCAAATCTCTAGTCAATTTTCTTCAACAATGTCAACAAAAACACTTCTTCATTCTAACAGGCTCATCAAACATTTCACTTGCTTAAGGTTAGTCTCTACAATTCACCTTAACCACTCTTTGTGCAATCCGGCTTCTCAATATTCTTTAGTGAACAAAGTTCCTTCTATATTTACAACTTCTTTTTATCTGTGACCATATTATATTTTTCTGCTTTAGAACTGTCTTGTCCCATGGGTTTAAAGATGTCATTTCTTTTTGACTTGTCAAAACCTTCCAGAATTTTGAAGTCTCCTGTTACCTTATCTTTCAGCATGACTTCCTAATAAATGTGATCTTAAGTTCCTACCAGCACCGGTTACTTTTACATAAAAACCAGAGCCTGTTGGTAGCCAGACTGGCTAAACATTGTTCGGTACACCAAGCATGACTTTTCTTCAATTGAATTTTATCCCTCTCAATATAAACATCTGCTCTGTTCTCCATTTTTATGGCTTCATTAAGCAGAATCACAATATTTAGGAATCTGTACAGCGTATTTAAATTCCATATGCCTTCATTTCTCTATTTTAGTTATACTCTAATTTTCCACTTTACTGACTGTTGTTGGCTATTTGATGTTGCTATATTTCATTGAAATATCACTGAGCGATCCAAGCTGGGTGAAGCATTCCTTTTAACCTCCTGTGACAGAAGTGAATGGTTGTTTTAGTTTACCTTACATTTTAAAAAAAACCTCTTATGAACATAATGTTGTATTTTTCTTAGCAAAATGTTCACACTTCTGCATTCCAATTCATTGCCCAATTATGTTCCCATTCTGTGAACTTGTTATCTTCTCGTAAATTATTGCTATCCTCGTCATTAAGGATTACCACTCCCAACAGTATAAATCAAGCTAATCACAAATTTAGAAAATGAAATTTGATTTCAAAGACTATCTTTTTAACATAAATTGTGTGCAATAGAAACACCAGTAATAATATTTTATCTCCCATTCTACATTATGCCATTCTGAATATCTACGCTATTCTCATATAACTGCTTTGAATCCAGATAGCTATCTATTCTGTAAACTTATCCTCTGACTCCTTTCATTCTGAAATTCATTACTGGTGCCTTACTGAAGGCCTTTTGGAATTCTGCACTGAATTACATTTGCCTCCTTAATCTGAATAGCTATCCTCACAGACTATTAAAAGGCTCTCTTATCTGGAATGAAATATGGCAAAGCAACCACATTTACTGTTGAGCTACTCCACTGAACTCATTGCTTCTTGCAAATGCTTCGACCTGGCAGATCAAAATATATTGCTGTTCTCATTCTGTAATCACATCGCCAACTGGCCTTAATGCATCCTGAGAAAGTTCACTGATTGTGTTTCACTCAAGTTGACCTCTGTGTTTTTGATTGCACCAACTTGATGAGAAATCAGTGTTGATGTCAAGCCATTGTGTAGAGGGATTACTGATTGGTAATGCAGGAAATGCTGTTAGCTATTACTTACCATCCATTATGAAGACCTAAAAGAATTCCTGCAGGCTTTCAGTTACTTTGATGAACTATCACACTGAATATACACATTAGACAAAATTATACTTTTTTTTGCTGTTGTGTCTTCAACTAATCCCTTATAGCAGTGATGTTATGTTAACCCCCATTTGAATTGATTTTATATATGCTGTTTATTTTCTGGACAGTTTGGCAAAAAGAAGTTGTCCAATGTTTCTACATAATCTTCTAATGATGATATCACTTATCCAGCAATCAAGAGAGCAAGACCAGTGAGAGCATGGGGTGAATGCAACTGAACAGGTCTGCAAGAGATGTCTGTCTATCTGATGAAGATAGATGAAATGCGCTTCTAAGTTCTTTTCTACCATAGATGCAAAAACTCATCCAATACTCCTACAAACAACTTGGTCAGCAGCTACTACTTATTCCACGGAGAACAATCTCTACCAGTTCCTCTGGCATCTCTTTCCATATACTCACCAACTTCTGTGTGACCATTTGACCCCTGGTCTTTTTTAAAATCTTCCCTCGCTCACTTTAAATCTTAGCCCTCTAGTTTTGAATGCTACTACCCTGAGGAAAACACTTTAACCATTCACCTTACCTATGTCCCACAGGATTTTATAAAACATTATAAAGTCATCCCTTAGCCTGCTATGACAAATCCAGCATCCTCTTATAACCCAACCCCTCTAGTCCCAGTAACATCCCCATTAGTCTTTTTATACCCTTTCAAGTTTGCTGACATTATTCCAAGAGCAGAACCATCAGAACTGCATCCAAAAATCCAGATGTGATCTTACTAACATTGTGTACACCTGTGATCCTGATGTTCCAACTCAATATAATGACTGATAAAAGCAAGTGTGCTGAACATCTTTCTTCACCACCACATCTACCTGTGGCACTTTGTCAAGGAAATATCGACCTGCATCTGAATTTCTCATTGGTCTACAATACTCTCCAATGGCCTTACCATTTACTGTCTTGCACTGTTTTGCCTTGCTTAAATGCAACACCTTGCATTTATCAGAAATAAACTCCAGCTGTCTTTCCTTAGCTCAGTATCCCAGATAATCAAGGTCTCCTGTAATCTTAGCTTCCATGATGAGGATGTCTCCAAGTTCACAGACGGGTCAAAAGTTTGATCTGGAAGTGCATCAAGGATGTTGTCCCCAAGAAATTGGTCAGGGTCCACCCAAACCAGAAACCCTGGATCAACAGTTCTATGTGAGCAGCACTTACACAGCTTACATTGCTGGTAACCAACAGGAAATCAAATCAGCTACAATCTGTGCAAAGTCATCAAGGCAGCAAAACAACAATACAGAGACAAGATTCAGACTCAGCTCTCCATCAACAACACATGCAGCTCATGGCAAGGTCTGACTTCAAGGCTATACGCAGTAGAGTTTCCAACATCGCTGCCTCTCTCCCAGACGAGCTAAGTCTTTTTTACTCTTGATTCGGTGTTGCCAACACTGAGCCTCCGAGGAGAGACACTGATGTGACCTGCAGCTTGGTCATCACTGAGGCCAAAGTATGCAGGTGTTTCCAACGAGTAGACAGCCATAAGGCTGTGGGACTGGATGGTATCCCAGGGCGGGAACTCAGGATGTGCGCGGCACAACTGGCAGGAGTGTTTACAGACATTTTTACTCTCTTCCTCTCCCAGTGTAGAATGCTCTCCTTCTTCAAAACATACATGGTTGTTCTAGTTCCTAAAAAGACCAAGGTAACATGTCTGAACAACTGGTGTCCTGTCGCACTCACCTTAATAATAAGCAAATGCTTTGAGAGACTGGTCAAGGACTACATCTGCAGCATACTACCACCAACACTGGACCCCTACTATTTGCCTACCGATAGAACCGATCGACGGATGATGCAATAGCTACAGCTCTTAACACCATACTAACACACCTGGATAAGAGGGATGCTTATGTGAGAATGCTGTTCTTGGACTACAGTTCAAATTCAACACCATAATTCCCTCCAGGCTCGACAAGAAGCTCAGAGACCTCGGCCTTCACCCTGCCTTGTGTAGCTGGATCCTAGACTTTCTGTCAGGTCGCTGGCAGGTGGTTAAGAGTGGGCTCCCTTGCCTCTGCCCCTCTGATCTTCTTCACAGGTACCCCTTGGAGCTGTGTCCTAAACCCCTTCCTTCACTCTCTGTATACCCATGACCGTGTTGCCACCCACAGCTCCAGTCTGCTAATTAAATTTGCTGACGACACTACACTGACTGGTCCAACCTCAAATAATAATGAGGCAGCCTATAGAGAAGAAGTCATCACCCTGACACAGTGGTGTCAAGAAAACAACTTTTCCCTCATTGTTGCAAAAGCAAAGGAGTTGGTTGTGGACTACAGGAGGAATGGAGGCAGGCTAGCCCCTATTGACATCAATGGATCTGGGGTTGAGAGGGTGAACACCTTTATGTTCCGCGGCATAAACATCACGGAGGATCTCACATGATCTGTACATACCGACTGTGAGGTGAAAAAGGAACAACAGTGCCTCTTTCACCTCAGACAGTTGAAGAAGTTTGGTATTGCCCCCAAATCCTAAGAATTTTCTATTGGGACACAATCGAAGGCATCCTGATTGGCTGCATCACTGTCTGGTATGGGAACTGTACTTCCCTCAATCACAGGACTCTGCAGAGAGTGGTGCAGACAGCCCAGCGCATCTGTAAATGTAAACTTCCTACTATTCAGGAAATTTACAAAGACAGATGCGTAAAAAGGGCCCAAGGGATCATTAGGGACCTGAGTCACCCCAACCACAAATTATTCCAGCTGCAACCATCCAGGAAATGGTACCACAGCATAAAAGCCAGAGCCAACAGGCTCCAGGACAGCTTCTTCCACCAGGCCATCAGACTGCTTAATTCATGCTCATGCAACTGTACTTCTATGTCATATTGACAGTCCTGTTGTACGTAATATTTATTATAAATTACTATAAATTGCATATTGCACATTCAGATGGTAACATAATGTAAAGATTTTTACTCCTCATGTATATGAAGGATGTAAGTAATAAAGCCAATTCAATAACCTTCATCACTGTCCACTATATCATCAACTTTAGTGCAATTCACAAAATTACTAACCATGACATTTACATTTGCACCCAAATCATTAACACAAATAACCAACAACCATGGACCAGTCTAGCACTGATCCCTATGGCACACAACTGGTCACAGACACTCAGTCTAAGAACCACCCATTGTCAAGCAAATTTTGCTTCTAATCAACTAGTTCACCCTGATTCCCATGTGATCTAATTGTCACAATTGTCACTGATTTCATCAAGTCTTATCTGGATGAGTGTGTGCCTTTGGGAACATACTGGACTTACCCAATCCAAAGGCTGTGGGTGAACCAGGAGTTACGTGGTCTTCTAAGGGCTAGATCTATTGCCCAAGATCAGAGATCCAGACCTATACAAGCGATCCAGGTATGACTTATGGAAGGCTATTTTAGAAGTTGAAAAACAAATCCGATGGAAGTTAGAGATGGATTCAGATGCATATCAGCTCTGGCAGGGTTTGCAGGTCATTACTTTCAACAAGGCAAAACCTAACATCATGAATGGCTGTGATGCTTCACTCCCAGATGAGCTAAACACCTTTAACGGCTGCTTTTAAGGGAGAATAAAACTACACTTGTGCAAATCTGGTGACTTTGAGATCTCTGTCTCAGAGGCTGACATCAGAACATCTTTAGTGCAGGTGAGCTCTTGCAAGGAGTCAGGCCCTGCTGGTTACTGTTGGCCCTGTTAAGGCACTGAAAACCTGTGCCAATTGACTGGCAGCAGTGATCATGGACATCTCCACACTCTCACTGCTGCAGTCAAAGGTTCACACTGCCTAAGGACAACAACCATACCAGTGCCTAATAAGGGCAAGGGTTAGATCCCTTAATGACTATCATCCAGTTACACACACGTCTACTGTGATGAAGTGCTTGGAGAAGCTGGTCACAGCCAGAATCAAGTCCTGCCTAAGCAAGGGCATGAACACACTGCTATTTGCCTATCACCAAGGTAGGTCTACAGTGGATGCAATCTCACTGGCTCTCCACTTGGCCTTGGATCATCTGGACAATAGCACTACCTACATTAGGCTGCTGTTTATTGTCTACAGCTCAGCATTCAACACAATCATACCGTCAATTCTAATCAACAAGCTCCAAAACTTGGGCCTCTGTCCCTTCCTGTACAACTGGATCTTTCATTTCCTTACCAGGAGACCACATTCTGTGTAGATTGGAAAAAACATCACTTCCTCACTGATAATCAACACTAGTGCACCTCAGAGATGTGTGCTTGGTCCACCACTCTATTCTCTCCACACCCACAACTGTGTGGCTAGGTACAGCTCAACTGCCATCTATAAATTTGCAAATGACGCAGCTATATTGTTAGCAGAATTTCAGCTGGTGTTGAGGAGGCATACAGGAGTGAGATAGATTAGCTGATTGAGTGGTGTCAAAACAACAACCTTGCAAGTAATGTCAGTAAGACCAATTAAATGACTGTGGACATCAGGAAGGTGAATTCAAGGACACACACACCACATTTGGGAGCCAAGGTAGCATAATGGCTAGTTCTACACTATTACAGCACCGGGCGTTCCAGAGTTTAGAGTTCAATTTCCAGTGCCATTCTTTACAAAGTTTCTGTACGTGAAATGTAGGGGTTCACCTCAAGTGTTCTGGTTTCCTCCCATAGTCCAAAGTTGTACTGGGTATGTTAATTGGCTGCAACAATTTGTCCTGTGATTAGGTTAGGGTTAGTTGGGCTTGTGGGGCTGCTGGAGTGGCAAGCCTCAAAGGGCTGGAAGGGCCTTCTCTGCACTGTAAAAATAAATAAAATAAATAAATACTAGTCCTCATTGAGAGACCAGCAGTGGAATGGGTTAGCAATTTCAACTTCCTGCGTGCCAGCATCTCTGAAGATCTCTGTCTTGGGCCCAGCAGATTGGCCATATTTCATATCAGTTTGAGGAGACCAAAGACTCTCGCAAATTTCTACAGATGTACCTTGGAGAGCATTCTAACTAGTTGCAACACTAGCCGGTAAGGAAGTGCCACCGCACAAGAACAGAATATCTGCAGGAAGCTGCAAACTCATTGAGCTTCATCATGGCAGTATCGAGAAAACCTGCAAAACTGATGCCTTGAAAAGGCGGCACCTATCATTAAGGACAGCCTTCACCCACGACATGCCTTCTACTCCTTGCCACCATCATGGAGGAGGTACCAGAGCCTGGAGACACACACTTTTTGAAGTTCATATACAAGTTCAAGTTTAATCATCATTCAACCATATATGAATATAGCCAAAGAAAACAGCATTCCACCGGAGCCAAACTGCAATAAACATTACTAGCACAACATTGCACATAACAAATTTCACGTATGAGTATGACTGCAGAAAAGCATACAGTCACAAAGAAAAAAAATATATCGCCCAAGTCCCTGAGTAACATGACTGTCAATTGTCCTGGTCCAGCTTGTACTTCCCCGAGTGAACACTGCAAGGCTTACTCACCACTATCAGATTTTGGAATGGACAATGAACTCACGTACAGGACCTCATTATTTTTCCTCTTTTTTTGCACTACTAATAACATTTAATTTAAATATATATTGTATATGTAATATATATTTCTTATTATAATTTATAGCTTTTTTATTATTATGTATTGCAATGTACTGCTGCCACAAAACAACATATTTCACGACATATGTCAGCGATATTAAAGCTGATTCTGATTTACTCAGCAAAACTGACAACAATTTAACCACCAGCAGTAAAGTAACTATTGGGACCCTTGCACACAGTGATTGACTTCAAGACTGAAGGTTCAAGATTGTTTAATTTCAGTTTCAGATCACAATGGTAAAGGAGAAAAAAATCATTGTTACTCCGGGTGCAACGCAACACAAAAGGAAACACAATAAGATAAAGACCACAATAATAAAAAAAAATCACAATAAATACAAATACGTAAGATAGTTTCTATACATAGATTAATTGTATATCCATAAGTTGATGCTAGGAGCAGGAGTGTCTATGCACAATGTGACTCTGACTGGAAATAATAAAGCAGTGGTGGTGGGGGGTCATTGTGGAGAGGTAACTTAGGGGGTGGAGGTGCTCATCGGCCTTACTGCTTGGGGAACATAATTGTTTTTAAGTCTGGCCATCCAAAATCCAATGAGCATCCACTGAGCTGTGTCCTAATGGAGGGCTTTGACTGAAACATTGATAATTTCTTTCCTCTCATAGATACTGCTTGACCATCTGAGTTTCTCCAACATATTGTTTGTTGGGTCCTTTTGTATGTTGCCAGATTTTGCAGTGTGTGAACCAGAGAAGCTTTAATATCAAGTATAGGACATGTAGCTTCCTGGAGTTGATTCAGATATTTATTTTGAGATCATTATACGGAGAGGAAGATGAAGTGGAAAGCTGAATTCTGAGTAGGTTATGATCTCTGATACTGGGTTTTGACACCTTTCTGTTGACATTAGCACATTTGGTGACATTGAAGAGCATCAAAAGATTAGTATCAGGCAATTAAACTTAGAAAGAAGGAAGGAACAATGGGAAAAGAATGGAACGAGAAAGGGAAAGGCTGTTTTCTCAATGAAGTAGAAGGGAAAGTGTTAGTGTAAGGATAATATAAATCAGGGAAAAGTGAAAAAAGGTGAGAAAATCCCCCTTGGTTCATTCCTTTCCCGCCTATATCCACAACACTTCACGTGCTCTCGAGCTCCTCAACAATTTTTAATTCCCTGGCCCTGACTGCCTCATTTTTACCAAGGATATCAAGTCCCCATGCACTCTATCCTCCATTAAGAAGGCCTTAAAGCTCTCTGCATCTTTCTTGACAAAAGATTCAACCGGTTTCCCCTCTACCACCGCACTCCTCCGACTGGCAGAACTGGACTTCACCCTCAACAAATTCTCCTTCAGCACCTCCCACTTCCTCCAAACTCAAGGAATTTTAATGGGTAATCTAAAGGCCCTCAGCTATGCCTGCATTTTGTTGGCTATTGAGAACTGTCCATGTTCCAAACCTTTCCTGGTAACACTCCCCAACTCTTTTTGCGCTACATTGACAACTACATTGGTGCTGCTTCCTGCATCCATTCTGTGCTCATCAATTTCATCAACTTTGCCTCCAATATCCACCCTGCCCTTAAATTCACATTGTCCATTTCTGACACCTCTCTCCCCTTTCTCGATCTCTTTCTTTTCTTTCTTTCTAAATCTTTTTATTAATATTAGTAATATGGACAGAATACAGATGATATATTGATAAAAAAATTACCAACATACACATTCCATTACATATGAAAAAAAAACATACATAATAGTTACAATATAAATGAGTTTACCAAGACATAAGCCATAAGATATATGTATGGACCTAGTAAATCTAAATATTTCATAATGTATAATATAAAAAAAACAGAAAAAAGAAAGAAAAAAAACAAAAAAAAATTTATATAATGCAAAACTAACTAATCTAATCTAATAACTATAACTAATAAGTAATATAAAAGAAAGAAAAACAAACAAAAGAGAAGGAGAAAAAAAAAAGTGGGCTGTTTATAATATCTCACAAAAATAAGTATTCATCAATGCCGTCACTTCCGGTCCTCTCAAAATACATAAGCTAAAAGCTAGGAAATCAAATGTACTTGGCACAGGGTCATATTACATCATATGAAAATGTTGAATAAATGGTCTCCATAACTTTTCAAATTTAATAGAAGTCTCAAAAGTACCACTTCTAATTTTTTCTAAATTTAAGCATAACATAGTTTGAGAGAACCAATTAAAAACAGTGGGAGGATCAATTTCTTTCCAATTCAACAATATAGATCTTCTAGCCATCAGAGTTAGAAATGCAATCATTCGACGGGCTGAAGAAGATAAATGCTGTGAATCTAACATTGGTAAACCAAAAATTGCGGTAATAGGATGAGGTTGTAAATCAATATTCAAAACCGCAGAAATAATATCAAAAATATCTTTCCAATATTTCTCCAAAAATGAACACGACCAAAACATGTGAGTTAAAGACGCAATTTCAGAATGACATCTATCACAAATAGGACTTATATGAGAGTAAAAATGAGCTAATTTATCCTTGGACATATGGGCCCTATGTACAACCTTAAATTGTATTAGTGAATGTTTGGCACATCACGATGATGTATTAACTAATTGAAGAATTCTATCCCAATTCTCACTAGAAATACTAAAACTAAGCTCTCTTTCCCAATCCTGTTTAGTCTTATAAAGGGGCTCTGAACGTATCTTCATAATTATATTATAAAGTTTTGAAATAAGCCCTTTTTGAAAAGGGTCTAATTCAAATAAACTCTCCAAAGTATCTGAAGGCACGAAATTTGGAAACGTAGAGAGTACAGAACTTAAAAAATGTCTAATCTGTAAATATCTAAAAAAATGAAATCTCGGCAAGTTATATCTGTTGGATAATTGTTCAAAAGACATGAAACAATTATCTAAAAATAAATCAGAAAATCTTAGTAATCCCTTAGTTTTCCAAGCTGAATAAGCTTGATCTATAATGGAAGGGTGAAAAAAACAATTAGATACAATAGGACTATTTAAAACGAATTGAGTCAACCCAAAAAATCTCCGAAATTGAAACCATATACGCAATGTATGTTTAACTATTGGGTTGTCAATTCGTTTCGGCAATTTAGAAAGAGCAAAGGGAGAGAAGTCCCTAAAATAGAACCCAAAGCATAAGCTGATACCGATTTAGTTTCTAAACTCACCCAACAAGGGCCAAAAGATCCACCCCCATCTTTCAACCAGCATAACAAATATCTAATATTAGCTGCCCAATAGTAAAATCTGAAATTAGGTAATGCTAACCCGCCTTCCTTTTTTGTCTTCTGTAAATATGTTTTACCTAACCTGGGATTTTTATACTGCCATATATATGAAGAAATTTTAGAGTCAACATTAGTAAAAAAAGATTTCGGGATAAAAATTGGTATCGCTTGAAAAATATATAAAAACTTAGGTAAAATAACCATCTTAATAGCATTAATCCTGACTATTAGAGATAGAGACAAAGGTGACCACTTAGTAAACAAACCTTTAATCTGATCAATTAAGGGTAAAAAATTAAATCCAAACAAATCTTTATGGTTCTTTGTGATTTTGATCCCCAAATAAGTAAAAGAGATTAACTAATTTAAAGGGTAAATTTCCATAAATTGGGACCCGTTTATTTAATGGAAACAATTCACTTTTATTAAGATTTAACTTATACCCAGAAAACTCACTAAATTGAGCCAATAATGATAAAACTGCTGGAATGGATTTCTCCGGGTTAGAAATGAATAGTAATAAATCATCTGCATACAAAGATAACATGAATATCTGTCCCACGATTAATACCCAAAATATCCTGTGATTGTCTGATGGCAATTGCCAAAGGTTCTAAGGCAATGTTAAATAGTAATGGACTAAGAGGACATCCCTGTCTAGTGCCCCGAAATAGGCGAAAAAAGGGAGATCTTTGATTATTGGTAACCACTGAGGCTACTGGAGTATGATAAATCAATTTAATCCATGATATAAATATCGGACTAAAATTAAACTTCTCCAACACATTAAATAAGTAAGGCCATTCAACTCTGTCAAATGCTTTCTCCGCATCTAATGAAATCACGCATTCTGAAGTATCATGTGAGGGAGTATAAACAATATTCAACAATCTCCTAATGTTAAAAAAAGAATAACGATTTTTAATAAAGCCAGTTTGATCATCTGAAATAATTTTGGGTAATACCTTCTCCAATCTAGATGCCAGTAACTTAGAAAAAACCTTCTCCAATCTAGATGCCAGTAACTTAGAAAAAATCTTAGAAAAAATCAATAAAGATATAGGTCTATAAGAAGCACAATTAGTAGGGTCTTTATCTTTCTTCAATATTAGAGAAATGGAAGCTCTATAAAAAGATTGTGGCAAATTCCCTAATCTAATGGCCTCCTCAAAAACCTTACCTAACCAAGGGGAAAGAGTAGCGGAAAAAAATTTAAAAAATTCAACTGTATAACCATCTGGACCCGGTGCTTTCCCAGAATTCATTGAGGAAATAGCCCCTTTAATTTCTACATCCGTAATAGGAGTATCCAATATCAAAAGATCATCAGATGATAACCTTGGAAAATTTAATTTCCCCAGAAAATCAGACATGGTATTATAATCTTGAGGAAATTCAGATTGATACAGGGAGGTATAGAAATCTTGAAATGCCTTATTTATCTCATCATGATTAACTGTCAGATTCCCATTCTGCTGACCAATCTTAGTGATTTGACGTTTAACCAAAGCATTCTTCAATTGACTAGCTAACAGTTTACCAGATTTATCACTATGTATATAAAAATCAGATTTAGTTTTCATTAATTGATTTTCAATCGAGGATGTAAGTAATAAACTATGTTCCATTTGAAGTTCAACCCTTTGTTTGTAAAGCTCCTTACTAGGAGCAATCGAATATTTCTTATCAATCTCTTTAATTTTATCAACCAATAAAAGAGTTTCCATCTTGATACGTTTCCTCAAACCAGCAGATCTCTTGATCTCCACCTCTGGAGACAAATGTTCTACACAAACATCTTTTATAAAAATATTGATTCCCATGGTAATCTTGACTATATATCTCTTTCCACACTGTCTACTGTAAAAGTTCTATCCCCTCTTCTCAATTCCTTTGTCAATGCTATATCAGTTCCCAGGATGAGGCTTTTTTTCCAGAACATCAGAGATGTCCTCCTTCAACAAAGAAGGGAGTTTCCTTTACTCCGCCATTGATGCTGCCCCCACCCACATCTTCTCCATTTCCCAGACATCTGCGCTCACCCCATCTTCCTCCTCTTAGCGGGAATAGAGCTCCTCTTGTCCTCACCGACCACGCCATAAGCTCCACACCCAACACATCATTCTCTGCAATTGCCGCCATCATCAACGGGATCACACCACCAAGCACATCTTTACTTTCCCATCACTTTCCACCAGGATCACTCCCTCCAAGATTTCCTTGTCCACCCATCCCTCCCCATTAGTCTCCCTCATGGCACATATCCATCCAAGCAAGAGATATGCTATTCCTGCCCATTCACCTCCTAACTCACCTTTATTCAGGGCCCCAAACAGGCCTTCCAGGACAGACAACACATCGTCTGTGAATCTGTTGGAGTCTCCTATTGTATCCAGTGCTCCCAATGCAGCCTCTTTAGCATTGTGAGACCTGACATAAGTTGGAGCACCACATTGTCCATCACCTTTGCTCCATCTGCTAAAATCTAATTTTCCCAGTGACCAGCTATTGGAATTCCTATCCCCATTCCCGTTCGACCTATGGTCTCCTCTTCTGCCATGATGAGGCCAGTCTCAGCATATAGGAGCAACACCTCATATTCCATCTAGGTAGCCTCCAACTTACCGCATCGCTTTCTCCTTCCATTTCTTTTTCTCTTTTTTTCCTCCCCTCTCCCTTCTCCCTTCTTCCATTCGCTACTCTGTTCTCTTATCTCTGCTCCTCCCCTGCCTATCATCTTCATCTGCCCAAACTTCTTCCTTTTCTACCATGGTTCATCTCCTCTCCTTCTATATTCCTTCTTCTCTAGCCCTTTACCTTTCCTACCATCCTGAATTCACCTATCACCTTCTAGCTTGTCATCCATCCTTTTCCCCTCCCTCCTTTTTATTCTGGCATCTTCCCTCATCCTTTCCAGTCCTGATGAAGGGTCTCAGCCTGAAACGTCGACTGTTTATTAATTTTCATAGATGCTGCCTGACCTGCTGAGTTCCTTCAGATTTTGTGTGTTACTCAGAGTGGGAAAAAGTTAGACATATTAATGTGTCCTCAGGGGAAGGGTCACATTCACAAGCAATAAACTACTGGTTTAGAGAGGAAGGAGGAAGTGAAAGGAAGCCTTATAGAATCCAGAAGATAATTGGATTTAATTCAAATACAAAATAATATAACTGATTGCAAAATGAAATACATAAACAAGATTTCAAAACCAATATTACTGCAAGGCAAAGTACTTTTTTCCCCTTCTATTTGTAAGTTTTTATGTGCTATATTAGTAGCTTGAGAATCTTTCCTGAATATTCTTACCCTATTGGCATCACCCATAAGTCCTATCAACACAAGAAAAAGAGGCAGATTGCCGAACAAAAACTATTTTGTAAATATGGTTGTTGTCGGCAACTGTGTCCTATAATGAGAAGGAGATTAATGCACAAAATACATCAAGGGTCAGGTATCAAATAATTGTAAAATCTCTTTCTACTTACCAGAACTGTCACTGAACAATAGCCCATGATATCTGAAGGTTGAATGTAAAACCAGACTGGTTCCACCTTTGAGTTACTTGCTTGATATCTCCTTGGCTATATTAGCCACTGAGGGTAAGGTAATTTAAAGTGTTCAGTAGCAAGATTGTTGCTGTTCCTTTCTGCGCAAAAGTAAACAGATACTTCAAGGAATTTAATAGTCCTTCCCTTCTTGGTTCGACTTCCTTCGTCTCCTTCAAAAACAAATTAGCAAGAAATTGCTTACCAATGGAGTGGTGTAAATTCTTAAACACAAGAGATTCTGCAAATGCTGGAAATCTAGAGTGACACAGACAAAATGCTAGAAGAACTCAGCAGGTCAGGCAGCATCTATGGAGAGAAATAAAGATCTGGCATTGCAGTCTGAAACCTTTCATCAGGACTTCTGATCTGACCCTCCATCAGGATTTAAGTTCTCTCAATGGTTTGTACTTAATCAGTCCTTAACAAGTAAAAATATTGCTATATCTGAAATCTGTCCATTCTAGTTCTCTTTTGGATTAGTCTCAAAATGCATAACAACAGCAAGGGCTGAAAATGAACTAGCATTCCACAAATGCTAGTGAGTTAGATTATTACATGATACAGGATAATTATGCTTTTATTAGAAACACCAAAAAGATTAAGGCAAATTCTGTCTGCTGTAACTGCATACACTTCATCCAGTCCGAAAATCATATGTTCAAATCTGCTCCAGAGATTTGAGCTTAAAATCCAGCCTGATATTCCAGACAGGGGTGCACTGTCTGAGGTGCTGAGTTTCTGATGAGATACTAAACCCAGGCTCCATCTGGTAGTTCAGTTATATGTAATAGATCCCATGGCAATAGTTTCAAACAGGAACAGTAGACCCATTTGCAATGTCCTCCCCAATAAATATCACTCCACAAGTGTTTAAAAGCATCTTATCTGGTTAGCAAAGTGCATAATGTATACCAACCAGCAGCAGTGATTCCCACCATTGCTGTAGCAACTGTACTTGAAAAACATTCTATTAGAATGTTCTTTGTAAAAATATACTGAGAAGTAATCTATAGTAAATTTCAATTTGTTCATTTACAGAAGCTGAGCATCATCAGCAAAGTCAGCAGATATTGTTGAGACATAACAGACTGCTGATGCTGAAATCTGGAGCAGCTCAAAGGATTGTACAGCATCTGTGGGGATAAAGGAATTGTCAATCTTTTGGGTCTGCATCAGGATTTCGCCTCTGATGTAGGGTGTCAATGTGAAACATCAACAAATTCTTTCTCTCCTGCAGACATTTATTTTCCATTCCCTATTGCCTTCGAAAAGTTTGCAGTCAATTGCTTTCTGGATTTGCTGCACTCTTTCCAGTGAAAGTAATAAAAGGGGAATATGTGAGAAACACTGTGAAGATCACATAGCTTGCAAAGAAAGGGAAACTAATTTATTGGTTCACATCCAAGAACTTTGGTAGATGCTGCCTGACCCAGCATTTAAATTTTTAGTTTAGATTTCCATCAGTTTTTCGATGTTCATCTTCTGGTATTCCAATACTGTTATTGAATTATGCATTCCAGAAAATAATACGCTTCTCCTTTGACAATTATACAGTACCACAATTGCAATGTTATCATTGGGATAAATCAGCAAAGGTGTTGACAAACAGATGTTCATATCTCTTTAAAAGTACCACCCAGAGCTGAAAGATAAATGAAACTAATTGATGATCCACTCTGGACCAATGATTAATTATTTAAACTATGATCCAATTAAATTCAATTGAATAATTGAAACTGCAATTAACCACACATCAACAGGGAGCTTTCTGACAGCTGCCTATCTTTTAATTTTGAATTGACTAGTTTTTGAGCTCAGCAGGAGTGATCAATGTATAAGGATAATTTGGGGTGAAAGTAAATGTGAAATGGCATGGTTGGTACACATCTTTTAATAGTGTCTTTATTATATACCGATATAAAAATATAAAAGGATTTATTGGAGCATTCTATGTGGATGCAACAGATTGGAACAATGTTTATTCATTATAAAAAAATGATGACTGGGAACAATGAGACTTCACTAAATTAGTTGTTCTAACAGGTAATCAATCAAGGCTGAAGACTTCCCACAATCTGTCTATTCAACTAGCCCAGAAAATGTGGAAAATGTGTCATTATCATTTATTTTTCATCTTTTCTCTTTTTATATTCCATTGTTTTCTTCATCACAAAATAATTGGCAGATCTGCAAAGATCCACCATTCCCCTCAGCTTTGGCCAGGAAGTCTTTACAGTCTGTCAGGGAGTCACACAAATTAGCATGACATTGTAGACATGATATCAAGCATAAAAATCTAGAGACTTGGTACAAACCTCACCAAGGCATTTAAAATTAAAGTGGTATTTGAAAATAATAATTATTGGTAATAGTAACTGTTGTGTATTTAATATTTCAGTAATATTTGAGAAATGTAACTATATTGTTT
Organism: Hypanus sabinus; assembly: GCF_030144855.1. Lineage (NCBI taxonomy): Eukaryota > Metazoa > Chordata > Chondrichthyes > Myliobatiformes > Dasyatidae > Hypanus > Hypanus sabinus. The sequence goes on along the minus strand of NC_082725.1, from coordinate 35,193,246 downwards.
AGTTAAGCATTCTTCGTTGTTTACATAGTTCATTGTGGGTTCTATGTAAAAATACGTAAATGGCATATGTCACCTCGCCACCACATGATATGTGTGCACCTCACTTAAAGTTTGGACACTCCATGTTTTCCTTCCAGTTAGTTTTATGTTTTGTAGTTGCAAAACATATCAGTGGCAATGAGGAAGCTTTAAACCAAACCAAGACAGTGTCTGCTGAAGCTAGGTTGAGTTAGCTTTGTGATAAGTGCAGCAAGAACATAGTCAAATTTTTTTAATGTAGTGCAACAAGAATCTCTTCAGGAAAGACAGAGATGATCCCAATTTTTTTTAAAAGGGAGAAAATGGACAAATTCAGATAAACAGTGAATACACATTCACATTCATAAACAGTGAATACTGAATAATAATAACAATAATTTTTTTTTAAATTTTGACAAGGCAGAAATGGTTGACTACATCAGAAAGATTGACACTTTTGACTGTGCAAGAGATAACTGGAAAATGTATTTAAACCGATTGAGCAGTACTTTAAAGCAAATGAAATAGCCAGGGAGAAACAAGTACCAGTTTTGCTGAGAACATTGGGTTTAAAGATATGCACTTTACATAGAGACTTGACTGCTTCAACCAAACTGGCTGAAATGAGGATTACTGTTGCAACAACAAGTAGATGAAGGAAAGGCAGTGGATATTGTCTACATTGACTTTAGTGATACCTTTGACAAGGTCCCACATGGGAGGTTAGTTCAGAAGGTTCAGACACTAGGTATCCATGGAGAGGTTGTAAATTGGATTCGAAATTGGCTGTGTGGGAGAAGACAGAGAGTGGTAGTGGATGATTGCTTCTCAGACTGACTAGTGGTGTGCCTCAGGGATCTGTGCTGGGACCATTGTTGTTTGTTGTCTATATGAATGATCTGGATGATAATGTGGTAAATTAGATCAACAAGTTTGCTGATGACACTAAGATTGGATGAGGAAGGCTTTCAAAGCTTGCAGAAGGATCTGGACCAACTGGAAAAATGGGCCAGAAAATGGCAGATGGAGTTTAATGCAGACAAGTATGAGGTGTTGTGTTTTGGAAGGACAAATCAAGGCAGGACATACACAGTAAATAGTAGGGCACTGAGGAGTGCAGAGGAACAAAGGGATCTGGGAGTTCAGATACATAATTCCCTGAAAGTGGCATCACAGATAGACAGGGTTGTAAAGTGGGCTTTTGGCATCCTGGCATTCATAAATCAATGTATTGAGTATAGGAGTTGGGATGTTATGGTGAAGTTGCATAAGACATTGGTGAGGCCAAATTTGGAGTATTGTGTGCAGTTCTGGCCATCCAGCTATAGAAAGGATATCAGTAAGATTGAAAGAGTGCAGAGAAGATTTACTAGTATGTTGACGGGTCTTCAGGAGTTGAGTTACAGGGAAAGATCGAACAGGTTAGGACTTTATTCCTTGCAGCATAGAAGAATGAAGGGAGATTTGATAGAGGTTTACAAAATTATGAGGGGTATAGACAGAGTAAATGTGAGTAGGCACTTTCCACTTAGATTGGGAGAGATAAATATGAGAGGACATGGCTTTAGGGTGAAAGGGGAAAAGTTTAGGGGGAACATTAGGGGTAACTTCTTCACTCAGAGAGTGGCGGGAGTGTGGAACGAGCTGCCATCTGATGTGGTAAATGTGGGCTCACTCTTAAGTTTTAAGAGTAAATAGGATAGATACTTGGATAGGAGAGTTCTGAAGGGTTATGGACTAGGTGCAGGTCAATGGGACTAGCAGAATAAAGTTTTGGCATGGAATAGAAGGGCCAAATGGCCTGTTTTCTGTGCTGTAGTGTTCTATGGTTCTATGTTTGTATCAGTAGGGTAAAACTAACCTGTCTCATGACTGTCTAATCCCAACTCACATTCCCTATTAGTGGATGAACGATCCAAAACTTAGTGAATTCTGCTTCACAGTGATAGTAAGAGCAGACATCCAAGGATCTAAAATGTGAATGTTACACAGGAATATTTAGAACTGAAGCCATTGTTGATTGCAGAATGGTTTAAGTTTCATAAGCAGAAACAAAAAGAAGGGAAGTCTATTTCAGCATATGTGGCTGAATTGAAGAAGTTGTCTGAGCATTTTCAGTTCAATGATGGGCTTAATGATGTATTGAGAGATCATGTAATTTGTGGACCCTAAGAAGAAAGAATTCAAAAACAGCTCCTAATTGCAGCACAACTTATATTTAACAGAACAGTTGAAATAGCTGTATCAATGGAAACAGCAGATAGAGATGCAATGGAGTTGCGGTCAGGAATGAAAGTGAACGTGAACAAAATTGCAACATCTAAACAGAAATCAGTCTAGCCAAACAGATTGTGTTACCATTGTGGCAGGTGCTCACGAATATCAGACCAAGGCAGTTTTGTAGGAGAAACTTGCAGAAAGTGCAACAACGTAAGAAATACACAAAGATCACATTGTGCAGACAAAAATAAATGGACTGCTCAGGGAGGAGAAAAAAATAAGTGTGAAATTATGGTTTCAAGAAGAACACTAATCTGCATGAAAAATCTGTTGATGAAAATTCTGATAGTGATGAGAGTAAAACAGCCTTGAGATTTATAATGTTAAACCTAACAATAGACAAGCAATATTGCTTACACCAGAAGTGAATGGCAAATTAACAAAAGTTGAATTAGACGCTGATTCAGAGGTTTCAGTCACTCCACAAAATAAATTTGAATGGCATTTCAAAGATACTGAACTGAAGCCTGCAGATACCCAACTAAGAATTTATACTGGAGAAAATATAACTCCTGTGGGAATGACATTTGTAACAGTGAAGTACAACAACCGCAAGCCACATTGGACCTGAATATGGTTCAAAAATCAGGAGGGCCAACATTGTGGGATTGTAATTGACTGAGACAATTACAGTTTGATGGGAGATCCACCCACCATGTGTCTGCCACATCCCCTGTAACAGAGTCAAATGCAAGTGAATTAAGAAAGGTACTGGATGGTGCCATAGCAATGTTCATTGATGGTACTGAAAAACTCAGAGATATCAGGGTAAAATAATGTTAAATGAAAATGCCACACCCAAGTGTTATAAAGTCCATATGCTTCCTTATATCATCTACAATAAAATAGCCAGTGAGCTAGATCACAAGGAGGCTGAAGAATTTTTTTCCAAGGTTGAGGGGAGCCCTTAGAAATACCAGTGACCTCAGTAGCCAAAGTGAATGGGTCTGTCAGGATCTGTGGTGATTTTAATTCACCATCAACCCAATACTGAAAGTAGGTCTGCCAAGGATAGAGGATGTATTTGCAAACCATTCTGAAGGAAAACATTTCAGGTAAGTGGACTTAGCTGAGACCTACTTGCAGCTGGAGATGGGAGGAAGGGTCCAAAATGGTTCTCACCATAAACATACATAATTTATCATTACAGGTGGCCCCTGCTTTTTGAACGTTCGATTTACGACAACTCGCTGTTACGAAAGACTTACATTGGTACCTGTTTTCGCTAACCAAAGAGGATTACGAAAAAAAGACACCTGCTTTATACGTGTGTTTACCCCGAGAAAGACTACAATGACCGTGAAGCCTCTTGCGAGCTGTTGCATGCGCATGCATATACTTGCCGATTTTTTTTCTCCAAATCGATTTTGATTTGCTGCCTTCCCAAGTTTGATAAACTACACCGTACCTACAATATTTTTACTTTATATAGGGTGTAAATTTATTATATCATTCCTGCTTTTACTATATGTTAGTGTTATTTTAGGTTTTATGTGTTATTTGCTGTGTTATTTTTTTGGGTCTTGGAACGCTCAAAAGATTTTCCCATATAAATTAATTGCTTCTTCGCTTTACAACATTTTGGATTACAAAGAGTTTCATAGGAACGCTCTACGTTCAGATTGCGGGGGAAACCTGTATACTTATCCTGTACCTGCACTCAGGCAGAAACTATGGACCAGGTTTTGCAAGGCTGCCCGGTGTTACTTAGATGACAACATTGTTACTATTGAGGACAACAAGGAACATCTCCAAAATCTCAAGACATTCTTAAAAAGATTAGAAGATTATGGGCTCAAAGCATAATACAACAGGTGTGAATTCTTTAAGACAAGCATCACTTACTGTAGTCATATCATCAACACACAAGAGTTACATAGGTGTGCTGAGAAAATTCAAACAGTGATGGTTGCCAAAGGCCAAAAGGCATGCCACAGTTGTGCTCCTTTTTAGGATTTGTCAATTACTATAACAGGTTCCACCCAAACCTAGCTATTGTGATCCACTCCTGAACTCATTACTACAAATCAGGAAGAATTGGCAATGGATAAAGCAGTATGAAGTCACTTTCAAAAAGGTTAAGGAAATGGTGGTGTCAAACACTGTACCCACACATTATGATCCACATCATCCAATGAAGTCTGTGATGCCTCACCTTATAGTATACGTGTAGTCATGTCACATGTTATGGGTGATGGAAGTGAATACCCCATAGCCTTTGTAACATATTGCCTCACTGCCACAGAGAAAAGTTATGCACAGATTGATAGAGAGGTCTTGAGTCTGGTTTGGGGGTAATGTTTCAACCATTACTTATATGGGAGAGATTTTACCCTCATTACTGATCATCAACCACTAGTGTCTATTTTCAAATCACAGAGAGATGTTCCACTAACAGCAGCAGCACAAATGCAGGGATGGGCTCCGTTTCTTGGAGCATACAATTACAAGATCGAATTCAAGAGGACAACTGATCAAGGAAATGCTGGCACATGTCCCGCTTAACCTTAGAAAAGGAAATTCCTATAAAATTTACAAAAGTAGGCACTGCCATTGACATATTCTCCCTAATACAAATCGCAAGTCTCCTATTAGACAATAGACAATAGGTGCAGAAGTAGACCATTCGGCCCCTCGATCCTGCACCGCCATTTTGTGATCATGGCTGATCAATTACCATCAATACCCGGTTCCTGCCTTGTCCCCATATACCTTGATTCCCCTATCCATAAGATACCTATCTAGCTCCTTCTTGAAAGCATCCAGAGAATTGGCCTCCACTACCTTCCGAGGCAGTGCATTCCAGACCCCCCACAACTCTCTGGGAGAAGTTTTTCCTTAACTCTGTCCTAAATGACCTACCCCTTATTCTCAAACCATGCCCTCTGGTACTGGACTCTCCCAGCATCTGGAACATATTTCCTGCCTCTATCTTGTCCAATCCCTTAATAATCTTATACGTTTCAATCAGATCCCCTCTCAATCTCCTTAATTCCAACATGTACAAGCCCAGTCTCTCTAACCTCTCTGTTAGACAGTCCAGACATCCCAGGAATTAACCTCGTGAATCTACGCTGCACTTCCTCTACAGCCAGGATGTCCTTCCTTAACCCTGGAGACCAAAACTGTACACAGTACTCCAGGTGTGGTCTCACCAGGGCTCTGTACAAATGCAAGAGGATTTCCTTGCTCTTGTACTCAATTCCCTTTGTAATAAAGGCCAACACTCCATTAGCCTTCTTCACTGCCTGCTGCACTTGCTCATTCACCTTCAGTGACTGATGAACAAGGACTCCGAGATCTCTTTGTATTTCTCCCTTACCCAACCCTACACCATTCAGATAATAATCTGCCTTCCTGTTCTTACTCCCAAAGTGGATAACCTCACACTTATTCACATTAAACGCTATCTGCCAAGTATCTGCCCACTCACCCAGCCTATCCAAGTCACCCTGCATTCTCCTAACATCCTCATCACATGTCACACTGCCACCCAGCTTAGTATCATCAGCAAATTTGCTGATGTTATTTTCTATGCCTTCATCCAAATTGTTAACGTAAATGGTAAACAGCTGTGGTCCTAATACAGAGCCCTATGGCACCCCACTATTCACCACCTGCCATTCCAAGAAACACCTATTCACCGCTACCCTTTGCTTTCTATCTGCCAACCAGTTTTCTATCCATGTCAATGCCTTCCCCCTGATGCCCTGAGATTTGATTTTACCCACCACTCTTCTATGCAGGACCTTATCAAATGCCTTCTGAAAATCAAGGTACACTACATCCACTGGATCTCCCCCATCTAACTTCCTGGTTACATCCTCGAAAAACTCCAACAGATTAGTCAAGCATGATTTACCCTTGGTAAATCCATGCTGGCTCGGCCCAATCCTATCACTGTTATCTAGATATGCCACTATTTCATCCTTACTATTGGACTCTAGCATCTTTCCCACCACTGATGTCAGGCTGACAGGTCGATAGTTCTCAGTTTTCTCCCTCCCTCCTTTCTTAAAAAGTGGGATAACATTAGCCATTCTCCAATCCTCAGGAACTGATCCTGAATCTAAGGAACATTGGAAAATGATTACCAATGCATCCGCAATTTCCAGGGCCACCTCCTTTAGTACCCTCGGGTGCAGACCATCTGGACCTGGGGATTTGTCAGCCTTCAGTCCCATCAGTCTTCTCATCACCGTTTCTTTCTGAATGTCAATCTGTTTCATTTCCTCTGTTACCCTATGTCCTTGGCCCATCCATACATCTGGAAGATTGCTTGTGTCTTCCTTAGTGAAAACAGATCTAATGTACTCATTAAATTCTTCTGCCATTTCTGTTTCCCATAACAATTTCACCCAATTCATTCTTCAAGGGTCCAACATTGTTCTTAACTATCTTCTTTCTCTTCACATACCTAAAAAAGCTTTTGCTATCTTCCTTTATATTCCTGGCTAGCTTGCGTTCGTACCTCATTTTTTCTCCCCATATTGTCTTTTTAGTTAAGTTCTGTTGTTCCTTAAAAACTTCCCAATCATCTGTCCTCCCACTCACCTTAGCTCTGTCATATTTCCTTTTTTTTTAATGCTATGCAATCTCTGACTTCCTTTGTCAACCACTGTGGCCCCTTTCCCCCCTTTGAATCCTTCCTTCTCTGGGGGATGAACTGATTTTGCACCTTGTGCCTTATTCCCAAGAATACCTGCCATTGCTGTTCCACTGTCTTTTCTGCTAGGCTATCCATCCGGTCAACTTTGGCCATCTCCTCCCACATGGCTCCATAGTTTCCCCTGTTCAACTGCAACACTGACACCTCCGAGCTGCCCTTATCCTTCTCAAATTCCAGATAAAAGCTTATCATATTATGATCACTACCTCCTAATGGCTCCTTTACTGCAAGATCGCTTATCAAATCCTGCTCATTACGTAACACTAAATCCAGAATAGTCTTGTCCCTGGTCGGCTCTCGTACAAGCTGTTCCAAGAATGCATCCCGTAGGCACTCTACAAACTCCCTATCCTGGGGTCCAGCACCAACCTGATTCTCCCAGTTCACCTGCATGTTGAAATCCCCCATAACTACTGCGACATTACCTTTGCCACATGCCAATGTTAACTCCCTATTCAACTTGCACCCAATATCCATGCTACTGTTTGGTGGCCTGTAGACAACACCCATTTGGGTCCTTTTGCCCTTACTGTTCCTCAGTTCTATCCACACAGACTCTACTTCTCCTGACCCTATGTCCTCCGTTGCAAAGGACTGAATCTCATTCCTCACCAACAGGGACACCCCACCCCCTCTGCCCACATTTCTGTCCCTATGATAGCACGTATACCCTTGTACATTCATTTCCCAGGTCTGATCTCCCTGCAGTCATGTCTCCATTATCCCAACAACATCATAGTTACCCATTCGCATCTGGGTTTCAAGCTCATCCGCCTTATTTCTGACACCGTGCATTCAGATATAGAATTTTTAAACCATTTCTCCTCTCTCTGTTTGATTCGCTGCCTATTGTGCTTAACCCAGCTCACCGAACTCCCATCGGGCTATACGCCCCTAGAATTTTGTTGTCCTTCCTAAATTTACTTATTCTTTCAACACATTTAACTCTATGTTCCGTCAGACCATCCCTCTGTACATGAGTCCTCCTTATCACTTGTTCCACCCCACCTTCCTCAACTACACACTTAATATTCCGGAACCGTGTAGTCCCCACCTGTCCTTTATTCTTCCTGTCGCTATCCTCTCTCACATTCCTGATCCCCGCCCCCTGCAAATTTAGTTTAAACCCCCCCAAGAAGCACTAGCAAACTTCCCTGCAAGAATGTTAGTACCCCTCTAGTTCAGGTGTAAACCGTCCCTTCGGAACAGATCCCACCCTCCCTGGAACAAAGCCCAATTATCTACAAACCAGAAGCCCTCCCTCCTGCATCTTCCTATCAGCCACGTATTAATCATTATAATCCTTCTGTTTCTTGCCTCACTCGCACGTGGCGCAGGTAGCAATCCTGAGATTATTACCCTGGAGGTCCTGCTCTTCAACTTCGCACCTAACTCCCTGAACTCCCTATGCAGGACCCCCTCACTCATCCTACCCACGTCATTGGTCCCTACATGGACCACAATATCTGGATTCTTGCTCTCCCTCTCGAGAATAACCTGCACCCGATCTGAGATATCTCGGACCCAGGCACCAGGGAAGCAACATACCATCCGAGACTCCCGATCTTCCCCACAAAATCTCCTATGCCCCCCCCTGACTATAGAATCCCCTATCAATACCTATTGCAGCAGGGATAATCCAAAGGGAAACCAGTAAGTTCCCACATTGTCTCAGGTCTACATGGCAAACCAAAATTTTGGCAGAATCTGCAGTTCTCCCATTTTTACCTGCAACAGAATGAACTTGCCCTTCATTGTGCTTAACTTATGTGGGGATTGAAAGTACCATCCAAGTTGAGAGCTAAAGTGCTAAATGAGCTATATGCCGCTCATCTAGGCATGGTCAAAACGAAAGTGTTGGTCTGAAGCTTTTTCTGGTGGCCTGGAGTAGATCAACTTATGGAGCAGCTTGCCATACACATCCCAGAATGCCAACACATCCAGAAGATGCCAGTGGCAGCACCTCTCCATTCCTGCAAAGGGCCTGCATTGCCCTAGCAAAGGATTCATGTAGATTTCGCCAAAACTTTCATGGGCACAAATCTCTCAGTAGCAGTAGGTGCATCTACAAAGTGGCCAGAAGTGTTTTCCCAATAGCCCCCACTGCAGACTTGCGATGGGTTGAGAAGCTTCTCCTCGAGGAATGAAGTTCCAGGACACTTAGTCAGTGACAACGGACAACAGTTTGTGGTGGAATAACTTCAATCATTCCTGAAGATGAATGGGATGATATACTGCATCTGCACCATTCTACCCTGCTACAAATGGCTTGGTGGAAAAGGTTTGTTCAGGTTGTAAAGAATGCACTGACAGCCAGCAATGTCAGCAGAACACACTGCACTAAAACTGACTCTGAAGCTTACCAATCCTCACAAATCATAATGCAACGCACTCCCAACCAACAGCTCACTGGTTCTGCTCCTCCTAGTTGATCCCTTACTTTCACACTTGAATCTCCTCAAAACTAATCTCAGAAGGAGCATGCAGGACAAATTGCGGATTTTGTAAATAAGGAGGTTTGACGTTTTACTCCTGGACAAGCAGTCCTGGCAAGGGACTACAGAGGTGATCAAAAGTGGTACTTGGAAAGATTAAGGACAGAGATGGAGCACTCTCCTACACAGTGTCTGATATCATCTCAAGACAACACTTAGATCAGTTGAAGAGAGCGGAGGCCATTGTTAAACATGAAAGATGGTCAGAGCTGTCAGTGCCACATCCTGCAGTCCCAGAATCAACTCCTAAAACCACTATAGAGGAGCCCCAGTACCTGAGATTGTTTTACTGCAACAATCTCAGGTTATGGCAAACAGACTGTACCCTTTGTCAGGAAAGACATTATTCCAAGAATAGGAATCCTATATATACATAAATACATGTTAAGATGCATTTTATATTCTTAACAATGTTCTTTGGGGAGAAGATCCATTGCCCTTACTTGTAGCTTGCTCTACAAGTGACTTCAGATCTGTGTGAACTATGAGTTGTCTAGACATGCAGTTGAATTAATGGCTTGCTAAGAATGGACAACAAAAGCTAACCAAATGATACTGTAGTGCAAAACAAGATACTTTAGGCTATGGCTGTGGGGGCAGCAGTTAGTGGTGCTGGCACATGGTTCCAGTGGCCCAGGTTCAATACTGAGCAAAGATGATGCCTGTGTGCAGTTTGCAATTTCTCTCTGTGGCAGCACGGATTTCTTGGTGGTGCTTGCTGGTTCCTAGGTTAAATAGATGCAGAAAAGTGTAGGGAAATGCCAGTTGAATCAGAAGGACTTGGTTGGTATCTGAAAGGGAACATGTTACAGAGAAAGTAAGTGCAAGAATGGGGCAGATGGTATAGTGGGTATTGACTCAAATGGCTGAATGAGCTCCTTGTTTTGTAAGGAAGTAGGGGCAACCACTTCCATATTGAAATCGTTGAAGTATTACGTGTGATTTATTGACTATTCCCCTTGACCCAAAAGGGGACTTCAATGTATCTGTCAATGCAAATTTTTATCCTTTATTAATATCATTTATTTCTAAGCATTTTATCAATACATTTATTGAGTGCATTAAAAGAGCTCTGACATAGGTTATCAGTGGTTGTCTGTGGAAACTTGCTGTGGACAACTTGATTGCACTGCAATAGTGGCTACACTTCAGTTCAGTAGCCCATTGTGTTTCAGAATATCCAGCATTTGTGAAAGGTGTAAGAGAAATGCCAAAGCTTTCTTGCTTTCCTTTGTACAATATATGTGATTATCAATGGTTTTCTGCCTCACCCTATTGTTTGTACATTTGCAATCTTACTTTTTGGCTATGTGTGGTTCATACAGCTGCAGCAGAAAATCCTAGATGCTTTGTTAAGATGGTAAATTAACTCCATTCCAAATGTGGATAAAACCAGCTGTGAAGTTCATCTTCATCAACCTGTTCCTCTCTTACTTTGACCCTTTCAATATTCAGTAATTTAATGTGAATTCCCCTGTTTTCTTTGTCATCTTCAAATGCATTAACTCATCCCCCAGTTTATTGATTCCAACATACAGTTCATCTATTGCATTCACCACTTTATTGATACCCACAGTCACTTTTTCCATCTCCACCGTTGCATATTTGGATAATGTTGGAATGTCTCCTCTTCACTGTGAGACCACGACTCCTGCCTCCTACAATCGGAAGTGTGTTATAATGTGAACAGAGCTGTTCTGAGCTAGAAACAAGATCTCAAAACACAGAACAAAAAAACAGATGATGAGATTGCCAATGCCCAGATGTAAGTGTCTGGAAATTTGCTGATCCAGCTATTTTGTTTAAAGCCAGCCTCCTTCCTATAAAGAAGAGGAACGCAGAATGTGCATTTTAGAAAATTAGTTTGTTGGGAGCAATGACTTTGGTAATGGGGAGAGAGAGGAAAAGTCTGTAACAATATTTACTTCATGGCAAAATTAACTTGCATTGTATGTACTGTACATGCAATCATAAATGTTGGAGAGAAGGAGAGGTAGACATAAAAGTATCAGTCGGAAATGGGAATGAAAACTCCAAAGGCTGACAGTCAACAAGAAAGAACAAGAGCCTTGTACATGCAAAACTTTCAGAACCTCAGCAGTACTGAGCCTGACCAGTTTGGAAATAAGCAATTTGCACGCTATATTTTGTATGATCAGTGTAAATTATTTTAGAGATTTATGTATAATAAGTAACTAACGAGGATTTAAAATAAACCAATTGTATTAGATGTTTAATTTTCTGTTCAGTCACAAGACTGTTTTACAACCAGCTTTCACCATCTCAAGTTAAATTCACTTCCTGCCCCAGCCAAATTTATCTTCTTTAAGGGGTGGAGACTGGCAACTGGTTGAAGATATTGGCTCTCCATTGAAGCATCTTCCTAGTTAATACTGTGGTTAACAATGGCAAGAGTCTGAACCAAAATAGTCAAACTGTGTGAAATCACTTATCTCACATAGCTTTTCAGAGGTTATTCCATTTATTCCCAAGGTCAAGTTAAGTTTCCATGAATTGAAGTTACAATATGTTTGGAAAAGAAGATCGAGACACAGCTCAATTAAGAATAGTGTTTACTTTCACTGGGTATGTCTTTGTGTTCTGAAATCTGCAACTCCGGTGCAGAAAACCGAAGATTGGTAATGCTATTTTGCCTCTACTCTGCTATGCTAAAGACATGAGAAAAAGGCAAATTTCCACTGTCCATCCCTGCCTGGAGGATGATTCCTCCAGGGATGAATTTAACTGTGATACTCCAACAGTGCTTTCAGATTAAATCAATTGCCCAGCTTTCTCTTAATAACCAGGATTTCAGCAGGGAGCCACATTAACTTATTGAACTATTGCTCAACGACCTAAGATATTTCTAGCCAAAGCTGTGCCATTATTAAAATTTAAATAATTTTCACAATTTGCATTTTGTTGAAAAGAGGCCAGACATGCTAGTGAAAAAGACACTGATAAAAAAAATGAAGACATTATCGGAGAACACATCCTTGATTGCTACTTGAAGGTACTCCATCTCCCAGTTTTCTTTGTTTCTCATTTAACGATGGATGACATGTAGAATAAGAGCTGGTGATCCTAGTATGTCTTTTACCCATCGCAGTATATAATCACCCATCATCTTTCAGCTTGGACAATGGCTCACTCAAAATAGTCCAAATATAGTCGACTTTCTGGAAGGTAAGTTAATTCTTGCTTTTAGATTAGATAGTCCAGGGCTTTACATGGGCAATGTCATGCCATAGATCACACAACACTGCACAGGATTAGCAGATTATTGATCGTATCACTTTTATATCATTTGATGCTGCACACAACACCAACTATCAGTTGTTACATTATCGATTTATCATGTTATGTATTACAGCAGATTTACACAATGAGTCACCCATGTTACTGATAATTTAACTTGGTTTGCCTTCAATTCACTTGATATAGAAGTTGGTCAGTACTAATATTGGATTGTACTAATAGTTCTGCAAAACTTAATCCACACAATCAATGGCTTATGATTTGTAATATACTCAGTCCCAAAGTTTTGATGTAGTATGTAGCAGACCCAGGAAACATAAAGGGCAAGTAATATTTATGCAACATAAATGCCAGGCAATGACCATCCCTAACAAGGGTTTGTGCTATCACTGCCCCGACCACATTTCATAATATCATCACCACCTATTTCACTACCTGCAATATTCTGAGGATCATAAACATAATCTGGACCAGCACAAATTTGCCAAAGCTAAAACAACAGGATCGATATTTTGCAGTGACTGACTACCCTCCTGACTTCCAAAACCCAATCTGTTATCAACAGGTTGAAGTCAGATTAAATAAAATACTCTCCACTTGAATGCATACAAGTCCAATAATATTCAATAAGCCCTACATCACCATGAGAAAAAAAAACTTTGACTGGCAGTCCAACCAGAAACTAAAGCAACTTGCTTCTTTCACCATTGCATCCACTTCTCATCATCTACAAGATATATTGCAGAAATTTTCTTCAGCTTCTTCAAAAACTTCACTTACCAAACTATAACTTCCTACATCAAGAAGATGCATAGAAGCTATCACCCACCTCCATGTTCCCCTCCAACCCTGACCTGAATGTGTGCTACCATTCCCTTATTATCATTGGGCCAGTGATCTCCTGTGGAACAGTCTTCTGGAGATATATTCAAAACCCAGATTATCGTTTTAGGTCAGACTTCTGTGAACATCTCCACGTAGGCAACTAAATGAAAGTGAAGGTTGCTGCCTTTGCCAGCATTTCTGTATTTTGAAAAATAATTTAAAATTATCATACTTCTAGTCTGACAAAAATGTCTAGCAGTTTAGTTAATGGTGAGATTGCAAGTAGACGGCCCATTCAGTGGAAATGCATATCTACTCTTTTCCTATTAACAAAACTTTTCATTTTGTTAGTAATGGTTGGACCGTCTCTATCATCTCCATCTTGACAATCCTTATGGGATAATGAACCTGTGGGGTAGAGAAGAATTTGACTAACTTAGGGGTTAGTCTTGGTGGGCTTTAATAAAGAATGCTTCAATGCTCTGTATCTGACAGAAACACCAAAATCTTTGCTTTGAAATGAGTATTTCAGGTATGAACACATCCCTCTCACAGGCTTTCTTTAATTTCTTCTCCTTCCTCCCTGAACCAGATGTATGCCCATAGGCAGAATTGTCAGCCTGCTGCAGTAAATAACTATCAGTGAATATATACACATGGCAGATGGAAACCCGATGGCAAATGAGCAGTATCGATGAGATGGGATTAAAAAATAGCTCTGCCAGAATAGTTGGCATTAGCTCAATAACAAAATACAACAATAAAATTATTGTCCTTTATTTAAGACATAGAGGATAACTTATGCTGGAAAAATGTCCCAAAACATCAAACAATGTAAGTTTGCTATTTTGGTACTGTCTGTAATGCAATAACAAATTAGCAAGCTGGTTCTGAGATCTTGTAAATTAATACAGTTCATTAAGGACTCTTAACCCCAAGAACAAAATAAGATACTTTCTCTTTTTTTCCAGTGACCTTAAAATGTAAGACAGCAAGGCTCCCTGTCTACATCCTTCTGTCTGCTATGAAATGGCAAATCAAGTTTAATCGCATCTCTGAACTATCTTTCAGGACAGCCACTCTCATTTGGGTTTGTTTTACTGAAAATATAATTGTATGTTTTGCTTTCCGTACAGAAGTTTGTTTATCTGTTAGTATTGCAAAGATCACCCACGGGACCAACATTATATCTTTCTCGGTGTCTAATCTAATGAGGATAATAAACTCCAAGGTGTGCATCTATTTTGTCTTCTGCTCATTTATCATAGCTTCAGTTCATGCCAAAACAAACACTGTCAGTCTAAAATGACCACTTTTATTTTTATAATTTGCTGCTGCCTCATATCTTTGCTAATTAAGACATCAGCCTGCTCAGTTCTGTTCTGCATTGGGTCCCTGCTGCTATCACTTCTTGCCTGGCAGTCTGAAAACAAGGTGTCAAGAACAGAAAAATTTGCCTTTCAGTTCAATCTGTTGAAGCACAGAGCTGTAGACATCCAAAACAATGAAAGTCCATGCTTTCAGCGGTAGATACGTTTTGAGATATTGTTGAATGATGACTGCTAAAACCAAAAGAGCTTCCCTACTTCTCTTCTGCCTTCCCAATATTGTTCCTGAAAGTAAAGTCCAAAATTGTCCCATTTTCCTAGAATGGTAATATTCCAGTAATTCTTTCATTTTAAGAGTTATGCATATTTGTTACATTTACACTAATTCTGCTGGAAACAGAGGTGGGGGAATAAATGGAAAGCAAGAGCATTTGACTTCATAAGGCAGATGTCATTCTCAGCAATCCTGCTGTACTAGAGAAGTAAGTGTTCTTCCCCTCCTCAAGATATTTTAAGGAGGCCGACATTCTTCCCTCGCTAAACCTCTTCCTCTTACCTCTTGCCACTCCATTCCGCTACTGCACAAAGTCCTTCCTTTGGCTGCTTGCTCTTCTCACCACCTTTCCTACTGTTACTTAATTAAAACCATGAGCATAATGTTATTTAACACATCGAGTCTGCTTCTCCATTTGCTCCTGGTGGATTTATTTCACCTCTTAACCCCATTCTACTTCACTTTCTCTGTAACATTTTATGCCCTTCCATATCAAGAACTTATCAAACTCTGCCTTAAATGACTTAGCCTTCACAACCACCTGCAGCAATGATTCACCATACCTTAGCTAAGAAATTCCTCCTCATTTCTGTTTTAAAGGGACATAATTCTACTGTGAGGCTGTTTTCTGTGGCCCTAGACTCCCCCACTATAGGAAACATCCTCTCTATGTCCGCTCTGTCTAGATCCTTCAATATTCATTAGGTTTCAGTGACATCCCCACTCAATTTTCTAAGCTCCGGGAAGTACAGGCTCAGAGCCATAGAACAATCCTCATACATTAATCTTTTCATTCCTGGGATCATTCTTGTAAGTCTGTTCTTGAAGCTCCCCAATGACAACACATCCTTTCTTAGATATGGGGCCCAAAACTATTCACTGTATTCCAAATACGGTCTGATCAATACTTCATAAAGCATCAGCAATGGCCTTGTATACAGTATGTGGATTTCCCATTTCTGCAGTACCCACATGCACTACTGTATTGTAATTCTATTGGACCTAGTCCCATGGTAGCCCTGCTTCTCAAAACAATGGATGGAAATATGATTTCATCCAATGAAGGTCAGTCACTGTGTCCGTAATAACATCCACTGATGGGCGGGGCACAGATTTTGCCTGCCAATCAACCTTATGTCAGCTGTAAGTTTGAGGTTATAGCCCTTCATGAAGAGGGTAAGTGAAACTAAGTGATCTGGTTTTAATTTTTTAATCACTGTAATTTTATGAATAACCTGACTAATTTTACATCAATTGAATATGATTGCAAATTAATTTACTGGCTTTTACTAGTTTAGTATTTTTATTAGCTTTCAACTTTATTGTTAATTTTTAAATTTTATGAACTATTTATGTTTACTAATTGTTTCCTCATGTTTCTGTTCATCGGAGATATTGAGAGACAGTAGAAAAGGCTTCCTAGCAGCACAAGCTGCCAGTAAGTCAAGGGGGTCTCAGATGCTTCTGTGTATTTGTAAATCCCTACTTGCAACTCTCTCCACCTCATATGACACCCACCGAAACAGGCAGGCCAAGACCCTGAAATTGCGTCACAGCTTAATGTAAATGCAATCATTAAGCAACCATGTGAGGGAAGGTTTGAATGCACTGTGCAGTAAGAAAATAAGAAGCTTGAAGTCCTACAGATAAATACATGCTCTTCCTCAATTCCTTCCACTGCTATAACCATGATGATCAAGTGTTGTACTTCCCAGTTCCAGGAACCAGTATGATATGGACATAAATTGCTATCACCTGCTGCTGCTGTATTTTCCTTCTTACTATTGCTGATCCATAGGGTAATAACATGGTATCTGCCACTAAACTTCTTTACGACCTACAGAGTTCATTCCCCCACACCTTCCTCTCTGCCTTCTCATAAGCATTACGACCATCTGTTAAAACACAGTAAAGAAAATCCCCACCCTATTTGACCTAAGTTCCCACATTTTTTGTCCTATAAACAAAGTGTTGCATGCACGGATGTTGATAATTAATACTCCACCAAGATCTCTCTTGGCCAGCAGTTTAAAGATTCTGCTTTGAATGAATCAGTGCCATTTTAACAAGTTTTTTTAAAAGATTACCTTTATTTATCGCAACCTTAACAATAATAACCTCTTGTCCTCGACCTCAGCCCCACTCTGATTGACAGCTTCATGAAATAGCTGTACCATTGTCTTCATGTTCCCTATGACCTGAGGCTTTCTTCAGAAAGAACCATTTATTTACATTAATGTAGTTGAAGGAGCATATTACCTGAAAATCTGTGCTTGTGACTGATAACAATTTCAGAAAGGCTTTTCAACAAAACTTATGAGACAATTTTAGAGTTGAGATCATAACTGATGCCCTTCCTCAACAGTCAATGTTTTAGACTGAATCTTATTGTTCTCACTCCTTCCTTTTCACCTTCCACTCCATGCGTTTATAACTCAAGATAAACTGCGAATTTTTATTGATTAGAGAAATTAAAAGCCAGGCTGTGTTTGCCACAGGTATGTAGTTAGTAAAATTCAATCAAGACAGTTCAGCTGCATGAACTCATTTAATTCATCCTCATGTGTACAGGCTGTATGAGACCAGACCTAGCTCACCACAATATGCACAATTCATGCAGTACCTGTCTTGTGAACTTTGCTAAACTTCTCTCCTGACAAAGCCTGAATTCAAATCATGTGGAAAGATCACTAATACTTGGCAATTTGTTCAGTCATCACCATCAAATACTTGCTGACAGTTCCAACCTGCTACAGGAATAACTTTTAATTAATCACAGTCATTTGGAATTGTATTAGAAGTATCTGCCTGTCAATTTATAAACTGGGCTTTTATTTTGAACTATTTCTGTTGCATTAGTTAATAATACATATTTTATTAACAGATACTTTATTTTTCTTTTGAATCCTGTCCCAATTAAGTCAAAGCAAAGATAAAGAACCTTATTAATTGTGTTTATTTCTGATAACACCTGGCAGGCTTAGTATAAGTATTTAATTTCATGCAGTGTTGCTAACATTTTTGGAAGTACCGCAGTTGATGTTCTCAAGATGCCACAATAGATTTTGATGCTGAAAGCCCTGAGGCCTTTGCATAATACCAAACACATGTCCTGGGAATAGGATTGACAGTACCAGATTTTTCAGGCCCTCGTCTCCCACATGACATCTGGTTGTTTGTTGAATGATTTCAGCATTTGGCTTCAAGCAGCAATTTCTAGCTGCCTATTACACAAGTGAAAAGATCCTGATGGCTGACCTAAATTTATTCCTTATAACTGGAAACCTGCACTCATTCCTCTATGGCTCTGACATTGCTCAGATTTTTTTTATGTGCTGTAAATATCTTGTAATAACATTTATTATATTTGCTCTCATGTTCTGGGCAATGCTGTCAAGGTTCCATTCTCTACATGTTGCTGGCTGTCCAGGTAGCATTAACAATCACTTATGTTGCATTGTATAGGATATAACCATCAGAGGTGACACCAGCATTTGGTACACATTCCTGAATTTATTTAAGCTGGTGATCTGAAGCCGTTTTCTAGAACTGCTGCAGTCCTTGGAGCTGAAGCTATTCCCAAAGGATCAATGAACAGGATTTTGTCCCAGTTGGTGAGTTGTGTTGTTTTTGCAATAATCCTGGGGATTCCAGGTGTTTGGTTTTATGCCATCCCAAAAACTATCATGGCCCAAAAATTGTACTGTACCTTGGCGTCACAGAACAAGGATCCCTCCCCGCCAGTACGGTGCCCCATTACATTTAATTTGCTCCTTCTTGCTTGCTGTAGTGTCATGCAAAATAACTCTTTGAATAACCATGCATAGAAGAGGAATGAAGAGAAAACCACTCCCTCCATTCCCACTCCTTGCCTCATGCCAATCAGCCACTGCTTTATCTGTGCTACAATCTTTTCTGTAATACCATGGGCTCATAGCTTGTTAAGCAGCCTCAAGTGTTGCACCTTGTCAAACTCCTTCTGAAAATCCAAATATACAACAATAAACAGTCTTCCTTTGTCTTGCTTGTTACTCCTTCAAAGATTTCCAACATATTTGTCAGGAAAGGTTTTTCCCTGAGGAATCCATGCTGACTACAGCTTATTTTATCCTGTGCCTCCAAGTACCCTGAGACCTCATCCTTAATAATTGACTCCAACATCTTCCCAACCACTGAGGTCAGACAAACTGCCCTATAATTTCCTTTCTTCTTCCCCTCTCCATTCTTGAAGAGAAGAATAACATTTCCAATTTTCCAGTCTTCCATAACTATACCAGGATCTAGTGAGTCTTGAAAGGTCATTACTAATGCCTCCATGATCTCTTCAGCCCCTCTTGCAGAATTCTGGGGTGTACACCATCTGCTACAGGTGACTTATCTACATTCAGACCTTTCAGTTTCCCATAACCCTTCTCTCTGGTAGTGGTAACTTCACACACTTCATGACCCCTGACACCTGGAACCTCCACCATACTGCTAGTGTCTTCCACTGTGAAGACTGATGCAACATACTTATTCAGTATGTCCACTGTTTTGTTGTCTACCTCTCCAGCATCATTTTCCAGCATTCCAATATCCACTCTCACCTCTCTTTTACATTTTATATATCTGAAGAAACTTTTGGTATCCTCTTTAATATTAATGGCAAGATTAATTTTATATTTTATCTTTAGCTTCTTCATGATTTTTTTAGTTTGCTTCTGTTCATTTTTAAAAGCTTCTCTATCCTCTAACTTCCCACAAATCCATGCTTTATTATAAGCCCTCTCTTTGGCTTTTATGTTGGTTTCGACTCTTCTTGTTAGCTATGGTTGTGTCATCTTTCCTTTAGAATTCTTCTTCTTGTTTGGGATGTATATATCCTCTGCCTTTTGAATTGCATCAAGAAATTCCAGCGATTGCTATTCTGTCATCATCCCTGCCAGTGTTCTTTTCCAGTCAATTCTGGCCAACTTCTCTCTCAAGCCCCTGCAATTTCCTTTATTCCTATCCTACTGCCCAGACCTGCATATCAAGTAGACTGCAGAGGTGCAACATCCATGGTCAACTTTGACCAATGGAGGGTCTCATGATGCTGTCTGGCCTGCTGTGTTCAGCCAGCATTTTGTGTGTGTAACCTGGAACCTAATCAGTTCACACAAAAATCTAGACCGACTCTCATTTGTCGCTAAGGAATGCAACACTATTGAAGAGGGCCTCTTTCAGATGAAGCACTGAACATTGGCCTTATCTGCTTTTTAAATGAACATGTAAACTACCGTAACACCATTCTGAGGAAGGCCAATTGAACATTTATTGTGCAATCAGTATCACATAATGTGTTGTCATTTTCTGTATTACAATGGTGACTGCAGTTCGTGTTTTAAAGTTTAATTAGCTCTAATATGCTTTGGGAGTAGGATGGTGAAAGTTATTACCTGAATTTAAGTTTATTTTGTTACTGGTGGGAGGGAAAGTCATTAGACTGGCATTCAGAGAGCACATTGACAATGATTTGTCCAGTATGAACAATATACAGTACAAGACAAGCTTTTCACGGTATCTTGGTAGATGTGACAATAATAAACCAAGGTCAATGTCAAAGTACATTTATTATTAAAGTATGAATACTTTTTTTAAATCTTGAAATTCGTCCTCTTACAGGCAGCCATAAAGAGACCCTATAGAACCCATTAAAACAAAAGAACCATGTTAATCACACAACATACAGAGAAAAAAAGGGCAAACAATAAAAGTAAGCAAACATAATTCAGAGCTGACGTTCACAAAAGTGAGTTCACCCTTTTGTAGTTGCAAGCCACAGCCGTAGTCCTGCACAGAGATGAGTAAAACTCGTGGAGCAGCAATTTGAACTGGCCTGTGCCTTGCCTCTGGCCCCGACACCCTGTCCTTTTCAATCTGGCCCGGTGCTTAAATCATTTAGACCTTGCTCTTGGACCTGGACCCTGCCATTTTGGTACGCCCTCGGGCTGATGCCCTGCTACCTCAATTCAACCTGTATCCAACTTTTCCAATTCGGCTTGGCGCTTAAATCAATCAAACCTCGGGTCTTCCCTCACTCTCAGGCCCAGGCCCTGGGTCTAGTGCCCAGCACCTTGACTCAGTTTGCCTCACTTCGGTTCTGCCAAACTGAATTGGCTCCATTCACTCCTGGAACGGCCAAACATTGTCTCATTCTCCACTCTGCAGCCCAGACCCCAAACCCTTGATGCAGCCCATACACACAATGCTACAGCCGTCCTGCAACTTGCAGACTTCAGTTCCCACGGCAAAAATGCCAGGTTGTGCAGGCAGTTCAAAATCTTGACTCCGACAGGGAGGTTACAGTCTATTGTTCACAGAGAAGGTGTAATTAATGGTGGTTGTTTTCTTTACCAGCAGCAAGCAGTCGCTGAGCTTTGTGTATAAGATGAGAAGCATTGATCATGTGGATAGCCAGAGGTTCTTCCCCAGGGATGAAATGGCTAATGCAAGGAGGGATAGTTTTAAGCTGCTTGGAAATAAATACAAGGGGAATGCCAGAAGTAAAGTTTTTCACGTAGAGAGTGGCGGGTACATGAATGCACTGGCAGCGACAGTTGTAGAGGCAGATAAATTAGGTTCTTTTAAATGACCCTTAGGTAGGTACATGGAGCTTAGAAAAACAGAGGCAGTTTCTAGAGTAGGTCAGCACAACACTGTGGGCCGAAGGGCCTTTAATGTGCTCTAGATTTCTAGGTTCTATGTTACCAGTGTCATCTTAAACCAATATGTGGATCCGGGGGGATCCATGGATTAGTGCACCATTTGGACACAAGTCAGGGGCTGATCACCCCCAGCTGGGTCACCCAGGCGAGGGTGTCTGATGATTAAAGACCTGAAACATCCTACGACCCCGCGTTCATCACTGAAGTCGTGTCCAAGTAGCACCAGAGGGTGTATTCTACAACTACTCAAGCTATTACCAAAGATTTCCAGACTTCCCTCCTTGTACTTTCTGCATGACACATACACAAATTCTGCCGAATCTCCAGTCGTCAACGTGCCCTGAATCACCTCCATTTATGAAACGAATCCCTAGAAAAACATGAATATCTGTCATTAAGTAAATAGTGCAAGAAATGAATAATGAAGTATTACTCAGAGGACTGTCCAGAAATCGCATGGCAGAAGAGATGAAGCAATTCTTAAAACATTGAGTGTGGGTTTCTGGCTCAATAGTAACATGAAGATGTTTGTCCCAGGTAGTGAAGCTCTTTAATGACAGATGCTGCCTTCTTGAGCCTCTACTTCTTGAAGTTGTCCTCAGTGGGAGGGACGGTTGTGCCCGTGATGGAGATGGTTGAGTGCACAATACTCAGCAGCCTCTTGCAATCCTGTGCATTGGAGTTTCCGTACCAGGCTATAATGCAACCGGTCAGATAGCTTATATGAGTTTTGGGTGACTTACCAAATCTCCTCAGCCTCCTAATGAAGTAGAGACACTGGCACCCCTTCCTTAACCTTGAGCACAAAGGTGGTATCTGAACTGTGAACTTTGTCCCAGCCACTTCTCCCAATTCATTCTTCAACTTGTTTGAAGAACTAATATTGGCTTTCCCTTATGGCTCTAGTTTTTGCATTTCCACAAAAGGGGAAAAACAGAAACTGAGTTATGTATCACCAAGCTCAACTCTAGCATTGCCCCGATTTACTGTTTTTCAACACAAAAAGGATCAGAGTATTTCTAGCATTTTGTTTGGCTATGTCCCTGGGTGGATCATCATCCATTTTCAAACCCATTCATTTTCAAATTTAGGCCAGGCTCAGGGAATAAACAAATAATCTAGGATAATAAATTAGATTAATATTGCACAATTTCAGAGATATTGCTATATTAGACACATGCTGCTGATTCAGATCAACCTATAACGTATTACCACACCATGTTGAACAGGAAGGGTTTCATATGATACATACATTAAGATTTCTGCCTTAGATTACTATTCCTGAATAAGAGCATTAGTTGTTCATTTATTTATTTTAATTCTTGCAGGGAATAATGTCATTGTCACATTTGTCTAGAAGGAATCTCAATTACTGTAATTATGTTTAATTTGCCACTGTACATATTTAATTTATCAACATCACTGACCTGGAGATATTCTCAGCAAAGCCAGTTTGTGCATCAGCTTTTAGCAACAACACTTGAAATCAAACCTTGCTGGTTACCTGGGAGCCGTCACCATCAGAGATTGACCCTGAGACCATGCTGGATGTAGCAGCATGATCCAAGAGCGGACAACTGGCAAAGATGGGTGACCCACTGGTTACTTATTTTATCACATGAATAACTGGACACATTTTGTGTTGGTAATCTGAATAAGCAGACAGATTGAATGGATTTTATCCATTGTCTTTGGTTAGACTGAGTTTTGAAAATGAAAGGGAATTATTGGCTTGCATAAAAGAATGAACTGAAACTTGTCATTGTCCGGCAATGACCAATTTGATCAGTCAGATTAATTAGTTGGCTACACAATAACATGTTATCACTCATCTCAGAAACCTACTGATTGCTTCAATATCCAAATACAGGCTCTGGCAAAATGGATTGCCTCTCGCTCAATTTTCAGTTACCTTATGGCAGGTATTATGGAGTAAGGATGAGATTTCTTTACTAATTGGTTTTGTGAATCTGGTATACCTGACTAGACTGCAATCCGTGGAATATTGTGACTTCAGGATCTAACCCTCTTTACACCAGACCCTTGCACTACTAAAGAAACGCACTGGAGTCAGCAAATAAATGTGCACCTTTTGTTAGTCAAAAATCTGTCCCTTGGAAATGATAATGCCTAGTGTTACAAATCTCCCACATTTTTTTTTTTCCTTCATGGCTGGAACTACGAGTTCTTGCACACAGTTTATTTTCTACATCGCTTTCAGTCACTGAGAATCAAGATATGATTTTACATAGGTAGTAACTATTTGATTTACCTGACATAATTCAGAAGTGCTGCAATGGGTAGTGAGCCTGTACATGTCAATCACTCAAGAATTGTAGAATATACATACAGTAGCTGGTACTTCTGGAAAAAGTAGATTCATCATTCATTTACTGAACAAACACTTGCAATAAGTTTAATGACATTTGCAATCTATCAAGCCTATTAAGCAGCCAATATGAGTCATGCCTCACTTCCAGAGCAGGTGCATATTAACTTCCATGCTCAACACCAAGGAGGCAGAGTAAGCTAATAGAACGGTTATCCCTCAGTTCGAACTTGAGGTAAAATTGCTCTGAAATTGATCACAGACAATGGCTAAGATTTACAACCCACTGCTTGACACTTACTAAACAATGTCCAGTTGATAAGCATTGTTACTTAAAAGTAACTTTGATCACAAACTATGACTTCAAGAATGCTTTTGATATACAGACTGAAATGAGGATAAACTGCAATGTTTAAACCTTATTGAAATGCCTTTAAAGTTGTAGCCTTGCAAAATGATTTTATCATGATACTTCATTACTGCATAGAGCTGGAAGGTACATGGAAGACTGGCATCAGCAAGGAGCCTAAGACCAATCTCATTTCTATTGCTGTGCTGGAGTGAATGAGAAAATTGAACTCTCCCACCACATGCAAGGGTATGTTATTTTCCAGTGTCTGTTTCAAGGCAGAATATTCTTCTTGTCACATCACTGTTTTCAATGTCTCTGGCTGTGCACCAATTCAGCTTGAATTCAATCAGACTGAATAGAATATAATACAGAGGTTGTCATTTTAGATCTGCTCACTCTACCTTCATATCACATCTCTGTAAAGCAACTAGGATCAGTTGATGTATGAACTGTAAGCTACAAAGTAGATCAATTCTGGTAACCTATTCAAGATTAAACCAATATTTCTTAAATTCCAGGGGTGGAAAAGGACTGGCAAACGTATTTTACTTTGTGTCTAGTGAGTACCAAACATTCGAAGGTCTTGCAATGCAATATAATGCCTCCAAAATAATTTCCCTTAGTGATTACAATTCAAGAAACATGTTGAACTTGTATCTTCCCTTGCTTTTGAGAAGCAGGAGTTCAGTTTTATTGAAGTGATTTTACTCAAGCGTATTAAAAAAACAACCTAAAAAGCAATCTGAGATTGCTTTCAACTAAAACTGGTTTTGTTTCTTTATTCATTCAAAAGGGTTGATAACCATAATCAGATGGTATAGATAGGAGGTTAATGTGAACACAAAGAATATGTTATTCATTTATAATAGAAAGATTTGCCATTGTATCCTTTCCAAGGGCCAAGGTATTTTAAAATTGACTGTTGATGTACTGAATAAATTGAAAGGGAAATTTTATTCTTTTACACAGGCGTATTGGACATTATTTAATATATTATAGACAATAGGTACAGAAGTAGACCATTCAGCCCTTCGAGACTGCACCGCCATTTTGAGATCTTGTCTGATCAACTACTATCAATACCCGGTTCCTGCCTTGTCCCCATATCCCTTGATTCCCCTATCCATAAGATACCTATCTAGCTCCTTCTTGAAAGCATCCAGAGAATTGGCCTCCACTACCTTCCGAGGCAGTGCATTCCAGACCCCCACAACTCTCTGGAAGAAGAAGTTTTTCCTTAACTCTGTCCTAAATGACCTACCCCTTATTCTCAAACCATGCCCTCTGGTACTGGACTCTCCCAGCATCTGGAACATATTTCCTGCCTCTATCTTGTCCAATCCCTTAATAATCTCATATGTTGATAAAGATGTTTTTTTTCACTGAGTGGCCACACCCAAGATACAAGTTTCAGATAGATGACCATCAGAATAAGTAAAGGGAGCAGGTAGCCTGTGCCCAGAGGCTATTCCTATCATTGACAGGTATACTTGTTTGGATACTATTGAGGGGAATATACTTTCAAGGACTAACAGCAGTAGTCAGGTCTAGCACTATAGCGGGCTATGGGGCTTAGAAGGAAAGGGTTCAGACAGATAATGATAAGGGACTCACTAGTGAGAGGAACAGCAGGAGATTACGTAGCCTCAGAAGAGATGCTAGAATGCTGTGTTATCTTCCCAGTGCCAGAGTGAAGGATATCTCGGAGTAGTTATTGGAAATTCATGCGGGGTTGAGTGAATGGTCTAAGATATGGTATATGTTGGTACATATTACACAGGTAGAAAAAGGAATGAGCTGCTGCTGAATGAGTATAGGGAGTTAGGTAAGAAGTTAAGAAACAGAACCTCGAGGGCACGGATCTTCAGATTACTCCCTGCACACGTGCCAGCGAAGTCAGAAATAGGAAGAGAAGCCACTTGAATTCATGTCTGAGAAGCTGTTGCAGGGGCAGGGATTTGGATTCTTGGATTTCTTTTGGGGTATAGGTTGCCAGTACAAGATGGATGGGTTGCATTTGACCCAGAGAGCGAACAACATCCTTACAGAAAAATTTGGTAATTCTGCATGGGAGAGATTAAACCAGATTGGCAGGTGAGTATGACTCTGAGCAGGAGCAAGTCATGGGATAAAGCTGTGGCCAAGGAGAACAAGTCTAGTAACCAGGATAATCAAAGGCACCATGAAGGCAGGGAGAGGAACACTCAGTTAATCTGTAATGATTTGAAAACACAAGCTTTAAAAGGTAAGGTGTCAATCTCAGAGTGTGGATTGGCTCTGAGGACTTGGATGTTGTGGCCATGTCAGAAACATGGCAGAGAGAAGGACAGAACAAGCAACTTGACACACAAGGATGTGGATGCTACAGGCATGACCAAAGTACAGGTAAGTGAGGAAGGTGTGTTGATAAGGGAGGGGGTAACAGCAGTACTTAGAGATGACATTCTTGGGAAATGGTCAGGTGAAACCATGTGGTTAGAACTTAGAAGCAAAAAGGGAGAGTCATTGTGATGGGGTTGCCTTATAGAAAACGGCAATTTGAGTTGTGTCAAGAAATAGTTTCTAGTTGAGTTAATGGGAGATTTCAACTTCTCCAGTATTGACTTGGCCACTCAGAATGTTAAGTGCCTGGGCGAGGCGGAATTTGTGAAGTATGTCCAGCAAAGTTTCTTGAATCAATATACAGAAACTCCTCCTCAGGAGGGTGCTAAGCTGGACTTCCTCTTATGGAGCAGACAGAACAAGTAACTTGTCATGGCAGTCAGGGAGCACTTTGGCTCTAGTGGCTATAGTTCTTTTAGTTTTAAGGTAGTGATGGAAAAGGATAGGACAGGTCAACGGGATAGGCTCCTAAACTGGAGCAAGGCTAATTAGGCAGGATCTAGCACAGACCAACTGGGTGAATGTTTTGAAGGGAAAAGAATGAATGGCAAGTGTGAGGCCTTAAAGAGTGCCATAGCAAAGTCCAGGACCAGCAAGTTCCTGTTAGGAGGAAGGGTAAACCTGGCAAGTTTAGGGAACCTTGGCTGATGAGAAATATCATGGCTCTGAAAAAGGAAAAGAAGGAAGCATACATTACACTTAGTATGTTGGAAGTGACTGAATCCCTTGATGACTATCAAAAGATTAAGAATACACTAAAGAGGAAAATAAAGAGGTCAAAGTGAACCTATAGGATGTGTCTAACAGGAATGGATAAGGAAATTGCCAAGTGGTTCTATAGATAGATTAAGAGTGATGCAAAATTAGGGGGTATTGTGATAGTGAAGAAAGTCACTGTAGATTACAGGGGAATCTTGATCAATTAGGGGAGTGGGCTGAGGAGTGGTATCAGTCTTTCCCTAGAGTACAGAGTCCAAAATTATGGCCTGTACCTGTGGTGTTTTGTTCTATGACTCCGTTTTGTGGCAATAAGTCAGGTGAATAATAAGGAGGAATTAAAGTAGGCCAACTATTTTTTACAGTACGGTTAGTTGCCTTCATAACTTTATAAATAGTCAGGAAAAATCCAACTCCAACATCTATTTTCAGGTTTGTATCAATCAATACTATATGCATTGCTGCTGCACGTCACATGAAGCATATGCATGAATCTGAATATTGCTGAGATCCTGTATAATCGGGAATTGGCTCTTGGATCATGCTCCTAATTAGACCTTGGATAAGATTGGAAGTCCTATTATTTCAATGGGAATTGAGGGCTGTAGGAAAGGTAATGACATGGCAGGTTTCCCTGTTTTAAATTATTTGTGTTTATATCATGGTTTTAATATTTAAAAATATTTAATATTTTTAGCTTTAAGACCATTACAATAAGTTTAATGGTTCTTAAGCATGTCTGATATAAAAGCCATTCAATGTTTTTTGGGAGATTAATGTTGAGGTCCTATTATTTACTAAAAGTTATTTCTTCAGACCAGCCTGGATTTTGACCAAAAGCTTGAAATCAGTGAACAATATTGAAAATGACTACGCTACACAACGTACTCATGTATTTAAGGAGGCATCTCAGCCTGCCTTTGAGTTAAAATGAATGCAAATACAGAAGCATCCCTTTTGTTCCAGCAGATCAATAATAATGTTTGTTTCTCATGAGCCTTCATCCGTCTGACTTCAGCTGACCCTATCTTGTCACCTTCCCAGAATTTCTTTAATTTCCTGCATTTCTGTCTGGAAACCTAATCTCTCTTCAAAAGTGTCAATGGTGTTCAGCTTAACATGTCCTTTTGGATGTCAACACACATTCTAATCCAATATTGAGTAAAGCAGTTTCCCCTACAAGTTGAACATGTGGGAATTAATGTCCAGTTGGTCGTGCTTCACATGTAATACAGACTAACTTGACCTCTGATTTGAATTTTGGAGGCAGAGCATGATGAAGTGGTTTGGCACAACTGATTGGCAATGTTATTCCTGGGCAGCTGGATCTGCACAGTTTTATGAGTTATTATGCTAATGAGCAGTACAAAGTTAGCTATCTCCTAATCGGGTTGAAAGATATTTCACAATCACTCCAACTGCAAACTGAGAAATGGAGAACTATTGAATGTTGTGTGTGAGTCGAAGCTTTTCGGATTTATTTTTCCCATTTCAGTCAGCTTGAGCCGGCAAGGAGGATAGAACCGTAATGGCCAATTGTAACAGGGAACAAAGGCACCGTAGAGATTAGCTGAACAATTGTCCTCATCCATTAATGCTTTCTGCTCATGCTAAAATGTACTTTCATTCAGTACTAAGGCAGAAAATGTGCTTTATTTCTGCTTCTGCTGTTCAAACTGTTAATAACACTTGTCAAAGCAGGGAATCCTTTCTTATAGAACCATTACTGTAAAATAAAAACTATTTGGGCCATTTTCTTTAAATGGGTCAGCCTCGGATTGTAGTCAACAGTCATCATGTGCATCTGTGGAAATTGCTTTACTAAACAGTCTGTATCCCCTGAAGAGCAACATACACTTTAAGCTCCTCTGAACATTCAATAGGAAATCCAGGCTAGGGAAAATAGCTTGCACATTTCTGAAATTTGTTTTGTTTTTTAAAACTATTTTTCAGCTTTCTCTCCCCCAGAGATTACACAATACATTTTACTGCCAAGACTTACCACCACTGTGTTATGGACAGGGGGAGAAAAATACAACTTCTGCTGCAATTCTATTCTTAATCAGTCCCCAAGTCAATCTACAATCTTGCACTAGTGTTAATATTGGTAATAGTATTAGCTTATTATTCTCACATGTACCAAGATATAGTGAAAAGCTTGTCTTGCATATTGTTCATGCAGATCAAAACCATTACATAGTGCAGTGAAGTAGAAAAAGGTAAAAAAAAACTGATATTAATTCATTGGTGCTCCAGAAACTGGATGATACAGTGTAAACTGCAGCTCAGAACTGAAAGACAAATGTGTTGACATGCCTTATCAACCCCATTGCAATCTTTGCACAATTTGAAACATCATTCCAGCAAATTTTCCCTTTGAAATTCACTAGTAAGATATTGTGTTTCAGTTTTTATGTAAACTGCCAAATTCTGATGCAGTGGGAAGGAACTGTGCTCACTAGTAGCTACCAACATGGTGTCATGCAAACTCACCTCTTCAGTGTCTTGATCTGATGCCAAATGTTGGTGTCTAAGTGAGATAATTAATGTACTTTTTGAGGTTCTAACTGCAATGTTAGTTTGCCTTAAAAAGAAAGATTTTGCAAAAGGATACATTGCATTCCACACAGCTGATGCTGGGGATGTCTTTTAAGATATCCAAGTCAACATGTGGCCTAACAGGAGACCCTGATGCACCATCAATAACCCTCGGAGACGTGAGGCAAGATATAGGCTTTTATTGCCTGGAAGAAAGAACAAGCAGCAAGTGACCACCACACTACATTCTGGAGACTGAGGCCGGGGCTGTGTCTCCAATCGCCTTTATACCGGGGTCCGTGGGAAAAGCCACGG
The DNA here is from genome assembly GCF_030144855.1 of Hypanus sabinus. Taxonomy (NCBI): domain Eukaryota; kingdom Metazoa; phylum Chordata; class Chondrichthyes; order Myliobatiformes; family Dasyatidae; genus Hypanus; species Hypanus sabinus. The sequence continues at coordinate 35,162,780 of NC_082725.1, read as the reverse complement.
TCTGTCGGAGGAGCCACAGGAGCAGTCAGCGGGGGGCATCGTGTCCAGACAGGTATATGTAGTTCACCACAGACCCCTAACAGGGGATTTTAAAATGTATGAACACAGGGTTGGGATTATCAGGAATGCACTTCCTAGTGACAACTTAAAACTGCAGGATACCAAGCACAATTGCCCACACAATCTCCCAAATTAACTTCTCCCTAACTGCTGATGTCCCAAGTCAACCAATGCCCTAGTTGTACAGAAGACACCTTCTTGCATTTAACTCCCACAACCTTATTGCAAATTCTCCCTACCAATCTGTGCTGTCTTTCAAACCTGCATTGGGCCTGCATCTATTATAGTGAGGACCAACATCAGATAAGATTCAGCTCATGGAAAACTCAAAATAACTTTGCAGATATTGAAAGTTCAAAATAAAAACAGAAAATACTGGAAGTACTCAGCAGGTAAGCTTGCATCTTTAGGATAAGAAGCAAAGTTAAAGAAACTGACAATGTTATGATTCAGAATTCAGAATCAGAATCAGGTTTATTATCACCAGCATTTGTTGTGAATGTGTTAATTTAGCAGCAACAGTTCAATGCAATACATAATATAGAAGAGAGAAAAAAATAAAAAATAGTTAAATAAATAAATTACAGTATTGTGTATGCAATAGATTAAAATCATGCAAAAACAGAAATAATATATATCAAAAAAGTGAGATAGTGTTCACGGGTTGAATGTCCATTTAAGAATCAGATGGCAGAGGGGAAGAAGCTGATCCTGAATCGCTGAGTGGGTGCATTCAGGCTTCTGTACCTCCCACTAGAAGTGGTAACTTTTACATTCCAGCTACATTCCAATAAAGGAATTGTGGCTCAGTTCATTATTTCATGTATTAATAACCATCTTACTTTTGGTTTGGTACCTTGTCAAAGTCTTTCAAAAGTTTCAAAGGTACAATTTAATGTCAGAGAAATATATACAATATACATCCTGAAATGCTTTTTCTTCGCAACCATCCACGAAAACCGAGTGCACCCAAAGAATGAATAACAGTTACACGTGAAAACCAAACAGATTTAAAAACCTTAATACTTCCTGTTATAATAGTATAAAGAATACTCTCCAGTCCTGACTTTTCAGATAGAGTACATTTGCATTTTAAGTATAATCCTTTGTGATCTGTTATGAATCAATACCCTTTTACTAACCCACCAACTCCTCTCACACCACTCCCTCAGCTACCGATCTGGAGATTAGACATAACCATGCCTACAATATCAATATCCCTTTTACACAACAGAATATGTACTGTATTGATGCCAATGCACAACTGTGCTAATGAAACTCTATGGTTACACGGTTCAACCTAGCTGCATTCTCAAGTGTAGAAGAAAGGGCTGAGAATAGAAAGCTGCTTACAATTCAGGTGCATACCCAAGGAAAAACTGCCACAGAATAATCCCAGTAACATTTATTTTCACTAGTCTCGGAGGGTAGTGTAACCAACAACATTAACTTGTCTAATTATGCCCAATTAGTGTCAGATTGTGAGCAGCTTTTAATGAATGTCTGACACTGTTTGGGACTGGATTTAGACCCTGTATGTTCTTTTATTATTCTTGTTCTCCATAGTGTGTGACTGGACTTCCATTTGTCCCGTATTTATTATATCAATACTCTACAGAAATCTGATTTCACTCAATTAAGAATCACAGTAATCTGGAAAAGAAAAGAAATCATACTAAGAAAGGAAAAAGAGCAGTAGTAAGTTTTCAGTCCAATCAGACAACGGGACTTTTGAATAGAGAATAAAGGTTCCTTTTTCCAGAATCTAGATAACATAGCAATATAACTTTTCACTTTGCAATTTAGATTCTGGCAACATATCAATGAAAACTAAAATCCAATTCGGAACTGAGAACTTCTGTTGTAACTAGAGAAGCGGACACTTTTCCTTCATTGATGCACAAATGCATAGAGAAGCCCAAAGTCCCGCAGTGATGTCCAGAAACATATTTTTGATGCCCATGCAAACCCCATCATACGCAAGCCACTTGCGCTGGCACTTGCCTCATGATTGAAATCCAGTCTTTCAATAATGAACAAACAATGCACTTCAGGAAATCCCATTTAATTCATTTTCTTTCCTGGCTCTCCTTTGGAACTTTATTGCAGACCATCACACTGCTCTCCACCACCCCCCCAAAAAAAAAATCTTGCAACATGAGCTTGACAATCTCTTCTCCTTCCCATCATCCACTATCACACTGCCCCCTCAGCTAAAGATCTGCAGATCGAAAACAACCATGCCTACAATATCAATTTGTGTGCACATACTGGCTACAAACAGTCTGAGCATTAACCGTCCCAAAACCCATCCACACCCTGAATATTGATACCACTTCCATCTGCTAATCACACCGGTCAGTAGCAGGTCCTGAACAAAATGTTTGCAGAAGTACCTCAAGTCTGCTGTCTAATGCTCATTGTCATGGACAAATCAATTCAGACAAGACTGTGACTGAGATCTGGGGAGAAATTGCTGAGAAAAGACTGAGAAATTTTTCATCAAATGCTCGGTAATTCAGCAGCATTGAGATAGAACAAGGGAATACAATTACAACGCAGAATAAAGTATATACTCTACAGAGAAAGTGCAGTACAGGCAAAAATTAAATCACAAGATCATAATGAGGTAGATTATGAGGACAAGTGTCCAGCCTATGAAACAAGACTTAGGTGGCAATCCTCTCTGAGAGTGTGTGCCTAAGTTGGCAATAAGCTTATGAAAGTTCTCTTGTGTGCCGTGGTAATTTTGAGCAGAGACTATCATTTATTAATGAATTGGTAACAACGGATTTTTTTTAAGGAAAATGGATGTGTCCTGTTGCTCCTTCATTGTTTTACTATTAAATAAAATATATCAGAGACAGATTGAAATATAGAAGCATTTTAGAAAATCTTTTAAAATTATTAATATTAATCTTTTAAAAGGACAAGTCAAAAGTAACATCTTTTCTAAATAGTATTGCTATTATAACTGTTTACTATCCAAATACCGATATGTACAACATCTCACTGATCTTGGGTTGTGAGAAATCATCTGCTATTTCATTTGGCAGTAAAGAAGATCATCATGTGTCTATTTATTCTGTGAGGTGATTAAAGAATTGAAGGGTGGCATTGAATGCTGTACGCCAACAAAATGTTTGCATGTGCCATCCTGAGCATACATGACATGGGTTTGCCACCCCTGAAACAAGAGGACTACTCAAGAGTCTAATAACAGTAGGAGCAGAGATAAGAGTGAGTTCCAGCAAGAGGAAAGGTAACTGAAGGAATAGCAGCTATTGGTGGAGGGAGAGAGGTAAGAACAAGGAATATTTCAAAGTACCAGTTGTTATCTAAAGGTATGAAGGTGGGATGAAGTCACGAGCCAGATTCTTATCTGTGCTTCATGCTTAAACATTTCACCAAAAACCTCCTCACTCAGCATTTACTGCTTTGTGGACCACATTTGTCTCTGCAACCAGGGAAACACAGAAGGGGTTATCTGAACATTCTTCATTACAGAGAACATCATTCAAGCTTTCATTACAGGAAAGAAAACACCTAGGATAGTTAGGATTTTGGATGACTTAGAAATTCAAATTCACAGTGCAGGATGTTTATATGCCATGGGATTGATGGAGATGAAATAATTAGTCACAACTGGTATATTACAGCAAAATTGGACTACATCCTGGAGTAAGCCTACCATGTAGCTAAGCACAGCTCAAACGCCATCTATAAATCTGCTGATGACTCAATTATTTGGTGGCAGAATTTCAGATGATGACGAAAAGAGATACATGAGCGGGATAGATCAGCTGATTGAGTAGTGTCGCAGCAACAGCCTTGCACTCAAGTCAGTAAGGCCAAGGAGCTGATTGTGGACTTCGGAAAAGGTAAGACAAAGGAAAACACAGCAGTCCTCGTAGAGGGATCGGAAGTGGAAACAGTGAGCATGTTTAAGTTCGTGGGTGTCAACAACTCTGAGGATCTATCCTGAGGCCAACGTATTCAATGCAGTTACAAAGAAGGCACAACAGTGGCTATATTTTATTAGGGGTTTGAAGAGATTTGGTACATCACCAAAGACACAAATTTTTACAGATGTGCTGTGGAGGGCAATCTAACTTCCTGCATCATTGTATGGTACAGGGTGGGAGAGGGCACACACAGGATTGAAATAAGCTGCAGTAAGTTGTAAACTCAGTCACCTCCATCATGGACACTAACTTCCCCAGCATCTAGGACATCTTCAAGGAATGATGCCTTGGAAAGCTGGTGTCCATCATCAAGGACATGCCCTCTTCTGATTGTTGCCATCAAATTTCATGACATATACTGATAATATTAAACCAGATTCTGATTCTAATACAAAGAGCTGAGCCCACACATGCATTACTTAATGGACATTTTCCCAAAACCTTGCTTGCAAAATTCATGACTGCTGCAACATTTTATCTCATCTTCGTGTAAATGAGCCCTTACGTCCTTTTCCTGTGACAATACCAAACACGACAGAGAAATAGAAGAGGGTATGGGCAAGCATGCACACTCTCATTTGTCTCAGCATTCTCTGCACCAGTTCTCTCCAAAATGTCCCGCTATATCTGCCGCTTCACATGAGGAACAACAGTTTTGGGCTTTGACCATGATAGGTCATGTCACATATTAGTTCACCAAAAATGCACAAATACGAAAACTACTTGCAGTGCCCATGTGTTGTAATTTAAATGTTTCAGATCTGTGGGGGAGTCAAGGACCAGAGAGCACAGCCTCAGAATGCAAGGAACATCCCTTTGGAACAGAGATGAGGTGGAATGTTTTAGCAGGGGGTGGTGATTCTGTGGAGTTCATTGCCACAGACAGCTGTGGAAGCCAAGTCAACAGAAATATTTAATGCAGAGATTGATAGGTTCTTCATTAATAAGGGAGTCAAAGGCATTCTGCTCTTATGTCTTATGGTTGTACTAGTAGGGAAATCATTCTTCGAGGCACAGGAACAAACTGACATGATTTACTCACATAGCACTACTCTACCACATGTTTCTAAGCAAACTTGAAGAATTTCTAATGAATCAATTGCACAATAATTGTACAGCAGATAAGAATGTTTTAATTCTGATTTGTCTCGCACTGACTGTGTATATCGAAGCAATGCAGTTGAATAGCTGGCAGTGTGCCATTGTTCCAATTGGAAAGTCTTCTACTTCATTGTGGGAATTTATAAATGTTTCATTTTATTTCTCTTCAGTTTGTCATCCCTGATCTCAATCATTGCACACAGTTAAATTAATGATACTGTACATCATTCAAGGATTCCTTCAACTTAAAAGGGAAGAATTAACTGATTTATTTGACTGTTTTCCACTTATCCAGTGGAAACTCCAAGGATGAAACAGGGGGTTGCATTCTCTCTGAACGTTACTGGTGCCATTTGTGAACAGATGATGTTTTACAAATGAATGCACATTTCCACTACAAATCATTCTGGGCAGTACATTGGCAAAATATTGCCTGCAGCTAAATCCACTGGAAGTATACCAGGCAGAAAAACTATGATATTGATCAGTTTATATTTATGGTTTGATGTCAATACTGCAATTTTGGAACTCAAAGCTCCAGGTAATATTATTACTGAAGCTGTCAATGCTGAACATACTGTATGTTAAACATAAGGAAAGATTACATATTCATTCTAATTATCTTCATGGTGTTTCTCCACCATGTTTAAAATTTTTAGCAACTGAAAACAGCACATCACATAGGTATGACTGTGACGAACAAGAGTGAAGAAAGAATAATAGTTCGTGCCACCTGCAGCTTGTAAGTCAAAGGAGAAAGACAAATGAAAGTGAGATAGGAGAAGGATTATAAATAGAAGACACTGCCTATGAAATATCCTTGACTAGAAAGTTACAGAAGTAAATGGGAAGCCAGGGAAAGAGTGTATCCCTTCAGGGAGTTAAAAGACAATCTTTGTATGGAGACAAGGAATGCTGGTGATGTCCTCAATGAATATTTCTTATTAGTTATCCCCAAGAAACTGACATGGAAGATAGTGAGTCCAGAGAGGGGTACATTCATACTCTCGAGTTTGACAGTATTAAGAAGGGGGAAGTGTTAGACTTCATAAAATGCATAAGGATTAATAAATCACCAGGGATGGTTGAGATCTACTTACAAGCTACAGCTTAGTTAGCCTTAGGTCACTGGTGGGGAAATTATTGCAGAAAGTTGACAGAGAGGGATTTATGTTCATTTGAAAAGGCAGGGGATAATCGGGGATAGTTAGGGGAGAGGCGGTCACAATAATTTGAAATTTATTGTCGAAGCACTTAAGAAGAATGAAGGAATGGTGGTAGTCATTGTCTACATGGACTTTTAGAAGGCATTTGACAATTAGATTTTGTTGTGAACTAAGCTAGCTATGCCATATAAAATAATCCCTTCTGCCAGCTTGTGACCTATTTCCTCCATTCTGTCCATTTTCATTTTTTATCCTGGAGCCTCACACATATCCCAATCATACAGTACTGTAGGTTAGGCACCCACCAATCTCTGTGTAAAAAAAATCTTGCCCTGCACATATCCTTTGAACTTAGCCCCCAACCCTTCCTCACTTTAAATGCATGCCCCTGAATACTAGGTACTAGATGCCTGAAAATGGATATGGGCTACCTATTTATCTATTCCTCTTATGATTTTATAAACTTCCCCTCAGCCCCTACAGAGAGAAAAAGAAGCTAGTTTATCCAATCTCTCCTGGACCTCTTCTGAACACTTTCAAAAAGTTCCATATAATGAGGTAACCAGAATACAATGCTATAGTCCTGATGATGCTTAGCCATAGTCTTATAAGCTGCAACATAACTTTCTGACCCTTGAACTCAATGCCTCAGCCAATGAAAGCCATATGCCTTCTTTATCACCCTATTAACTTTTGTGATTATTTTCAGCAAGCTATGGATTGGACATGATGATGTACACTCTGTACACCACACTGTTAAGGACGCTGCCATTAACTGTTATCCCTTTGCATTTGATCTCCCAATGTGTAACGCCTCCCACTTACCCTGATTAAACTCGATCTGCCATCAAAAATGAAAAGTGAAATGAAAAGTGACCTTCAAAAGTGAAATTTTGAGACTACGGTGTTGGTACGTTCCTATCAGAATAAAAGGCAAGAATAACAAGTTTAGAGAACTTTGGTTTTTGAAAGATATTGAGGTCCTGGTTAATAAAAAGGAGGTGTATAGCAGGCAGGGAAAGCTAGGAACAAATTAACTACTTGAGGAGTTCAAGGAATGCAAGAGAACACTTATGAAGTAAATCAGAATGGTGAAAAGAAGACATAAGGTTGATCTAGCAGACAAAGTGAACAAGAATCCTAAGGGCTTCTACAGATACATTAAGAGTAAAAGAATAGCAAGGGATGAAATTGGTCTTCCGGAACATCAGAGTGGTAATCCATGTGTGGAGCTGAAAGAGACGTGGAGATCTAAAATGGATTTTTTTGCATCTGTATTAAGTAAGGAGATAGACACAGTGGTGAGGCAATAAAGCAGCAAGGCCATGGATCCTATTCAGATGACAGAGGAAGAGGCATTTTCTGTCTTGAGGCAAATTAGAGTGGATAAATTCCCAGGGCCTGATATTCCCTCAGACCCTGTGCAAAAATTACAGGAGCCCTAGCATAGATATCTAAAACATCATTAGCCATGTGTGAGATGCTGAGGGATTGGAGGATAGCTAATGTTGTTCCACTGTTTAAGAAATGCTCTAAGATTATAGGCTGGTAAACCTGACACCACTAGTGGGAAAGATACTGGAAGGTATTCTAAGGGTTTGGATATACAAGCATTTGGACTGACAAGCACTCATTATGGATAGTCAACAAGGCTTTGTGTGTGGCAAGACACATATAACCAGTCTGCATTTCACAAAAATGAACACAGTCATCAGTGAACAATGGGATGCCACTGCTAAAGTGTCCATATAACCTGTTCTTATTTTGTAACATGCTGCAAGGTTTCACTGCCAATGTAATAGTTTATCTGTAGCAGCAATGTTCGGGTTATGACTAGAAATAACGGGGTTTGGAATGCTGGGGGCTATCTAATGAGGGGACTGTTGTTCCTTCTTGTGAGTCTGGAAGAGAGATTTTTGCGGTCTTTTGCTGTGGAGAGACGAGGAGGGGAGACACGAATGGAGAGAGTTGGTAGACCCCCGGACGGAGTGGACTTAGAGCGAGGGTCCGAACAGCAGCAACGATTGGAGGAGGTCGATGGTGGACAACCGGCTTATCAGTGAGCTCCAACATTGTGCAACAGACTGTTTCATGAGAATGGGCCCTTTTTCTTTTTTTTTTGTTTTTTTCTTTACTAACCATATAGTTAAATTAAGAATGATAAAGCTTAGTCATTTAATCGCATATTGTGTACTGTTTGTTATTTCAAGGTACTGATTTGCAACGGGACACATCGTGCAGCATCCACCCAAATGAGATTTCTAGAAGTTTGGCCGGGCCGGGGGTGATCACCCCCTATATTAAGCCACTAGCCAGAGCGAGAGTTGTATTGCATAAATACAGATACCGCTACTGTGGGTTTTGCCTGAGATCGCTGGAACCCTGTCAGCCCAAAATCCTCCAGCTGGATGGCCACATCTGGGATGGATTCAAGAAGCCATGAGAAGATTCCATGACGATGACTGCACAGATATTTTTCTCTCACTGGTTTAATCTCAGGCACAAGTAGTCCAGTTTATTCTCAAGTGAACAGATCTTTGCTAGTAAGAATGAGGGGACACTCGGCCTGAAGGACTTCGACCTAAGTTGTTCCCAGATTCCAGCGTGTTTTCTCTTTTTTGTTTCCTTACACTGTGTCGCTTACAGAGGTCTGAAGCAGGTATAGCATGTGAAATCAGGCCAAGGCGTGCGGCTCCTCTGCAGTCCAACAGTTCCCTGAGATGGTGGAATTGCTGTGCACAGTATATTTAATAGCCAGCAGTGTCTTCCGATCATAACAAAGACATACAGGACATGGACAAACTATCACACCCAGAAACGAAGAGGTCGCTGTGTCTGAGCACTCTGCCATCTTGGAAATGTAAATACAAGCAAGTTACCTCCACTGAAGTTGGGTGGGACTACAACTAGAGGTCATGGGTTAAGGGTGAAAGGTGAAATGTTTAAGAGGAACATGTTGGGGAACATCGTGACTCAGAGGGTGGTGAGAATATGGAATGAGCTACCAGCACAAGTGGTGGATGTGTTGTCGATTTCAACTTTTAAGAGTAATTGGATAGGTACGTGGATGTAAGGGGAATCAAGGGCCATGGGCTGGGTCAGGTTGAAGGGACTAGGCAGATTCGTGGTTTAGCACAGACTAGATGGGCTGAATGGCCCATTTCTGTGCTGTAGCATTCAGTGACTCTATGCCACCTCTCTGCCCACATCAGCAATTGATCTACATCCTGCTGTATCTTTTGCCAATCTCCTATAATCTCCACAAAACCACCAATCCTTGCATTATCTGCTCTTAAGTGTATCCCATTAATTTCTTGTGGTATTAAAAATAGTCTAAATGTCTTGTCTCCCTTCAGTGACCTCTGTGAGCACCTGCTCCCATTGCCTTTTAAATGTGTGCCTGGAGAGTCATCTGGCACTTAGCAGATATGGGTTGCCTTTATCCGGTGCAGTCTGTAAAATTCTTGCAGATTACATGATTGCATATAGTATTAGATTTCAGCACTCGGTGATCAGATTCACTTCATGCACAGATGCAGCATGAAGCTCCAGCCATTCAGCATCTATCACTTCAGCATTAGGAACGCAGAATTTTTGACCCAGCTAATGTGTAGCAATATCATCACCAGCTACACTTAGCAATCATTCTGGTAGCAGGCAGCAAGATGTTGTACTTCTATCAATGGATGTAACTTAATCATGCATCACATTTTCTGTGTCTTTTCATGGACTATGAAGTTTAGACCCCATTGACATTAATACACTGGAATTCTAATAACTACATGGCAATCATATCATGTAGTAATTTCATGTACATTTATTTGCCACTGCCGTTTCCAGTTTCCAGTAAATCATCTACTGGCACTGATTTTCTTTTTTTTCTTTGTATTGAAAATTTCATCTACCCAAGTATTATTGCTAATGGAATGTAAGCAGATTACCACACAACATCAACATCTGAAAGAGCATTTCAGGATAGATTCTATTGAACGTTTTATTTAACAATTTTGTGTTTCAATTGTCTGCAAATTAAGTTCAAGCATGTGAATTCAATTTATTCATTTCTATTAGCTCCCAGTGTTAATATTTTGCATTCTCCACAGATACCACTCTAAATATCCAGGAGATCTGCTTCAACATCAGTCATAGAAGACAACCCTATAGATCTACAAAATATCTATCATTGTGCATATTCCCCGCATTTCAATAACTACCAAAGAATTGTTACCTCTGTCATTGGGACCTGAAATAAGATTAACCATTTCCTTGTAGGGACCCTTAAAGGCAAACATCTTGCAATTATGAGCAGCTCAGGCAGTACTGTGAAGCAAAACTACCAGCTGCCAACTCTTTATTGACACTGGCCCCATTCCTGTGTTGACTGAATATAATCCCGCTTAGCAAAATACACCCAGTGGCCACTTTATTAGGTACAGGAGTGGAACGTGGTCTGGTCTTCTCCTGCTGTAGCCCGTCCACTTTAAGGTTCAATGGGCTGAGCATTCAGAGATGCTCTTCTGTACACTATTGTTCTAATGCGTGGAGTTGCTGTCACCTTCCTGTTCTGGCCATTTACCTCTGACCTTTTTTGTTAACAAGGCACTTTTGCCCACAGAACCTCTGCTCACTGGATGCCATTTTTTATTTTTCAAATTCAAGTTTATTGTCATCTGATTGTTCGTGCAGTATACAGAACCAAATAAGACAATGTTCCTCCAGACCATGGTGCATCCAAACCCCATATATCACACACAATACATAAAACAAAATGGTAGCACAAATAAGTTAATAAAACGCAGCACTGTAAACAGTAACTAGTAAACAGCACAATAACTGTAAACAGCTGGCTGTCCTAGTGATGAGATCTCAGTGGTGGCAGGGTAATTATTAGTCTTACAGCCTGGGGGTGAAGCTGTTATCCCTTCTAGCAGATCCTCGTCCTGCTACTCCTGTATCTCCTTCCTGATGGTAGTGAGTCAAAGAGGTTGAGGGATGGTTGGTAGAGATCCTCAACAGTGCTTCAGACCCTTCGTAGACAACACTCCTGGTAATTGTCACAAATTGGGGAGAGGAAGACTGCGTCGATCCTCTTGATGGCTTTTACTATCCTTTGTGTGGTCCATTGCCTTACAGCTTCTATACCACACAATGATGCAGTCAGACAGGAGACTTATGATGGTACTCCAGTTGAAAGTTGTTAGAATAGTGCCAGGGAGCCTTGCATGCCTCAGTCTCCTCAGACAGTGTAAATGCAGCTGTGCCTTCTTGACTAGTGTGGAGTTGACTGATTATCCTGTTATGCGCACATCAAGGAACGTCGGTACTTCACTCTCTCCACAGCAGAGCCATCGATGTGCAATGGAGAGTGGTTCACCTGCACTTTCCTGTAGTCTACCATCATCTCTCTTGTCTTGTCCAGGTTCAGACTCAGGTTGTTATTCTCACACCATTTGCAAGCCTCTCTACCTTCTCTCGGTATGCCGACTCATCGTTGTTGATGAGGCCAACCACTGTTGAAGTGGTTTGAGTGCATAATTCTCTGTAAACTCTAGAGACTGTTGTGAATGAGAATCCCAGCAGATCAACAGTTTCTGAGATATTCAAACCATCTGATCCAGCACCAACAATTATTCCATGGTCAAATTCACTTTTAGATAACATTTCTTCCACAAACTGTTGTCTGGTCTGAACCTCTTGACCTTGTCTACATTCTTTTATGCATTGAGCTACTGCCACATGATTGAGATACTTCCATTAACAAGGAGATGTAGAAGCGTACCTAATAAAGGGGCCACAGAGAGTATTTTTTTAAAATCTTGTAAAAAAAAAGAATCAGGTAATCAGTCCCTTCTGCTACATTTCCTCACTTAGGTGCTCGAAGTCTTGTTGAAAGCATACCCAATTCACAGCAGAGTTAGTTTCCTAGATATAGTGGCAAAGATTGTTTAGGAACGTGGAGGACAGAGAGAAAAAGACATGCGATTAACCTCCTGCATTAAATTTAGGCTGGCCTAGTCTGGGGACAGACTTCTGGAGAAGTCAAGTTCATTCTCCTTTTAGGCATGATTTTCAATTTCTATCTTCAGCAAGAAGTTCAGATATATAATATTCTCTATAAATACTGTATATCTCATGTTTGTTTCTTGAATTTCACCTTTTAATATATCTAGTCTTTTTTTCTTCCTAATCAATTTCAGATACCAGAACAGAATGACTACTTATTACTTCAGAACTGCTCTTTAGAGATCAATTCTTAACCTTTGAGGGGATAAGTTGCAGACAAATTCTCCCAGCTCGGATGCTATTACAAAAGATTGAACATGCTATAAGTTATATAAAATTCCTAGTTCATCTGTGAGCATTATTTAAGATGATCTCAAGGACAAATCAATGATGCAGCAGATAAAGGAAACAATAACAGGGAACAGTAACTGATTGGTAGCTACGATTTCTTGAATAGCAAGAGAAGGATTGCTGTCATGTTTTAGGAAGGAACAAATCTTCTATGACAATGACTGACTCTATCGGTATTCCTGCTTGTAAAACCTTTCCTGCTGCATTCACAGAAATTACTGACAGATTGCCTGGTGCCCATCAGGTGAAGAATTACTGCTCCAGTCAAAGAATAGTCAAATGGAATCTCCATAACATCCTAAGAAAATAAAGATGCTGACACACCTTCCTGCGATTCCACCTACATGAAAGATGCTGCAAAAACAACTTCTTGCTCAACATCAAACATCATGGTTGGCTCCAGGAAGAAGAAAGTAGGAGAACATGTGGAGATCAGCAGTGGAGATAGTCAGCAGCTTTAAATTTCAAAGCATTATTTCCAGTGCCCAGCACAGGGAGGCAACCACGAGAAAGGTGTGGCAGCATCTTTACTTCGTTAAAGGTCAAGGAGGTTCACCGAACACTCCAGAAAATTATACAGATGTGCTGTCAATAGAATCCTGACATGTTGCAGCCTGGTCTGCTATGGCAACTTAAATACACAGGAACATAAGAAGCTGCAGAGAGTTGTGGACTTAGCCCAACACATCACTTGCATATCCCGCTACACTAACAGTAATATCTACAGGAGGTGCTGCCTTAAGAAGGAAACGTCTGTCCATCAAAGATGCTCACCATCTGGACCACGCCTTTTTTCCACTGCTGGCATCAAGCAAGAAGTCCACAACCTGAAGTCCCACACCACCAGGTTCAAAAACAGCTACTTCACTTCAACCATTTGGTTCTTGAACCAAACAGCACAACTTTACCCACTACAATTCAGCAACACTATTACCATTTTGATCACTTTACACCAAAATGGGCTTTTTTGTTCTAATTGTGTTCCGTCTTGTAAAAGTTATGCATAATTTATGATTAATTTAGGTTTTTCACGTGAATGCTTCTTAAGTGATTCTGTGTTCCTGTGATGCTGCTGCATGTTGGTTTTCTTGTATCTATGCACAGATGTACTTGTGCGTATGACAATAAACTTGACTTTCAACTTTAGTGACAAACAAATCTCAAGACTCAAATGACTGCAGATATGAGGAAATCTGCAGATGCTGGAAATTCAAGCAACACACACAAAATGCTGGTGGAACGCAGCAGGCCAGGCAACATCTATAGGGAGAAACACAGTCGACATTTCGGGCCGAGACCCTTCGTCGGGACTAACTGAAAGAAGAGATGGTCAGAGATTTGAAAGTGGGACAGGGAGGGGGTGAAGCTAAGAGCTGGAAAGTTGATTGGCAAAAGGGATACCGAGCTGGAGAAGGGAGAGGATCATGGGACGGGAGGCCTAGGGAGAAAGAAAAGGGGGAGGGGAGCACCAGAGGGAGATGGAGAACAGACAAGGAGTGACTGCAAGAGGGGCAAAGAGAGAGAAGAAAAGGGGGGAATAATTAATAAATAAATAAACAAACAAATAAATAAATAAATAAATAAATAAATAGATAAATAAATAGATAGATAGATAGATAGATAGATAGATAGATAGATAGATAGATAGACAGACAGATAAATAAATAAATAACCTGAGTGTGGCTTCATCTTAATATAAGGTGTTGTTCTTCCAATCTGGGTAATATCCATGTCTATCCATGACCTCCTCTACTGTCAAGATGAAGCCACACTCAGGTTAGAGAAGCAACACCTTATATACCATCTGAGTAGCCTCCAACCTGATGGCACGAACATTGATTTCCCTAACTTCCGTTAATGCTCCTCCTCCCCTTCTTACACCATCCTTTATTTATCTATTTATTTATTTTTCCTTCCCTCCCCCCCCCCACCTTTTCTCTCTCTGCCCCTCTCACAATCATTCCTTGCCTGCTCTCCATCTCCCTCTGGTGCTCCCCTCCCCATTTTCTTTCTCCCTAGGCCTCCCGTCCCATGATCCTCTCCCTTCTCCAGCTCGGTATCCCTTTTGCCAATCAACTTTCCAGCTCTTAGCTTCACCCCCTCCCCGTCCCACTTTCAAATCTCTGACCATCTCTTCTTTCAGTTAGTCCTGACGAAGGGTCTCAGCCTGAAACATCAACTGTACTTCTTCCTATAGATGCTGCCTGGCCTGCTGTGTCCCACCAGCATTCTGTATGAAAGTCTGCAGATGCTGGAATGTGTTTGTTTAGAGATACAGCACAGTAACAAGCCCTTCCAGCCCAAACAGCACAACTTTACCCACTACAATTCAGCAACACTATTACCATTTTGATCACTTTACACCAATTACACCCATGTGACCAATTATTCTGCTAACCTGTTCATCTTTTGAGTTTGAGAGGAAAGGGCAGAGCACACGGTGCAAACCCACACAGTCACGGGGAAAACACAAGCCCCTCACAGACCGCAGTGGGAGCTGAACCTGGGTCACTGGCGCTGTAATAGCGTAACGTTACCTTGCCACCCAATGAAGCTGGAGCAACACACAAAGCACTGGAGGGATGGGTGAGTCAGGCAGCATCCACGGAGAGAAATTGACAGCCAATATTTCAGGTCGAGATCCTAACCTCAGCTAGTCAGATTTAGAGGCCCAAGTGTAAAGGACGCAATTGATTTTAATTACTTATAAATATCTCTGACTGTAATTCGCAATAATGAAGTTAACAATTTTATAATATTAAAAACATACTCATTAATTAAATTAAACCAGAAAGGTGCCAGGCTGAATCTTACAGCTCTAAAAGAGGCACACATTTCATGAAGTTCATGCTGAGGATCAAACATCCTGTTTGCAATAATCCCATTTCATTCTTCATACATTCCCATCAACAGCTCCAGAGTTTACCACTGGCTGAAACACAACTCACATTGACCAATTAACTTCACAATGCTCATGCCTTTGGGAGGCAGGAGGAAAGTGGAGCACCCGGAGGAAATCTACAAGATCACTTGCAATTATCACAGCAGCGGCACTAAGGGCAGCTCTGTTAACTGTGCCAGTGCTGAATCAAAGCTAAATGTTGACTTATGCTGGCAAGATTAGGCTCTACTGGTAGATTCAGGTGCACTTTAGACAATCGATGCGATGGCAACCCTGCCATAGAGAAACGGATGTCCACTCAGCTTTAGTGTTAAGTCCTCCTGATTATATTAGAGCATTTAATCTATAGCCAAATGATATGTGTGAAACAGTTTTTAAAATCCAGGGTGATCTGTGAGACTCTAAAAGCTTTCACACTGTCAGAGTTTTATCATCCCACAATGTAATTCACAACATCAGTGAAAAGAATCAATTCGATCATTTTTCCCTATGGGGCTCAAAGTGCTTGATAGTAAGAATCTAGATTCAGTCAATTTTAAAAATTCCTAGCCAGATCATGACCAGTGACTGTCAGCTATGAGATACTGTTAAGAATTAGTCAAATGTAAAGGGTCTGATTATTCTTCCCTAATCCGAGCAATGTTTCTAGACTCGTGCTGTTACATGTGCCCAGCTCCATGTTTCAGTGTCCAGGTCATATGCAAAGCAGACCCCGGAATGTGAGCACATGATCCTGTCTATACAGGAACAGCTTTTGCTTGGCATTACACTGAGGTTTCTGGCATCCACAAATCATTCTGCGCAAGCTGGATACCGTACTAGGGAATGAGTGTCTCTCCAACTTGACCCAAGATAATATTGCAAGGACCGTGACAGGCCATTAAAATCAGCTTTAATATTATATTGCTGTCCAGAGAACGCATCTCCTCGCTGCCACCCCCACCCAGAAATATGACAACTTTAGTGACCTTACCTGCTCAACAGGAAGAGTATCACCCCACTACCACTCACTGATTGCAAATAATACCCAGTCATCCTAGGGCAAGTTCTTCCTTCTGCCTTCTCACTTAACCTTCCCTGCATTTACAAAGTCAGCCACAACTCAGCTCCCAACAATGATACAGCATCCATCCTGTGCTCTACAGGAACCATTAACTGCACATTAATTGCACCAATGCTCTTCAATAGCTCACAAGTAAAATGCTCATCAACAGTGAGCATATCTACACAAAGCATTGTCGCAGGAAAGCAGCATCCATCATCTGGGATCTCCACCACCCAGACCATGTTTTCATCTCACTGCTGCCATCAGGAAGAAGGTAGAGGAGCCTCAGAACTCACACCACCAGGTTCAGGAACAGCTATTACCCCTCAACCATCAGACTTTTGAACTGGAGGTGATAACTTCACTCACCTGATCAATGAATTTTTCCCACAATCTATGGAGTCACTTTCAAGGACTCTTCATCTCATGTTCTCACTATTTATTGCTTATTTATTTATTATTATTATTATTATTATTTATTTCTTTTTGTATTCGCACAGATTATTGTCTTTCACACACTGGATGAAAACCCAAGTTGGTGTGATCTTTCATTGACTCTCTTATTGATTTATTGAATGTGCTCACAAGGAAAAGAATCCCAGCATTGTATATAGTGACATCTATGTTCTTTGATGCTAAGTTTAGTGCAGAGTCAAGGTACTGTCAGGTTGGATGATATGAAGAGGAGTTCTCCTGATGTGATGAGATCTGTAACAGTACAGGTGGTTCCTCTGTGCTAACTTGGCAGCACAGTGGTCAACACAACTCTTCACAGCATAAGCAACCTGGGTTCAATTCCCATCGCTGCCTGTAAGGAGTTTGTATGTTCTCACCATGACTGCGTGGGTTTCCTCTGGGTGTTCCAGTTTCCCCCCACAGTCCAAAAGTGTGCTGGTTGGCAGGTTAATTGGTCATTGTAAATTGTCCTCTGATTAGGCTCGGATTAAATTAGGGGATTACTGTGTGGCAGAAAGAGACTATTCCATGCTGTATCTCAATAAGTACAGTAATAAATGAAAGTGTATTTTAGGATCGTATATGATACATGTAATTTGATTTTTTTTAATTTCTCTGAACTTCATAGTCATACCGACACCCTATTGTCAACACTTTGCACTACCAGCTTTGACTGCAACATCTTATTGTCTGCACAGTCCCTGTGGATGTTAGATTGAGAGATTCTACCCATCAGTGTAACATAATCAATACGTGCTTCTGCAAATAGCAGCAGATCCTGACAGGAGTTAAAGGCTTTGCAAATGGAGGGAATGTGACTATGCAGCATCATCTGATTTACCTGAGGAACTGCCTTGGCAGGAGGAACAGGAGATTGAAAAGGAGCAGATTTATCCTCAGATCATGGTTTGTAAAACACCTAATTTCCTTTCTGCATTCCGCTGAATTCAATCAAACAACAAACGAAGTGTAAGCTTTGCTTAGATGAGCGGCTTGTAAAGATGCTTATCAACATTTTATTTTTAGAACACACTCTGAAGTTATTTCTCTTTACTGTTTCTCAGTCCATCTCGCCTGGACAATTCCAGCACCCAGCTAATATCATGCCTTTTTGAATAGCTGCAGCATCAAAACCCTGCAATAGTGCCCTTTGGGTTAGTGGTAACTAGCACAATGAGTGAAATATACACACAGAGTACACTGCAGATGCAGTGGTCAAATCAACACGTACAAACAAGCTGGAGGAACTCAGCAGGTCGGGCAGCATCCGTGGAAACGAACAGTCAACGTTTCCGGCCAAGACCCTTGATAGTAAGAATCTAGATTCTGTCAATTTTAAAAATTCCTAGCCAGATCATGACCAGTGACTGTCAGCTATGAGATGCTGTTAAGAATTAGACAAATTTAAAATGTCTGATTATTCTTCCCTAATCTGAGCAATGTTTCTAGACACGTGCTGTTACATGTGCCCAGCTCCATGTTTCAGTGACCAGGTCATATGCAAAGGACTCTTCTAGTCCTGACGAAGGGTCTCAGCCGGAAACGTTGACTGTTCGTTTCCACGGATGCTGCCCGACCTGCTGAGTTCCTCCAGCTCGTTTGTACAAGCGAAATATACAGTAGGGCTGAAATGGGCAGAAACAAAAATAAATAATGTACATTTCAAAGGTCAAAATAAATTTATAATCAAAGTACATCAATGTCACCATATACTAGCTTGAGATTCATTTTCTTGCAGGTGTTCACAGTTAAACAATGAAGTACAATAGAATCAATGAAAACTATACACAAAGACTGACAAACAACTAATGTGCAAAAGAAGACAGAATATGTTGATAGAGAGACAAGCAGATAGATACACAGCTGGATAGAGAATGCCAAGAACAACCTTGTGGAATCAGTTCAGAGTTGAGGTGATTAAAGTTATCCACACTGGTTCAGGAGCCTGAAGGGAAATAAGGATAACAAAGAGAAGCCTCTATTCACAATCTGAGAACATTATTTGCCCTGTTTTGTTTTTTAAATAACTCCTTGATGAACATAATTAAATCTTATGGTTGGCATTGGTCACCCACCTCAGGGCCACAGGCGAGAGGGAGTGAAAAAAAGCGATTCCATCATGTACTGTTGTCATATCAATGACCAATAGTTTGTAAAATTGTTGGGTAGGACCGTTTTATTTTGCTTTCCACTGTAATGCACTATGAAAATTCACAATGAAATTCTTTAGTCACCTGAATAGAATCTGTGATGGCCTGTTTTGTATTCTCGGTGTGCCAATCTCAGAAGGTAATGAGTCCAGATGTTTATTGATCCACCACTGCCTTTGTCAACCTTTAAGCTGCAACCATGGCTTTCTTATAGTTAGGGATTGCATGGCATATGATTGTCAGAATAGTACATCAGAAAATACACAAAGCCACAGAAACAGAAGGACATGAGCATCTGGCTAGATGAAAGCAATGGCCAACCATGAAGTGGAAGGGATAGCCTGGAGCTCTTGCTACAAAAAAGTACAAGATCAAAGTTATCTATTAGCAATGAAAGCAATCACATTAATGGTACTCAGTGAATACCAAGACTTTTCCATGCTGCTGGACACAAATGCAAATCAAATCTGTTGCCAATTTCTACTCATCTCCATCTCTCCCTTTTCTACTACTTCATTTGCATTTCAGTGTATGTTATAAAATAATCAATGATAAACATTATGAGCACCTGGAGTTCCATGGCTATCCTGACTTATTAATCATTCTCCCATCCTTTTCTGTTGGGACTCCATTCCATCCTCTGCTCTGAGACGTCTACTCTGACAGTGCCACTGTACTTTTCAGTAGATTTTCCTTTACTGCAGATTCACGCTAGATCTTGTTCATTCATTTCCCACATTTAATCCATCTCTCTACACTTTCCACATATTATTCCCTTAGTGCCCAAAAGCTGTGCTAAGTCCAATATCTTTCATTTAGATACCAAGCTCTGGGTCATTATTACCTCATTCACTGAAGCTTGAAAGATAATGAACTTAACTCAGCAAAAAACCAAATCTTGTTTTGGCAATCTCTTGGGATTGAGGATGCCTTGCTTCTCTTTGGTTCTTAGTTGCTGAAGAAGCCAATGTGACACTTGCAGTTTCTGTCAGAGGTGGGCAGGAGATATTTGACAGAGCAAATTTTATATCGCAGTATGTTCCAATTTTTTTTTAGCTCTGTTAAGGCAGTACATTACCAGGCAAGCAAGACACAATGTTCTTAAGACCTTTTAAAAATGTATAACACCTGCAAGACCTTCTGGGAAACTATCATATGATGATTCAACATGGGAAAAGAATGTTCAGAATGCCATTGAGAAGCTTGGGTCCACCTGGACAGGAGACCAAAATAGCTGGCAGAAGGAGCTCACTATTTTACAAATTTTTCATTCTTCCACCCTACCAAATATCTCCTTCCCCAGTTGTGACAGAATATGCAAGGATCACATTGTCCTCTTCAGCCACCTGAGAGAAAGCAAGACATCCTCAATCCAAAGAGACTGACTAAGAAGAGGAAAAGAACAAAACAGATATAACTCATTTGAATTGAAACAACTGAGTAACCATAGCTCACTCTGGAATCCAAAAATCTTCATGACATTTTGCTCTCTTCCCAGAAACCAATTTGTTGAAACTGTATTGCACTTCCTCCAGAACAAGTATAAACTTTGGTGGCTAAAGAGACCAACACCAGAATAGAATATTTTACACGCAATTCAGATGAAATTCCATATGGTTATAGCAATTCTTCATTCCTCCTTTTATCCAGTGCCCTTACAGTAAAAGCTATTACACACTCAATTTCTTTTTTTTATTATTTCACAACTATGTTACATTTCTGTAATATACAGAAGGAGCCAGGATTCTAAATCCCTCCAAACACCAACAAATTTTAGTAAGAAATAGGGAGGTGAATGATTAAGTCTGATGTGAAGATTAGTCCATTGTGGTGACAGACTGCAAAAGCAGAATCTGTTTTAAAAGCTTTTATCACTATAATGTATATTGTATACATTACTCTGACATCAACTGTACCTATTGAACCACTCTTAACATTCCTTGTTTGCTGGTATATTCCATTTTCTTCATTTTAGTCAATTCCCTTGTTAATTTTAAAAGCCTTCACTGTGACTAGATATAGTTTATTTAAAACTAATTGAATATAATGGAGAAATTCCTATACCCCACTGTGCCAAATGATTGTTCTCAAGAAGATTTCATTGCTGCTCTCAATATTCAGCTCCATAGCTCTGCAAGTTACTTTATTTTCATATGTCACAAGGCCACACCTAAATTAAGGTTGTCCAATTGCCTTGCACCCCTGTAATAACTACTTTCTTTTCATACATAAACTACAGATGAATGAGTTATTGACCACGTAGCTGCTTAACTATCCTCCTTTTTAGGCAGTCCCTTGGGATGAAGAAGACTTATTTCCATTGTGCTTTTTATGGGTTCTGAGCTGTGTAACAAGGGCCCGAAGGATCATTAGGGACACGAGTCACCACAACCACAAACTGTTCCAGCTGCTACCATCCGGGAAACGGTACCGCAGCATTAAAGCCAGGACCAACAGGCTCCGGGACAACCTCTTCCACCAGTCCATCAGACTGATTAATTCATGCTGATACAGTTTTATTTTTATGCTATGTTGACCGACCTGTTGTACATACTGTTTGCTACTAACATTTATTACAAGTTACTATAAATTTCACATCTCACATTTAGATGGAGACGTAATGTAAAGATTTTTACTCCTCATGTACATGAAGGATGTAAGAAATAAAGACAATTCAATTCTGCGGTTCTATTGAGACCAGTTTGGGAATCATGGGCACTTCTATCTATTAACTACTTAATTATTAATTAATAATTCTCTTGCATTTCTTTAAGGCTCTCAGTTTTCCATTGATAATTAACTCATAAAAGAGACATTGGTGAAGATTGACATCTGAGGCTCCATTTTTAGTGTGTAAATGACACTAGATTTGAACTGAATTAAGTGTTAAAATGTTCATCTTACATGTATGGTTCAAATGGTTCTGTTTATGATCAGAGAATGTACGCAGGGTACAATCTGCATACTTGTCTTCTCAGACATCCACGATAAACAGGCAATCCCAAAAAAATGAATGACATAAAATTGTTGGAACTCTCCTATGCCCCCTTCCCCATTCAAGCAGCAACAAGCATCAATGCATCAAGCCCCCCCCCCGGCCATTTCTGCAAAAAGCATCAGCACCCACCTCCCACCTAGCAATAGCAAAGCACCCAAAGGGAGACCACGATCTGCATTAAGCAAAATCCACTGCTTACCCAGCAGTTCGACATACCCTAGGCTCTCTCTCTCACTAACAAAAGACAGAGCGATATTACTCATTTCACAGCAAAAGGGGAGACTGACCGTCGCTGTTATGACATTACAGTCTGCCATGTTGCTTTTCATTCCAAGCTTCTCTAACTCAAGTATCAGCAGCATTGAGAGAAAGAGAAAGTGCGACCGCTCGATTACAGAGACCTCCGTCCATACATCTGCCGCAGCAACATCCTGATGTTCCTTCTCCTGCGATGCCTCAGTTGGCGACACCAGTCTGGAATCGGTTGTCCACGGGACCACACCTCGGAGGCGCCATCTTCTAAGCCGCGCCTGGAGAATGTCGAGAAATGGTTGGCTGGTGAGCTCCAGAAACAGGAAATTGTCCACCATAAAAAAAAGTATTTTGAGTCCCATTGTAGATCAGGATTCAATAGAACCCCAACCACCTTGAAAGGGAAAAAAGAGACATCAAAGAGAGGAACTTAAGCTGTCTCCGCATACAAGTTCGAAGAGGCAGCCACTTGCCACCATCTTTGGTTTGCTGTTAGAAAACATCTAACCATGTTAGTATAATGCATAATATTGAGTGTTTGCAGATGTTTAACAAAAATATGTTGTTGTTAATGCAGTTTGAAAACAAGCTTCCCACATTTAAGAAGATCATGGCAGTTTAGTTATTAGGAGTTTGCCTCCAGTTAACATTTGCCCAAGTTTAACACAAAAGCCAGTTTTCTGTAAAAAAAAACAAAAAAATGACTTGCAAGTAATAATATTAGACCAAAGCTAGAGGCAAATGAGAGACTTGGAAGATCATATTCAAAATTGCCTTGGTCACAGAAGGCAGAAGATAGTGGTGAAGGAGTATTATTCTGACACGATGTCTGTGTTGAGTGGGGTTTCACAGTGATCAGTGCTGTGGCCTTTGTGTACATACTGTAGACACATTGGACAAAAAAGTGGGTGGGCAGATTAGTAAGACAGCAGATGGCACAAATTAATAGGGTTGTCAAAAGATTCGGCAGGATATGGACCTATCATCACAGAAGTGGCTGATACCATTCTATCCAGACAAGTTGAGACGTTGCCTTTGAGAAGTTAACTTTAAGAGAATGCATGCTATAAATGACAGGTTGCCTAGGAGGACAAAGGAATATTGGGATCCAAGTCTATAACCCCTTGAAATTGGCAATGTAAGCAGATTATGAGGTAAAGAAGGCATACGATGCAGTTGCCTTCATCAGTTAAGATGTCAAGTATAAAAGTCAAGAGGCCTTGTTGCAGGTGTGTAGTATTTTGGGGAGGCCACATCTGGAGTATTGCATGCGGATCTGGTCACCACATTGCAGGAAGGATGTGAAGGCTTTGCAGAAGCAACTTAACCTTGAACTTGAACAAGAATGTTGCCGGGATTAAAGAGTATTAGGGAAGGTTGGGCGAATTTGAATTGCTTTCTCTGGAGTGACAGCGGCTGAGGGGAACCCACTTAGAAATACAAAAAGTTATGAAAGGCATCAATAGAGTCCTTTTTCCTAGGGTTGAAATAGCAAATATTATATAATATATTTTAAGCCAAGAGTGGGAATGCTTAAAGGAGATTCATTTGACAACTTTTTGTACAGAGAGTGGTAGGTGTCTGGAATGCATTGTCAGGGAAGTGCAAGTATCAGTTACAAAAGTGATTGAAGAGACTGCAGATACTGGAACCTGGAACAACAAACAATCTGCCATGGATCAAGCAAAATCTGTGAGAGGAAATGAATTGTTGGTGTTCTGAGTCAAAACCACTGATGAGACTGATGTACTATTCCAGATTGTGTGTTCTAAATAAGAACATCAGAAATAAGAACAGAAGTCAGTGCATTGTGATGCAGCCCCTTAATATTTCACTGTGTTTCTATAATATTATTATGAGTATCTGATCATTGATGTCAAACTTTATTTTTCTTTCTGATCTCCCTAACATTTGATTCCCCACAGACCAACAAATCTGTTTCAGCCTTGCAAACAATTAAACTCAATATCCATAGTTTTCTGGATGGAGAATTCCAAAATTCACAACACTTAAAGAAAAACTCCCTCCATGTATGTATAACATTGCCTAATTTTATCACCCTCCCCATCATAGAAAATGATTCCCAACATCTAGCCTCCCAAATACCTCATCCGAAGGAACGTGTTTGTGCTTGTTGGAAGTTAAATCATTCCAGCCCCAGGACATTACTTCCAGAACTTCTCAAGAGTAGTGAATTAGATCCAAACAAAGACGTTCATCAGAGACCTTTCATCCATTATAATGTCAGACATAAAGATGTTTGCTGATGATTGAACATTGTTCACTACCATTCTTACGTACTCAGCAAATGAGACAATCTGCAGAGAGCATGCATGCAGAAAGATCTCAAAAAGAAATCCCGGCATGGCTGATAAGTAGCACACATTCTTCATGCTAAAAGAGTGCCAGACAATGAGTAGCTCCAACAAGACATAGTACCATGATATTCAATGGCATTACCATCACTGGGACCTCGACCTTCAGCATCTTGGAAGTTTCATTAATCAAAGGCTCAGTTGGATTAGTAACATAAATATGGAGGCCAGAAAACAGTTCAAAGGCTTGATACCCTGCAAAAACAAAGTGACTTGGGTCTGGTCTTTGAAGAGCATTTCTGCCAACTTTAAGACATAAAAAGTAGTATTCTCTCCAAATCTCTAGATGAGTCCAACCAAATTCAGGAAACTGAATACTACCCAGAATAGAGCAGTCCTGTGGATTGCTATTTCCCTTACCACTCTGAGCATTATTTTCCTCTAGAATCAGTGCAGAGTACTGCAATGTATAAGCTATCTATCCAGACTGTTCCAGCAGCGTCTCCCAAATCTACGACCTTTATCACTGAGAAGGACAACACCACTATCTGCTCGTTCCTCTCATACATCAACCTGTCTTGAAAACAGATAACCATTCTTTAATTAACACTGCTGCTAAATTCTGCAACTCTCTCCCCACACGTGGAAGTGCCTTTTCCAGGAGTGTGGTGATTCAAGAGGACAACTCATCATGACCAAGGGCAGTTAATACAGAAGTCTCTCTTGATGAAAGCATAGTAAGCTAATAACAAATATTTAAAATTCCCTATAAACATTTAATTCCAATAGTTGACTTTCCTCAGGATGGAAAGTTCATCAGGATTCTGTGGTGAATGGATATTTGTAAATGGTTTCAGTAGATGGACAAATTCAAGGACTAGATCCTCACCTAGATAAATGCCTTACAAGAATCTGGAAACAGAAGAACTCCATTTATCTCCTCAAGATTGTTCTGGTAATCAATAGCTATCATGTGACTAACTTTATACTCAAATCCACAGATCACTTGAAAAATTTGGCTTCAAGAATCCCGAAATTCACGAGATATAAAATTAAAAATTGAGGTTGCATCAGTGAAGTTTAGAAAGCTTTCAATTATCTGTCCGTAAAATTATTCTGTAACTTGAAATTCTGAAAAGCGTAGTTCTAATTTGTAGGCAATGACCCAACAGGAAAAATTATGTTGCGATCGATGATGTTCAGTTCTGCTAACAGCACATATTCACAGAAGCATTATTCTTCATGTACACTAATTCATGATCACCATGTGCAGTTTTTCCAAAGGAGATTGTGCTTTGTGCTGTCGTTTGATGTGTTGCATATTCCTTACTGGATCAGCACACAGCTATTTATTCATCAATACATTTTGACATCTGTTTGTTATGATACCCGAACATACAATAAGTCTCTTTGGTTTTGAAGTGGCTAATAGTTGTTACTTTGTCTAAGTTGTAGAGTGACAGCGCACAGTGTGAATGATGCCGAAGTTGTTTTGTCAGCTTCCCAAGATCTGATTCAGAATCGTGCCTTAAAATGCTCGTAATGGAGAGGTAGCTCCCCCAAGGACTTACTGATGGCATGTAATAGTTCTGGTAATTTGCCTCTTGATTTCTTGTTTTAATGCTGAACAGAGCATGAATATACTCCTTTGTTGGGAGTAGCTGACACTTACTGTGCTCAGCAGTGTTTAGCTGATGCACAGGTGACTTTTCAAAACTGCTTGAGCCTCCCCAAGGAAATAACTTCAATGAATAATTTTCATTGTGACTCACCTCCCATTCTGGTCTTGGAGAGACTTAATGGACCAGATGTATTTTTCTTCCTGCAGATTTCTTGTGTTATATCTCTTGAGGATGTCTTCAGGAAAGAAAGACAGAGAAATATGCCCAGATGCAAAAGCAATGAAAGCAGAACAATTGAGAATGTGGATGCTCCATTGTAACTGCAGAATATGTTTCTAACTTCACAATGAGACTTGCGACACAGCTCAGCACTGAAAATTTGATGTGCTACATGCCCAGATAACTTTTGCTTTAACTGAACCTCCACTGTGCTCTTTATTTTTGAAAAAGTTATAACCAGTTTACAATTAGTCAGGTCCAATTGGTAATTATTCCATATAATCTATTGGGCTGTGCAAAATAATTTACTCTTAATATATCATTTTTTAAATGTTGTGCTCACTGTCAAATATTGCAAATACATATTAGGCCAAATACCTGAATGTAGCTATATCCCTTTCTTATTATCTTCACTGCTCAGCCTAATGAAGCTCATACCTCTCATTATTTTGTTTTCAAAGATGTGAATAATGAGAAACACCTTAGTGATGATGACTAACCTAACACTTCCTTCCTGAAGGAACACCCCTTCTTCCACTATTTCATAAAACTCCTTCATAAGAGGTTATAGGGAATAGACTTTACTCCTGTTTGGCATTCTCATCATTCTAAATAAATGGACAACCTAGATGCTCTGCTGAGGTTGCAAACCATGAGATCACATTAAATGCCCTTCTCTCAGCCCTGACCAAAGTGGCAGTCTGAGCTGTCTATGCCATGTGACTGACAGTGGCATTCTTGCACACACCCTGGAAAACACACACACAAAAATTTTGACAGAGAATTGTAACTCTGCAGCATAAATGACTGAAGTTGAGAGCTGATTCTGGGTAGGGTGCAAAGTAAAACTGGCTTAAGTCTGTTTTATGGAGTGCCATCATTTCAAGCTATACATATGTACAAATTACATCCATTCACTTCTCTTTAATGCAATAATCTTTTTCCAGCCACAATTGTTAAAGGTGTTCAATGCTTTCTTAATTATTTATTTTAGCAGAGTGAGATGATACCAGGTAGAGACAGCAAGAATATCAATCTGTTTGCTCAACAGATCTTAAAATACCCAAAATATTGATTTGTCCAATGAATTGTACTCCATAGTAGGATATGAAGATCAGATCATTGGACCAGCCAATCAAATATGAAGGGGCCATGGTTCCAGTTTGATTAGGATAGATGGAGTCCCTGGAAATGACAATAAGCAACCCTTTAGAGCAGCAGGTAACGAGTTTGAAGAACCTGAATCAGTGGTTATACTACACTTGAGTTTTAAGGCTCAGAACTTATAAACCAAAGTTCTAATGATCAGCATAATTTTACTTGAGTAGAACATCCGGTATTGAATTTTTTTTTTCAAAATTCATCAGCATAAACTTGCCTTAAGCTTGCTGTTGTTGTGAACTCATAAGAGCCAAGTGATCGCAAAAGGAAACAGGGACCTGACATGAGCAGCAAATATATTTCTTATAGAAATACAGAATTCACTATTAATTGAACTTTTGCTAATAAACAAGATACTTAAGTATATATATAAATTTTGATCAGGCAAAACAAATAATATAATTTCCTTTATTTAAAAAAAAACATACACTAACATTTTCCAAATATTATTAAGATGTCAGACACTAATCCCCAAGGTCAGTTTGACCAAGGACAAGGGATCAGTCAGACCTGGGATGGAAGTCATTTGGTATGTTCAGCCATTGCAGATCCAAGGATGATGAGTCCAGTGCCAAGGTTTGGTAGTCAACAGCCGGAAAGTGGCCTGTCCTGGGATTAAAGGCCTGAGGTCGACAGATATGAGGTTAGTATGCCATGACCTGGTGGGAGTGGGAGGTAGAAAAGATTCATTTTGCTGTTTTTGTGAATGTTTTTTGTACGTTGGGCAAGTGGTGTTCTGCTGAACATTGTGAGCATGCTATGTTGGCGCTGGAAGCATGGAGCCAGTTGGTGGCTGGCCCCAAGCACATCCTCAGGCTGTGTTGTTTGTTGACGCAACTGACACACTTCACTGCATGTTTCAATGCACATGTCATTGATAAATCTAATCTAATCTAAGCCACATCTGGAATACTACACACAGTTCTGGTCGCCCCTCTGTAGGAAGGATGTTGAGGCTTTGGAGAGGCTGCACAAGAGCGAATACCACAGACTGTTTGGTGGTCTGTAATATAGCCCCATTAATGTGTTCATACCTTTTTTATTCCTCAGTTCCAACCATAAAGCCTTCCAGAAGAGTTGTACATTCTATCCTGACTGAGCACTGCCGCGACATTTTTCCTGACTGGTAACAATACCCCTTCCCCTTTAATCCCTCCAGCTCAATGGTATCTAAAATAATGAAACCCCAGGCTATTGAGCTAGCAGTCCTGCCCCTCTTGTAATTTAGTCTCACAAATGGCTACAATATCATAATTCCATGTGTTGGTTCATGTCCTAGGCTCATCTGCCTTTTCTACAATACCTCTTGCATCGAAATATACACAATCCAGAATATTCGTTCCACCATGTTTAATCTTTTACCTCTTGACTCTAAGGTCTTAACAACATCTGACTCCACAACCACTCTACTATCTGCTCTGGCACTTTGATTACCATCTCCCTGCAATTCTAATTTAAGTTCGAGTGTTATGTTAGAAGGTTGCTTTTGTGATTTGAAAGCAATGTACCTCAGGAATTGTTGCTAGAACTTTACTGTTTGTTTTATATATTAACAACTTTGATGTGAATATACAACATATGATAAGTTCATCTGCAATTATGTGAACATTGATGGCATTGTTGATTGAAAGGAATGATATTGATTAGCTGGTAAGTCTACACTACATGAGAGATCTACATGCATGAATCTACATGAGAATGACCTCTGCTGTGCCACAGAGTATGAGCAGCAACTGCAAAAGGAGAGACTGAACAACCGAAAGACCAGCCGCTAACCACAACTACCACTTCCTCTTGCCCACACTGCAGTAGAATATGCGGATCCTGGATTGGCCTCCACAGTCACCTGAGGACCCACCAACAGACAAACCCTTTGGAGATTATCATATGCAACTCAAGTGACTGTACAACCACCAAACTGAGCAGGGCAATGGTAGGTGGAATTTAACTCTGGTAATTGTAAGGTGATGTATTTTGTTGGCTATACGCCATGAATAATTCGATGGAATATCTCCATCAGTAGGTTCTGCTCCAAATCACACAATATATTGCTCTTCTTTCTTCATCGTTGGTCCTGAACTCACTCCCCAACAGCAATGTGGGAGTGCCATTACTAGATGGATGGTGGCAGTTCAAAAAGGGGGTACACCGCCACCTTCTCAAGGCCTATTCAAATTAGATAATAAATCCCACATCCTGAAGAATGAAAGCAGTAAATTAAACAAAAATCATGGCATGATTTTAATAGATTTTTGGCCTAATTTGCTAATATGAATGGGAGACCTGAGTGAGTGCAATTGCTGTACACCACAAATGGTTAGTGCACCAAAGGAGGATGAAATCCAATTTCTATGCACTGGACTGGAACAGTCAACACCCTCAGTGTAATAGATTATTTTCTGCAAAGAAATTGATGCACAATGTTAATCTAAAGTATCAGCAGAGTTCATTAAAAAAACACACACAAAGTGCTTGCATGACTGCATATCTTGACCAAGGAATTGATTGAATTATCTGTGTTTTTTTTATTTTCACATTGAGCAACTTCCCTTTTCTCTAGCAGGATGACATTACCTTGTTGAAAGCGCCTATGTTATAAACCCGTCAGAACGAAGTGACAAACCTGAGTCTACAATTAGGCATGAAAATTTGTTGGATATACATTAGTAGAAGTATCCATTGAGAACACTTTTTCATCACCATGAAGGTCCGCTTATACAACAATGAAATACCAGAATTAGTGGTATAAACTCCTCTTCAGCAACACATCATGACTAGAACACTTACACAAAAGAAGTCTTGGCTTTGTTTGGGTCTGTAAGTAAATGAATGGGATAGAATAAAGGTGAATGAGGAAGATTAGATCATATTTTAGGACTTGCAGTGTAGAACTTGGCAAATTACACTCAAGGTTAAAAGTATTCTGGGAGATCATTGTGCCTGGTTAAAGCAAGTTTTAAAACTGAAATAAAAACAGGGGAAAAAGTGCCATCGGTTGCATGTCTCCAAAGGAAAAGAGTACACAGAAACTGACGAATAACCTAAGCTGCAACTATTTCTAAAACGAAGTTCAGGTAGAGAAGGAACACGAAGAAGTCATCGTGAATTTCACTGTTGCAACACTACAGTCTCATTTTGTTAATGCTGTATAAATAATTTAGTATAATAATCTTGCATAAAATTCAAAAAGTATTCACTCAATTGGGAAGAGTACTTTGATCTAACCTCATTTGACACAATCTAATAACTGGCAGGAGTTATTAGGTTATATTAAGAGGGAGATAAATTATTGTTTATTTTTCAGACTAAACATGACTACAGTAGCAGACAGTGTGAGGGTTTCCTTAGGCAAGGTGTCCGGTATAAAGGATATATTGAAATAAATGCTTGGTTGTTCAGAAGTGATGTCAGGCAAGTATGATTTCATTGCCTGGACAGTAGAAATTCTGAACAATGGTTCACTAAAGACTACTGAAGCTGCGGGTCAGCACAGAATTTTCAAATTTGAGTTTAGAAGACTTTTTTGTTTGCTTAAGTCATAAAGTTAGAGAGCAATATGCCACCGACACAGGCCCAGACCAACCAATCCATGCTTTCAGGGGTTCTTTTAATGTCAGAGAAATGTATACAATATACATCCTGAAATGCATTTTCTTCGCAACCAACCATCCACAAAAACAGAGGAATGCCCCTAAAGAAAGAATGACAGTTAAATGTTAGAACCCCAAAGTCCCCCAAGCTCCCCTCCCTCCCGTGCGTAAGTGGCAGCAAGCAACAATCCCCCCCCCCCCCATCACTGGCAAAAAAAACATCAGCACCCGCCACCAAGCACTCAAGCATGCAGTAAAAGCAACAACGAAGACACAGATTTGCAGTACTCCAAAGACTACTTGTTCACCCAGTATTCAACATACCACAGGCTCTCTCTGTCCCTAATCAGGGAGAAAGAGATGTCTCCGTTTCACAGTGAGAGGGGAGACATAACAAACAACTCACTGGTTTACAATGCTAAAAGTCCCTGTTACGTCACATTTTCATGGCTCTGTGGCCAAAGGTCTCAGGTTTCTGGGAACACAGCCAAAGATGTTCCAGCTCCCACGACACACCGGTCTAGGACATCGACCTTTGATCCGCCTGTCTCCAGACCCCCAAGATCCCAGGCCTCTGTAGTTGAGTTGAACTCTTAGGCCATACCCTTGGCATGTCAGATAATGGCAGTCATGACACCCCGAGAGCGAGTCCATTCCCACAAAGAATCGAAGTCAACATGTGACTCCAAGTCAGGGTCTTGAAAAGGACACTGAAAGGAAAAAGTAGAGATATTAAAGATGGAAATAGAGCTGTTTCTGAAGATGCAAGCAAAGTAGTGTCATCTTGACTAAGCTCTGTCCATGCACCCAGTCCCAAATTTCCATGTTTAGCCCATATCCCTCTCAGCTCCACCCCTCCATGTAACTATGCAAATACTACTTAAATTTACTTTGAACTTTGATACTAATGTACGGTACCTGTCTCAGCCAGTTGTTCTGTCAGCTCATTCTATATGCTCACCATTCTCTGCATGAGAATGTTGCCCCTCAGTTTCTGATTAAACCTTTCCCCTGTCACCTTCAACCTAAGCCTCCTAGATTGGGGTTTCCCCACCCTGAGGAAAAGACTGTTACCAGCCACCTTATTTGTGCCACTTATAATTTCAAGCATTACTTTATGGTTCCCTGTCATTCTCCAACATTCCAAGGAAGGTCTGACCAACCTCTCCCTGCTACTCAGTCTCTATTGTCCTGGCAACAACCTTTCTAATCTCCGCCGTATTCTCTTCAGTTTAACCATTTCTTTACTCTAACACTGCAAACAAAATTTTGCCCAATACTTCAAGAAAGGCCTCACGAATGACTTATACAACTGCAATGTAATGTTCCAACTCTTGCACTCAGCACTCTGACTGATGAAGGCCAGCGTGCTAAGTGGCTCATTCACCATCTGGTCTACCTGAGACACCACTTTCAGTAAACGTGTATATAATCCTAGCAGCAGAGTGAGGAAGAACGTGTTCTAAGCGATTTTGACTTTGCTATGGTTGTTGGTGCCAGAAAGGTTGGTTCCAGTATTTGGGAAACTGTTGACCTCTTGGCAGTTTCATGCACAACAATTTCTAGATTTTGTGGAGAATCGTACACGAAGCAAAAAACCATTCAGTGAGCAGCAGTTCCAAGGGCAAAAACACCTTGTTAATGAGAAAGTTCAGAGGAGAATGGACAGGAATGCAAGAATAACTCAAATAACTACATATCACAACAGTGGTGTGCAGAAGAACATCTCAAAATGTACAACACATTGAACCTTGGAATGGGTGGTCTACAGCCTCAGAAGGCCATAAACACACACTCGGGGACACTTTATTAGGTACCTCCTATATCTAATAAAGTTGCCAATGAATGTATATTGAATTCTATTTGCCACTCTGTGGTCCACTAAGTGTTTTAAACACTGTCAATGTTCCAGCTGTGGCTCACCTTGGGGTGTTAGAACTTATGGATTCAGCCCCATTCCTGAAACTCGAGCAAACATGTAACCTGAGGACACTGAGGCGCTGCCCCATGTGAGACTGTCTTTTGGATGATGTATTAACTTGTGCAGGGGTATTCAGGTTAAAGATTACCTTACATATGGAAATCAGATTTTATGTAAATTCTGTCATACATTTTGAAAATAGTTTTTAAAGATATGTAATAATACCAATAATAAAATATTTTTGTTATTTTTTTAATGAATGGATAGAGTACATATTCCGTTAGTTCAACTTTGGGTTGTATTAGGGTGAACACTCAATAAAAGGGAAGAATTATAGCAAGTGTAGGTAAAATAATACAATATGGATGACTTCATAAAACAGACATTTCCAACTTATGGAGAAATCACTTATGGGCAGTTCTTAGGACTGGAATTCTTGTGAAACCCAGGGACTACTTATATCCTCTGCCTTGTTACCTGAATGTAAAAGATTCCTTGTCGCTATTTCATAAAAGATTAGATAAGTTCAGATAATTCAGATGAAGACAGATTACGATTTTGTTGTTAATATGATGTTGTCATGTTGCTACAAATCTGTTGTAAAATAATGTAGGTTATGTTCTTGTGTAAATTGAATCAAGATGGATGAATACGATGGCATGGTCATACGACAGTAAGCATTGCTGCCTCACAGGTCCAGGGACCTAAGTGCTATCCTGGTCACTAATGATATCTGTGTGCCATTTGCAGCCGCTACTTGACACCATATGTATTTTCTCCAGGTTCATGGTTACCTTCCACATCCCGAAGATAGTCTGATGGATAGGTGAATTGCCACTGGTGTTGGAGACTATGTGGGGGGCTGGAGGCAATGCATGGAATTGAAAGGTATATGAGAGGAGCAATTTACTGGAACAATACTCTGTTTTCAGAGAGATGGCGTTGCAGGTCAGGAGCCATTTGTAAAGAACAAGTCTTGTCAAGAGTGGGTCATAATTTGAAGTAGCCAGTGAGAGAGAGAGAGAGAGAGAGAGAGACATATTTGCAGGGCGGGAGACATTTGAAAAGAACAAGGCTCATCAGGAGTGAATTTTATTTGAGCCAATAAGACTGTAAGATATAGGAGCAGAATTAGGTAATTTGGCTGATGTAGTCTGCTCAACCATTTCATCATGGCTGATTGTATTTTCCTCTCAGTCCCATTCTCTTGCCTTCCCACAATAGCCCTTCATGCCCTGACCAATCAAGAACCTTATCAACATCTGCTTTAAATATACATAAGGACTTGGCCTCCACATCTGCCTGTGCCAAAGAATTCCACAGATTCAACACTCTCTGTTCTAAAAGGATTCCCTCTATTCTAAGACTGTGTTGTCTGGTCTTAGAGTCTCCTACCTTAGGAAACATCCTTTTCACAACCACTCTATCAAGGCCTTTCACCATTCAATAGGTTTCAGTCACCCCCCTCATTCTTCTGAATTCCAGTGAATAGAGGCCCAGAGACATCAGATGCTCTTCATATGACAAGCTGTTCAATCCTGGAGTCATTTTCATGAACCTCCTTTGAACCTTTTCCAGTTTCAGCAAATCCTTTCTGAGATAAGAGGCCCAAACTGCTCAGAATACTCGAAGTTCAGCCTCAGCAGTGCTTTATAAAGTTTCAACATTATATCCTTGGTTTTATATTCTAGTCCTCCTGTTTCTCAGCTTTCTGCCTACCTCTCTAAAATCTCTCCTCAGGACCTCCACATCTTATCTACCAATGTCATTGGTGCCAATATGTACCAAGACATCTGGCTGCTTACCCTCACCTTTGAGAATGCCATGGACCTGATCTGAGACATCCCAGATCCTGGCATCAAGGAGGTAACGTACCATCTGGGTGTCTCTATCATGCCCACAGTACTTCATCTCTGTTCCTCTGACTAAGGAATCTCCTATCAACACGACACTCCTCTCACCTTGCTGCTCTTTTGAGCCATTGCACCAGACTCTATGTTAGAGGCCTAATCCCAGTAATTCCACCCAGTAGGATGTCCTCCTCAATAATATCCAAAGTTGTATATTTATTGTTAAGGGGAATGTCCTCAGGTGTATTTTGCACTGGTTGTGCATTTCCCCTCATTTTCCTGACAGTCACACAGTTAACTGTCTCTTGCGACCTAGGGGTGACTACCAACCCGTAGCTCCTGTCTATCACTTGCTCATTCTCCATATGAGTCGAAGGTCATCAAGCTGCACCTCCATAATTGGTTCTCTCAGGAGGTATGGATCCTACACACAGTTCAACAAAATAGAAGTACAATAAAAAGAAGGGAGCTTCGAGCAGAGCAGCCATTACTGGAGTGGGCCAGTGTTAGAGTGGAAGGCGTTGGCTTAACGGGTTTCAGTAAGAACAGGTTTGGGCAAGCACGGGCAGAGGGTCTAAGTAAGTTTCTAGTAAGTTTTTTTTCCTCTTTCTTTGTACATTGGAACCTGGCTAAGGTGGCACTGAGAATGGATCCAGAGTTAGTTATTGTAACTCTGGAAGAACTAGTCTCCCCGATAGCTACATCTGCACAAAGTGCATTGAGTTGCAGATCCTTAGAGAAAAATGAAAAGCTGAGAGATGGGAGATAGATGGGAGGCAGGAGGCAGGCAACTGAGCGACCGTCAAGACAGGAAAATTGAATCTGTCTGTTCTGTGGCTCAGTAGAGTAGTGGAGAGAAGAGGAGTGCAGAAGTAATAGGGTATTCTACAGTTAGAGGAGCAGAGAGGAGATTCTATGGATGTAAAAGAGACACACAGATGGTATTTTGCCTCCTAGGTAGGTGCCAGGGTCAGGGGTGCCACGGAACATATCCACAGCATTCTAAAGATTCTTCAGGCTTATCCTGACTGATGGAGGTCCTTAACAATGGATGCTGCCTTTTTGAGGCATCACTCATTCAAGATGTCCTGGATTCTACGAATGCTAATGCCCATGATGTACCCAACTGAATTCAAAACTTTATGCAGCTTCTTTCGAATCTTTGGAGTAGCACTCCACCCCCAATACCAGATGGTGATGCAGCCAGTTAGAATGCTCTCCACAGTACATCTGTAGAAATTTGTGAGTGCCTTTGGTGTCATACCAAATCTCCTTAAACTCCAAATGAAATATAGCAGCAGTTGTGCATTCTTTGTAACTGCATCAATATGTTGGGCCTAGGATAGATCCTCAGAGATGTTGACACCCAAGGACTTAAAATTACTAACTCTTTCCACTTCCAGTTTCTCTATGAGGATTACCCTGTCTGAAATCCACAATCAGTTTTTTGGTCTTACTGACATTGAGTGCTGTGACAACTTTGATAATGCAAAAATTGCAGTTAGTGCCATGAGTTGAAGTGCAAAATGGGTGCAGAATCAAAAAGGGAAATTGAATACAGAACTGAAGATGTTATATTTGAATGCACACAGTATGCAGAATAAGATAGATGTTCTTATACTGCAGTTAGAGATTGTGGGCATTCCTGTGTTGTGACTGAAAGAAGATCATATTAGGAGCTTAATATTCAATGATAGACTAGGTGTCGAAAGGGCAGTCAGGTAGGCAGAGGGGTTGTGTTGGCACTGTTGGAAAAACATTAAACCAAATCCTTAGAAAGACGATCAGAAGGTGTAGAATCATTGTGGGTAGAGATAAGAAACTTAAGGGTGAAGAGACTTTGATGAGAGCTATACTTAGGCCTCGGAACAATAGCCTACAAATTCCAATGGGAAATAGAAAAGGCATCTATAAAGTGCAATGTAGTAATAGCCAAGGGAGATTTAAATATGCAGGTAGATTCAGAAAATCAGGTGGTGCTGGATCCTAAGAGAGTGAATTTGTAGAATGCCTGCGAGATGGCTTTTCAGAGCAGCTTGTTTTTTTGTGTGTGCCATATTCTGCCAGAGACTCGGCAGCCACTTATTTTTTCAAGTGGCTGTCTTGGAGGAAGGATTCTCTGAGTGGTTCCCCCATGTCCTTCTTACAGCACAGTGGTTTTTTTTTACGGGGCCGAGTTGCAAGCTTGACACTCAACCCAGCACGGATGGAAAGCATGTCTGGGAGTGTCCCGACTGGATTCGAACTCGGGAACCTTCGCTCCAGAGTCCGACGCTGATGTCACTGCACCACCAGCTGGGAGAGCAGCTTGTAGTTGAACCCATTCATAGAAAGGCAATTCTGAATTGGGTGTTATGTAATGAACCATTTTTGATTAGCGAGCTTAGGAAAAGGAACACTTAGGAGAATTGGTCATAATGTGATAGAATTCACCCTGCACTTTGAGAACAAGAAGCTAAAGTCAGATGCATCAAAACTGCAGTGGAGTAAAAGGAATTACAGAGGCTTAAGAGAGGAGCTGGCTAAAGTTGATTGGAAGGGGACACTGGCAGGGATGTCAGCAGAACAGCAAAGGCTGGAGTTTCTAGGAGTAGTTCAGAAGGCAAGGGACAGATGCATCTCAAAGATGAAGAAGTATTCTAAAAAGAGGATGAAACTCCATGGCTGACAAAGGAAGCTGAAGACTGCATAGAAGCAAATGAAAGGGCATATAATATAGCAAAAATTAGTGAGAAGTTAGAGGATTGGGAAACTTTCAAAAACCAGCAGAAGACTACTGAAATGCTATAAGAACAGAAAAGATGAAATATGAAGATAATCTAGTTAATAATATAAAAGAGGATACAGAAATTTTCTTCTAGATAATTAAAGAGAAAAAGAGAGGCGAGAGTAGATATCATACCACTGGAAAGTGATGTTGGAAACATAGTAATGATGAATGAACTTAGTAAGTATTTTGTGTCAGCCTTCATCGTGGAAGACACCAGAGGCATTCCAGAAATTCAACAGTGTCAGGAGGTAGAAGTGAGTGCAGTTGCTATAACTAAGGAGAAGTTACATGAGAAGCTGAAAGGTCTGAAGGTTGATAAGTCACCTGGATCTGATTGGCTGCACAGCAGGGTTCCAAAAGAGGTAGCTGGGGAGAATATGGAGGCTTGAGTAATGATCGTTCAAGAATCAATATAGTCTAGAATGGTTCCAGAGGACTGAAAATGTTCAAATATCACTCTACACTTTATGACGGTGTGGTGAACTACATATACCTGTCTAGACACACCCCTCTGCTGACTGCTCCTGTGGCTCCTCCCACAGACCGCTGTATAAAGGCGATTGGAGGCACTGCCCCTCCCTCAGTCTCCGAGATGCCATGCTCCCTTTTGCTGCTAATAAAATTGATGCACCATCAATAATTCTCAGAGATGGGAGGTGAACGATAGGTTTTTATTAGTAGCAAAAGGGAGCACGGCATATCAGAGACTGAGGGAGGAGCAGTGCCTCCAATCGCCTTTATACAGGGGTCTGTGGGAGGAGCCACAGGAGCGGTCAGCAGAGGGGCATGTCCAGACGGGTATACATAGTTTACCACAGAAGGGATGGAAGCAAAAGCATTAAGAATGTGGTAGGAGGCACTTGATAAAATAGACAAGTTAAATGTCTTCCTTAAGGAGACATTTTACCTGACAAACCTGGTGTTTAAGATGGTGAAAACTAATTTGGCAGGGTGATGGGAACTGCAATGACAGGGCAGAAGATGGGGCCATTAGTATCCAAGTAGCTGCAGTGTGTCGTAAGGTTAGGCAGATGAAAATTACATTCACTGTGTCTTTATACTAAATAATAGTTTCAACAGTTCCACAGTTTTGAAATGTGAAGATAAAGTAAAAAGGAAGGAGAGTGCAGAAGAGATCATGAAAGGCTCCAGATTAGTAAA
This sequence comes from Hypanus sabinus, assembly GCF_030144855.1. Taxonomy (NCBI): domain Eukaryota; kingdom Metazoa; phylum Chordata; class Chondrichthyes; order Myliobatiformes; family Dasyatidae; genus Hypanus; species Hypanus sabinus. The sequence continues at coordinate 35,123,722 of NC_082725.1, read as the reverse complement.
AGGACAAAGGTTAGAAAAGTAAGAAATTAACTTCTGATAACATGGGGGCAAAATTGAAAAGGATGTTAAATACAGGACTGAAGGTACGACATTTGAATGATTGCACTATATAGAGTAAGGTAAATAATCTTGTAGTGCATTTAGAGATCAACAGATATGACATGAGCATCAGTGAGGCGCAGCTTAAAGATCATAGTTGGAAACTTAACATTTAAGGATACGCATTGTATTGAAAAGACAAGTGGTCAGGTGAGGGGTTGGCTCTGTTGGTAAAAAAATGAAATCAATTCCTCAGAAAGAGGTGACATGGGACGGGCAGATGTAGAATCATTGTAGGTCAAGGTAAGGAACTGCAAGGGTAAAAAGACCTTGATGGTAGCTGCAGTATATTCAGGCCTCCAAACAGTAACCAGGATGTTGGGTGCAAATTACAAAGGCAGATCAAAAAGTTATGTAAAATGGACAATCTTACAATAGTCATGGTGGACGTCAATATGCCGGTGGATTGGAAAAATCAGATAGGTGCTGGATCCCAAGAGAGAAAAATTTGTAGAATGCCTACAAGATGTTTTTTAGAGCAGCTTGTAGTTGAGCCCATTTAGGGAAAGACAATTCTGTTTGATTGTTGTGATCTTTTCTGATTGGCTGCTATTGACAAGTGGTGTTCTTTAGTGGTCATTATTTGGACTGTTTCTTTTGACGTTTGAGTCGATGATTTAGATGACAGAACTGATGGTTTTGTGGTCAAGTTTTCAGATGATATGAAGATAGGTGGAGAGACAGGTTGTGTTGAGGAAGCAGGGAGTCTGCTGATCCATTTGGACAGATTGGGGGAGTAGGCAAAAAAGTGGCAGATGGAATACAGTATAGGGAAGTGTATGGTCATGCACTTTGGTAGAAGGAATAAAGGCATGAACTATTTTTTAAATAGGAGAAAATCCAAAGATCAAAGGTGAAAAGGGACTTGAGAGTTCCTGTGCAGGATTCCCGAAAGGTTAACTTGCAGGTTGAGTCATTGGTAAAGAAGGAAAAGGCAATGTTAGGATTCATTTCAAGAGGACAGGTACATGGATGAGAGGGGTTTGGAGGGATATGGCCCAGGTGCAGGTCAGTGGGACTAGGCAGAAAAATGGTTCGGCACAGCCAAGAAGGGCCAAAAGGCCTTTTTCTGTGCTGTAACATTCTAGGGTTCTATGGTTCTAGGATGACAATACAAAAGCAAGGATGTAGTGGTGAGTCATTATAAGGCATTGGACAGACTCCACTTGAAGTTTTGTGAACAGGTTTGAACCCCTTATCTAAAAAAAAATTTGCTTGAATTGGATAGGATCCAGAGGATATTCACAAGAGTGATTCCAGGAATGAAAGGATTAACACATGAGGAGCGTTCGATGGCTCTACGCCTGTACTTGCTAGAGTTTAGAAAAATGTGGGAGGATTTTATTGAAACCCATCAAATATTGAAAGGCCTAGACAGAGTGGATGTGGAAAGCATGGTTCCTGTAATGGGTGAGTCTAGGACCAGAGGACACAGCTTCAGAACAGAGTGATGTCCATTTCGAACAAAGATAAGGAGGAATTTCTTTATCCAGAGGGTGGTGAATCCATGGAATTCATTTTGGCAGACTGCTGTGGCATTGAGTATATTTAAAGCAGAGGTTGATAGGTTCTTGATTAGCCAGGCATCAAAGTTTACAAGGAGAAGGCAGGAGAATGGGATTGAGGGGGATGATAAATCATCCATGATTGAATGGCAGAACAGACTCAATGGCTGAATTGCTTAATTCAGCTCCTATGTCTTATGGTCTACTCAGCAGGTCAGGATGCATCAGTAGGAAGAAAACAGATCAAATTTTCATGTCAGATACCCTTTATCAGAACTGAAAACGAACACAAAAGAAACTTGCAAGGGTGTGCAGAGATTAAGATAGATTAGGCACGGTGTCTATGTTAGTGGCCAAGGCGATTTTATGTAATCAATATTTTCTGGCCAATAAGTGAGTGGGTCAGTTACATGGAGAGATCAGAGACAAAAGAACTTAGACAATAAAAAGTGGGAGTTACAAAGTACAAAACATTCTTATTCTGACTAGCTGGGCTTGTCTTCCATTTCCAGAGAGGAAAAAGGAGAGAAAAATAACAAGTTAAGCTAATATTACAGATGGATGTCTGATGCAGACATGTGACCAAAAGTTGTTGAATTCCAGATTTAGTCCAGAAGGCTGCAATGTGAAAATGAGATGATGATCCTCAAGTTTGGATTGGGCCTCTCTGTTGGAGTGCAGGAGGTTACAGACTGATAGGTCAGAGTGAGAGTAGGATGAGGAATTAAAGTGACAGGCAACAAAAGGCCTGCGAACTGAACACAGGTGTTATGCAAAGAGACTACCTATCATGTACTGTGGTTTCTTTAGAAAAGAGACCACATTGTGAACAGTAAATGCAGGCTACTAGCTTGAAAGAAATGCACGTAAATTGCTGCTTCACCTGGAATGACTATTTAGATTGATAGTATTGAATAGAGTGAGCTGGTCTTGTTGCAGAGAACCCAAGAGCATATACATATGATAGTGTATGGCATTAAATCTTGATCTGATGTCGAGATAAGACCAGTGCCTCTAGACCAAGGGACATTGGATCGGTTGAACATACATGTAATCCAGGGTGGATCCGAATTAAGAAGCCAGACGCATATGACTAGGAAGGAGATACACCTTTGTAAGTGAGATTGGATCAAAATCTTATCAAAGACAAGAAGGAAAGATAAAGAAGACATGAGAGATAGACAGGAGTCTTGTCAGAGAGCAGAGCAGAACTTCTTCAGGTTAGGCCATGAATTCAGCAAGTAGATTGTAAAAAAAAATCAATCCATGCATGCTAAATCAAAAATAGAATATGCTGAAATATTCAGCAGGTCAGGCAACATTTGTGGGAAGTGCAACAGAGTCAATATCTCATGTGAGAAACCCTACATCCGAACTGAAAAGGAGACTGAAGAAGTGTGTGAAGATGTTGGTATAGTGGGGGATGTTTCTGACAGGGTAAAATCATGGTGGCCATGGAGGTAAGCTGTGAAGAAGGTTATCTAGTCATTGAGTTTATAGCTTGTCTCTATACTCCGACTTCATGCTGTACTTTGGATGACTGAAGACTCAGAAACCCATTAATTCCTATGCTGTTAAAACACTCAGGTAGTGAAATAGGTCTTGGAGCTAGTGAGCAATGCTTGATTGCAAATTAGTAGGCTATTTTATACCCCCACCTGTGCTTATCTTCTCTTCAAGTCAAACTAAAAGAATTTGTGCAGGGAATAAACCAGCTGTTACTTGTTTTGTACTTGTGTCTATGATTAATGGCTTCCTTATTAGTTCTTCAAGAGATTAACTTTAAAAAGGAGGAAGTTGAACTACTTGAAAAGTAGAAATTATTTTGTGCAATCCTTCATTCATTCAGACCTATTTGTGTTTTCAGAATTGAATACGGCTTTAGGGAATAGATTGAACTATTTTCCCAGCTAAATGGATCCTTATTATTGGGAGATTAGGCTAAAAACTTCCAACCTGGATGCCATTTTGGTAAAAGTTTTGTGTGCTAGAATTCAAAGTTTTGCCAGCCTGAACATTATGATGCAGATCAAATTTCGAAGATTGTACCTATTACCATATACTACTCAGAGGTTCATTTACTTGCAGGCAGGAATTTAAAGTTACTGTCCCTTTCCATGTCAATGCCCTAACGGGAACTGGCTCGTGGACCTCCAGCTTCTTCCTCCTGTAGTTAATGCTCAGCTCTTTGGTTTGTCTGAAGTAAGGAGGAATTTCTTTAGCCAGAGGGCAGTGAATTGGTGTAAATTCATTGCCACAGATTGTTGTGGAGTCTTGGTCATTGGAAGTGAAAGTTAGCAGGTTTTTGATTAGTAAGGGTGTTTAAGATTATGGGAAGAAGGCAGGAGAATGGAGTTGAGAAGGAAAATAAGTCAGTCATCATCAAATGGCAGAGTAAACTTGATGGTCCAATCCTGCACCTCCAGTTATGGCCTTGCATTGGGTCTCATTTGAAAAATGCCACAGGCAGGTAGATTGAAGAGTGGAATGGAGAATGAAAGTGACATGGGACTGGGTGCTCAGATCAGACCTGTGGGCTGAACCCCAGTACTGCTCAGAAAGATTGCATTTTGTGGTTTTTTGTGTTTACTGATACAAAAACAGAACAAACACAAGTTAATGTTAAAAAGGACTTCTGATTTTAGATGGCTCTAGTAATGAAACTCTCTCTTTAAAATGCTTACAACAGTTGAATCATAAGACGTAAATCTAACTGAAGTTGATCTTGGCTTAATAAAGAACCAGTCATGTTATAAATGAACTGCTTAATGGAAAACATTTCAAATCTCCAAAGGTCTCTCCTATGACATGTGCAATGAAGAAATGGTTCTCTTGCTGTCAGGAACCTATTAGCTTGACTTAATAGGAAACACTTCTTTTCCCTTCACGGACTGGCATGAGTGATTGACAGCATACTGAAATAAAACAAACTTTTTAAAACTATTAACTGAACAATATTTTCTTACTGCTGCTTTCTAGTCAGTTACTCTTATCTAGAAGATCTCCATTTTTAATCACAATTTACTAATAGTTTAATAATAATAAACCACTGATTGGATAATGTGAACATTAGAGAAGGAAGAGAGCTCTTATTTATTTTGTTCAATTTAAATCACACATGTTACTATTGGGATTTAAATAACTAAACTGGTGTGTAGCATCTGAACTGGAGAAAGAAATTAAAACATTTTAAATCTCATTTCCACACATGGTTAAGGGTTCCAACAATCAGTTTTCTACCATTTTACTTAATTCCCTTTCCTTTTCATTTATCTTCCTTTAATTCTGCTTTCCTGCCCAGCTTTTTATTTCTCTTTACCTGATTTGACTCTAATTCACACATTCTAATTTGTCAACCTTTTCTGTTATTCTACTTAAACCTCACATCCTACTAAATGTTAGTTTTGGTGCTCAGAATGGTGGTGGTGGTGGTTGTCTCTCGGGGTCCAAGGAAGACTAAACATTGTGCAGTCATCTGTGGCTTGGAAGGCCGAAGCACACGTGGGGTTGCAGGTTGGACATGGAATGGTAGTTGTTGGAGCAGGTGCATGCACAGCCTTGTGGCGTTGGTCTCGTGATGCTGCACGCCGCTGATTTCGCTCATCCTCAAAGTCAGATGCAGCTTTCCTGGTCAGGGCGCGCCTGGTCACAGCTGGGTAAGCTGCAGACTCCTCAAGTTGTCGAGGCTGGAGGTCTGTTCATTTGATGTATGATTTCAAATTGTCTTTGAATCTTTTTTGGGGAGGCCCTGATTGCGACTGCCATGCTGAAGCTCACCGTAGAGCAGCTGCCTGGGGATTTTTGTTTCACCCATGCGGATTACACGGCCAGTCCAGCGTAGCTGGGCCTGGAGGATTCTTGCCTCCATGCTTGTACTGTTGGCTCTGTCAAGGACTTCCTGGTTGGTGATTCGGTCCTGGCATCGAATCCTCATGATCGCCGCAGAGAGCGCATATGAAGCTGCTCCAGTTGTTTGATGTGCCTGCGATACAGGGTCCAGGTTTCACAGCCATACAGGAGAGAGGTGAGGACCGCAGCCTTGTACACCTTGAGCCTGGTTGAAAGCTGAATGTCCTTGTGCTCCAGAACTTTGACACGGAGTGGTCCTTATATATTTACAGTAAGTTCAATATTGCTTTCAACAAGGAGGAATGTAATACAGTCATATAGAAAAATATGTCATTTTAGACGAGTCTGTTTTCCAAATGATGATGTGATGAGAATGAGTAAATTATTATATGCATGATAATAGATCAGAGAGAAACATAGAAAATGAAATAATGGGACAGAATTAATTTATACCCCTCGGTGATTGAAAGCTCTTGGTGAGCTCTCCTTATGACCAAAGAGTTAACAAGCAGCTTAAAGCTAAAACAAAGTCATAAAAAAACTGAAAATTTAACATAAATCCTTACAAAGACATAAAAATTGACAAAAATACAGTAAATCAGAAACACTGCAAAGAAGTAGTATAACACCTGTTTTGGTTATCAAAGTAAAAAACTGTTTACAACTACGTTAGGAAAATAAGGTGGCTAGGCATAATAAGAGCCTTATAAAAACTGCAAATGCAGAGCCTGAAAATGAAAATAAAGAAAATAATGAAAATAAAGAAACGACGGGTATGTTGAATGAGTACTCTCTGTCAGTATATGAATAGAAGAACAAGTTGTCGTATGTCAAACATCTTAAAAGTTGAAGCAGGCACATGGAATAACCAAAATAAAATAACAAAAAAAAAGTATCAGGTCCTAATAGACACAGGGCTGGGTGAATGTAAAACAAAATATCCTGGACAAAAGCAGCAGGCATTAAAAAAATAGAAAACTGGCATTTTAGAACATAAATACAAGATGATTAAGATATGTTGTGATTGTTCAAAATCCTTGTTAGGGTACTATTACGACTTTACATTCAGTGATGATATGTGCTCTTCTGGTGAAACCTTATAGAGGATTTGTTGACTTTGGTGTGCAACTAGATTTATCAAAATGACATGTAGGCTTCAAGAGTTGAACTAAAATGGGGAAATATCATGAAGTAGAGTTACAGTCCCTGGAATTTAGAAGGTTAAAGGTGATTTGATTATCAAGTCTAGGGCTAGGAAGTCATTGTGTATATTTATTTGTTTACAGTTAGGTATTAGCGCTAGGGTTTTTAAATGAATGAAGTTGCAAACCAATTACTGTAGAGGGTTGAATTCTTTTCTGTGGGCAGCAATTCATGTGAAGTCAATTGCAATTTTTGAATTCTAGTGATCACTGTTAATCAAAGGTAGTAAGTGGTTAAAGAAAAAGATGAGGAGCATAAAAGGTAAGTCAGAGTTGTGGGCTGAATGGTTCTTGGTAAAGAGTCAAGGGCTAGGTATCCTGTGTTTTCATATTGTTACATTTCTTCATTAGATTGCTCATTCAATAAGTAATTATGCAAAAGATTTTGAGGTAAATGATGTAAAAAAAAAAGACTAATCAGGCGTGCCAGAGGATTAGGTCCAGTCTTAGGAAGCATCCTTACTGCTTCACTAGTTCCTCCTTGTCACCTTGCAGCTTCTTTTAACAAACAACAAAGCTAGTAGTGAGCTGTGAGCGGTTTACTGGTGTGGGTACACAGCATAAATGCTACAAAATCTGGACAATACAAGTTTGTAATTCCAAAAGGAAGTATTAAATAGGAATCACAAGAATATGGTACAGATATGATTTGAAGCAAAATTAAAATAAGGAATTAAATATTGTATATTTGATTTTCCTTTTATTTATCAATCTAACTGAGTTGCAACTAAACTGCTTCTTATTTTGTTGATTATCAGGTACAATGCATCTTCAAACATCAACAAAGACAATTAAAATGCTGCTTTCCTTATTATCAATGTGCTAGCATTTAACAAAGAACATGAAAATACGAGTAGGAATAGGCCTCCAAGACCCTTAAGTCTGCCTATCAATCAATATGACCAGGGCTATTCCATGTTGGCCTCAGCTCTTCTGTAGCAGTTCTCCATAATCCTCAATTATTGGAAAGGTTGAGGAATTATCTCCCTTTGCCTTCAATATTTCAAATGATTGGGCCTTCACCACCCTCAAGATCAGAGAATTTCAAAGAATCACAACCCTATTGGTGCAAATCTTACATCAATAAGTTCTAACCTTACACTATTAAATAATGTAAAAGCTGACAACTTAATATAGTCATATGCAGGGTGCTGAATTTCACTTCTAATAATTACAGATTAGAAGATCAGCACAACACACCAGGTTTATTGTAGCTTCCCTGAATATAAACAGCACCTGGATCAGGTGATCCCAGTGTAAGAATGATCATTATTTCTAGTGCTGGCTATGAAGAAAATGAATGTGCTTATGTTCAACTGGCAAGACAAACTATGCAGCGAACCAGGGAGGAAAGTTAATCTCCTAATGCTCAAGCATTATTCACCTACTTAAAACATGTTATTATTAACATAATTAAAATTAAATTCACAATGTTACAGAAAATGGAAAATTAACGGAAATATAGAAGCTATGGATTTTGATCAGCAATGCGAGAAAGGTTTTCAACATTCAGTTATTATAGAGTCTAGGACCAGAGGGTGCAGCCTCAGAATAGAAGGACATACCTTTAGAACAGAGATGAGGAATATGAGATGAGAAACAGAGGATAGTGAAGGTGTGGCTGAAAAGTAGCTTCATTAATAATCCATGCATGGTCAGAAATTTTTGATTTGATGGGCAAGTTCTTGTCAAATTTGTTCACATTGACGTGGAGACATCATTTATAATTCAAAGCCTGGAAATATACTGTTCCTACAGAATAAGTCTATCACAGTTCTGAGCTAAAATCACAAAACTACACCACCATGTAAATAGCTTTTACATGGTAAAACTATGTAAATAGTTTTTATTTCCTCCTCAAAATCAGATCGACCAGTAATGTGGAGAAATTCATTAGTATCGATTCATGTTGAATCATGTTGCATCAGGAAGGCTGATTCACTTTAAATTGGAAACTCTGTCATACAGCATATTGAAAAACAATATTGAACAATCTTGGTCCAATACTAAACTATATCATTGATGACGCAAAACTTTTGATCTGTTGGAAAAGACAATTACTTAACTTAATTGGTTCTAATAATTGAATAAGTTATTGCCTACTGGCAAAACATCCATATTGTTTTTGTGCCTAACTGTGCAAAATCATATTCAATCTCAATCCCTGGATTACAACAGTTTTATGTTAATTACTGTGAAAGAAAAAAAACAGTATTTTCGATATCTCACACTTTAAATTCACAGATTTTAATGACATTTACAACTATGAAAACACATCTACTATTATTGTATAAATATAAGGAAGTTTTGATAACAAGTCAAAAATATTAACATTATTGATGTCATTCAACACATTTTGTTCTTCTATTGAAGTATATTATACTCTCCACTTTCAACTTCTCATCACACTAACAGCTCTCTTTCCTCTTTACAGATGGATAAATTAATATTATTTTGTTATTTCCCTTGCCATTAAATTACACAAATAAATTACAAAGCCTTTCTGAACTCCTACACATATTTATCTTTTTTTATTTCTATCATTTCTATTATTTAATGGAAAACTCTCATTTAAATTGATTAATGCAATTTAATTTTGTGATGTAACAAGGTAATAATCAAAGGCTATAAACAAAGCTTCATTTGTGGATGAGTCCTGGGATCTGTTTTCAGCTACCTTCATTTCATAGAATGATACGGCATATGGCCCTTTCAGATCCCATCCATGCTGACAGTGATGCCTGTCAAGGCTTAACCTCACTTGCCTTAATTAGGCCCATATCATTTTATGCCTTCCTTATTTAAGTAGTTATCTTTTAAGCATTGTTATTGCATCTGCCTTTATCACCTCATTTGACAGCTCATTCCTTATAACCACCTTACAGTCTATGAGGAAAAGTTGCCTCTCAAATTCCCTTAAAATTCTCCCATCTCTCCTTAAATTAGCACTTGGTAGCTTGAAACTCCCCACAGCTGGAAGAAAAAACTGTCTATCCTTGCTATGCTCCTCATAATTTTATAAACTCATTCAAGGTCACCCCTCAACTTACTATGTTCTGGCAAGAATAAACCGATGCTATCAAATGTCTGCTTATAACTACAGCGCTCCAGTCCAGACAACATCCTGATGAATCACTGCCTCGATTACTGCCACATCATTTCCATGGTGAGGTGACCAGAATGGTAAAGATTACTCCAAGTGAGTCAAACTAATGTTTTGTACAGCTGCTACGTGGAGTTCCAACTCTTAAACACAATGCCTTCGCTTCTGAAGGCAAGCATATCAACAGAATCATGTTTAATGTCACTGGCACATATCATGAAATTTGCTGTTTTATATATATATATATATATATATATAGCTAGGGTGCCTAAGACTTTTGTTTTGCATAGTACTGTAGTAATTGTATGTCTCTGATGGCAGAAGGAAAGAAACTGCTCCTAAAATATAATGTGTGCGTCTTCAGACAATAAATCAGAATCAGATTTAATATCACTGGCATATGCTAGGTAGGTGTGTGTCCATGATAGAGCTGGCTGAGTTTGCAACATTCTGCAGTTTATTTTGATGCTGTGCAGTGGCACCTCCATAACAAACAGCAATGCAACTAGTAAGAATGCCCTGCATGTCCCCCTGTCGAAATTTGCTCAAATCTTTGGTGACATACGAAACCCCCTCAGACTCCCAATGAAATATAGCTGCTGTGGCGCGTTCTTTGAAATTGTATGAATATGTTGGATCCAAAATAGATCGTCAGAAATGTTGACACCCAGGAACTTGAAACTGCTCACTCTATGTAATGTAAGCTTTTTTCACAGATCCCCAAGGTCATTCAATGCATACGACCTGCCAGAATTTGACATTCTGGTCTATATTATCTAATGAAAGCAAAATGAAATGACTGAACCTGGTTTAAGTAGCTGAGAATACAACAAGAAAAAAATGCAAGTACAAGATTTTGTACATCTGCAATATTATTGGCAGATTACATAAGTCAGCATTAATGTAGAGCCATTCTTTCATTCAGATCCAAAGTTTATTATTTTTACTCTGCAAGATCATTATCCAGTTCTGTCATTTCTTCCTTTTCTTCCTCCTCCGCCCACATTACTTTGTTCAACGATGAGGATTAATGATTAACATAAAATTTCACTGAATGACAGCACGGGTTATCAGCAGGAGACTATGTTGTAAGCAGATTTGGCATTTGTGGGACAAAAGGTGAAGAAAAGGTATGATCTGTCAGAATTGGTAAATTTCTCCTGTCAAGTGCACCAGGTAAGGGATGAGAAGTACAATGCAAAGGTCAAGTGCCACCACACAGGAGATACAGGAAGATCTGGAGCAAAATATCCTACAAGTTAACACTGGCTACAGACTGCAAATACCATGGTTTTGACAAGTGCATTTCAAGCAAGTGACTCAGTGTAAGAAATCAACCTGTCAAACCTGATATGCATTATCTAGCTTGGTTGATTCTGAAGAAGGTCATTGCTTTCCTTGGACAATTGGCATTCAAAATTTCATTCACTTTGAAACATGTTTGCAAATGTGAATGTATTTCCAAAAGCACTCAGAAGATGTGTTCTGTGGGCTAAGTTGACAGAAGTAATTTATCTTCCAAGTGATGACCTGTGTTGCTATCATCCTTTCAACAGAACAAGGATAGCATCTGTCTGTTCTCAAGGCCTTACCATCCAGCCTTCATATTCAGCAGATCACTCTCTTTAATTCCCCAAAATTCCATGGTAAGGCCATCACAAGACATTTCTCTTTCTGGTGTACTGAACCATCCTGAACAACTGACAGAGATACATTACTTGCCATTTCACCATCAGCTTCCCAACAATTCAGAGTCCAATGATATAGGTACTTGCTTCCAGTTGTATATTAGTTTATTGCATGATGTGTTTTCCTCTAGTTTGCAGAAAACAAACAAGATTGGTGGTATTTTGTAGAACGGATCACTCAGTGTGCCAAAACGATACTGAGTTCCTTTTATCCATCCCACCATCTCCCTGATCTCATTCAAGCATCAATGTAAATGTGAGGAATAGCCTCCTATCATCTAACCAGGCACATACAGTAAAAGCTTCCAGAGAAAGTGGTTTCAACAATTTCAGGTAAACAGCCACTCTAGCCTTCTACTGGACATTTAATTTCTTATCTCTCTCCTCTTGTGAAGATTTCAGATTTAATTCATCTCCTATTTATAGCTCCTTAGACATACTTTTATTATTTAAGGTTTTTTTAATCATATGCCTTCAGATTCTGATGAAGAATCCTGGATGCAAAATATTAGTGGTTTATTTCTTCATAATTCAAAATTTAAATCAAATTTATTATCAAAATACGTATGTGTCACCATATGCAACCCTGGAAAAACCACAACTGTGCAAATACAAAAGAGAAAATATATATTAATAATAAATAATTAAACAATAAATATTGAGAACATGAGGTGAAGAATCCTTGAAAGGTTGTGGGAACAGATCAGTGGTGGCACAAGTGAGATTGAATGAAATTATTCCCTCTGGTTCAAGACTCTGTTGGTTAAGGGGTAATAACTGTTCTTAAACCAGCTGGTGTGAGTCCTGAGGCTCCTCTACCTTCTTGCTGATGACAGAAATGAGAAGAGAGCATGGCTTGGATGGTGGGGGGGGGTGGGGGTCATTGATGATGGATGCTCCTTTCCTGCAACAATGCTCCATAGATTTGTGCTCAGTACTGGAGAGGCCTTTACCCATGATGGACAAGGCTGCATCCACTACTTTTTGTAAGCTTCTCTGTGCATGGTCATTGGCATTTCCATACCAGACCGTAATGCAACCAGTCTATATACTTTCCGCCACACATCTATAGAAGCTTGTCAAAGTATTAGATGACATTTCGAATCTTCGCAAGCTTCTGAGAAAGCAGAGGTGCTGCCGTGCTTTCTTTGTAATAGCACTTAGTTGCTGGACCAGGTCAGAACCTCTAGAATGTTAACACTGAGGAATTTAAGGTTGCTGACACTCTCCACCTCTGATCCCCCCAATGATGACTGGTTCATAGACCTCCTGCTTCCTCCTACTTAAGTCAATAATTAGCTCTTTGTTCTTGCTGACATTGAATGAGAGGCTGATGTTATGGCACCACTCAGCCAGATTATCAATCTCTCTCCTATATGATGCTTCGTCACCACCTTTGATATGGTGGTGTATGATACAACAATATGGTGTCATCAGCAAACTTAAATATGATACCGGAGCTATGTTTAGCCTCACAGTGATAAGGATAAAATGATTGGAGCTGGGGGATAAGCACACAGCCTTGTGGTACACCTGTGCTGATGGAGATTGTGGAGGAACTGTTTCCAATCCAACCTGACTGGGGTCTACAAGTGAGGGAATTGAGGATCCAGTGCACAAGGAGGTATTGAGGCCTAGGTCTTGATGATTATTGATTAATTTTGAGAGGATGATAGTGCTGAATGTCGAGCAACCTGATACCTGATATATGAACCTTCACTGTCCAGATTTTCCAGAGTTAAGTGAAGAGCCAATAAAATGGCGTCTGCTGTTGGTCTGTTATGACAGTAGGAAAACTGAAGTGGATCCGAGTCTCTTCTCAGGCAGGAGTTGATATGTTTCATCACCAATCTCTCAAGCACTTCATCACAGTGCTTTGTGATGAAGCGTACAGGAGGGAGAATGAAAATTTAGCTGAGAAGTATAATAACAACAACCTCTCACTCAATGTTAGCAAGACTAAGGAACTGATTATAGACCAGGAGAGAGAAACCAGAGGTCCATCAGCCAGTAATCATCGAAAGATCAGAGGTGGAAAGGGTCAGTAGCTTTAAACTCCCAGTTTAACTATCTCAGAGGATGGTGTCCTGGACCCACCACATCAGTATTATTGCAAAGAAAGCACAAGAGTGCCTTTAATTCCTCAGGATTCTGCAGACTTTTGGTATGTCAAACTTCTATAGACGTGTGGTGGAAAGTGTGCTGATGGACTGGTACGAGGGGAAAATCCACAAAAGGTAGTGGATTCAGCTCAAATGCTCCCAACCTCTGAGCACATCTACATAAAACGTTGCCGTAGAAAAGCAGCATCCATCATCAAAGATCCTCACCACTCAGGTAATGCACTTATCTCAGGTAGAAGGTACAGGTGTACAGGCAGCAACAAAGCAAAGACCCTCCCCACCCCCACCCACTGTGATCTGCAGTGCAACACAAACTCATTGTTCTCCCAACAATTTGACATGCCACAAGCTCTCTCTTTCTCTCACTAATAAAGGGAAAAAGAGGTGTCCCTTTCACAGTGAGAGGAGACACATAACAAAACAACTCGCTGATTTACAGTGTTAAAAATCTGTTGCACCGCTTTTTTCCCCCGAGTTCTGTGACCAGAGAATTGGCAACAATCTCTCACCCACCAACGAGAGAGGGAGAGACTCTCCGAGTACGGAGCCTCCAGCAGCTGATACGCTGTTCCTGGTGTTCCGGTCTCTCCCACGACACTTCAATTGACAGCACTGGCTTAATATCAGCCTGTCCAATAGGGCTGGGAAACTTCGGAACCCCACAGGTCCACTCGTCTTCTAGGCCGCGTCCTTGGGCTATGGAAAAGAGGCCGGTTATGAGAGCCTGAGATCAGGTCCCACCACTGCAAGGCCTGAATGTAACTCCAGGTTATGGTCTTCATCAGACCCCCATCCACAAACAAATGGAAATGGAGAGATATCAAAGATAGAAATAAAGCTGTTTTCATAGACAAACTTGAAGGAGTTGTATTTAGTGCCATCATGACTCCACCTCTGCCTACGTCTCTATGTTGCTGGATTTTACTTTGTAGAAGGTGATAAAATATATGCTCTGCCAAACTGTGGAGCATCCTCCAGTGATTCAAGTTGGTCTGGAATTACCACGTAGCACACGAGATGGCTTTCAGGAGAAAGAAACAGATGATTAGACCACACTGCCTGCCAGTGACAGCGATGCTTCTTTCCTGATAGGTTGAGATTCTTCAACGCATGCTTTGATGCACTGAATGATGTGCCAGGGAGACCTCCACTCTGGATTTGCTGTCTGGGTTCACTCCTGTAGCCTTCATCTCTCCTGAAGCGGCCCACGTGGCATTGGGGCTATTTACCCAGAGCTGGGGTCTGGTTCACAAGCACCAGGTGTGTCCATGCACTGGTGGCCCTGTGTGCTATCTGTGCAGGGGCCAGACCTCCTCCCCGTCCTCTGTGGTTCAGCCTGAGTTCGAAAGGAGTTCTGTTTCTGTACATCACCAGCAAGGAGGGACTACATGAGGCTATGTACTGGCAGGGAGAGACTAACACATTCAGCTCTCCTCTTCACAAAGCAGTTAGCCAGCAGTGGAAACTGAAACTGAGAGCGACCAGCACCACCCACCACACTACTACACTAGACACATCATAACAAACATCTTGTCACTATGTGGACTTGTATATCCATAGAATATTTTTATAGTCCATTAATATTATTTTATCTGCTATTTGTGATAAGTATACTGTATTTTGCTCCTTGGTTCCAAAGGAGTGTTGCTTCGGTCATCTATATACTGCCATACAGTTGCATGACAATAAGCTTGAACTTGAACTTGAGATGCTGGCTGACCTGCTAAGTTTCACCAACATTTACTGTATTCAACATGCTTCCAGAATCTTCAGTTTTGTTTTTGATTTTCAGATGCAACGGAGCTTTGCTGAAGCCAATGTAACAACACTATTATGTATTGTCCTTGTTCTTGATGAGACTTTGCAGAGGGGCATTACAGTGACCCAGAACACTGCTTTGAGACTACTGAAATATAGTCATATAATTTCTAGTCCCCTCACTCGGAAACAAATCATATCCCATAAGGAACATAATGGAGTTGTAGGTAAAGCTCCAAACACAAATCTTCAAATCTATATTTTTCCTCATATTCCTTGGCATCTATTTTGCACAGATGCTTGTATTCATCCAGCTGTGTAGGACCACCATCTTAAAGATTCATCTGGGGGGGGGGGACGTCACGTGATGACGTAGGATCGAGACGTGGAAATCCAGCTCTCCCGTAAAAAACCAGTAAAATAATGTTTAAGTGAAGAAATGTTAGTAAATACTTTTTAAAAATTACTTATAAACTACTCAGGATTGTCTTAAGATATACCTCCTAAACAGAAGCAGAGGAAAACTGAAGACAACACAAGTTGGAAAAGAATCAAGGCCGGCCGCCATGAAAGAGCCTCAGGCTCAAGTGCATTTTACCTCTGGCGATACAGAACAGGAAACTGCAGCAACATCAACTGTTTCCGAAATAAAGAGCAACCTGAATTGCGCATGCGTGAAGAAAGGGGCATGCGCAAACACGTGTAACCCAAACTACAAATCCCAGCTATGATCGGAACTGAAAGTGAAAGTGAATATGAGGTGGAATCAGATTCTCTGGATAAATCAGACGAAGATGAAGGGACAAACAAAGAAGAGCAACAGGAAGAGGTTGGAGGTGATATTGGAGACATAATAAAAATCTTTGGAGCAAATAATGCATAAATTAAAAGCAGTAAAAGTAATAAAAAAGATAATAACAATATGAAGATTATGTTTGATAAAATGATGAAAAGACAGGACAAAATGGACAAGAAAATTATAAACTTGGAAGAAACAACCGGAGACACCATTGATAGAGTGAATAAAATGGAAGATAATATTTCTGCCTGGACATCAGAAAGAAAACGGTTATTGGAAAAAGTGGATGTACTTGAAAATTTTAACAGACAAAATAATATTAAGATTGTTGGACTTAAAGAAGGTACAGAGGGAGAGGGTCCAATTATTTTTCAGAAATGGATTCCGGAAATTTTAGAAATGGAAGAAGGAACCCAGTTAATTGAAATTGAAAGGACTCACAGAGCCTTAAGACCAAGACCTCAAGTTGATCAAAACCCACGATCAATCTTGATAAAATGCTTAAAATATCAAGATAAAGAAAAGATCCTGAAGGCGGCTGCCCAACGTGCCAGAAAGAGAAATGGGCCATTGATGATAGAAGGGAAAAATAGTTCTTTTCTATCCTGATATAAGTTATGACCTTTTGAAGAGAAAGAAGGAATTTAACACAGCGAAAAAGTTTTATGGGAAAAAGTTATAAATTTATATTGCACCACCCGGCAACCCTGATAATTTTTTTGGATGACGAAAAAAGAAGATTTTTTACTGATTATCGGGATGTGGAAGAATTTGCACAAGAACTCCCAAATATTCACTAACCACAGCCAAAGATTTAAAAGTGAAATGGATTAAAGATGAAGACAGGGACAGTGAATGGAGTTGATGGATGTTTAAGGACAGAAGAAAATTTAAATATATTCTTAATTTTATGATACAGGGGGAGAAAGGTAAAAATTTGAGAAATATTAATCGAGAGTAGTGATATTATTTTTTCTTCTCTTATATATACTTTTTCATGTTACGGGGAGCTGGGGGAACTTCGGATCGATTGCTACGAGATTCACGTGTGTAATCATGGCGATTGCCATGACCCGCACAACAGAGGGGGGTAATGTTGTGTTCTTTTTTTATTCACAACATTAGTAGGGGGTATTTTGTTATTTTTTTGTTGATAATCTATTTTTCTTTTATCTTTCTTTCTTTGCCTGGATAATCGGTGGGGGGGGGGGGAGACACATAGCAACACGGAGAATTTTAAAAAGATTCCCCAAGGTACTATGAAAGTTGAAAGGTTAGGTATTACTATAGATTGGAGTAACCCTGTTAAAAATAATGACTGATTTACTGAATTTTGTAAGTTTTAATGTTAATGGGCTTAATGGACCGGTGAAAAGAAAAGGAATTTTAACATACATTAAGAAAATTAAAATAGATATAGATTTTTTACGAGAAACACACTTAACAGGGATAGAACATCAGAAATTTAAGAGAGATTGGGTCGGAAATGATATTGCAACTTCATTTAATTCAAAGGCGAGGGGAGTTGCAATTTTGGTTAATAAAACTTTACCAATTAAAATACAAAATGTATTAATTGTTTCTGCAGAGTGATGTAATTATACATTGTCAAATTTTTTCAGAACTATGGACTGTTATGAATATTTATGCACCAAATGAAAATGATGTAAAATTTATACGAGGCCTTTTTGAATCTGGCTGACGCACATGACAAAATATTAATAGGTGGAGATTTTAATTTTTGTCTAGACCCAGTTTTAGATAGATCAACAAAGGTTGTTACAAAATCAAAAGTAGCAACATTAACTTTATCATTGATGAAAGATTTAAATTTGATTGATATATGGAGAAGAATTAATCCAAAAGAGATTATTCATTTTATTCAAATAGGCATAAAACTTATTCAAAGATAGATTTTTTCCTATTATCAACGAATATTCAAGACAGAGTGAAAAATATGGAATATAAAGCAAGAATATTGTCAGATCATTCCCCCTTGACAATGACAATGATAATGATGGATAAAGAGGAATCGATTTACAGATGGAGATTTAATTCAATATTATTAAAACATCAAGATTTTTGTGATTTCATGAAAAAGCAGATTCAGTTTTTTGTAGATATAAATTTACATTCAGTTGTTGATAAATTTAAAGTATGGGAAACAATGAAGGCATATTTGAGAGGCCAAATAATAAGTTACACTTTTAAAATTAAGAAGGAATATATGGTAGAAATAGATCAATTGGAAAAAGAGATTACAAAATTAGAAAAAGAATCTCAAAGATATATGACAGAAGAAAAACAAAGACAACTTGTTAACAAGAATTTACAATATAATACACTTCAGACATATCGAACAGAAAAAGCAATTATGAGAACTAAACAGAGATATTATGAACTAGGTGAAAGATCACACAAGATTCTTGCTTGGTAGTTAAAAACAGACCAGATTTCCAAAATGATAAATGCAATTAGAACAAGTGTAAATAAAATTACTTATAAACCTTTAGAAATTAATGAAACTTTTAAGAATTTTTATTCTGAACTATATCAATCAGAATCACAAAATGATAATATTGAGATAGAAAGGTTTTTATCACAAATAAATCTTCCAAAATTGAATTCAGAACAGAAGGGATTAGATATGCCTTTTACATTAAAAGAGGTCAAAGTAGCTCTAGGTTCACTTCAGAGTAATAAATCCCCAGGAGAAGATGGTTTTCCACCCAAATTTTATAAAAAGTTTAAAGATTTACTCATTCCTCCTTTTATGGAGTTAATATACCAAGCGGAAAGAATGCATAAACTTCCAGAATCTTTTTCAACAGCTATTTTAATAGTATTGCCAAAAAAAGATAGAGATCTTTTAAAACCAACATCATATAGACCTATTTCTTTGTTGAATACTGACTATAAATAATAGCAAAAATTTTATCTAATAGATTATCTAAATACTTAACAAAATTAATACATATGGATCAAGCAGGTTTTATCAAAAAATAGACAATCGGCAGATAATGTAACTCGGTTACTTTGCATAATTCATTTGGCACAAAAGAGGGAGGAAATGAGTGTGGCGGTTGCCTTAGATGCAGAAAAAGCATTTGATAGATTGGAATGGGATTTTTTATTTAAGGTATTGGAAAAATATGGATTAGGAGTATTTTTTATAAAATGGATTAAAACCTTAAATACTAATCCCAAAACTAAAGTAGTGACAAATGGTCAAATTTCAACATCATTTTGACAAGGTTGTCCATTATCACCTGCTTTATTTGTGTTGGCAATAGAACCATTAGCTGAATTAATTAGAATGGACCCAGATATTATGGGTTTCAGAGTTAACCAGGAAGAATATAAGATTAATTTATTTGCTGATGATGTTCTGCTTTATTTAACCAACCCATTGTATTCTCTGCATAAATTATCTTCTAGATTAGAAGAATATGGGAAAATATCAGGCTGCAAGATAAATTGGGATAAAAGTGAAATTCTACCCCTTACTAAAGGAGATTATAGTCAATTTTGACTAATAATTTAGATGGCCAATAAATGGCATAAAATATTTAGGTATAAGAGTTGATAATGATATAAAGAATTTATATAAATTAAATTATTTACCATTATTGAAAAAAAATTCAAGAAGATCTTGATAAATGGATGACGTTACCAATATCATTAGTAGGCAGAGTAAATGCTGTAAAAATGAATATATTCCCTAGATTACAATATTTATTCCAAACACTACCAACACAATTACCGCAGAAGTTTTTTCAAGAGTTAAATAAATGTGTGAGGAAGTTCCTTTGGAAAGGTAAGATGTCAAGAATATCGTTGGAATAATTGACATGGAAATTTGACCTAGGAGGGTTACAACTTCCAAACTTTAAGAATTATTATAAAGCAAATCAACTTAGATTTATTGCATTTTTTTTGATGAAGGTAAACTGGCATAGATTAGAATAGAATTAAATAAAATAAGAGAAAATATACCAGAAGATTTTATATATAAGTGGGAATCTAAATGGATACGGGAAAAGAAAGAATCTCCTATATTAAAACATTGGATTGATTTATGGGATAAGATAAATATTGATGATGAGATAAAGAAATCTTTATTAGCAAAGAGACCTTTAATTCAAAATAAACTTATTCCTTTTACAATGGATAACCAACTTTAGGCAATTGGTTTCAAAAAGGGATTAGATATATAGGAGATTGTTTTGAAGGAGGTATATTAATGTCATTTGATCAATTAAAGAATAAATACAAAATATCAAACAACACTCTTTTTTGTTATTTACAATTAAGGGCTTATTTAAGATATAAATTGGGTCAAACAATGTTATTGCTGAAACCTAATGAAATAGAAACTTTTATTCAAAAAGGAAAAATAAAAAAAAATATTTCTTGTATGTATAGTTTGATTCAAAAACAGGCAACTAAACAAGGAATTCATAAGTCAAGACAAAAATGGGAAACTGATTTGAATATTAAAATTGAAGAAACAAGTTGGTCAAGACTATGTCTTGACAGTATGACAAATACAACAAACGTCCGGTTAAGATTAGTGCAATATAATTTTTTACATCAATTATATATTACACCACAAAAAATAAATTAATTAAACCCAAATTTATCTGATCAATGTTTCCAATGTAATCAAGAAATTGGTACTTTTTTACACTCTACTTGGTCTTGTTTTAAAATTCAACTGTTTTGGACAAATTTAAGAATTTTATTGGAACAAATTATTGGAACACAACTTCCACATAATCCAACATTATTTTTATTAGGCGATATTGAATGGATAAAAGCGAAATCCAAACTGAATAAATATCAGAAAGAATTCATAAAAATTGCATTGGCAGTAGCCAAAAAGGCTATTGCAATTACTTGGAAATCGGATTCATACTTAAGTATAGATCGTTGGAAGAATGAAATTTTTAGCTGCATTCCACTTGAAAAAATTACTTATAATTTAAGAGATAAATATGAAATATTTCTGAAAATTTGGAGCCCTTATTTACAAAAGATAGGATTAAATATATAGGTGCTCTGAAGATAAAATTATTGGTTATCTGGGGAAAGAAATAAATATATATACTAAAGCTATTATGAACTCGATGGAGCATGTGGGGATCTTCTGATATCCAGGCATTCTTTCTTTCTTTCTTTTTTCTTCTCTCTTTTTTTTTCTCTTTCTATAGGGATATGTTGGGGGGAGGCGTTAAGGGGGGGGAAGGGTTGATAATTTTTTAAAATATTTTTTTTTCCTTCTGTAACCTATTTGAAAATTCAATTAAAAATTTCATAAAACAAAAAAAAGATTAATCCTTGTTCAAGAAAGTTCATGGTTTTGAACCTCCCTGATGAAGAGCAGATGATGTAGATATCACCATTGGTCAAGGCTAGCACTGTGACGTTCTCTGGATAGTTGGATAGGGCAGGTAGAACAAGACCATCTCATGTGAAGGCAACTACTTATCACATCCACCCAAAAATGGTATGCCAGTGTGTCTAGAAGGACTGTAACTTATCACCTTCAGAAAGTGATCTTAATTATAAAGCTGAATAAAACACAGTCACTGAAGGAAACCAGCAACAAGTACAATAACAGCCTCATAACTATTATCAAATCAGCAAAGAAAACTGCAGCAATGCATATTTCTTTAGTTAATAACATTCTCTTCTTCTTTAGGAGTACATTCAATGAACTACCTATTATAATGGGACATTCAAATTTCAATGCATTTAACAAGAAGAGAAACAAAAACATTGTCAATGTAGCACTCCTTTTGAAGGTAAAAGTTCCAAGACACTTCACAGAGGCACTGTAATAAAATATGACACTGAGCCATTGAAGGAGATTACATTTTGAATGATTCAAAATATAGTCAAAGAGTTAAGTTTCAAGAGGGTAACTGTAGAGAGCTGGAGTGACTTAGTAGAATAGTGTTAACAGCACTGTCATCAGTGCTGGACAGATTAAAGGTGGGGATAGTCAGGACACCAGAGTTACAGGAACATCAGTACATGACAGAGTTGTGCAAATGGAGGAGATTACAGAGATGGGGTGTAGAAGACAATGAACAACACAAGACTGAGACATTGTTTAACTGGATTTCAGAGCAGGTCAGTGAACTAAGAGCTTGTGGTGTTAGCAGGGATGCAATTGGCTGTAGATTAAACATAACAGAAGGGTTCATGTTGCCCTTCAGTTTCTGGAGGGTGGAAGCTGTGAGAATGGCTAGCACTGTGTTGGAATATCCTAGTCTGGAGGTTAGAAAGGTGGGGGTTTCAGCAGCAGCTGAACTGAAATAGGCCTATGAAATGTAGCCAGGAAATCAGTCACAGAGTTTCAAGTTGTATTGATGGTAACACGTAGAAAATAAGTTTTTCATCAGTATTTTCAACATCTGTGTCAGATACAAAGTCTGTATCTATTTATCCCAGGTGATATAAGGTTACCCGGACAATCTAATAATAATCTAAGTTTCATATCAGCATTCTGCATGATCTTAGTTACAGAGAATCATTTAGTCTAGAGGAGAGATGAGTGACCAGGCAAGATGGCAAAAGCCCTGTTTTTATGAGGCCCTAAAGGTTTGTTATACATTACCATACATTAGGCCCCACAATAACATGAATCTAGGTACCTTGATACTTCGATGATACACAATGAGGTTTGAAATATCGCACAGTATTGGTAGCTCGGGTTGGATATTCGGAATGAGGTTTCCAGTAAGGCTGGAACTGGTTGTTCACTGTCTTTAGCATTCCTCTGCCAGAAACAATTATAAAACAATTAGAACACACAGAGAAGTTAACACTAATAATTATTTCTTTTTGTATCCAAAATAAATTGATTTCCATTATTTCTAATTTGATAGTTAATTTGTTCGTGAATTCTCAGAGAAGAGTTCAAATTTTCTGATTGAGAGAAACTGAAGAAACTAGGTAGGAATTAGTTCAGTCACTCAACAACTTGGATTTTTATGTAAAAATTAACAGAGAAGCCAATGCCCAGAACTTCAGTTCAACACAGATTTGGTGCAATTGATATTGCACATAAATGTACAAAATATATTAAGGGGAATAGGCAGTTCAACTTCATTAGTTTTCTCTTCCTTGGACCAGCAATTAATTTACTGCCCTTTGATGTTGTTAGTGATGTAGGTCACTCCAATGCTGTTTCATAAGAAGTCCCTAAAGTATCAAGACCTTTAATTAGAAGGATGACACATCGGTATTGTTGGGATGGCATGTGAAACACTTTCTGTATCAGTTTCTGCATGATGTTCTCTAATTATCTGTTACAATTTCTTGAGCTACAGCCCTTTAGCCTTGCATATGTGATCTCTGCAGTCAGCTTTTGAAGAAACTTTGCAACATACAAATAGCACTGTTGTTTCACCAGTGATGCGAGGGATTCCGAAGAGTGCCCCCAGGGAGTTAGAGGAACTTGGACGCTGACAAGGAACAATACTTGCAAGAAGTGCACTCTTTAACAGAGATCCATTCCAGAACTACAACTAAAGGTCCCTGTTTGACACTTCCTAGAGAGATCTCTGCAGGAATAATATCATTTAAGGAGTAGCATAGCAGTAAACACCACATGATTTACAGCTCGGAGCATCAGATTTCAAAGTTCAGTCCCAGCATCTCTGTAAGGAGTCTCTGTACATACTTCCAGCGGAATGCATGGGCTTTCTTTGGGTCCTCCCACAGTCCAAAGACAGAAACATAGAGATATAGAAAACCTTCAGCACAATACAGGCCCTTCGGACCACAAAGCTGTGCCAAACATGACCTTAACTTAGAAAATACCTAGGGTTACCCATAATCCTCTATTTTTCTAAGCTCCGTGTACCTATCCAGGAGTCTCTTAAAAGACCCCATCATATTTGTGTCCACACCGTTGCAGGCAGCCCACTCACCACTCTGTACATAAAAAAACTTACTGCTGACACCTCCTCTGTACCTACTTCCAAACACCTTAAAACTGTGCCCTCTCGTGCTAGCCATTTCTGCCCTGGGAAAAAGCCTCTGACAATCCACACGATCAATGCCTTTCATCATCTTATACACCTCTATCAGGTCACCTCTCATCCTCTCACTCCAAGGAGAAAAGGCCAAGTTCACACAACCTATTCTCATAAAACGTGCTCCCCAATCCAGGCAACGTCCTTGTAAATCTCCACTGCACCTTTTCTATAGTTTTCACATCCTTCCTGTGGTGAGACGACCAGAACTGAGCACAGTACTCCAAGTGGGCTCTGAACAGGGTCTTATATTCTACTGCAGTTGTACAAGGCCTTGGTGAGACCGCACCTAGAATATTGTGTGCAGTTTTGGTCCCCTAATCTGAGGAAAGACATTCTTGCCGTAGAGGGAGTACAGAGAAGGTTCACCAGATTGATTCCTGGGATGGCAGAACTTTCATATGAAGAAAGACCGGATCGACTAGGCTTATACTCACTGGAATTTAGAAGATTGAGGGGGAATCTTATTGAAATGTATAAAATTCTAAAGGGATTGGACAGGCTAAATGCAGGAAGATTGTTTCCGATGTTAGGGAAGACCAGAATGAGGGGTCACAGTTTAAGAATAATGGGGAAGTCTTTTAGGACCGAGATGAGGAAAAAGTTCCTCACACAGAGAGTGGTGAATCTGTGGAATTCTCTGCCACAGGAAACAGTTGATGCCGGTTCATTGGCTATATTTAAGAGGGAGTTAGATATGGCCCTTGTGGCTAAAGGGATCAGGGGGCATGGAGAGAAAGCAGGTACAGGGTTCTGAGTTGGATGATTAGCCATGATCATACTGAATGGCGGTGCAGGCTTGAAGGGCCGAATGACCTACTCCTGCACCTGTTTTCTATGTTTCTATATAGGTGCAACATTACCTCTCAGCTCCTAAACTCAATCCCATGATTGATGAAGGCGAATGCACCTTATGTAATTCTTAACCACAGATTCAACCTGCGCAGTAGCTTTGAGAGTCCTATGGACCTGAACCCCAATATCCCTCTGATCCTCCACACTGCCAAGAGTCTTACCATTAATACTATATTCTGCCATCATATTTGACCTACCAAAACGAACCACTTCACACTTATCTGGGTTGAACTCCATCTGCCACTTCTCAGCCCAGTTTTGCATCCTATCAGTGTCCCGCTGTAACTTCTGACAGCCCTCCACACTATCCACAACACCCCCAACCTTTGTGTCATCAGCAAATTTACTAACCCATCCCTCATCCAGGTCATTTATAAAAATCATGAAGAGTAGGGGTCCCAGAACAGATCCCTCAGGCATACCACTGGTGACCGAACTCCATGCGGAATATGACCTGTCTACAATCACTCTTTGCCTTCTATGGGCAAGTCAGTTCTAGATCCACAAAACAATGTCCCCTTGAATCCCATGCCTCCTTACTTTCTCAATAAGCCTTGAATGGGCTTATTGCTGAAATCTATATACACTACATCTACTGCTCTACCATCATCAATGTGTTTAGTCACATCCTCACAAAATTCAATCAGGCTTGTAAGGCACAACCTGCTTTTCACAAAGCCATGCTGACTATTCCTAATCATATTATGTGTTACGTACCCGTGACACGTGACAGTGGTACCCTTGTCACTTGACTGGGGTTGAAGCTATACTGGACTTGAGGTAATGGTCTTGTGATGGTGGAGTGACGTCATTTTCCTGCCAGTAGAGGTCATGTGACAGGTTTTTTTTTACAGGGTATAAAAGAAGGACCCCTCCCTGTGAGGAGGGGCAGTTCGTGGCTGGATTTGCCATGTTGACTTCATGCCACTGCGTGGTTTAATGTTATGACGCAGTTTAGTTGAAAGATGAAGTTTTATCTGATGCCTAAAGTTAAAAGGTCATTGCCAGCAGTTTCTTTATAATACTGCTAGTTGAGAATCAGTGGAGAGTGAAGATCAGAGTTCGGGAGATAAAAGATCGAGGAGAATCAATTTCGACGGTGGAACAGGTTCGACCTTGTTTGATCCTCATTCGGAAGGAATTTGTTGACTATTCTCATGTTAATCCCTGTGAAATAACAGAAAGGATTGGGAACAGTTCTGTAAAGGAAAGGTCAGTGCCTTTAAGCCGTTTTGTTACGTAAAATTCTTCGTGGGAAAACTTCGATCTTGGGAACCGAAGCAACACAACATGAAAGAGAGCTTAAATCATCTTAAAAAGTCTCTCCTTAAATGGAATGTAAGCATTTTGAACTTTTGCAATATTACTTTGAAGAACTGTTTAAGCTTCATCGCTTTAAGAACTGTTTAAGCTTCCTTGCTTTAAAAACTGTTTAAGCTGCCGCACAGCAGCTGATTTCCGGTTATGTTAGTGATTTGTTTACTTTTGGGGGGTTTGTTTTCAGTGTTTAATAAACATGTTATTTGTTATATAAACCCCTGCCTAACTCATACATTTATTGTTGCTTGAATCCGTAACATATGCATCTCCAAATGTTCATAATTCCTGCCTCTCTGGATCTCCTCCATCAACTTACCAACAACTGAGATAAGACTCACTGGTCTATAATTTCCTGGGCTATCTCTACTCCCTCTCTTGAGCAAGGGAACAACATCCGCAACCCTCCTCTGGAACCTCTCCTGTCCCCATTGATGATGCAAAGATCATCGCCAAAGGCTCAGCAATCTCCTCCCTTGCCTCCCACAGTAGCCTGGGGTACATCTTGTCTGATCCCGGGGACTTATCTACCTTGATGCTTTCCAAAAGCTCCAGCGCATCCTCTTCCTTAATATTTACATGCTCAAGTTTTTCAGTCAGCTGTAAGTCATCTCTACAATCGCCAAGATCCTTTTCTGTAGTGAATACTGAAGCAAAGTATTCATTAAGTACCTCTACAATCTCCTCCAGTTCCATACACACTTTTCCCACTGTCACACTTGATTGGTCCTATTCTCTCACGTCTTATCCTTTTGCTTTTCTTATACTTGTAGAATGCCTTGGGGGTTTTCCTGAATCCTGTCCACCAAGGCCATCTCATGGCTCCTTCGGGCTCTCCTAATTTCATTCTTAAGCTCCTTCCTGCTAGCCATATAATGTTCTAGATCTCTATCATTACTTAGTTTTTTGATTCTTTCGTAAGCTGTTCTTTTCTTCTTCACTAGATTTATAACAGCCTTTGGACACTACAGTTCCTGCACCTTACCATCCTTTCCCTGTCTCATTGGAACGTACCTCTGCAGAACTCCATGCAAATATCCCCTGAACATTTGCCACATTTCTTCCGTACGTTTCCCTGAGAACATCTGTTTCCAATTAATGCTTCCAAGTTCTTGCCTGATAGCCCCAAATTTCCCCTTAATCCAATTAAACACTTTCCTAATTGTCTGTTCCTATCCCTCTCCGAAGCTATGGTAAAGGAGATAGAATTGTGATTGCTATCTCCAAAATGCTCTCCCACTGAGAGATCTTACACCCGACCAGGTTTATTTCCCAATAGCAGATCAGGGACAGCCTCTCCTCTTGGAGACTTATCTCCATACTGTGTCAAGAAACCTTCCTGAACACACCTAACAAACACCACCTCATCTAAACCCCTTGCTTTAGGGAGATGCCAATCGATATCTGGGAAATTAAAATCTCCCACCACAACAACCCTGTTATTATTATACCTTTCCAGAATCTGTCTTCCTATCTGCACCTCAATGTCCCTGTTACTATTGGGTGGTCTATAAAAAACACCCAGTAGAGTTATTGACCCCTTCCTGTTTCTAACTTACACCTACAGAGAATCTTTAGGCAATCCCTTCTATGACATCCTTCTTTTCTGCAGCCGTGACAATATTTCTTTTCAACAGAGCCACACCCCACCTCTTTTGCCTCCCTCCCTGTCCTTTCTGAAACATCTAAAGCCTGGGACTCGAAGTAACCACTTCTGCCCCTGAGCCATCCAAGTCTCTGTAATGGCCACAATATCATATCTCCAAGAACTGATCCATCCTCTAAGCTCATCTGCTTTGTCATAGTACTCCCTGCATTAAAATTGACACATTTCAAATCATCGATCTGAGCGTGTCCCTTCTCTATCACTTGCCTATCCTCCCTTTTGCCTCCAGGCTTTCTCTATTTGTGAGCTAACTGCCTCTTCAGTTCGTCTCTTCGGTTCAGTTCCTAATCTCCTGCAATTCTAGTTTAAATTCTCCCCAGTAGCCTTTGCAAATCTCCCCACCAAGATATTGGTCCCCTTGGGATTCAAATGCAACCTGTTCTTTTTGTACAGGTCACACCTGCCCCATAAGAGGTCCCAATGATCCAGAAATCTGGATCCCTGCCCCCTGCTCCAATCCCTCAGCCACACATTTAACCTCCACCTCATTCTATTCCTATACTGACTGTCACGTGGCACAGGCAGTAATCCCAAGATTACTACCTTTGTGGTCCTGCTTCTCAACTTCCTTCCTAAATTCCTGTAGTCTGTTTTCAGGACCTCCTCCCTTATCCTACCTATGTCGCTGGTACCAATATATACCATTACCTCTGGTTGTTCTCCTTCCCACTTCAGAATATCGTGGATGAGATCAAAAATGTCCGGGACCCTGGCACCTGGAAGGCAAACTACCATCCGAGTTTCTTTCCTGTCTCCACAGAATCGCCTGTCTGACCCCCTAACTATAGAGTCTCTTATCACTGCTGCCATCCTCTTCCTTTTCCTACCCTTCTGAGCCACAAGACCAGACTCTGTGCCAGAGACGTGACCACTGTTGCTTCCCCCAGGTAGGCTGCTCCCCCCTCCAATAGTACTCAAGTAGGAGTATTTATTGTTAAGGGGACAGCCACAGGGGTACTCTCTAGCCTGACTCTTGCCCTTTCCTCTCCTGACTCTTACTCACTTACCTGTCTCCCCAGGCCCTGGAGTGACTACCTGACTATAAGCTCCTCTCTATCACCTCCTCGCTCTCCCTGACCAGACAAAGGTCATCGAGCTGCACATTCAGTTACCTAAAACGGTCCCTAAGGCGCTGCAGCCTGACACACCTGGCGCAGATGTGGTGATCCAGGAGGCTGTACTGGTTAAGTTATTTCACAAACAACAGAAAATCTGCATATGCTAGAAATCCGAGCAACATACAGAAAATGCTGGCGGAACTCAGCGGACCAGGCAGCATCTATAGGGAGAAGCGTTGTCGATGTTTCAGTCTGAGACCCTTCGTCAGGACTAACCGAAAGGAAAGATAGTAAGAGATTTGAAAGTCTTGGGGGAGAGGGGGAAATACGAAATGATAGGAGAAGAGCGGAGGGGGTGGGATGAAGCTAAGAGCTGGAAAGCTGATTGGCGAAAGTGATACAGAGCTGGAGAAGGGAAAGGATCATGGGACGGGAGGCCTCGGGAGAAAGAAGGGGGGGGGAACACCAGAGGGAGATGGAGAACATGCAAACAACTAAATATGTCAGGGATGGGGTAAGAAGGGGAGGAGGGGCATAACAGAAGTTAGAGAAGTCAATGTTCATGCCATCAGGTTGGAGGCTACCCAGCCGGTATATAAGGTGTTGTTCCTCCAACCTGAGTTTGGATTCATTTTGACAATCCAGACAATATGTCTGGATAGACATATCAGAATGGGAATGGGACGTGGAATTAAAATGTGTGGCCACTGGGTGATCCTGCTTTTTCTGGCGGACCGAGCGTAGGTGTTCAGCGAAACGGTCTCCCAGTCTGCGTCGGGTCTCACAAATATATAAAAGGCCACACCGGGAGCACCGGACGCAGAATACCACACCAGCCGAGTCACAGGTGAAGTGTCGCCTCACCTGGAAGGACTGCCTGGGGCCCTGAATGGTGGTGAGGGAGGAAGTGTAAGGGCAGGTGAGGCACTTATTCCGTTTACAAGGATAAGTGCCAGGAGGGAGATCGATAGGAAGGGATGGGGGTGACGAGTGGACAAGGGAGTCGCGTAGGGAGCGATCCCTGTGAAAAGCAGAAAGAGGGGGGGAAGGGAAAAATGTGCTTGGTAGTGGGATCCCGTTGGAGGTGGCGAAAGTTACGGAGAAATGGAGAAACCACCATTTGCCTTGAAGTCCAGCACTGATGCCACTACACCTCCAACCGGACCTTCTACCTTATACTTCCTCCTCCCCTCCCTACACCTTCTTAGTCTGACTTCTCATCTTTTTTCTACAATCCTGATTGATCTCAGCCCAAAACTTTGACTGTTCACTCTTTTCCATAGATGCTACCTGGCCTACTGAGTTCCTCCAGCACGTTGTGTTTCTTGGCTAGGATAATTGGTCATTGTAAATTTTCTTGTGATTAGGTCAGGGTTAACTGGGGGGAGTTGTCAGGGGTTGCTAGTGGTGAGGCTCAAAGGACCAGAAAGGCCTTTTCCAAGCAGTATCTCTAAATGAATTAATAAATTCTATGATTTGCAGTGAAGACACACATGTGTGACTATATTGAGATCACAGCACATCACATACCTCAGCAAGGACAAATAATGCAGTTCAATGAGGTTGATTTGGCAAGTAAGGTGGAAATAAATTCAAAGGGTTTCTACGATTATATTAATAACAAAAGGGTAGTGAGGGATAAAATTGGTCCCTTAGAGAATCAGAGTGGACAGCTATGTGTGGAGCCAAAAGAGATGGGAGAGATTTTGGACAATTTCTTTTCTTCGGTATTCACTAAGGAGAAGGATATTGAATTGTGTAAGGTAAGGGTAACAAGTAGGGTAGTTATAGAAGCTATGATGATTAAAGAAGAAGTACTGGCGCTTTTAAAGAATATAAAAGTGGATAAGTTTCCAGATCCTGACAGGATTTCCCTAGGACCTTGAGGGAAGTTTGTGTAGAAATAGCAGGGGCTCTGACAGAAATATTTCAAATGTCATTAGAAATGGGGATGGTGCCGGAGGATTGGCGTATTGCTCATGTGGTTCCATTGTTTAAAAGGGGGTTTAAGAGTAAACCTAGCAATTATCAGCCTGTAAGTTTGATGTCAGTGGCGGGTAAATTAATGGAAAGTATTCTTAGAGATGGTATATATAATTATCTGGATAGACAGGGTCTGATTAGGAACAGTCAACATGGATTTGTGCGTGGAAGGTCATGTTTGACAAATCTTATTGAATTTTTTGAAGAGGTTAATAGGAAAGTTGACAAGGGTAAAGCAGTGGAGGTTGATAATATGGACTCCAGTAAGGCCATTGACAAGGTTCCGCACAGAAGGTTAGTTAGGAAGGTTCAATCATTAGGTATTAATATTGAAGTAGTAAAATGAATTCAACAGTGGCTGGATGGGAGATGCCAGAGAGTAGTGGATAACTGTGTCAGGTTGGAGGCCGGTGACTAGTGGTGTGCCTCAGGGATCTGTACTGGGTCCAATGTGTTTGTCATATACATTAATGATATACATTAATGATGATGGGGTGGTAAATTGGATTAGTAAGTATGCAGATAATACTAAGATAGTTGGTGTTGTGGATAATGAAGTAGGTTTTCAAAGCTTGCAGAGAGATTTAGGCCAGTTAGAACAGGGGCTGAGTGATGGCAGATGGAGTTTAATGCTGGTAAGTGTGAGGTGCTACATTTTGGTAGGACTAAACAAAATAGGACATGCACAGTAAATGGTAGGGCATTAAGGAATAGAGAGGGTACAGAGGAGATTTACCAGAATGTTTCCTGGACTTTCAGCACCTAAGTTACAGAGAAAGGTTGAACAAGTTAGGTCTTTATTCTTTGGAGCATAAAAGGTTGAGGGGGACTTGATAGAAGTATTTAAAATTATGAGGGGGATAGATAGAATTGATGTGGATAGGCTTTTTCCATTGAGAGTAGGGGGAGATTCAAACAAGAGGAGATGAGTTGAGAGTTTGGGGGCAAAAGTTTGGGAGTAACACGAGGGGGAGCTTCTGTACTCAGAGAGTGGTAGCTGTGTGGAACATGTGTTATGGGCTGAGTGCGGGTCGGTGGGACTAGGTGAGAGTAAGCGTTCGGCATGGACTAGAAGGGCCGAGCTGGCCTGTTTCCGTGCTGTAATTGTTATATGGTTATCTTGTAATTGTTGGCTCTTTAAGTAGCACAGTCTTGGGGAAATGAGGATAGTAAACCCCAAATTGCTTAGAAATTGGATCCATATTACATGAAGAACCTGCAAAATAAAATAACACAGCATGTTTTAAACAGTTTAGGGCCACTTCTGATGGAAATCCTGCCCATTGTACTCTTAGGCTAATATTTCTGGGTAGTTAACCCTGGCATGCATGTCATTTTGTATGTCATCAACATACACAGGAGTATCTCTAAAATCATTGTTTTCAAACTTGAGAGGGTGCGATATATGATGGAGACATAATCTGAGTGTTGCAGCACTTCGGACATCTGTTTAAATTCATTGATTCACTTTTTAGGATGTAGGCGTTACTGGAAAGGCCAGCATTTATTGTACATCCCACATTCCAGGGCCCAATTGGCCATTATTTTGCATAAATAAAAGATAAACTAACATTGCTATGGGCTTGGTATTCGCAGAGAAGTCAGATCAGGTAAGGATACCAGATTTCGTGCTCCAACGGACATTACTAAACCACTTTCTTTTTTTTGGTTTTGTCAAATGTAACTGCTTTGAAGTGGTACTGCCCTGTGAATAGCACAACACATCGATGCATCAGGAAATGGTGAAATCCTATTTCCAGACATTTTCCCCTGCTTATGAGAATGCTGCCGACTGGCACATTCTTGGCTGCAGGAGTATGTGCTGAGGGACACCCTGAAACTTGGTGCAGCCACCGCAAGGGCCCGGTGGGGAAGGACCACAGTCTAGAGTTCTTCTCCCGCAGGAGTTGAGGGGTAGGGGGAGCAGGGTGTATACCCCTCAACAAGTGTATGTAAATATGAAGTTACAGAGTGCCACCTGGGTGGCTAAAAGTGTGGAAATGTAAAGACCGAATGGAAACATTTGCAAAGGACTGAGAGTCATTGAATGGTTTATTGTACATAATTTTATTTTTGAATAAAGTATATTTTGTTTAAAAAAAATTATATCAATATTCACTCCCACCATAGTCTAGCTATGACTTTAAGCATCTCTGTTGAAAATGTCTCCATCATCTCTCCCGTGTCAGAAAGAAGAAAACCAAAGTTTGTACGCTTTCTGTAAAACTGAGGGTTTGCCACCCCTCGTGATGTCAACACCTTCACTCCTCCACGATAATGAAATGTTGCTAAAGCACAGCCATTCAAAAACCAGTGAACTAACAAATGAGGAGCAAATTAACCACCACTGCGTCAATGCATTGATGAAGCATGGACCATCAATAAATTAGTAAATTAGCAGGAAGCGTCTGCCAAAAGTAAAGTGAATTATTAAATTGAATGGTACAGTAGTCACATCATCAATGTCAACAAATTAATGAAGTAGTTGGCACCAATGAATTAATAAATTAATTGTCCAGTGAGTGTATCAACAAGTCAATGAAGCAACAAATCAATGCATTAATAAAATAACAGGCACCAGTGAATTACTAATCTCTTTACATTGCCCGCACTGACTTTCGCTGACTTCACTGCCATTTATTTTTATGCAAGTTTCAATATTTGCAATAAACTTCCCAGCAATAGTGGCAAGCTAAAAAAAAGATAAAAGCTGCTAATATTTCATAGAGCAAATAACATTTTAATTCTCTTAGAATTAGGCCATTCAGCCCATCGAAACTGCTCCACCATTCTCATGTTGCCTGGATTGGGGAGGTATGAGAATAGGTTGAGTGAACTCGGCCTTTTCTCCTTGGAGCAACAGAGGATGAGAGGTGACCTGATAGAGGTGTTCAAGATAATGAGAGGCATTGATCATGTGGATAGTCAGAGGCTTTTTCCCAGGGCTGAAATGACTAGCTCAAAAGGGCATAGTTTTAAGGTGCTTGGAAGTATGTACAGAGGAGATGTCAGGGGTAAGTTTCTTTACACAGAGAGTGGTGAGTGTGTGGATTGAGCTGCCGCTGCCAGTGGTGGAGGCGGAAATGATAGGGTCTTCTAAGAGACTCCTGGATGGATACATGGAGCTAAGAAAAGTAGAGGGCTATGGGTAAGCTTAGGTAATTCTAAGGTAAGGACATGTTCGGCATAGCTTTGTGAGCTGAAGTGCCTGTATTGTGCTGCAGGTTTTCTATATCTCTATTCCATCAAGATTAGTTTATTATTCCCCTCTACCTCAAGCTCCTGTCTTCTCACTTTAACTTTGGACGCTCAGATTAATCAACCATATCATTTACTGGGGCGGCTTTTTTTGAAAAGAAACAGTAGAAAGATAAATGGGTGATAGGATATGCTCAAATATTTGGGATAAAATATCAAAGTGTGTCTCAGTGTCAAAATTGAAATTATGGATCACTTAGCTAAGAGAGGGAAATAATTTATATTCACATAAAACTTTTAATTTCTTCAACAGCACATCACAACCAGCAGATCACTATAGGACTGAAACTGCTGTTGAGGGATAAAGAAAGGAGCAAGGTTTATGATAAAAGGAGGGGAAATTCATCTGCATTTGCAATAATGTGGGAAGCCAGAACATTAAAGGAGGAGCACTTTACTCACTTCGTATGGAAAGGATGAAATTAAAATGAAGCTGGATGAAAAGCATGAACAGAAGAAATTCTGGAGATGCTGGAGATCCAGACTCAGCAGGTCAGGCAGCATCTGTGGAAAGGAATAAAGAGCCAGCATTTAGGGCTGACATCCTTTGGACCCAACGTTTCAGGCAGAGTCCTGAAAAAGTCGACTTTTTAATTCTTTTCCATAGATGCTGTCTAACCTATGGTGTTCTTCCAGCATTTTGTGGATGAAAGGCAAGTTGACAATCATGATCTCATCCTATACAGGTCATGTGACCACAGGCTGGAAAAGCTTTACTTCCCTTGAGTTATGGATATTAAACCAAATCATCATGGAAACCATGAACTGCCATAAGGTCTTAATTGCCCTGGAATTCTGAAGAGGTCCTTGTTTGTCAATACAGTCAACAGAGTTCGCACTCATTGAATTATTAAGGTGCGATCTGGAGTGGATGAAGAATGCCTGCACCCACATATAAAGAAATTAACAACCTGGCTCTTTAGATATTAAATTTTGTCAATCCAGCACTCGGGCTATTTACAATCTCCCCAATACTGCCAAAAGTATTCTAAATGAAAGCATGAAATCTATTAAGAGAAGTCCTTTGACTAGTAGTATGCCTGAGGAATCACCTCTATCAATGATCGGAATAATCATATGGTAAACTGGGTCAACATATCTGTGGATGACACCAAGATTGAGGGCATAATGGACAGCAAGGAAGACTGCCTAAGCATGCAGCGGAATCTGGACTGGTTGGAACAATAGCAGAAGAAATTTAATGCAGCCATATTGCATTTTGGAAGGACGAAGCAGGGTAGGACTTACACAGTCAATGGTCAGGTACTGTGGAGTGCAGTAGAACAGAGCGATCTGGGAATATAGATCCACAATCCCTTGGAAATGGTACCATAGGTAGAAAGAGTCATAAAGAGAGCTTTTGGTACATTGGCCTTCATACAACAAAGTATCGAGTACAGGAGTTGGGATGCTATGTTGAAATTGTATAAGATATTGGTGAGACCTGATTTGGAGTATTATGGGCAGTTCTGGTCACCTACCTGCAGGAAAGATATCAATGAGATTGAATGGGTGCAAAGAATATTTACAAAGATGTTGTCAAGACTTCAGGACTTGAGGACCTGAATTATAGGGATAGGTTGAATAAGCTAGGATTTTATTCTCTGGCGTGTAGAAGAATCGAGGGATTTTATAGAGGGGTGTGTGTGTGTATATATATATATATATATATATAATGCAAGCAGGTTTTTTCCGCTGAGGATGTGTGAGACCAGAAGTATAGATCATGGGAAGGGTGAAAGATCAAAGAAGGGGGTACTTCTTCACTAAGAGGGTGGTGACAGTGAGCAACAAGCTGCCTGTGGAAGTGTTGGATGCGGGTTTGATGTCAACATTTAAGAGAAATTTGGGTCAGTACATGGATGGGGGCATATGGAGAGTTATAGTGCAGGAAAAATGAATCTGGATAGAATATCAGGTCAGCATGGACTAGCTGAGCAGAAGGACCTGTTTCTGTGACTCGGTAAGATGCACCTTTCCTCATAGCTGTCCCTGGTTTAAAAGCAGTGCATGTTCGAAGTCAAAATGCTCACATTTGTAAAGCTCATTCTTAGATCCCTGCCCAAAGGAAATTGCCCTTAGCGTATCATAATACAACCAGTGCCCCAATAGCTATAGCAATATCTACTTGCTATTTATTCCTAGAGAAGGCAGAGGAACCTTCTGATTGTGGGAAATGCAAGAGAACATGTAAGAAAGAAATCAGGAGGGCTAAAGAAGGCCTGAGGGTTTTTTTTTGCAAAGGGCACTTAGAGCAGGAAGACGTCAGGAGGATGTTCTTTAGGGAGTGGGTGACCTCTTTGATTATCTGCACTACTGGACATCCTGCTGTTCAATGGGACCCCACTTCCAGAAGTGAACACAAAAGGCGCTTTCACTAACAGTCTTATTCCTCACTTACCAGAGAATCATTCTGAGCAAAGAAGTGAGCATCAGATGTCGCATCAATTATGTCTCAGCAGACACAGGATGCAAAGTTTCCAGAGTCATATTCCCAACAGTGAGATTGTCTTTGGCTTTGAGAGCATGCAGAAATTTGTATGGTTTACTAATTGAGGTATGGTCTTCACTTCCATTGATTCATGTTGAACAAGGCACTTACTTCTTATTCCTGCATTGTAGATGTCTAGACGACTAAAATTAAAAATTATTTCTTGGTGAATCATTTCTTTAGAACCTTGTGCATACTCCTCTGCTATTTCTGCAGTATTCTGCCAGCCACTTCCAATCAGTGTAGTTTGCACCCACCCTTACTGACACCAGCTAGAAGAGTGGGCTGGTGTGACCCACTAAAGGCCACATCCTAAGAATAGATCTGTGAGGAAAGGTGTGCATCTTATTTCCTTCAGGAATCTTCCTCCTGTTTTCCCACTCATGTAGTGTAGATAGAACCACTACACATTTTCAGCAAGATTTCTTTTACTGTTTCTAGCAATTTACTGCAAGTTTGATTCTGAATTTGCTGAAACCATTGGGAGACTTGGTTTAAAGAACCTTGGTCTTTAAGAGACAATGACGTCCTTGTTAAGAAAAAAAAAGTAAGTGCATAGCAGGTATAGTCAGGTAAGAAGAAACGATATACTCATGAAGTATAAGAAATGCATGAGAACATGTAAGAAAGAAATCAGAAAAGCTAAAGAAGGCATGACGTTATTCTAGCAGACAAGGTGAAGGAGAATCCTAAGGGATTCTACAAATATGTTAAGAGCAAAAGGATTACAAGGGACAATATTGGTCCTCTAGAACATCAGAATAGTAATCTATTCATGGAACGTTTGAGGGGCCCTATCAGAGATACTTAAATCATCCTCAGCAACAAGTGAGGTACCAGAGGACTGATGAATAGCTAATGCTAATGTTCTTTAAGAAAGGCTCTAAAGTTAAACTAGGAAATTAATAGGCCGCTGAGCCTGACATCGGTAGTGGGAACGTTACTGGGAGGTATTCTAAGGGACCGGATATATGAGTATTTAGATAGACATGGACTGATTAGGGATAGTCAATATGGCTTAGTGCATGGCAAGTCATGTCTAGTCAATCACTTAGAGTTTTCTGAGGGTTACCAGAAAAGTTGATGAAGACAATACAGTGGATGTTGTCTACATGGATTTTAGCAAGGCACTGGACAAGCTCCCAAATGGGAGGTTGATCATGAAGTTTCAGTCACTTGGCATCCAAGATGAAGTAGTAAATTGGATTAGACATTGGCTTTGTGGGAGAAGCCAGAGAGTGGTAGTAGATGATTGCCTCTTTGACTGGAGGCCTATGACTAGGAACTGGTGTTGTGTCTGTTGTTGGTTGTCATCTATATCAGTAATCTGGATCATAATGTGGTTAACTGGAACAGCAAATTTGTGGACAACACCCAGACTGGGTGTGTAGTGGCCAGCGAGGAAGACTACCAGAGCTTGGAGCAAGATCTAGACCAACTAGAAAAATGGGCTAAAAAATGGCAGATGGAATTTAATACAGACAAGTGCGAGGTGTTGCACCTCAGTAGGACCAAACAGGACAGGTCTTATACAGTGAATGGTGGGGTACAGAGGAGTGCAGTAGAACAAAGAGATCTTGGAATACATACCATTATTCATTGGCACAGGTAGAAAGGGTAGTAACGAAAGCTTTTAGCACATTGACCTTCATGAATCAAAGTGTTCAGTACAGGAAATGGGATGTTATTTTGAAGTTGTGTAAGATGTTGGTGAGGCCTAATTTGGAAAATTGTGTGCAGCTTTGGTCACCTAACTGCAGGAAAGAAGTAAACAAGGTTGAAACAGTACAGAGAGAATTGATTCCTTGGAACATAGAAGATTGTGAAGAGATGTGACAGAAGTCAACAAAATTGTGAGGTGTATAGATGGGGTAAATGCAAGCAAGCTTTTTCTATTGAGGTTGGGTGAGACTACAACTAGACGTCATCGCTTAGGGGCGAAAGGTGAAACGTTTAAAGGAAGCATGAGGGGAAACCTCTTCATTAGGAAGGCCATGAGAGTGTGGAATGAGCTGGCAGCACAAGTGGCGCACACAAGCTCGATTTCAATGTTCAAGAGAAGTTTGGATAGGTACTTGGGTGGTAGGGATATGGAGTGCTGTGGATTGGGTACAGCTAATGGGAGTAAGCTGTTTAAATGGTTTGGCACAGGATACACAGGCTGAAGGCCCTTATCGGTGCTGTAATTTTCAATGACTCTGTAACTTTGATCCCAGCTGAGTGAGTCCACCCAACATTCATTTTGCAGAGTTGTGCAACAATCGGCCCCTGAGAGAAAGGCTTCCCCCGCCCCCTCAACAACAGAAAACTTGGGCCTTCAGTATTATTAAAACTGTTTTCTATTGCCAAGACAACAGAACCAGTTACAATTCAAAAGAGCAAGACTGAATATTGCACCAGAAATGAATTCTGGCCATCACACAGCTGCCGGTGTGCTAGAAAAGCTATGACTCAGCAAATGGGCTTCCCCATACCAGTCATTCCATATTAACAACTGGCATTATCAGATATTATCAGAATAAGGTTTATTATAAAATGTGAGAAGTGTTGTTTTGTGGCAGCAGTACAGTGGAAAGACATAAAATTACTATACATTACAAATAAATAGCGCTAAAAGAAGGAATAATGAGGGAACCATCATGGATTCACAGATTTTTCAAAAATCCAATGACAGAGGGAAGAAACTCTTCTTGAATCACTGAGTGTGGGTTCAGGATCCTGTATATCCTCCCTGAATGTTGGATGTAACAAAAAGTGGGCATGTGCCAGATGTTGAGGGTCTTCAATGATGAATGCCACCTTCTTAATGCACCAGCTCCTGAAGATTTTCTTAATTGGTAAGTGCAGTTTTTTATCTTTTGAATATCAGATTTTCAGGCATTTGGTAAATCTTCCATTCCATAGTTATTCTGTGAACACCTGCCTACTGATGATTGACAGAACTGATCACCTTGCACAAAATGGAGCGGCAAAAGTCTGTGACAATTCCATTCACAACACAGCAACATTATTAAGGTTCAGTGCAGAGTTAATACATGCCACTCTGTCACTGACAACAAACTAAATTATAGATGGCATTCAGCTGGAGGCAAACCTCTCCCTTCAGTCCCATTGTATCATTCCTGCCTTTGTCACAAGGTCTGCAGTCATCCTTTTTCTTAACACTGCCAGATATTTGGTAACTATTGGCAATAGCACCACAACCATAGCTTTTTGTGCAAATACTGAGTACACAGTTATTACTATTCAGATGCCTGACAATGTCAGAAGTCTGAGATAGGGAAATGCATGTTGGATCAAAGTTTTCAAAGATAGCAGGAGAAAAAGAAACAGCGCACTTCTAAAAGAAATTATCCTTTTTTATTTTAAGTTCTTGTTGCATGCTTTACAGTTAGATGATTCTTGTTTGAAAAAGTGCTCTTTCTGTGTTTTGTATTTTGTTTGCTGCAAGCATCAGAGATTTTACCTCACAAACATTAGTACCTGGCAACAGAAAGGAGGGGCAGCTGTAACATGGCTTCTCTGCTCTTGCATTCAATTTCCTGACTGATGAAGGCAAGTGTGCCAAGGGACTGCTTCACCAGTCTTCCACCTGCATTGCAACTTCCAAGGAACTATTTATAACAATTATTAGGTCCCTACCATTTATGGTGTGAAACTCATTTCCTTTTCACTGCAATTTTATTCCTCACTTTAAACTTATAACGTGCCTGGGAGGGGTCATTTACTCTTCCTGCTGATAATAATGGCACACATTCAGACTGGTTTAAATCTTCCTTACTAACCAAACTGAGTGCTAATCATTTATAATGCAAAAAAAAAGTTAGGCTCACAATCTAAAATGTAATCGCTTTTTTGCAATTATGTTTATATCTGTTCCTTTTCATTCGAATGATCCTTTTCATAGATTTTAATATGCAGAAAGTGCCAACTCTTGCCATTAAGTCACTTCCATTGTCCTTTCCTGACCAAATGAAAATACTTAATATTGCATTCTATTACTTTTTGTCACAGGGTTAAATAACAAAAAGAGGTTAGTAACAAAAAGAAAGTCATAAAGGAAATGAGTAAGTGGAAATAATTAAGCGAATCAGTAATCAGTAGAGTCCCAGCCATCCTAATGAAGGGGCATCAACCCAAAGTGCTAATTCTGCTTCTCTTAACAGATGCCTGCCTGACCTACTGAGTGTCTACAGCATTTCTTGCTTAATTTCCCTGGCAAGATCACATCTAACATATTAACATTCATACCCTTCTTAAATAACATAGAAGGGAACATGTTTGATACAATAAAATACTAAGCTATATACATTAATGGACCCGATGTTCAGAATGCACTCAGTTGTAAAAATCAGGTCATTGAATCTATTGTCATGTTCATGAGTATGATGAGGTACAGGTACAATTAAAGGAAAAAACCTCTTGCAGAAGCATCATAGCAACACAGCTGCAGAGAACACAGAATATAAATTATATTTACATTATACAAGATAGTGGCAAGAGTGAGAACTATGAAACTCCGGGGAAAACAAGACCACAGTGCAAGAAAAAACAAGGTCTCAAGTAGGAACAAGCTCATGGTAGTGTTCCATCATTAATAGGTTAGGGTTCTGCAAGCTGTTGCAGGAACTTGATGGTGGTAGGAAAGCAGCTATTTTGAACATGGTGGTGTATGTCTTCAGGCTTCCATACTTCCTGCCTGATGGTAGCAACTAAAGTGGTTGTGAAGCTGATGGTGTGGATGCTTGATGGCAGATCTGTACAAACCATCTGAATTACATCTGGAAACTGAAATTTCAGCTTGGGTTAGTAGCACAAACCACCACACTACCATGCCGCTATCAAGGATTCTACGACTCAAGTACTCAGTATTATTTATTTAATTTATTTTTTGGTATTTGCACACTTATCCTTCTTTGCACATTAATTGTTTGTCAGTCTTTGTGTGTAGTTTTTCACTGATTCAATTGCATTTCTGTTCTACTGTGAATGCCTACAAGAAAATGAATGTCTAGGTAGTATATCGTGGCAATGCATACTTCAATAATAAATGTACTTTGAACTTTAAAGCACTTTCCACAATACACCCAATAATCTTCCAGCTGCTGGGAAATATGTATGCTGATTAAACAAATGCTTCATCAATGAATGGGGTATGGGAGAATGCTCATTGGAGATTAGTTGGATCTGGACAGACTACTGAACAGTAGTACCCATAGATAGGGGATTATAGCCAACTTCCATAATTACTGCCAGGTCCTCAATTGCAAGTGGTTGCAAGAAAGATTGTTGAAAGGACATGAATGCAGTCTATGAATGCCTTCGATCTGAGAAAGCTTGCAAATCTTGCAAGTCCCCATACTTATTCATCTTGTTCCTGTGAGATGGAGAAAAATGTGATCCTTGAGCATGATGCTTGAACTAGTTCCCTAAAGAAGTAAATTGTGAGACTACGTGCCAAATTTCTAAATGGGTTCAATTACACAAAAGTATACATGGTCCACTTGAGCCAATTTTTTATTCATTAACAGTGCTTCCTTTGCAATTGTGCAAACACATTTCTTGACTTTGTTTCTTGATGTGTGGTAAAGCTACAAGACCACAGTTCCTGACACTTCAAAACTATCAATGGCGATGGAGCTACTCTTTGAATTGCCACAATGCAAGTGTTGATGATGGTCCTACAGTGATGCAAGGTGAGAACTCCAAGTATGACCCAGTGCCTATATTCAAGGGAAATGACTTGCAGAGTTTTTGACATTGTATTTCTTGCTCTTCATAATAGTATAGCTCACAAATGAGGGAAGTGGTATTAATGTAGCATTAAGATCTTCCAAATGGCTATGGATCAAGAGGTGCGACACGTTGACCAATGCTGCTGGAACACAAGCCAGGGCCAAGTCGCCTGAGCAAGAGCGTCTGATGGTTGAACGACTTGAAACACCTGATGACCCCAGGTCACATCACTGATGATGGGTCCCAGACTTACTAGGAGGTATTGTATCTCAGTAGCATGCCAATGCATTTTGAGGAAATCTACTCGGATAGCTACAATTATTTGCTCGTGGATTGCTGAGCCTTGTTGCATGTGACATGTGGATTCCATACTTGCATTTTGTAAATGGCGGATATGATTTAAAAGTCAGAGCCCAACACTGAGTGAGCCCAACATTTTAACAGCATTTTGAGCACTATTTTGATATCACCAACTAGTTAAATTGCTGTAACATTTTTATAATATGTTTTCATTCATTTTAATATTTTTAATTCAACCACTGGATAAAATCACAAAATAATTAAATTAAAATTGATTCAATTAAAATCTTAAAACAATAATTTAAAAAGAACATGATATTCCTCATAGCAAAATGATAAACATGAAGCAATTTCTGGGTTAGTCCCTGAACATATTTGCAATCTATTTCAGTGTACCACAAGGGAGAAGGGTGTTCACTGGTACCCTACCCAAAAATATCAAGTCAGCCCTCTGTTATTTAGAAGACCATAAGACATTGGAGCAGAATTAAGCCATTTGGTCCATCGAGTCTGCTCCACCATTTCATCATGTCTGATCCATTTTTCCTCTCAGTACCATTCTCCTGTTCTTTCCCCCACCCCACCCCTGCCCCATATCCTTTCCTGCCATGACCAATCTGCCTTAAATATACATGAAAACCTGGCCTCCACAGCTACCCGTGGCAACAAATTCCACAGATTCACCACTCTTTTTGAACCCTCTCCAGTTTCAGCACATCCTCTCTCAAATGAGGGGGCCCAAAACTGCACACAATACTCCAAGTGAGGCCTCACCAATGCTTTATAAAGTCTCTACATTATCTCCTTATAAATAATTATGAAGGAAATTAGGTTTTGGCTCATGATTCTTCATTGTCATGGGCCTGGGGTTTGTTGGGTGTAATGTTTGAGCATCTCTTGAAAAGGAAACCATCCTGTAACTTCTGGGCTGCACTTCACTCTTCAACGTACCTCAGGAGAAAAACATCTCATCTTGAGAGATTCTGCAGCATGTTTCCACTTACACGTGAATATCTGCCTTCAAATCACTTCTTAGATCCTGTGCCAGATCAGA
This sequence comes from Hypanus sabinus, assembly GCF_030144855.1. Classification (NCBI taxonomy): domain Eukaryota; kingdom Metazoa; phylum Chordata; class Chondrichthyes; order Myliobatiformes; family Dasyatidae; genus Hypanus; species Hypanus sabinus. The sequence continues at coordinate 35,079,830 of NC_082725.1, read as the reverse complement.
GCTGCTATAGGATTAATCAAATGATTTTTTAAAGGGGAATTGTACAATGATAACATAAAAGTAAGAATACAAGTGCATCTTTGATACCTTCATTCTACCTCTCAAAATTATAACTGATACTTTAAATCAATACTATTTTTGTATGCTTATCTCATATTCTTTAATATACAAAGATCCATTGATTCTGTCTTCTTTTGAATATAAACAATAATTCAGACTACATACCCAACTTGAGAAGAGCATTCCAAATATTCACTTTTCTCTGGAGATGAGATTTCTTATTCCTGAATGACCAACCCTTATTTTGAATCTTGACCCAAGTTCCAGATGGTGGTGGCATCCATTGGTCTCGAGAGACCATGGATCTGTGCCTGGAGTTTTCCAGGGCGCAGGCCTGGGCAGGGTTGTATGGGAGACCAGCAGTTGCCCAAGCTGCAGGCCTTCCCTTCTCCATGCCACCGATGTTGTCCAAGGGAAGGGCACTAGGACCCAAGCAGCTTGGCACCGGTGACGTCACAGAGCAATGTGTTGTTAAGTCCCTTGCTCAAGGACACAAACCCGTTGCCTCAGCTGAGGCTCAAACCAGTGACCTTCAGGTTACTAGTCCAATGCCTTGCCCACTAGGCCACGCGCCAAGTTCCAGATTTCATCAGTAATTCAACTACTGTTTGTATTGAAAAATAAAGTAAGATACATATTGTGGGTGTGCCAGAGGAGGTAAATTTGGGGGAACTAGAGACCAATTTAGGCAAGCAAAAGCACAATCACCATTCTCTCCAAATACTGAACTTAAGTAATGACCAACCCAATAATACCAGCACCAAAGTTGTAACACATTTTCCTAATGCCATTCCTTTTGGAATGGGAACAAATTTAAGCAACATTCAATATTGCCCTGCCAACATAAATTTGAACATCTACAACCAAATTTATTTACATCAACATGAATTTATACAAGGAGAAAACCACAATAATTCAGCAATGAAGTGCAGAGAAAAACAGCTTTCCACTGGATGTTCTTATTTTTCTTTTGATTTTTTTATTATTTAGAGATACAGTATGGTAATAGGAAAATCTAACCTAACATTTTTTTCAAAATGCACTTAACATATGAGATGAGCTGTCCTGTGTCCAGAACACAGATCAGGGATTTACAGTCTGAGGTCCACAGACCCCTTGCTCAATGGTACTGGACCATGGCGTAAAAAAGGTTGGGAACCCCCGACATAGATATAATCACAAGGAAGGTGTGCCTCTATCTTTACCTTCTTAGAAAGTTAATGCAAGTTTTTTTTTGCATTAAACATTGGTACTACACAAAGCATTCTTATCACATCTGGAAAAAGTAAACTCCAATTTCTAGGCAATACACTCCAAAACTAGTTTGAAACTGTTATGAATATTTTGCCTTTCCTGAAATGTTATATTTAAAGCTTTAGTTATCTAAGCTTTAAATAATTCATAGAAACTCTATTCAGTCATGAATTAAGGTATTATACTTCAAGCAGTAAACAAAGTCAGAACAAGAGCATGGCTCTTCATCTTCAGGAACTGCCTTTACACAACACCAAGAAAATATATCCCATTGAAAGTTGTCCTAATCCAGAGTAGAGTAATGTTGTGCCTCTTTTCTCCCAATGTGTATTGCACATCCCCGCATATTTACAAGATTTTCCTTTGCCTTGACTCTTTTAAACCAACGTAAAAATTCCCCCAAATGGCATGAATAATAATGCAATGCCCAAAATTCATCACCAGCATCATTTCAACCTCACTGATCTCACCTCACCGTTTACTTTGGCAGCGAGCAGGTTAACCTTGTTTCAACACCAATCCTGAGAAACTGAAGATTGCTTCCTCTAATATGAAGGACTTTCTGGTGCAATTAGCTGACTATCTGGAGATCTTCATTTTGTTCTCTGATGCACTGCAGCTTAGCATTCAGAACCCAGACACAGAATTGATTCTGGATTGCATCCAGACCAATTTTCTAGTCAGTAGCAATCATAGTTGGCTCGCAGGCTTCACTGAAGCCATCAAAACGCAACAATCCAGCTGTAGTTTCATGAAATCCTAACACTACATAATTCTACTTACAATCTATAAAATGTATTAAAATGCTCAGAAATGTACTGTGTTTCTTCATTCAGTTCAGAATCAGTCCAATTTCTAGATTTAGTTGAAATATTTCATGTTGCTGTTTATATCTACAATTCTATTTCCCTTGTTTGTGCAACTTGAATAAATCACCCTGTGCACGTACCATCAGTCATCAAGACATTTAAATTGACTCAAAATGTTATGATCTTTTATTGTTTCTACCCACATTAAAACCAGGTGTTAGGATAGGTTAAACTGAGAGAGCATGGCTCTTCACTTTCAGGAACTGCCTTTACACAACACCAATGAATGATGTCCCATTCAAAGTTGTCCTAATCCAGAACAGAGTAATAATGTGTCTCTTCTCTCAGTACCTTTTGTCCTAATGTGTAATTCACCTCCCAACCTATTGGCATGATTGTTCTTTCCCTAGACTCTTTTTCACCAGTGTAAAAATGCCCCCAAGTGATTCATGATTCATTCATGCAATGCCCAAAATTCATCACCAGCATCATTTTCAGCCTCACCGGTCTGAAACATTAGTTCTCTTATTTTTAAAGAAAATCAGATTTTATGAGACTTACTTCCCTGGAAACAATCATGTTTAAAGACTGAAATTTTTAAACTAGAATTATTATATATACTATTCTCTGTGGTTTCCTGTAATGTTAGAGAAAGCCTCATCTGTGTGCTGGGAACATTCTGCCAAGGTTAAGTTCTATCCGTTGCTGATCCTTACCATGTTTCACAGTTTGCCACTGACTGTTGTTTCAGAAAGGTCACCAAAGCACCAAACTATAAGAAAGAAGACTTAATTTACTTTCATTTCAGCCCACAGGAGAAGACACCCTGAACACAGATCTGTTTTTCAGTTTTCTCCAAAGACCACACTTATATTAATCCTTGTAGAAACTTAGTAGGGAGCCTCCTGAATTGCTTTAGTCTTGAAAGGTGGCCTCTGGGACCTCTTAGATGGAGAATATTTCTCATGATGCATTTCTCTTCAACAGTCTGATCAAATGGCCTAAAGTCCTACCATCCCAGTAACTTCCCAACACCCAACTCTTCCACCTTCAATTACAGTATCCATTCATTAAGTAGCTGCACCTGCCCATCGATGTAGATTGTTGGTGGTGTTTTGATAGATCATTTAACTGTCCAATTGAAAACAGCTCGGCAAAGATAAATGTTGGCAGCTGCAAGAACTTGAAATAGATCAGGACTCCACACTGAAATTAATGGGGAATTCCAGCAGTGCTGCTCTGTAACACTGGTGTCTGACTTGATTTACATGACATTGTTTTTATTACTGGTTTCTAACAATTACAGCTTCTATCTGATTTGCAAGCTAGTTAGCTGATATCTATATACAGTTTACTTAAAACTAGATAGGCGGGCACTACAAAGTTGGACCGAATTAGATTAGAGATTTTAATTAACGAGGCTCCCTAACAGAAAGTCAATTTAGGTCAACAAGCACATAGATGACTCGGAACTGACTGCAATTAAGAATATTGAAAACAAATATTTGAATGCAGTCAAATTTATGGAGGTGGAAGAAATAAATTTATAACTTTCACCGCCATCTTCATAGTTCCCTACGCCTCTCCATTTCTTTCTAACTCTGAATTCTCCAATATCTCTGCATTCCTTCATTATTGTCCACTTGCAATGCCACTTTCCTTTCTTTTCGTGTTCTGACCTATTTAACTCTTGATTTTAGCATCTGCTGTCTCTTATTTCGCCTTTCAGTCTTACTCCTTTAAATGTTTCGGTTCCAAGATATTAAATTCAGGACCTCCTGAATCCTCTTTAAATATGCTTACAATATAACTACAATCTTGACTATGCTCTTGGTCACCTACCTTCTGGGACACAGAATCAAAGTTTGGTTAATAATGCTCCCGTGAAGGACCTTCAAAAATAAGATGCTGTACAAATGCTAGGTAACATAAGCAAAGAGCATGCTGCACTAGTTCAAGATGTGAAATCTTTCACACAACAAAAATTAAGTCCTTCTTTCTCTTGTAATGACTAGCTCTTGTTCCTGAAATACGCTTTGATAAAAGTGCAAGTTTGATATCTTAAGTCTAGATACCAAGTTCCATTGACTGCAGCAACTCCACTCATCAAATGCAGCTTGTTCAGGAGTAAGAAGTTTGTAGATAATAAAAGAAAAGTGTATGTAGTAAACAATGTGGACAATAGCAACAGACTTCAGGAAGACATTAACTAACTATTAACATCAGCAGCCAGATGACAATTGAGCATAATACAAAGTGGTTTCGAGACTCATTTTGGAAAGAAAACTGAAAAGGTAACTGAAGAATAAAATATTATTAACAAGGGGAAGGAACAGATTGTTCATTTGCATAAATCATTAAAGGTGACATGACAAGTTGGGAAGATTGGTTAAAGCAATATAGGATGCTTTATTTTCCTACTTAAAAATAGGTTAAGGACTTATTCTCAAAGTATGAGCTAAATTATGCTCAATTTTGTCTGTGACTTGGACCCATCAGCAGGGCCCATTATCTCAGATCCCCATCGTTCCCCCCCATGTTCGCGCAGCACGGTGTGGATGTGCACATCAACTTACCCCAGGCCTCCCAGGTGAGGCCATGTATGAAAATGAAACATATTGAGACCATATCATATCATATCATAACATATCATGCATGTCCATTCCCTAGAATGCTCTCTCAGCCATTGAGTAATCCAGTTAATATATAAAAAGCAATTAGATGAGAAATAATTTAAAAAACCGTGATAATGAATAATGATACCACAAATGTAGTAAAATGCAAATAAATAAAGATATTAAAGCAAAGTAAAGTAAATAAGCACAAAAAGCAAGCAGGTTTTTCTCTGCCTAATCTGTCGGTCATAAAAACCAGCAGGTTATCATATTGAATGACAGTTGTGAGCCGACACTAGGTCTGATCTGTTCAGAATAACAGAGGTTGATTGCCTTGCAGGATATTGTCAGCCTGTCCATCCAGGCCTTATAAGAACAGTTTGGTCTTATTGTGACTAGTAGTTGGTGTTGGGTCTGCTAATTTTCACACTCTAGGTAAATGATCTGGAGGATGGAATTGATTGCTTTGTGGCCAAATGTCCAGATGATACAAAGGTAGGTGGGAGGCAGGGTGTGTTGGGGAAGCAGGAAGAGTGCAGAAGGAAGTGGTAAAATGGAATATAGTGTAGGGAAGTGAATGATCGTGCACTTTGGTAGAAGAAATAAAGGTGGATTGTTTTTCTAAATGGGGAGCAAATTAATAAATTGGTGGCGGTGCAAAAGGACTTGGGAGTCCTAATACAGAATTTCCTGAAGGTCAAATGGTGGGTTGAGTTGGTGGAATGGAGGCAAATGCAAAGTTAGCATTCATTTCACAAGGACTAGAGTATCAAAGCAAGGATGTAATGCTTAGGCTTTATAGACCACATTTGGAGTAATGCAAGCAGTTTGTGGCCCAGATCTAAGAAAGGATGTGCTGGCATTGAAGATAGTCCAAAGGAAGGTTACAGGAATGATCACGAGAATGAAGGGGTAATGTATGAGGAGCTTCTCAAGTCAGTAACTACGGAAGTTTACAAGAATAAGAGGGGATTTCATGAAACCCACTGAATATTGAAAGGTCTGGATTGAGTGTACATGGAGAGGCAATTTCTAATAGTGGGAGAGTCTAAGACAAGATGGCACAGCCTCAAAATAAAAGAATAGTGTTGAGAAGGAATTTCTTTCGAAAGAAGGTGCTGAATCTGAGGAATTAATTGCCGCAGTTGGCTGTGGAGGCTAAATCATTGGGTATATTTAATACACAGTTTGATAGGTTCTTGATTGGTAAGGGCATCAAGAGTTATAGTGAGAAGACAAGAGGATGAGATTGAGGTGGAAAATAAAATATCCATGATTTAATGGCAGAGCAGAATTGATGAGCTAAATGGCCTAATTCTGTCTTAAAGGTGAGATCCATAGATCCAGAATTAGCTTGAAAGGATTGTGAACAACACAACAGATCTCACCCAGAACAACATTAACCAGGACTCATCTTAATTAAAGTGTTCAAGTTGTGATACCTTACTTTTGCAATGGCATCAGTGCCAGACGCTGGAGTGAAGGTTCCCAAGTTCGAATCCAAGTCGGGCCACCCCCCGAGCATGCTTTCCATCCGTGCCGGGTTGAGCGTCGAGCTAGCCACTCAGCCTTGAAAAAAAAGGGTCAAGTCACGAACGTTCATATCGTGACCCGGTTAATCCAAAAGGAGACAAATCCTGACACCACGCAGCAGACAAGAATGGCTGACTGTCTGCTGCGACATGCTAAAAACACAAAACTTTCACAAGGACTATGTTGGAGAGAGTGCAGAAAACCTACCAGAAAGGACAAGAGATAATACATCAGTGATTATGATTTAGAATTCATTGCCTGGAGAAATGTTAGACAAGGATCCTTGAGTACCATTCAGTTGGGAATTGCATGAGTACTTGATGCATAACTATCAGTGGATGGATCAGAAGAGCAGAATTATATGGATGGTAGGACTATAAAGATAGCCGGATGACCTTCTCTGCCACAACCTTCTGCGATTCAATGATCATTCCGTGTTTCTGACCTCTCTAAGTTTCAATTAGAGAATTACTCAAGCTTATCAAACATAAAATGTCCTCTGAGACTGAAGGTTTTGCCTGGCACCTATGTCCCTTAACACTGATGATCTCTGAATAATGCATTAATCCTCCAAAGTCACAGACCGGTGTATTGAGGTTCCTACAAGTAACCTGAGAGTAACTTGCATATAGTAATGGGCAAGGCAATGAAGCTAAATGTTTATCCGATTTGAAGCTGGGTCACTAGCTTGAAAATAGTCAGACAGTTTCTACATAGAAGGTGTTAAAAATGAAGGCCTGTGTTTTGAGGATAAGATTCACCTCACAATATAATTTACCTCCAACTTCCACCATCAATATAGAGACATTTATCAGTAATTTCTTTACTTCATTCACTGCTCTATTAGCATAACTTTAAAGGAGATAGGAGAAAGGAGTAGAAGAAATACAGGGATACACAAGGAAGAAGTGTGATTAAACCCATAAAATCAAGGTAAAGTTATCTCACCCCTTCCCCCAGTACTGTTGAATGCCCAAGCCAAAAGTATCTGTATCAACTACTAATTTTTTTAATAATCCATTTGAGGAGAGTCATTGTATGAGGTTTCCTAGAGAGGTTTTTAAATGATCCTTGCCATCAATCATTGGAATTGATTTTAAATATAGAGCTCATTTTAAATAATTGACAGTGATAACCATAAAAGCAGCAAAGTTCAAGTGATTTCCATCCTCATTGCTTACCAAAGTGTCTCTCCTGAATATCCTGCAAATAACACTATAGTGAGTGGGTGATAACTGACACAATGGGAGTGCTTCCCACATCAGATGATACTTGTTTGGAGGCTCCTTTAACACCAGATACCAGATACACAGGTAGGTGTCCTGTGGGGGCATGTCTTATTCTGGCACCTGCTTGTCCCATTGGATAACTGCCTGGTGTCTGGTTTCAAATATCCTGTGAAACACTCTGGTTCCGTCAGCTGCGTAAGTCTAGAGAAGACAATCTCCGGCCCCACCAAATGTGGGAGATTGAAGCGCAAGCCCCCCCCACAAGAAACCCCTGTTTGTGTGGATACTGCGTGATTCATTACCCTGTTACAAATAAGTACCACAAAACAACGGACTAGACAACAACAGTTAGTAAAGAAAAAGCAAAAAAAGAAAAGGGCCCATTTTAATGGAAGTCTAATGTGCACAAGTTGGAGCTCACGCTTCCCCCTTCGCCGATCCTCTTCGATCTCCTCGGGCTTCGTTGAATCACGACACCATTCCAGGTCATCTCCTATGATTTCTTCTCTCCAACGCTTTCTCTCTTCTCCCCCTAACAATAGCCCCAAGCCCAACTTTCGTGTCCCTCACCAGAGAAACCTCTGCTTAATCCGGCCATCCTAATTGGATGGCACACAATTCTCCTATCTCTTATCTTCAACAGTAACCCAAACATGCAGCTTACACAGAACAGCATAACAGAGGGAAAAAATGAACCATATGAACCAGGACATCACACCTGGGTATATAAAATAGCATGTGGAAGGGGATTGCTCTCTTCTTCCTTTGTTCAAGGCAAGGATGCACATAATGATTGTGAAGCTATGCTTTGCATGCACTTTTAACTAAGAATGTCTGTTGAACGTACGCATGCTTATTGAGTATTTAGCTTTGTAGTATCTGTAACTTTGAGAACATGAATGTTTAGTCAGTTTTTTACTACTTGTAAATAAATGATTAATATACCTATTTGAAGTCAGTGTATTTCCTGTCTCACTAGCTAGACCCATGAAGCTGATTCAACTTTACAATAGGATCCTTCATTCTTCGTATTTTTCATGCCCGGCTGACTAGCTTCAGCAATGAAGTGAACCCACTATATCACTCTATCCCCTAGCACTCCAGCTTGTGCATTCAATAAGCAAAGCAACAACAGAACGGTAGAAAATAATGAGGGCTTGTTAAGAGAGTTACTGTCAGTTCGAGGTGAATTACTGGGTGAAGTGCCTGATGGTTGTGTGTTGGGATCATCATTGGTTCTAAATTAAAGACTAACCTAGATTTGTAAATGTGTCAGATCTACTATGAAGTCACAATGATACAACAATTATGGAATTAGTTAGACTAAATATAGATGCGAATAGGAGAAAATAAGCTTTAATGCAGGAAATTATGGAATATTACACATGATACAGGGATGCAAACAATAAGCACTGAATATATAACAATAAATTAGTTAAATATGTAATACAGATTTACTGCTTACCTTTGTTTAAAGGAATAGACCTAACAGTGATATTGACAATGAAATCAACAAAGATAATCAAGTATTTCACTTGCATGCAAACAGTGGACAATGATTTTGAAGAAATAATGAATAAAAATTTCAAGAACGTTGTCAGATTTTGCTTTCAGTTCGAGGTCAACGCTGGACAAACTTTCAGCCCAGGGTTCAGCTCTTTGGTCTTGCATTCTGTTCTGGTTAGAATGCACCTTATTTGGAAAAGAGCAGAGACAGTGTGGCACTAGAGCAGAAATGAGTTACAGCTATTTTTTCCCTAAGTCTGAAAAGCTGAGTTCTGAATTATAGGGTAAGTTATTTTTTGGAGATTGGAGTTTTTATATTAGCCTGAGGGTAAAACCAATCTCTAAATGGCTGTTCTGCTAAAGAAGCACAGCTGTTTGAACCTCAGAATCTAGCACACAATATTGATCCTAATTGCTGCTGACCATATTATGAACTTGCCAGAAACCTGCACGCTCAGCAACCAGATGCCAATTAGGTGCAAGTTTAATGGAATGGCATCTCTAAGCTCTTCAGTATCACCTACACTTAAAGAAAAATTATAGAAAGTTTGATACATAGCAACATTTTGCTGGATGATTCATTAACCGAGGGGACAGGGTAATACATTCTTAAAATAGGACAGATGACATTAGGTCAGTGTATGTCAAGAGAGGAGGGATATTCTGCACTGCCATTGGGGAAGGTGACTGCCTCTCCCCACACCCCCGTAAGGGATGCTGCTTTGTCTAGCCCACCGTCCTTCTTCCTTATCCAGATGGAAAATCATAAAGCAAGATCTCTTGACCAAACATTCTCTTTCTTCCTGATTCCAACACTTACAAGTTTAGGTGACCTCTTGGCATATTTCCTCATCATAGTGAAGTTAGGGAGAAGTATTCCAGCAAGACTCCTGATGTATTCTTGACACAGTAACAATCAAATGGCTGTTGACACCAAAATGCCATGCAAATTATTTAGGAAGCAGAATCATTAGTTCATTGGGCTTCAGGTGTTTCCAGCATTAGTTTTAACTCTGTAACCAAGAGGGTGCATTGCTTTATATGCAGGCTTAAGAAAAACATATTTGCTTAATACCAATCTGGACCTCCATGGAGACATATAGGTGCCTAAAATATTCAGCAAGATAGTTTGCATTGACTTTTGAGTTTGCAAAGGAGATTTTTAAGAGGTGATCTTATGGGAGAGAGCTTTAATTTAGTTAAAGAGTCCAGAATAATCCTTAGATCATTCCCCGATCTCCCTGACCCAGCAGTTTCATCTTGTTTTACATATAAATCATTGTTCAGCCTAAACAAGAAAATTTTTTGAGGAATGCAGTCCCCAGAATGCTGTTTCAGAACTTTGTACAATTTTATTTGGAAACAGCAAAGTGATAGCAAAGCAGTGCATTTAATCAGAAGTGTTTTCAGATCAGATTAAAAGCCTAAGCAGTTAAATTTCTAGCTGTATTTAGCTGTACATACTAGCTAAATACATGATGATTGTATGTCATGTGTGTACATAATAAAAAACTTCAGTTCCCAGTGTGCAATGTGTGTGGTCCACTGGAGGTGATGAGGGTGAACTGGGAGCATACGCTTAAGTGTGGAGCTAGAAGTTATCATGATTAAAGTCTCCAGTTAATAAATGTACTAGCGTTTGAAAACCCACACAAAGTTGTCTTTATCAAGAATTAATATATCTTAACATAAAAAGTGGTGGTGGAGGAGTAGACAGGAGTGAGACCTGTCTGGTGTCCTGGCTTAGACACTTCGCAGATGCATTAAAACATTTGATGTTTATGGAGAATAAAAAATGAACTTTCATTTTTGCAATGCCTTTTCAAATCTCATCAAATTCCCCAAAATTTTACAAACAAATTCTCTCAGAGATAGTTCCTGGTGTGATAGAGGGAAGCCCGGAACCTGAGGATACAGAAACTCCTATTTATCTAGGTGGTAACAATCTCATAATCAGCACTTACTTCATGTTTGTTGAAGGATGAGCATTAGCCATACACAGGGTGAAAACACCCTTCCTCTTTTAGTGGACAGTCAGGACCTCAGTTTAACACCTGATAGACTCGTAGACAGTCAGAAAGTACAGACAGAAAAAGGCCCTTGGTCCCATCTAGCCCATGCTGAAACATTTAAGCTGCCTACTCCCATTGACCTGCACCCAGACCATAGTCCTCCATATCCCCACCATCCATGTAGCTATCCAAACTTCTCTTCAACAATTCAAGTGAGTTCACATGCATCACTTGCACTGGCACCTTGTTCCACGACCCTCTGAATGAAGATCTTTTTCCTCATGTTCCCCTTAACCTTTTCATCTTTAACCCTTAAACCATGACCTCTTGTTATAGACTCACCAAACCTCAGTGGAAAAAGCCTACATACCCTGTCTATTCTCTTCATAATTTTGTATAGCTCCATCAAATCGCCTTTCAATCTCCTATGTTCCAAGGAATGAATTCTTAAATTCTTCAGTCTTTCCTTATAACTCAAGTCCTCCAGTCCTGGCAACATCCTTGTAAGTTTTCTCTGCACTCTTTCAAACCTATTTCCATTTTTCCTATTAGTCAGTGACCAAAACAGCATACAATACTCAAGTCTCACTGATGTCTTCTACTTCTTTAACATAACATTCCATCTCCTATACTCAATACATTGATCTATGAAGGTCAATGTGCCAAAAGTTCTCTTTACGACCCTATCTATCTGTACTGCCACTTCAAAGAATTATGGATCTGTATTCCAAGATCCCATTGTTCTACCGCACTCCCCGGTGCCCCACCGTTCACTGTGTAAGACCCTCCCTGGTTGGTCCTACCGAAGTGCAATACCTCACACCTGTATTCAAACCCATCTGCCATTTTTCAGCCCATTTTTCCAGCTGTTCCTGATCCCACACAAGCTCTGGTAATCTTCCTCACTGTCCACTATGCCTCTCATCTTCGTGTCATCTGCAGATTTGCTGATCCTGTTAACCAAATTATCAGCCAGATCATTGATATTGATATAGATGACAAACAACAACAGACCCAGCACGCCACTAGTCCGAGGCACCCAGTCAGAAAGGCAACCATATACTACGGCTCTCTGGATTCCTCCACAATGCTAAAGTCTAATCAAATTTACTGCCTCGTCTTGAATGCCAAACGACTGAACAGCTTTCACTAACCTCCCATGCGCGACCTTGTCAAATACCTTACAAAAGAAGACATAGACAACATCTATTGCCTTGCCTTCATCAACTTTCCTAGTAACTTCCTTGAAAAACTTTATAAGCTTGGTTAGACATGACCTACCCACACACAAAGTCATGCTGTATCCCTAATCAGTCACTGTCTATCCAAATACTCATACATCTGGTCCCTTAGAATATCTTCAAACAATTTTCCCACTACTGATGTCAGGCTCACTGCTGTATAATTTCCTGCTTTCTTTTTAGAGCCTTTCTTAAAGAGCGGAACAACATTAGCTATCCTCCAATCTTCCAGTACTTTACCTGTTGCTAAGTATGATTTAAATATCTCTGCTAGAACCCCTGCAGTTTCTGCACTTGCCTCCCACAGGGTCCAAGACAGCATCTTATCAGGCCCTGGGGATCTATCTACCTTAATATGCCTCAAGATAGCAAACACCTTCTGCTCTGTAATCCGTAAAGCATCCACTGCTGCTTTGCCTCACATCGATAGACTCTGTGTCTATCTCCAGAATAAATACAAGTGCAAAGAATCTATTTAACATCGCCCCATTCTCTTTTGGCCCCATGCATAGATTACCATCCGGACCTACTGGAGGACAATTTTTGTCACTCGATATTCTTTTGCTCTTAACATTTCTGTAGAGTCCCATAAGATTCTTCTTCACCTGTTTGCTATGGGCAACTTCATGCCTTCTTTTAGCCCTCCTGATTTCTCCCTGGTGTTCTCTAGCATTTCTTATACTCCATAAGTACCTCATTTGTTCCTACCCACCTACGACTGCTATGCACCTCTTTTTTCTTAACTAACCCTCTATTTGTTTGGAAAACCAAGGTTCCCTAAACGTGTTATTCTGACAGGCACATATATGTTTTCTACTCTCAAAATTTCACCATTGAAGGCCTCCAAATTATCAAGTACATCTTTGGAATGAATTAGCCGGTTGCAGTCCACAGTTGCCAGATCCTTTCTGATAGCAACAAAATTGGCCTTTCTCCAATTTAGAGTCTCAGCCCGTGGACCTGAACTACCTTTTTCCACGATCACAATGAAACTAATGGCATTATGATCACTAGATGCAACGTAATCCCCTACACAAACTCTTGTCACCTGCATTGATCTGTGAGCTGTCCTAATGTGTTCACTCTTATACTGCAACCTGAACTCACTACCTACTGACTCAGAGCCATACTACTGTTGATTCTGCGGTTTGATGTTTAAAGTTATGTGTGTTACTTGTTGGCTTTTTTGTGTTTGCATGATTTGGTCATGCAAAGAAAACATGGGGGTTTTCTTTAAGTGGGTTCAATGGAGTTTCTTTGTGTAATGCCCTGGTTCACATCTTTACTGTTATGCTGTAGGTATTTCATCTAGAAGCTCTGTAAGAAATGCTGTTCTGCTTACAGCCTGTTTGGATTGTTGTTGAAGATAAGCAATGATGTGGAACATGTGCCATAAAATTAGAAACATAGAATCATAGAAAACCTACAGCACAATACAGGCCTGTCAGCCTACAAAGCTGTGCCGAACATCTCCCTACCTTAGAACTACCTAGGCTTTACCCACAGCCCTCTATTTTTCGAAGCTCCACGTAGCCATCCAGGAGTCTCTTAAAATACTCTATCATTTCCGCCTCCACTGCCACTGCCGGCTGCCCATTCCACACACTCACCACTCTGTGTAAAAAACTTACTCCTGACATCTCCTCTGTACCTACTTCCACACACCTTCAAACTATGCCCTCTCATGTTAGCCATTTCAGCCTTGGGGAAAAGCCTCTGACTATCCATAGGATCAATGCTTCTCATTATCTTATATACCTCTATCAGGTCACCTCTCATCCTCCGTCACTCCAAGGGGAAAAGGCCGAGTTCACTCAACCTATTCTCATAAGGCATGCTCCCCAATCCAGGAAACATCCTTGTAAATTTCCTCTGCACCCTTTCTATGGTTTCCACATCCTTAATGTAGTGAAGCAACCAGAATTGAGCACAGTACTCCAAGTGGGGTCTGACCAGGGTCCTATATAACTGCAACATTACCTCTTGGCACCTAAACACAATCCCATGATTGATGAAGGCCAATACACTGTATGCCTTCATAACCACAGAGTCGACCTGCATAGCAGCTTTGAGTGTCCTATGGACTCAGACCCCAAGATCCCACTGATCCTCCTCTCAGCGAAGAGTCTTACCATTAATACTATATTCTGCCATCATATTTGACCTACCGAACTTAACCACCTCACACTTATCTGGGTTGAACTCCATCTGCCAGTTCACAGCGCAGTTTTGCATCCTATCAATGTCCCGCTGTAACCTCTGACAGCCCACCACACTATCCACAACACCCCCAACCTTTGTGTCATCAGCAAATTTACTAACCCATCCTTCCACTTCCTCATCCAAGTCATTTTTAAAAGATCACAAAGAGTAGGGGTCCCAGAACAGATCCCTGAGGCGCACAACTGGACAACGACCTCCATGCAGAATATGACCTGTCTACAACCACTCTTTGTCAGTTCTGGATCCACAAAGCAATGTCTACAACCTCGATTAGGGTTGTCCTGATTAGACTGGGATTAAATCAGGCAGTGCAGCTTGCAGGGCAAAGGAGCCTATTCTGCACTTTATCACTGAATAAATAAATGCGGTTAAGGTGGAGTGAGTAAACAGACCAAGGGTTTCCAGAGGGAAAAATGGAGGTGAATACCAGGTCATCTTTACGCAAGAGAACAGCTTCAACAGAAATTAAAGAAACAATTGCTGTGAATGTACTGAACCATATAACAATCACAGAATGGAAACAGGCCATCTCGGCTCTCCTAGTCCATGCCGAACTCTTAATCTCACCTAGTCCCACCTACCCGCACTCAGCCCATAACCCTCCACTCCGTTCCTGTCCATATACCTATCCAATTTTACCTTAAATGACACCACTGAACTGGCCTCTACTACTTCTACAGGAAGCTCATTCCACACAGCTGAAAGCAACATTTGTGGCAAAAAGACAGAAGGCTTTTGAGAGAGCTTCATGATGAGGCATGAAATCTGTGCAACTCTTTGACTTAAAGTAAATAATACTAAAGAAAAATTCTAAATATTTAAAATAAAATATTTAGTAAACCTAACAAGGTTTAACATTCACAATAGTTTGCTGATTGGTGTCCTAGATGCAAATCTATAAAGAAGATCTCACCACTTTTGCTCCATCTGATGGCCGGTTTTTCATGGCCAGTAGCAGAACTCTGGATTGTCATATCCTTATTCAGCTCCATACACTGATCTTGCTGTGGAGTTGGCGTGAACTTCAGCTTCTTGAGGACTTGGACACTTAACGGGAGGTTTTCTTGGTGAGGGACAATCAGTTTGGGCTTGGGCTTTTGTTTGAGAGGAGATGAAGAGGGAAGACGCTGGGGAGAACCTGTTGTAGCATACGATTGGTGGGAGACCCATTTGCTCGAGATGGATTGCGAGCAACATTCAGAAGGTGGTGCGTGCCTTCACGTTGACTGAGAGCCCAGTGCCTGAGTGACAAAGAAGTTCAAGATGAGCCCCAACTTGTGCATTTTTGACTGTTTAATTAAAATGAGCCTTTTTCATTTTGTTATTTTTTACTAACCCTTCAGTTAAGATTCATAAATACAATTCCTTTAATTGTATGCAGTGTACTGTTTGTAATTTCATGGCATTAATTTGAAACAGGGTAGCAAATGACACAACACTCACACAAAGCAAGGTCTGGCGTGGGATCAAGCGTGCCTCAATCTCTAAAGTTTGGCAGGGCTGGGCATTATCTTTCCTAGACTTATGCAACCAAGGAAACTGGGGTATTTCATTTGTTTTGTGATTGCCTGCATGAAGAGGTATCTCAAGGTTGTATAATGTTGTCAGGGCGCTGGAGCAGGGACCCAATCACAGTCCAAGTACTGTGTGCACTGTGATATTTACAGAGTAGCAAATCCAGAGGGACAATAAAGTTGGCATCAATGTTCAAGTTGATGTCAAAAATTCCAGAGAAATCCAAAAACCAGAATCAGGAAACAAGCAGATTCAATATTCAGACGGATAGAGAACAGATACAAATGCTGGAAGGGCTCAGGAAAAATCACTGGCACAATCTGGCAACAAACAGGTGAAAACACAGGACTGAAATACACTGAGCAATAAACAGAGAGGCAGATGATAGGTGGAGAACAATGAAACACAAACGGCAGCAAAATAGGTAATGATGAGAAACAGGTGAGAGGCGGAGTACTCAGTAATACAGGAGCCAGAGTAGAGCAGGAGCGGTGACAGGAGACACATAGTGCATGAAAACAAACAAGAGCACATGGCAACACAAAACCACAGACTGACGGCTAGGGGGAAAACACACAAAAAGACAAGAGTTCAACGGGAGGTACTGACAAATGTATACATACTTCAATAATAAATGTACTTTGAAATTTGAACTGTTATTTGCATGTATGTTTGTTTTGTAGGAACCGAAGTTATTATGTAACTACTCTAATTAGTTGCTTCGGTTCCCCTGATAGGATCTGCCAAACTTTAACAGCAAGAATATCAAGAGCCACTGGCATTTGGTTAAGCTACCATCTGCACACAGTCTGATTTTGAAATACAGTATATTGCTCTTTTTAAAACAATGGTGCATCTCTATCTTGAAACTTCCTAGCCGATCACTCAGTGGGGACAGCTTCACCTGTTGTTGTTGTTGTTCACCAACATCTACTCAAAGTTAAATAGGGTCGACCAGTATATGGAATGAGTTGCCAGAGAAAATGGTTGAAATCGGTATGTAAACAACATTTAAAAGAAAAATGGACAGGTAGATGTATAGGAAATGTTTGGAGGGATATGGGCCAAACACAGCCATATAGATCTAGCTCAGATGGGAGTCTTCATTGGGATGGACAAGTTGGATCAAAGTCCCGTTCCTGTGTTGTATGGCTCCATGACTCTATAAGTCTACAACAGCATTTGGTGATGTGCAGGACAAACACAGAGTTCAATCACAATTCCTTTGTTAATGTTGGGGAGTCTAATGCCACATTGTTTTAATACATGATGATATTTAAATGTATTTAACTGTATCATCCAGTTCAGAGTGGATGGGGTTGGATGACGTTATTGTTGTTTTTTTTTTCTGTGGAGGAGGGGGTGGGAGATTTTGGGGTCTGTGAGTTTTGTTTCATTTCTTTCTCATGCCAGGGGGTGGGGGTGGAGTTGACAGCTTTTTTTTCATCAATATCCATGGTCTTTCTGTATTTCATGAGTATCTGCAGATGACAAATACCAGAGTTGTATTGTACACACATACTTTCACAATAAAATGAACCTTTGAACCTTTAAAATGCTCATGCACTGTTACTGTGAAGTCAGATAAAATAATGAATATGATTGGAATCTCAAAACTCTGCATCTTTTATCAATTTGTGTTAGATGAACATGAAATAATATATTACAGACCAAATCAGAAGGCAGCTAGTATAAGACTGCAATATAATAGAGTTGAGAAAATCATTAAAGGATGATAAGTGTTCAACTTCATCAGCATCCTTAATTTAGAAGTTGACATTTTCCAGCTCAAGGGACCATTCAAAATGTTTTACCATCACAAGAATAAAAAGAGCTATGTAGCCTTTTCACATCTTCCAGCACTAGACCCACGGCCTTCTGGTTCCAGCTCTTCACATATCCCAATTCTGTTTAAATGTGATAAAGATTCTACCTCTAAGATACATTTAGGCAATGAGTTTAAGGCCCTCACCATCTCTGGGAAAAAAATGTTTTCCTTTAATCCCTCTAATCCTTCTTTCTATTTTTAACTCTATGCTGTCTGTTTTTTTCTGTCCGATGCAAGGATAATTTGAGTTTTCCTTACTTCCTCAGTCTAGGGCCCTTCAAATTTTATAATTCATTTTAAAGTCAGCTTTCAACTCTTTCTGTTCCAAAGAAAACAACATGGGCAACAATCTCATAGGTCTCCCCTCTATCCTTTATATTTGACTGCATCTTTTTGCAACACAATCTCCTAAACTGTAGTCAAACTGAGCGTACAGCCCAACTTCCTTTGTCAACATCTTTGAAAAAGATTCTAAGGTCACTTTGAATCTCTGCACCAGTCTACCCTTTGTAATTTATTGTATATTCATTTCTTTTTAACCTTTCCCTAATGCTTTATTTCAGACTGATAGCCATTTACAATATTCCTGTACAAATCACTTTCCATACATTCCTGATGTTTAAAGCTTTTTTGATTTTTCTCAACAGCCAGCTTTCGTGCTGTCTGTCAATGTCTTTGTCATGGTCTTTGTATTTCTATCTAATTTAGATATATATAGCCGAAAGCAACTAACTAAAATTTAAACTATGTTGAACCCTTATAATTGCAAAATTGCTTCCTGCCACTGAGCAAATCTTGGATATATTTGCCATTGTATCTCCCCTATAACATCAGCTTTGTTCCTTTTTTATGAAGACAACTATAAACTATTCATTCAGATCTTTCTGCATATTTTCTGTTTCCATGAACTTCTTCGTCCCAAAGAGGACTTACACTTGGTTATCTTTTTACATTTCATGTACTCATAAAAATATTTTTGGGCTTTCTTTCATTCTTTTGCCAGTATTCTTTCATTTCCTATGTTTACTTTAATTCTATTTTCACCCTTTTGGCTTCTCACTGTATTATGCATGCGTCTCTCACATTACTTTGCTTTTTTGGTTTATCCTACCTTCTTTGTCACAAAGGCAGTTTAAGAATTAGCAATCCAACACTTTCTCTACCCTGAACTCCTTAAGTCTTCTTCTTGCTCCTATTTACCTACAAATCATTGTGTCAAATCCAGTATTCATTAGTTTAATAAAACCATTTAAATAATATTTTTATTTATAGAATATGGGTGAAATTTTACTCTTCCCCAGCAGAGTGGTAATAGCCCAATCATCGTTCAACTTTTGACTTTAGAGTCATATTATCATAGACCTTAGGCCCATCTAGTCGGTGCTGAACTACTTATTTGCCTCGTCCCATCGACCTGAAGCAGGACCAGAGCCCTCCATACACCCATCCCACCCTTGTACCCATCCAAACTTTTCTTAAATCAAACACGCATCCAGCATTTCTGCTGTCAGCTTCTTGCACATCCTCACTGCCCTCTGAGTGAAGATATTCTCACTGTCCTCATGCTCCCCTTAAACATTTCACCTTTCAACATTAACCCTTGACCTCTGGTCCCAGTGTCACCCAAGGTCAGTAGGAAAAGCCTTTTTGTATTTATCCTCTCTACACCCTTCATAATTTGGTATACCTTTATCAAATCTCCCCTCATTCTTCCATACTCCAGGGAAAAATTCCAAACCTATTCAACATTTCCCTAAACCTCAGGTCCTCAACTCCTGGCAACATTCTTGTAAATATTCTCTGTGTTCTTTCAATTTATTTGACTTCTTTCCTGTAGGTAGGTATCCAAAACTGCACACAATGCTACAAATTAGGCCTCACCAATGTCTTGCAAAACTTCAACATAACATCCCAAATATTGTACTCAATACTTTGATTTATGAAGGCCAATGTGCCAAATGCTTTCTTTGGGGCCTTATCTACCTGTGATGCTACTTTCAAGGAATTATGGATCTGCATTCCCTGATCCTTGATCCCTTTGTTCTACTGGTCTCCTCAGAGCCCTACCACTTACTGTGTAAGTCCTTCCCTGGTTTGTCCTCCCAACGTGTAGCACCTTATACTTGTCTGCATTAAGTTCCAGCTGTCATCTTCCAGCTCATGTTCCAGTTGTCCAGATCCCACTGCGAGCTTTGATCATCTTCCTCGCTGCCCATACAATCACAGTCTTGGCGTCATCCACAAATTAGCTGATCCAGTTTGCCACATTATTATCTGAATCACTGATGTCATGCAACAACAGACCCAGTACTGATCCCTGCAGCACTCCACTAGTCACCAGCTTTCAGTCAGAGAAACAGCCATCTGCTACCTTTCTCTGGCTTCTCCCGTAAAGCCAGTGTCTATTACAGTTTACTGCTGCAACTTGCATGCCAAGTGACTGAACCTTCTTGACCAACCTCCCACGTAGGACCTTTTCAAAGGTATTGCTAAAGTCCATGTTGTCTACCTTGCCTTCATCAACTTTCCCGGTAATTTCCTTGAAAAGCACTGTAAGATGTCAAACATGCACAAAGTCATGTTGACTATCCCTTATCAGTCCCTGTCTAATCAAATACTGTATCTGGTCCTTTAGAATACTTTCCAATAAATTACGCACTACCTGATGTTAGGCTCACCAGCCTATAATTTCCTGGCTTGTTCGTAGACTATTTCTTAAACAACAGAACAACATCAGCTTTCCTCCAATCCTCCAGCACGTCACCCATAGCTGTTCTAAATGTCTTTGCTAGAGCTCCTTCCAATTTATGCTCTACCCTCCCAATGGGTCCAAGGGAATACCTTGGCAAGCCCTGGGGAAATATCCATCCTAATTGGCCTCAAGACAGCAAACACATTTCCCTTTGTAATCTGTATACAGTCCATACTGCTGCTTTGCCTTGCTTCTATTGACTCTGTGGCCATCATCTGAGTAAATACAGATGCAAATACTCCATTTAATATCTCCCATCTCTTTCAGCTCCAAGCATTGATGACTACTCTGATCTTCTAGAGGAGAATTTTTGCCCCTTGCTATCCATTTGCTCTTATTATATATGTAGATGCCTTTGGGATTCTCCTTCAGCCTGTCTGCTACTGCACATTCATGCCTTCTTTTAGTCCTCTTGAATACATCTTTAAGTTTCTCTTGCATTTCTTATACTCCTCACATATCTCACTTGCTCCTTCCTGCCTACACCTGCTATGCACCTCCCTCTTTTCCTTAACCAGGGCCTCAATATCGCACGAAAACCAAGTTTCCCTAAATCTTTCATCCTTCCCTATTATTCTTATCCTTACTTCTCCAAACTCTCAAGAAAAATTTATCCTGGGATGAGTTAATTTTCTGTTCCTTACTTTGGATGAGTCAGATCCCCATTGCCAAACCCCGAAATATTTGCTTGGTCCACCTTTTACATTCTTTTAGTTATTTTGTTCCTGGGATATACTGTCTGCCGAGTCCACTTCACTCTTTGTGTTTTTAAACAGCTGGGATTAAAATACATAATGAAACATTAGAGTGTAGTCTCAAATGTTAATTTGCCTCAAAATCTAAAGCAACAATTTACTGTCTGTAAATGAATCATTGCCTGTACAATTGTTCCTACTCAATGAACATTTCCATTAGCAGGATGCTTATTAATTGCTATGTACTGTATACTGTTGTTAATTTATTTTCTGCAGTGATAGATAGGTGGATTTATGACATTGTTAAAAGAGTTTTTTTCTCAGATCATTGGTATTGTCTTTCAACTCAGTCTATTTTTCAATGAGGATCTACCTACAATGGAGCTACCATTCTCTCAAAGGAACATTTGCCTCTGTCACCAAAACAAAACAATTAAAACTGGAGTCTCTGCAGATGCTGGTAATCCAGATCATCACACAAAATACTGAAGAAACTGAGCAGGCCAGGCAGCATTTATGGAGAGGATTAAGCAGTCAAAATTTCGAGCAGAGACCCTTCATCAGTTCTGGAAAGGAAGGGGGAAGAAGCCAGAATAAGAAGTTGGGGGAGGGGATAATTCCAAACTGGTGGGTGATAATTGAAACCAATGGAGGGGGAAGGAGAGTGGGTGGGTGGGAGGTGAGAAGGTGAAAAAGGTGAACAAGGAACTCTTCGGGTGCTGGAGATCCAGGACAATACACAAATTGCTGGAGGATCTCAGCAGGTCAGGCACACAATGATTCTTTTTTAGTCTGCAGATATCTGGCTCTTTTACAGAAATGCAGTCAGTTAGCTGCAGCATTTCAGTTCAGTTTCCCTGGTGTGATTGTGGATTGTTCCATAAACTTCATGCCTGAATACTTAATTTTTAAGAAGTTCCCATTTCAACCAATGACATGCTATGTTCACCATCCTTGTTTGTCCTATTTCTGATGATTGTAGTTTACAGTATTTTAAAGGGTTTTAAATAAAAGTATACCTGTGGGTATCTGTGTTTAGATACGCTGTGATCCTGCTGGGTTCATGTGGTGTGGTTCCTTTGTAATGATGACACTTACTGGATTGCACAGCCTGAGGAAGAAGTTGAAGACACAACATGTGCATAGATAAATGAAGTGTTCTGCTTTGTAATAAGTGACCATATCCTTGATGTATTTATTTTAATATTATGCCTTAATGTACTTCTGAACATATTGCATGAATAGCACCATGCTCAGGATCCACCTAGTGCTTAAAAGATGGAGATTTCACCATGGAGAGTTCTTCTGCTTTTCAAACTGGATATTCTGCATTGACATGGAAAGGAAAATTATTCTTCAGTTAGACTTTTCCCTGGAAGAGAGCATCTCTGCTGCTCAGCACCTTTCCAATTCACCTTCTAGCTAAATTTCATGGAGAAATTGTTTGGATTCTCCAACAGATCTTCCACACATCTGGTCAGTAATCTTCCTATGAGCACTGGAGAATTGCACAAAGTTAAATAAAGTATTTCAGCAAATAACTCAAGTGGTTTGCATGAAATTAAAATACTGTCATAATACATAAATGCCCATCATGATGCTCAATAGTATCATGATTGAATATATCTTGTTTTAATCTCAGTTTATCCATTTACATCCTTTATATTCAAGTTTACCCCTACTTTCAATGTTTTTCTTTCCCCTGATACTTTCTAAATTGCATTCATCTGTAGTTTATTCCTAGTCTCCTGAAGGAAGTGCACCTGAAGTATTAACTCCTCCCTACTGCCCCCAGATACTGGCTGACCTGAGGGTTTCTAACACTTTTGGAGTTTGTGACAAGATATTCTATACTTTTTTTTCTTTCAGGATAATAATTCCTATGTATTTCATCTACCTAGTACCCTTTCTCTTTCTTTGTGTTTCCTCTGACCCTTCTCCCATTTTCAGTTATAAAAACGTGTTTATCTCCAAATTCTTCTTTTCTGATGAAGACACCCAAACTGAAGTGTTAAACATCCTTCTTAAAGCACTAGGAAACACACTAGAACTGTGGACTAGAGCTCAGCTGAGCCTTTCCTCCATGAAATCTACACTTCTAGCTGCCTCAGTAACCCAACCTACATCAAAGGCCTCACCCACCCCAGGCACTCTCTATTCTGCCCCTTCCTATTATGTAAAAGGTAGAAAATCCTCAAAACATTTCCCTCCAAACTTAAGGACAGGTTGTATGCACTGTTACGTATTCAGGCAACAATAAATATATGAGATCGGCAAGGGTTTCTTATAACAAACAACACGTTTATTAAACACAGAAAACAAACCCCCCAAAAGTAAACAAACACTACCGTAACCGGAAACAGCTGCTGAGCGGCAGCCCAAACAGTTCTTAAAGTGATATTCCAAAAACAGTTCTTAAAAGTGGTATTGCCAAAAGTTCGATGTGCTCACAGTCCACTTAAAAGGAGAGACTTTATAGGACGATTTAAATTCTCTTTCACGTCGCTTGCTTCGATCCCTGACGTCGAACTTCCCATGAAGAATTCACGAAACAGAACGGCTTAAAGGCACTGACCTTTCCTTCTCCACTACCTTCAATCCTTTCTAGTTAAACCTAGGGATTAACACGAAGATAGTCAACGAAATCCTTCCAAATAAGGATCAAACAAAGGTCGCCCCCGTTTCACCGTAGAAAGCGATTCTCCTCGATCCTTAACTTCCAACTTCCAATCTTCACTCTCCACTAATTTCGAACTAACAGAATCATAAAGAACCTGCTGGCAATGACCTTTTAAACTTTAGGCATTAAATAAAAACTTCATCTTTCAACTAAACTGTGTCATCACTTAAAACACGCAGTGGCATGAAGTCAACCTGGCAAATCCAGCCACGAACTGCCCCTCCTCACAGGGTGGGGTCTACCTTTTATAACCTGTAAAAAAAACCCGTCACATGATCTCTACTGGCGGGAAAATGACGTCATTCCACCATCACAAGACCATCACCTCAAGACCAGTACAGCTTCAACCCCAGTCACATGACAAGGGCACCACTGTCATGTGTCATGAGTACGTAACAGCACTAATTGTAAACTGTCCCGTAATGCATTAAAATGGACTCTTGACCTCCACCTTGTCATGGCTTCCACCTTGTTGTTTATCTTACACTGCACTTTTGCTGTCACTATTAAACTTCTGTTGTTGTTTTCCCTTGCGCTACCTGAATGCACTGTTGTAACAAAATGATCTGTATGAATGGCATCCAAAACAGTTTTTTCACTGTACCTCAGTACATGTGACAATAACAACCCAATGTACTAATTTACTAATTCTATTTCTCTTTTCATTGATGCTGACAGACATCCTGTACTGTATAGTATCAGTGTTTTCTGTTTATTAATGAACATTGTCTGTCCTTTTACAACTTTGACACTGGGTGGACACAAATGAAGGGGAACATTTTGACTCTGTGCAAAACAATAACATCTCTCCCAATTTCATTGTATTAGTTTTGAAGAGGTGAACAGCTAGAGTCAAACACATTTAAAAACACTTATATGTTAAGGTTCAGTGATGTAATCAGATGTAATTAAATAATTTTATGTTGAGATGCGCAGGTGGTAAAAGTGAACAGCAGGAACAATTAAGCCTGAGGAGATCTTGGATATTGATTATTCTCAAACAATAAGTTTAATCCCCCATCCTGTCTTACTCATTCTCGTGATGCACAACTACCTATGTCACTAGCAGCATTCATTTCATTTAGGATGCTGGAGAAACTCAGCAGGTTGGGCAGCATCCATGGAAATGAATAAACAGTTGGCTTTTCCGGCTGAGGTCCTGCAGACTTTCTTGTATTTACCGCCCATTTCATGCCCTCTTATCAATCCCACTTCTATTGCTCTGTTCTGTGTGCCACATTGACTCCCACTCTTGCCCCTAACTTCTTTGCTCCTTTTCCCATTTAATTTCTGGTTTCGCCGAGTCTAAAGTAAATGCTTAAATTAAGCCTGGAGATGATGTAAGGTAGGCTTCTCCCTCTGATCCACGTAACACTCCAATTAAAATCATGGCTGAAGTTACTGGCAGGAACATAATATATTGGTGACTCCTGATGTACCACCAATGGCAATGGAACACACCACCCACTTGTGTAGCAAATGTAGACAGGGCATGTAGAATTTGTCCAATTTTGTGCAGTCATCGAAGACACAACATTGAACAATATTGAATATTGGTTGTTAGAACAGGACAACATTGGAAAGTCAATAATCTTGACTTTCAGCAATCCTTTAGATAACAAGTTTGAATAAAACTGTAACTGATTTTAAAAAATATTTTAATTAGACCATACTTTACAGCAAATCTACTTGATGAGATGACATTAAGGTTATTTTGATTAATGCAATAGTACATCTGCCAGCATTGCTGAGTTACCATGGTAACAATGTTAACCCTACAATGAAATGTATGACATTCTAATGAGTAATTAATTGAGATATGTGTGTAGCAGATTATAAAGACATAGTGCAACATACCCCAAAAGGCTTACTAATGAGAAGTTTTTGAGCAAACCTTCTGTTGTCTCATTCAACAAAATAGGCTGCAAACCATTTTTTCTAATGCGGAATATGTTGAGAAAAATCAATGAAATGCTTTCTTTCTGATTTAATGGTGCAATCCAAAGTCCAAGTTTTAATAAATCCATCATTATATGCAAGTTCCAAGCACCCAAAATGCAAGTTTTGTCAGGCATGTGTTTCCAGTGAGGAACCTTTAACTCTGGCTATCCTGAATCAATATCAATGACATCATCGCCTTACCACCAACCAGGTGTGATTTGAAATTCCGATGTGTAGGAGGGCTTGTACTAGAAGCAGAGAGTCACATAGCAGCCTGCTAATGCACTATTATTCAACCTGAGACACTAGGTGACTTAACATACAGTTGGGGTTTCAAGTGTAACGTGCTGTAATGTTTCATGCTAATATAATGTTTTCTCTGTAGCGCAGTGTTTGGGTTCTGACTAGAAATGACGGATACTTTGGAATGTACACTGGCCAGTGAGGGGACGTGTTTATCTTGTGTGCTTGAGTGAAGGTTTCGTGGTCTTTTGTTGGGCGAAAGATGGAGAGAGAAGATGCCAGAACGGAAAGGTCATAGTCTTCAGGACAGAGTGGGCTTGGAATGGGGTCATGAGCAGACACCCAAGGGGAAAATTGATGGAGAATGAACAGACGGGAAAACAGTGAACTCCATTGTCATGCATTAGACTGTTTCAAGAGAATGGACTCCTTTTCTTTTTTGTTTCTTTACTAACCTATAGTCAAATTAGGAATTATAAAGCTCATCATTTAATTGCATATTGTATACTGTTTGTTATTTCCTGGTACTGATTTGTAACAGGGGACACATTGTGCAACATCCACCCAAACAAGTTTAGGAGGGCCAGAGGCTGTCTTCCCCTAGATTAAGCCACTAGCTGAACCTGAGGGTTACACAGATATACTCAATCATCCTTCCAAAATAAACAAGCTCATTTGTCACAATCAGTCAGGTTATCAGGTGGGATTTTCACTGATCCTGTTGGATCTTAAACACCACCACTCGCTTCCCAAACCCAGTGAAACTGCTAAAATAGTGTAGAAGTTTTAACCCAAAACATCAACCATTCCTTTTCTCTTCAGCTGATGTTTGACCCATTGATTTGCTCCAGCAGTTTGCTTTTCCTCTCCAGATTCTGGCATCTGCAGACTCCTGTGAATCTGCAAAAAGGTCCATATTTGGCTCATTTTGCCATTAAAATTTCCGTTGAAAATACCAATTGAATCTTTTCCTTTTATCTTTTCCTGTGCTCCATTCAAGATCATTGCAAGAGCTGAAAATCTTTCAGAGAGCAACCAGAAAGCTTGACTTCACCTAACTCTGAACAGTTAATTTTAACCGTTCCACTTCAGAATGTGAGAGAAGAAATAAGGCCCTCAAATATCCGTCTTTTACTAGAGGGTTGTGGGTATTGAGTCTAATGTGATTGCAGCAGATGTCTCATGGGATGATTTCATACTTGCTGAGGTAGGGAAGGGGAAATTTTGTCATGTTTCACTCTCACACTCACTCCTGGTCTGGCATTAAAGCATTAATTCTGTGTTGTCCTGCATTTCCAACCCTCGGCAGACCCTAGGACAGCATTGTTCTGCACAAGGAACATTGAATATGGAGAGACGCTGAAATCTCATAGGGATTGCAAAGTGATTCATGACATCAACTGTCTAATCAAATTTCACGACTGGTGTCAATTTATCTGGGAATGTTCCCAAATATGATTTATGCCACATTAAATTGATTGCCAATTGTAAAGTGCTGAGACAATAGTGTTATGCGATCCAATTTTTAGAATGTTAAAACAACTCCAAAATATAATGCAATAATTGAGGATATATTTGGATTTTATATCCTACTCTTGAATTGCACTATTCTCCCTTAAGGAATTAAAGTACCCACACTCATCCTTTGAATGTCTGCAAAACAGCAACTACCTCATGTCTAGTGGAATATTTATGGGAGATTCCCAGTGAGCTGATGGCACACAATAATAAAAAAATGTGCTGATTAGATCTTGCCTCATTTTATTGAGATGTTCCACCAAATGTTCTGGAGTGCCATTATATCCAACATTTTTTTTCTATTAGCAGTATAGAGCAATGCTCTGCTAATTACATTGCAAGCTGCACCTAAATGATAGAAGAGTTAGTGGTCCACCTAGTAGATGGTTAAATTGACTTTATACCAGGCATTCAGCATCTGCTGTGAAATTCTAATGACATGATATTGCATTAATGTTATTTATCCTTGTCACGCCAGACATGTTAAAGGCTGTTTCTGCTGAACTTGACAGGGTTATGCTGTCTAATATACTGAAGTAGAAATCAAACCTCATTACAACTGTCCTTGCTTAAATATAAAAGCCATCTCGGTGTCTAACTTCTGGGAAAAAAAAAATTTCCATTGCTCTAAAGGACCTTTGCGGATGACTGCCAGGTTCAGGCTATTTCCCAGAATTTGGAGTCTGAACACAGACAAGAGAAAATCTGCAGATGCTGGAAATCCGAGCAACACACACAAAGTGCTGGAGGAACTCAACAGGCCTGGCAGCATCTATGGAAAAGAGTACAGTCCACGTTTTGGGATGAGACCCTTGGGAGACTGAAGCAGGCTTTGGGCTCCTTATGCATGTTAATAACGGGCCTAATAAAGTCTGCAGCAGAAACAGATGAAGGTTATTGGTGATTGGTATATTGTCGCCACATCCACTACACTGTGGTATAATGAAAAACTTAGCTTTGCATGTCATCCTTACAGATCACTTTATAACATCAAGACATTGAGGTAGTACAAATGAAATACAATCGCAGCATATGGAGCTTCAAGTACAGACAAAAAGGTGCAAGCCCATGACAAGGTAAATTGTGAGGTCAAAAGTCCACCTAATTGGACAAGATATCCACTTAACAGTTCTTTTTTAATAGAGGGATAGTATTTCTCTTTGAGCCTCATGGTATGTGATTTTGACTTTTGTATCTTCTGCCCGATGGAAGAGGGGAGAAGATGAGGGAGTGCCTGGAAATAACCAATAGGTGCTGAATCAGCCATTTAAATTTTAGACATTTGTATCTACTGCTTGATGGTACAGAGGAGAAGGTAAGGGAAATCACAAACAAGCTTTGAATCTGTCATCTAAATTCTAGCACACTACTTAACTTGGTCAGAGTGCAGATGAGTTTTATTTTACAGAGCTCTTCCAGACACCAGGAAAAAAATTACTTTAGTGATGCTCAATATAGAGTGTCCAGTTATATGAAGCAAGTTATGCATCTCCTTTTATTGTGGGAGATAGAAAGAAATAAAGCCACTTCTCTGCAGATTCTGTATGGAACCTAACAAGTTGCAAAAATATCAAGTGTGGCATAGTGGTCCACATTACTACCCAGGACCGCCAGAGTAGTAATCTGCGGATTGCAGTCTGTGCCATGCGCCAAGTGAGGGAGAAGATAAGAGATAGATAGATAGAGATAAGCAGATAGATGCGGGGCTCAGAAACTGGTAGATGGGGCAAGGGTTCAGATTTCTGGATCATTGTGATCTCTTCTGGGGAAGGTACGACCTGTACAAAAGAGGCGGGTTACACATGAACCTGAGAGAGACCAGTGTCCCTGTGGGCAAGTTTGCTGGAGCTGCTTGGGAAGGATTAAATTAATTTGGCCGGGGGATGGAAACTGGACAGATAGGGTTGAGGATGGGGCAGTTCGTTTGCAAACAGTGGCAGTGTGTAGTGAGACTGCTAGCAAAGACAGGCCGATGATAGGTCAAAATTATAGTCAGTAGGATGAATTGCAATGTAAAATGGGGCAAAATCAAAAATGAAGATGAATACATGATTGGAGACGTTGCATCTGAATGCACGCAGTGTACGAAATAAGATAGATTTACTTGTAGCACAGTTAGAGATTGGCATGTATGGTGTTGTAGGCATCACTGAATCATGGCTGAAAGAAGATTATAGCTGGGAATTTAACATCCAATGATACACATTGTATCAAAAAGACAGGGATGGGGTGACTCTTGGTAAAAAATTAAATCAAATCCATAGAAAAAGTTGACATAGGATCAGAAGTTGCAGAATCTTTGTGGGTAGAGCTAAGAAACTGCAAGGGTTAAAATGTGATGGGAGTTCTATACAGGCCTCTGAACAGTAGCAAAGATGTGTTCTACAAATTACAATGGGAGATAGAAAATGCACGTCAAAAGAGCAAGGTTATGATAGTCATGGGGGATTTCAATATGCAGGTAGACTGGGAACATTAGGCTGGTGCTGGATCCCAAGAGAGGGAGTTCATAAAATGACTACAAGATGGTTTTTAGAGTAGCTCATGGTTGAGCCCACTAGGGGAGCAGCTATTCTGGATTGGTTGTTGTGTAGTGATTATAATATGACAGCATTCACCCTGCAATTTGAGAGGGAGAAGCTGAAGTCAGATGTATCAGTATTACAGTGGTGTAAGGGGAATTACAGAGGCTTGAGAAAGGAGCTCACCAATGTTAATGAAGAGCACACTAGCAGGAATGATAGCAGAGCGGCAATGACTAGAGTTTCTGGGAGCAATTTGAAAGGTGCAGGATAGATACATCCAAAGAAGAAGTATTCTTAAGGCAGGATGACACAACCGTCGCTGACAAGGGATAACAAAGCCAACATAAAAGCAACAGAGAAGGGATATAATAGAGCAAAATTTCATGAGAAATTAGAGGATTGGGAAGCCTTTTGAAAACTACAGAAGGCAATTTAAAAAGTCAGAAAGAAGAAAACATTAACGTACAAAGGTAAGCTAGCCAATAATATTTAAGAGGACACCAGAAGTTTCTTCTGATATATAAAGAATAAAAGAGGCATGAATAGATAATAAAATGATGCTAGAGAGGTAGTATGGGGGCAAGGAAACGGCAGATGAACTGAATAAGTATTTTGCATCAGTCTTCACTGTGGAAGACACAAACAGTATGCCTGCAGTTTGAGAGTGTCAGGGGGTAGAAGTGAGTGAAGTTGCCATTACTAAGGAGAAAGTGCTTGGGTAGATAATCCCCTGTACTAGATGGTCTATAACCCAGGGTAATAAAAGATTGTGGAGGCATTAGTAATAATTTTGCAAATGTCAATAGATTCTGGCATGGTTCTGGAGGACTGGAAAATTGCAAATATCACTCCATTCTTCAAGAATGAGAAAGGCAGAAGAAAGGAAATTGTAGGCCAGTTAGTCTGACCACAGTGGTTGGGAAGATGTTGGAGTCAAATGTTAAAGATTTGGTTTCGAGGTACTTGGAGGCACATGATAATATGGGCTGAAATCAGCATGGTTTCCTTAAGGGAAAATTTTGCCTAGCAAATCTGCTGGAATTCTATAAAGAAATAACAAGGAAGACAGATAAATGGGGGAGGTTGTGTTCTTGGATTTTCAGCAGGCCTTTGACATGGTGCCATACATGAGGCATGGTATTACAGGAAATATACTAGCATAGATAGAGCAGTGCATTTATATTCGAGTGAAATGAAATGAAAGCTAACATTGCATTAGCCTTCCTCACCACCGACTCAACCTTCAGGGAATCCTGCACGAGGAATCAGCATGAGGGCTGATTGGCAGAACCAAACAGTGGGAATAAAGGGAACATTTTCTGGTTGGCTGCCAGTGTCTAGTGGTGTTCCACAGGGGTCAGTGCTGCAACTGCATCTTTTTATGTTTTCAGACAAAAATTTGGATGATAGAATTTGTGGCTTTATGGTCAAGTTTGAGGACAATCCAAAAATAGATGGAGCGGCAGGTGCAATTGAGGAAGCAGAGAGGCTACAGAAGGACTAATACCAATTTGGAGAATGGCCAGACAAGTGGCATATGGTTTAGAGTGTTGGGAAATGTACAGACATCCCAATAAAAGTGTAGACTATTTTCTAAAAGGAGAGAACATTTAAAAATCTGAGATGCAAAGGGACTTTGGAGTCCTCGTGCAGGATTCCCTGAATGTTGATTTTCAGGTTGAGTCGGTGGTGAGGAAGGCAAATGCAATGTTAGCTTTCATTTCAAGAGAACTAGAATATAAAAGGAAAGATGTAGTGTTGGGGCTTTATAAGGCACTGCGAGACCTCACTAAGAGTATTGTGATCAGTTTTGGGCCCTTTATCTAAGAAAGGATGTGCTGACTTGGGAGAGGGTTCAAAGGAGGTTCATGAAAATGTTCCAGGATTGAAAGGCTTATCATATGAGTAGCGTTTGTTGGCTCTGGGCCCGTATTTAGTGTAATTCAGAAGAATGAAAGGGGAATCTCTGTGAAACCTGTCAAATGTTGAAAGGCCTCGATGGATTGAGGTGGAGAGGATGTTTCCTATGGTAGAGGAGTCTAGGACTAGAGGGCGTAGCCTCAGAATAGGGGGATGCCGATTTAGAACATAGTTGAGGAGGAATTTCTTTTGCCAGAGAGTGGTGAATCTGGAATTCCTTGTCAGATGTGGCTCTGGAGCACAAGTCATTGGGCATACTGAAGGCAGAGGTTGATAGATTATTGATTAGTCAGGGCATGAAGGGTGATGAGGAGAAGGCTGAGAGAAAAATGGATCAGCCATTATGAAATGGCAGAACAGACTTGATGGGCCAAATGGCTTAATTCTGTTCCTATGTGTTATGGTCTTATATTAAAGAAGAACATTTAAGGTTTTAAATTCAAGAAGATACTACTATGTACAATGAAATGTTAATTTAAATACATTTTAAAATCATTGCTTTCTCTTGTTTAAAGCAATGATCAACATACCAGCATTATTTAAAGCTATAAGAAGGGGAAAGAGGTCAAGTGAACACAAACAGTTAAATGGGATTGAACCATCCAGAACAAGGTTTCATAAGTGGAAAGTTAAATGAAGGCTTTTGAAAAGAAAAACCATCAGGAAGACATTGCCTTTGAGTCAGTGGTTGATAGGGACACTGAAAGATCTCAAGGTTTCTTTGGAGAGGTAGACTGAAAACAGGTTCAAGGGAAGAAGATGGCTAAAGTTGACGGGAAATACTTTCCACTCAATAAGTGACGTATCTAGTAGGACTGATTGGACTAGTTCATTTGCATAATCACCATATGTTTCTATGTTCAAGCTTGAGGTAAAGCTAGATATGTTTTTGGTAAGTGATGGAAACAGTTTCTGAACGGAGAACAACAACAGAGGTAGAAATATTAGTTAATAACTTCCTAATATCCATCAATCAATACTGCAAACTTTAACTATCCTTTTCCAAAAAGCACAGCAGGCAGATCTCCACCAAAGTGTTATAGCATTAAAAGCATAATTTAATGAACCATTCTAATGTAATTTAAAAAAGAAACTTGACATGATGACTAGAATTAATTTAGTTTACATGAAGTACTCACTTTGATCATCAACTTGTCTGCAAGCAGTCCTCCATCCATCTTTGGTTATCTCAATCATTAAACAACTAACATTAAGATCTACAATATAAATTCATCTAAAATCTGAGTTAAACCTGAGATCAAAGTAACCTCAAATGATTCATCGGCTCATTTTACACTTGATCAAGGATAATTGCAATCATTATTTAACAAAAACAATGTTCAGGGAAAACAAGAAAAGGTCCAAATTTTAGATTACACAAGATCTGAAGTGCTTACATAATTCTGAAAAATGCAGAAAGCCTTAATCTGTAGTTTTATAAATGTTTTATAAATTTTATAAATGACTGCTCCAAAACAATCCAAACATCAGGCAGTGAGGCTAGAGGGATCACTATTCCAGAAGTCTAGATAGAAGTTCCAGCACAATGAGTTCAAATCACATAAAGGAAATTGAATTTTCGACAAGTATAAATCTAGTTAAAGTGAAGTGACAAGTTACTAAATTATCTAAGACCCTTGTAAAATGTTAATATTCCATGTGTGTGCTATTCAATCGAGTCCACAGATTCCTAACTGGTCTCTAAAAAGGCCTGGTTAGCCACTTAATTCAGGGACAATTGAGGATAAGAAATAGCAATTAACACTAGCAATGTTAACACATTCATATTCTGAGAATGAGTAGATAAAATGATACAGAGAGTAACATAACTTATTTAGACAAAATGAGGATGATTGATTAATTCCACTGTCAATTGATCCTTATAACTATATTGCTGTAAGTGTTTAAAGCTGAATGTACATGGATAATTGAACTATCTTCCATGCACTACAAAATTATCCCCATCCTTTTCAAGGCTGTTGTAGTTCCTGGCATAATTTCTCTAAATAAGTTGTTTTCTGAGTAAACTAAATTAATTTGCTGTGGAATTGACTGCTTCAAAGTTCAAGGTTCAAAGTAAATTTATTATCAAAATGCATATATGTCATTTTATACTACTCAGAGATTTGTTTTCTTCAGGGCATTTACAGTGGATACAAAGAAACACAATAGAATCAGTGAAAAGCCACACATGATATAAAAAGGACAAGCAAACAATGAGCAAAAGACAACAGAATGTGTAAATACGAAAGAAAAGAAAAGGATATACTGATAAATAAACGAGCAATAAATACTGAGAACATGAGTCACAGAATCCTTAAGAGTGCGTCCATAGAATGTGGAATCAGTTCAGTGCTGAGGTGTGTGGAATAATCTCCACAAGTTCACAAGCCTTATCGTTAGGGACTCATATACTTACGTGCAATATGCTATCTGTTTTACCCCCCCCCCCCCCCATGCCACATGTCAGCTGTGACACAACAACGTCAACACTCTTTAAAATAATGATTATTGGCGGAGCAGACTTGATGGGCCAAATTGCCTAATTCTACTCCTATTTCTTATGGTCTTGTGGGCTTATAGTTATAACATATCTACACACATACTTTTTTTTATAAACTTCCTTCACAGAAAATATACAGCACGTCAGTGGTAGTTTAGAGATAGAACATTACAGCACAGTGCAGGTCCTTTGCCCACTCTGTTGTGCCAAACTTTTAACCTACTCTAAGATAAATCTAACCCTTCCTGCCTATGTAGCCCTCCATTTTTCTATTATTACGGATATTACAAAGGAGGACATGAAAGATGGAGATCGGAGAACAATTTTCAGACATTACAGATCGTAATATTTAGGACTTAATTTAACTATTGACCTTGACATATCCCTTTTTCTCTTTATTGTTTTGCATTGTACGACAAACATAATTTGGTTTTACTAGCAGCATTCTCACCCCAGAAATTTACTTCAATAGACATCAGTGATTCAGGGAGCAGGTAGAAAGAAATTCAGCCCTCCCATCCTCCCAATGGTGTTTCAAAGCTGGTGACCAAAACAGCTTATAGTCTGATTTCACACATTGAAAAGGACTTCTAACAAAAGTGAACAATAAAAGATGTATGGATGTTTGATTTTACGACCAACAGACTCACTTTTAATGACTCTTTAAACTCAGGCTGTCAGTAGGTCATTTTGTCTTCCTTTACATGTTGGTGGATTGTCAATATTTGTTTGTTTAAAGATAGTTTTCCACAAATTCTATTGTATTTTTACCTGCATTAAAGTGAAATTTCAAGGTAGTATGTGGTTATGTATACAATACATACTTCAATAAGTTTACTTTGAATTTTGAACTTTGACTCTGTGAACATCTGGTGAGTAGCCAAAATTGTTAAAGTGAAGTCCCAAGATGAATATGCATCTATATATTTTTATGTATACATGGGACTGCTACATTGTCTCCAAGGCCAGAATTTAACTCCTGTGCCTAGTTATCCATAATACCATAAGACACACTGCACAAGCAGAATTTCACGAGCAGCCGTTCAACCATCGCGTCTGCTCCATTGTGGCTGATTTATTATTTCTCTCTACCCCATTCTCCTGCTTCTCACTGGAACCTTTAATGTTCCTTCTGATTAGGAACCTATCAACCTCCACTTTAAATACATCCAATGACTTGCCTTCTACAGCAGTGAGGGGAAATAAATTGTACAGATTCACCACCCTTTGCCTAAAAATTCTTTCTCATCTCTGTTCTAATGGGATGTCCATCTACTCAGAGGCTGTACACTCTGGTCCTAGACACCCCCACTATAGAAGACATTCTGTCCAAGTACACTCTATCTAGTCATTTCAATACTTGATAAGTTTCAATAAGATCTATGGTGCCTATGGTGTTTCTTCTTGAAGATGTGGCAGAAGTTCTTTAAAAATGGTAGTGTTGAATATTACAGCAGATACTTTCTTTGAAAAGTCAGTGACAAGGTTATTACAATAAAACATGTTAAAAAGTTCTAGAATTTAATTTCAGTTTATAAAATGTATCATTTGTATTGCTGTCATGCAAATGTGATGGGTAAAACTCAAATCAGAAATAATGCCAACTCATACAGACATTTTATTGTAAATTGGCTAACAGCTTTCAACCTTTAAGGTAAATTTCCATTGAGAACTGACCTTACCAGTTGACAATGATGTCAACACACCATCAAAACATTTCTTCTGAAAAGAACTGCAGATACAGTGTAGGAAACAGCAGAATATGTTAAGCATCCATCATAGCTTCCATCCAGTATAAGTGATTGAAGAGGTCACCACAGGAAAGCAAAATGAAAAACATCATCAGGACATGTTGGGTTATGAAAGTGATTTAAGAGAATGTTTTGTTTAGAAGACTGTTAGATATAAATCTATTTGGCAAGGCACATTGAAAATGATACTGACGGGATACTGTTGGAAGCTACTGTAGATTTAAAGTCATGATGTTCTCATGCTGATTGTGGAAACAAATATGCAGTTTTCTGGCACCTCTATCTCTTGTACATTCCAGCCCCAACTCATTTTCACTACAGGCATAACCTAACTCTTTTGAGCTTTACCACCACCCTAAATTTCATCTCTTCCCCATTCCATGGGTGTATTTTCAAAACCTCTCATTTTGATTCAGCTCCTGATCATCATTCTCACTTTTCTCTATAGGAAAAGGATTCTGTTCCTTCTATTATTTTTAATCTTCTCCTTTTCCCTTTGAAAACAGGGCAGGAGATTGGTTATATCAAAGGACTTATTTAAATGGAAGATGTTGTTTTGCTGTCTAACCCTATCACTGTCTAATTAATGTTCTGTTTTATTTTTGCAGATGCAGTTATGAGCTCACGGCTGATTTCACCTGGGCTGAGCAAAAATAAGTGCCAAAAAAAATTCAGAACTATTCATCTATCAGCAAATCTTGCTGCAAGTGTCTGTCCCAAATACTCCAATAATATGGCAGAAGGTCAGAGGAAAGGTTCAACGAGGGCTGCAAAATACCAAGGGAGAAGGAAATGAGAAGCATTGGCAAGAGATCTAAATCCCAGGATGTCAACTTCACAAGGAAAACTGCCCAAGACAATACAATGTTCCAATCCCGATTACTGCCATCAGTATTCAGAGCTGCAGATGCAGAGATAACCATTGCATGCCGAGCAAAGGCTACTGGAACATATATTGCTCTGTAGGAGATCAATGGGTAGCACTCTGCAAACCCTGTGCGGTTAATGTTTCTCTTCTTCAAAACCAAATTCAGTGAAACTTGGGAACTAGATGTGCTCATTACAGTCATCTTATGCTGCATACTGGTACTGTGCCAGCTAATAGACAGGAAAGAAATTGCTTTAATGAATGCTGAAACTTACTTTTTTTTTAAAAAAGTGCATTTTGCAAAAATAACAGTAACAGTATTTGAACAGCAATATATCAGAAGCTGCAGGCAATGCTGAAAACACTCAGTTCAGCTATTATCAAGACAATATTGATCTCCAGATTACATTAGAGTAAATCTGGGCAATGTGCAGAAGGAAAAAAATCATATTTGTTTCAAGTGAAAGGCAAATTTGTTGTGTCTGGGACTCAAACACAGAGGAAAAAAATAAGATGTTCAATGTGAATTTAGTCTGAAACAGATAGGGCTATGTTTTAGATATTATGAGGAGACTGCAGATGCTGATATGTTGTCAATTTGCTGTTCTCATGCAAACATAGCATGATTCTGCCTGGTAAACTTTAGGAAAAACATTAAAGCATCCAATTTTTCACTAGTTAGGAGTAAACAAGTTAAAGAGATTCAACATCTATCAGTGTGCAATGCTAGCTTCATGCCAACATGGCCAGATCTCAATGATGCAGTTGACATTATACATTCAACTCACCTGCAGAATTCAGTTTTTAACAAAACTACATCACCCACTTGACCTCTACTATCCC
The DNA here is from genome assembly GCF_030144855.1 of Hypanus sabinus. Taxonomy (NCBI): domain Eukaryota; kingdom Metazoa; phylum Chordata; class Chondrichthyes; order Myliobatiformes; family Dasyatidae; genus Hypanus; species Hypanus sabinus. Next base: position 35,041,766 of record NC_082725.1, on the reverse strand, counting down.
ACCAACCTATGGTATTAAACAAAAACTCACAAATTACTCGCAGGTCAGTTGGTAATTATATTATGGAGCACTGGCTAGAGAAAGCTTTAGACTTATTGTGGTCTAGGACTGTCGGTTTTCAATAATCTACGTGAATTGATGTTGTAGTGGGACCGTACTTCCTTTTGCACTTTCAAAATAATGCTTCCAGACACGGTGTTTACATGAACACAGGAAAAGCCATGTGGCAAGATATGTAGAATGAGGGCAGGCCTTGCTGGAAAATCTGCCAGAAGAATATGGGGAGTAGTAGAGGATGTGAATTGTGTAAGCTTCGACAGGAGGTTCTATACAGAAAGAATATTTATGGAACACTTTTCTGACTTCAACATATATACGCACACACCCACGCATCAACAAATCACCATCGCATAAACCCTTGCCTCCCATGAGCCCATTCTAAGATACCTCTGCAATGTTGATCTCTTGGTTTCAATGTGGTTAATGGAAGACTACCAATGCACAGTAGATGAGCCTGCAGGTGGCCTCACAGAGTATTACTGAGAACAGAGCTAACTGAGAATTCTGGCTCTGGTCACTTTAAACCGCCATGAAATACACAACTCCAAGCTGATTGGTGATTAGCAGCAGCAAGGACAATTGTCCAAGTCAGCCACAAATGATGATATCCTTTGAGTCAACAACCTTGAACACTGACATCCAAAACCACATTGGCAGTAATCTGAGCCTGCATGATCATAGAAGACATTGGTCCAAGGCTTGCAATGCAGAAACTTGATATTCTACTCAGCTGATAGATACATTATGTCTTCTGATAGGGCTGCAGTGTAAGTTAAGACGTCAGCCATCAGACTGCGCATTATACCTAACTCTGCAAATGTTGAAATGGAGTTGGCAATCACTTTTTTCTTAAAAAGGATGGGTTTCAAGTTCTGTGCAAATTAGCATGTGAGGTTGAAGCTGGACCCTTGCGTGTTTTTTGACATGGCATGCATAGTTTTGGGCAAGCATACCTAATTGCCAGGCATTTAATTGAGCATATATTTTAGATTTCATAACTGATGACTAAATTTGGACAGAAAATGCCTCTTAAGTTGTAAACAAATGAAGAAGAGAACAAAAATGTCATTCTGGATACTTCTGTCTTATCGATTCTTGTTGCAGAATCACTGAGCCTCTGCTAAGACTGAAATTGACTATCAGATTGAATAGCACAATGGTTACATGGCAAATCAAAACAGAAGGTGCTGGAAATGCTCAGCAACTCAGGCAGCATCTGCACAAAGTAATTGTTTCATGGCATATTATTACTAGAGCAACACACACACACACTCAATGCTGGAGGAGCTCAGCAGGTCAGTCTGAATCCATGGAAATGAATAAACGTCATTTCAGGCTGAGACCCTCCTTCAGGATTGAGAAGGAAGGGGGAGGGTGACAGAGTAAAAAAGGTGGGGTAAGGGGAATGAGATTACGTGGGAGGTGGTAGGTAAAGCCAGGTGGGTAGGAAAGGTAAGGGGCTGGAGAAAAAGGAATCTGATAGGAGAGGACAGTGGACCATAGAAGAAAGGGAAGGAGCAGGGAACCAAGCCGGAACTGATAGGCAGGTGAGAAGAGGTAAAAGATCAGAGTAGGTAAGAGGGGAGGGTAGATTTTTACCGAAAGGAGAATTCGATATTCGTACCATCAAGTTAGATGCTGCCCAAACGGAACACAAGGTGTTGCTCCTCCGCTCTGAGGGTGGCCTTGGCACAGACGGAGACTATGGACCGATATGTCAGCTGGAGATGGCCAATCTTTCAGACCTTACTGGATGCAAGGAAGGTGAATAACTGGCCAGAGACTTAATTTTCCTGCTTTTGGTGGGACACATTAAACAAATGCCTGTATAATTTATAGATGTGCAAAGCCTAATAATGATTATTAGAGTGAGGCCTTGCCCTTCATAGGAACAGTAGACATGATTTAAGAGCTGCATGCTTGCACCAAATGCAGCTTTTAATCAGAAGGATTAAATCTGAATGGGGCCTCCAGCTTCAGTGCTTTCAACATTGTCGCTGTTCTTTGTGCCTGCATGCACATGAATGTTAGGTCCAGATCATACAAGATAAAGATTGCTGGTGGCTGAACGTTTGACATACAGTGCATTAAGTAGCGCTGTGAAGCTGGCGGTACTCTTATTGAGGGATATCAGTTGACTAAACCTGATTTACTTTGATGATTTTTCCAGTCACTTGGTGCATGCAGTTGAAGTCACTGTATTTCATTTGCCATTGAAGGCATTCTGGCTCTTGAGCTAAATATCTTCCTCTATAATGTCTCTTTAGAGATCATCCCTGCCTTCTGCAGACAGGAATTCTAGTTTCCACTGGTAAGTCTGAATGCCCACTTTGGCCAACGTTCAGTCATGGCTTCCAGAAAGATCTCAGAAACCTTACAAAAATCATGATCTCTGGAATTTCTACTTAAATTTCCAGCTCACATCTATGAGATGCATGTGAATATTAATCAGAAGCGGAGAGCTTGAACTGGTGTCATTCACTCCTAAAATTGACCTGTTATGATAGGCTAAGGCAATAATCAGCATGATCAACAGTGGGCATTTGCTGAAGTCGTAATAATGAATACTATTTCTGTATGCAGCCTGCATCCTAACAAATGCTCATAGGTTAACCACACATTATGCTCCCAGTGCCCTCTTTCAAGCACTATACAATTTATCCCCCATAAAGTGCCAGAGCCCTGAACTAGCAAATCACTCAGAGTCCACAAATTGAAACAAGACAAAGAGACAATTGAACCACAGCTGTTGCTGTAAGAAATACAGAAATTCCCATTAAATCTGAAAGCAATTTTCCACTGTAGCATCTCTGTGCTAATGCAAAGTATACTGAGCATCTGTTTACTTAGCAATATAAAAATTTAACCTGCATGTATTATTAGCAAAATTCTTGTTAGACATGTTAGCTAATTCCCATGGTTTTGAATATGTTAATATTATTTGAATGACATGAGCTGAAGCAAAAATTTAATTTCATTACCCACTAAACTGCTAATGAGTGTTTCAGGTTTTTAACAAGTTAGCTTATTTCAACAACCATTTCAGCCTTTCACGATTGGGACAGCTGTCAATATTTTTTTTAAACTGCTTATCCAGAAATGGTTATTTCTTCCTTTGTTTATTTTTTTATCCTCCTTCTCTGCCTCCTGACTAGGATAAGCTGTGGAAGGTTTCCGGTGATAGCATTCAGACATTGTGTGGCTACAAGAGCTAACAGCTTGATTGCATTGGCAGCAATGTTGTAAGCTGTCTTGGCCCACATTCTACCACCTCCAAATCCTTCCTCCTTTGAAACCTATCTCACCGACAATGATCTTGATAGCCCCTCACTCAGCTGGCACAGCTGTCATACGAAGCATCCCCCAACTGCTTCCTGAATAAAAGAAAAATGTTGAATAAACTCTTAACCAAAAAAATCTGTAAAAACTTGATTATGCATACCTTATGTTAATGACTATGAGCAGTTGTCAAAGGAGATGAGGCTGAGTGCAGATTAATCATGAATGTATTGAATGGCAGGGCAGATTCAAAGTACTGAATAACCAACTGTTTATGCATTCTTATATTCCACAGCTTCTAAATGTGTGCTGCTGTCTTCATATGAAAAGTGGCAGAGAGTAACTATGTCGCAATTTAGCCTGGCGCCAATGGATCAGTTGTGTTTTTTGCAGTACTGTCCTGATTGAATTAAAGAAATTCATATGGACAATTGAGACTGAGACCTATGTAGTTCATCAAATTGGTGTGCTGTAGCTGTCATCCAGTGCCTGTCCATCATTAAGTCCTCTATTCTATTAGCATATTGTAAGTGATTTCAAATGTTGGAGAGTCCTTGTATGAAAGAACTTCCATGGTTTCTCTTGATCCTGCAATTGACTTCTGCTTCAGTTCTCCATTCCATTATGAACAGCTATGCTGCTGTTCATCTACCAGCCATACTATCATGGAGTCATACAACCCAAAGGTAAATCTTTCAGCCTCCTCTTCCATCCAAGGGTGTTAGCCAGTAAGCTAGTCCCATCTCTCCATACTTGGCCCAATGCCCTCTAAACCTCTCCTATCCATGCACTTTTACAGAATTTTTTTTAACATTTGCTAATGAGGCCCCACAACCAACCAGCTGAACTCATTCCAAATATGAAGCCTCCTTTGTGCAAAGAATCTGCCCCGATATCCCTTTTAAATTGCTTGCCTCTGTTCTTGAACAATTGAACAAATACCCTCTTGCTTTTAGCACTTCCTTTCGGTGCTGTCACCCTGTCTACGCCCACCATAATCTTAGGTACTCCTATCAGGTCAGCCCTCAACCTCCTACATTCCAGAATAAAGCCTTAGTCATGTAACCTGTCTTTGTAACTCAGGTTCTCAAGTGGAGGCAACATCCTGATAAATCTTTTCTGCACTCTTACTAGCTTAATAATGTCGTTCCTACAACAAGGTGACAAAAACTGCACACAACACTCCACAAACAGCCTCACCAACATTTTATATAACTGCAATATTACTTCCGAACTCTTATAATTAATACCATAACTGATGAATGCCAGTGTGCCAAATGCCTTCTTCACTGCTCAGTTACCACTTTCAGCAAACTATGCGCTTGCACCCTTGTTGCCCTCTGTTTCGTAACTCTGCTTAGGACTCTATCATTCACTGTAAAAGTCCTACTTAATGTAATCTCCAAAATGCAATACAACACATTTATATGGATTGAGAGGCATTTTCCAATACTTAGCCCACATGCCCAGTTGATCAAGATCTACCTGTAATATTTCATAACCTCCTACACTTTCTAAAACACCGCTTATTTTAGTATCACCTGCAAACTTGCTAATCGTGCCTTGTACATTCACGTTTGAATGTATTTATTTATTTATTTATTTATTTCACGATACATCTGAAATAAGCTATATTGTTGACAGTCCCAAAGTAGACTTGATCCTGTCATTTATTTACCAGATACTTTTGCCACTTAGAATCAGAATCAGGCTTAATATCACTGCCATATGGCATAAAATGTGCTGTTTTACTGCAGCAGTTCAGAGCAGTACATATAAAAGCTATAACTTACAATAAGGAATATATTTTAAAGAAAGTTCAAATAGAGAACAAAATAGATTATTCAGAAATCTGATGGTGGAGAGGGAGACGCTGTACTGTCTTCAGGCTCCTGTGCCTCCTCCCTAATGGTACAAATAAGAAGAGGGTATTTCCCAGATAGTGAGGGCTTTCAATGATGGATGCCAGCTTCTCGAGGTGCTGCCTTTCAAAGATGTCCTCGATGCATGTGCCCATGTTGAAACTGTCTGAGTACAACTGTGCTGCAGCCCCTCGATATCAGCTCTCCAACATACTGCTGTAGAAATTCACAAGAGACTTTGGTGACATACCAAATCTGCTCAAACTCCTAATGAAGAACAGCTGCTGGCATGCCTTCCTCATGATTCCATCAATATGTTGGGCCCTGGATAGATCCTCTGTGTATTAAACTCTTTCCATACATATTCTCAGCTGCTGACCTCTCTGCCCTCCACTAAAAAACTTCCTTTTTCACTGTCCTTTTGCATTACATCTGCTAATTTCATACCTACTTCTTGCCAGTTGTCCTCAAGGATTTCTGTGAAAGTTACTGTAAGTTTAAATTACTATTGACATGTTGGTGCAATTTTCCAAGAAGGTATTTGATTTCAACAGTCCTAAATAATGTTTTAGATTCATACATGAATCAACAAAACAGATGTGATCAAAATATCATGGAAAAAAAAATCTTAACTTTGAAAATTAGACTTATTTCTCTTAAGTCAAAAGCTTCAGGAAAATTTATTATTGCAAACTGAAAATAACTGGCACCTCGTTTGATTTTTTTTCTTCTTTTGAGCTTAATAAAGAGTGCAGCTGAAGCTCAAAAGTCTTTTCTCAAGTGTATAACCTTCAAACCATCTGTTTACAGGTAAGTCTGGAGCCTCTGTCTTTTTGTGCTCTATGCTCCTCATGCTTCAATGATTCCTGCTAATTTCTGTCCATCATTGGAAGCTGGTTGTTAACAGAAGTTCTTTCAAGGGAAGGTAAGACTGTTGTGAAAATTTAAGAGGTGGATTTCCCCAAGGTTCAACAGAATTAAATTTGGAAGAAAGGAGTCAAAGTTGATATCTGCAGTTTTAAAGAAGAGTTAGCCCTCATATTCAAATCCAGAACTTAATTTAATGGGCTCAGCTGAGATAAATTGGACTTGATGGAGGCATATTTCTAATCATGCAAAAAAATCTCAAAATCATGTCAATGCAATTTTAATTAAAGTCGTAAGAAACTATGCTGATTCAAATTTCTGAGAGGTTACTCAGAAAAAAATGTATTTACATAATTTATTCCAATCTTTAGATAGACCACACAATGAAAACCTTAAGGAAATTACCATGAACCATTGCCCTAGTGCTCTTACTAATACATTCTGAGCTTAGTGATTTTTAAATATGTTTAAAATTATTTATTCGACTCCAAAGTTTCTCAATGTTATACTTTATCCTCAGTTTATCTATCTTCTTGCAAAAAATATGAACATTTTATTTTCTAATGATTACATAGTGTCTGTTTATCTAGCATACAAGACTCACCCTGTGTCAGTGGACTTAAGGCAATACAGAGGGAATGCTATAGTACTTAAAGTGACATATTTCAAACCCATTTGCCTGTTAGGCATAATTGATTCTGTCATCTTTCTTGGCATAGAGAATTGTCCTGGAATTTTATTATATGAAATAGTAGCACAATAGGTATGTAATGGATAAATGATCTAGAGGCTTTTATTAATGATGTGCTGATAGACGTTCTGGTGTTCCCATAGCAACTAGAACACTGATATTCAATTCACTAAGTAGTTCTAGAAGAGAATGTTAGCATCACTAAAGAGCACCATGAAGCTGGTGAATTTCCATAAAGTCATACAGCACAAGAACAGCCCCTGTCCACCATGTGCTTGCAAGCTATCCAGCACTCACTTACTAACCCATTTACCAGCACACAATCGATCCATCGTCTTCAATGACCCAAGTAGATATTTTATAAATGTTGTGAGAGTGTCTGTTTCTCCCACGTCCTCAGCAGTACACTTCAGATAAAACAACCCATTGGATGAAAATAAAGTTTTTCAGATCTTCTCTAAACATTACCTTTAACCTATATCAACTGGATCTATATATCTCCATTATGGAGATAAGCTTCTCACCATCCATCCATGTTTAAATTTGTGTACCTCTGTCAGGTTTCGCATTTAGCCTCCTCCCCTGCAACTTCAACTTAAAGTTCAAGTTTCATTTTCATTCAACCATCCACATGTATATGGCTAAATGAAACATCATTCCTCCAGGATCAAGGTTCAAAACGTACTATCCAGTCTCTCCTCATAACAAATGTTCCATTCCAGGTTACATCCAAGTAAACTTTCTCTGCACCTTAGTGCAATCCCGCCCTTCCTATGGTGTGGTAACCAGAAATGCATATAATATTCCAGCTGTGACCTGACCAAAGTCATATAAATTTCTATGATCCCCTCCATGCGCTTAAATTCTATACTCCTGTTGATGAAGGCAAGCATCCTGCGTGTCTTCTTCACCACCTCTATACCAATACTACCACCATTGTGACCAATAGATTTGTAGACAAAGCTCTGTCTGATTCTCAGTACTCTCTTGATTCCACCACTCATGGTGTACATCCCACCCTTAAGAGCCTTCTCAAATTGCACCACCTCAGACTTACCATGGTTGGATTCTGACTGCCAGTTATCTCCCTAACATGCCAACTGATTAAAGTCATCTTGTAACCTAGGACAAACTTCATTAATACCACTAATATTTGTGTCATCACACATCCTAGTCATATCTGATTCATTAGTGTGTATGACAAACATGAAAAGATTCTAGCATGAATTGCCACTGGTCACAGGCTTCCAATCACAAGGTCAATTCTCCACCCATGACCCTCTGTCTCATATTACCAGCCCATTTGCCTTGGATCTCATGAATTGTAATGTTCACTGATACTCTTCAGGAGTGGAAAACTGCTAACCAAACTTACAATGTGTTTGACTCTTAATTATTCACTGAACTAGGTAAACTATTTTACCAAGACTCTCATAATCATTCAAGAAGACCCATCGCTATTGTTTTCTGAAGGGTATTTAGGAATAAACATTTGCCAGTGAAGCCCATCCCTCATGAATGAATAATAAAATTCCCCAACTAAAATAAAAACCTAAACCACATCTGAAGGATCACCAATGATTTATCCTGCTGCAGGAACCAAAAAAGATATATTTTGCAGAAAGTTTGAACTAAAGTGGAGTATATTTGCTTGAATTTAATTGGATGATTTGTGATATAATTGAGCTGCTAAAATGATGCAGAATGTTAAATTCAAAGAAACATTCATTTTGCATAGTTTAATAAATAATCCTGTCATCCAAGTAAATCTCTATTGGTGAATCAAGGCATAGAAGACCAGATATGAAAACTGAACTCAAAAGATCAGGAGTAAAATTAGATCATGCATTTTCAGATGAAAGATTATGAAAATCTGGAACCATTACTCCAAATGGATATAATCTTCAAACAACTGGAGTTTTCAAGACTGAGATCAATGATTTTTTGTTAAATAAATGCTTCAAGAGTTAAGGGCAATAAATGAAGTTGAGGTATGAATCAACATTAAACACAAGAGTTTGTGCAGCTGCTGGAAGTCCAGAGTAGCATACACAAAATGCTAGAGGAACTCAGCAAGTCAGACAGCATCTATGGAAATGATTAAGGAGTCAACGTTTCAAGCTGAGACCCTTCATTATGACTGAAAAAAAGGGGAATGAAGCCAGAATAAGAAGGTGGAGAGAGAGGCGGAATACAAACTAGGTGATAGGTGAAGCCATGTTAGGGAAAAGGTGGGTGGGTAGGGGAGGGGGGGATGAAGTGAGATGATGGGAGGTTATAGATGGAAAAGGTGGACTGAAGATCCTAGAAATCCTGAGCCACACACAAAATGTTGGAGAACTCAGCAGGTTAAGTACACAATAATTTTTATGTGGGTAGAGTGAGGGAGTAAAATGATAATCTGGAAGGTATTACGTGGAAAAGATAAAGGGCTGAAGATATAGGAATCTGTTAGGACGGCAGAGGGGACCATGAGAGAAAAAGAAGGAGGAGAGACACCAACTGGAATTGATAGGCAAGTAAAAAGAAGAGAAGAGGTGAGGGGGAGGCAGAATGGGGAACGGAAAAAAAGGGAGGGGAAGAGAGGTTAAATTACTGGAAATTAAAGAGATCAGTATTCATACCATTAGGTCGGAGGCAACCCAGACCAAATATGAGGTGTTTCTCCTCCAACCTGAGAAAGTCCTCATCTTGGCAGTAGAGGAGGCTCTGGAACAACATGTCAGAATGGAAATGGGGTTAGACATCAAATGGTTGGCCACTGAGAGATCCTGTATGTCATGGACAGAGCCTGACAAAGTTGTCCCTCTGTCTACAGTACATCGGGTCTCAGCAACATAGAGGAGGATGCACTGAGGGCACTAGATACAGTAGGTGACCACAATAGGTTCACAAATGAAGAGTTGCCTCACCTGGAAGAACTGTTTTGGGCCTGAATTTTGGTGAGGATGGAAGTGAATGGTCAGGTGTAGCATTTCTTCCACTTGCAGGGATAAGTGCCAGGAGGGAATTAGTGAGGAAGATGAATGGACAAGAGAATCATGGAGGGAACCATCCCTGAGGAAAGTGGAGAGTGAGCAGCAGATAAAAGTGTGTTTGAAGGTAGGATCCTTTTGAAAATGGTGGAGGAATAATGTGCTGGATCTAGGTACTTCTGGGTTGATAGGTAAGAATAAGAGGAACTCTATCCCTTGGTGGATGTGTGAAAAACAGAGGAGGGATGAGTGAGGGAACATCGATGGTGGAGGAAGGGAAACCCCATTCTTCAAAGAAGGAAAACACCTCTGATGTTCTGGAAAGGAAAGCCTCATCCTGGGAACAGATGCAGCAGACACAGAGGTTCTGAGAAAAAGGAAAAAGTTTAGTTGAGATAGCTCTGAAAGTCAGTAGGTTTATAAAAGATATCAATATTCATTCTTTCTCCAGAGACAAAAACAGTGAGATCAAGAAAGGGGAGAGATGTGTCATAAATGTACTAGGTGAACTTCAGGGCAGGGTGGAAGTTGGAAGATTTGGTATGTCATCTAAAACTTTGACAAAATGTTATAGCTGTCCAGTGGAAAGGATATTGACTGGTTGTATTACAGCCGGGTATGTCAACATCAATACCCTAGAATGGAAAAGCCTACAAAAATTGGTGGATGCAGCCCAGTCCATCAGGGGTTGAGCCCTCCTCACCGTTGATCATATCTACATAGAGCTCTATCACAGGAAAGAAGCATCCATCATCAAGGATGCCCGCCATCCAGTCCGTGCTCTCTTCTCAGTGCTGCCATCATAAAGGAGGTGTAGGACCCTCAGGACCCACACCCGCAGGTTAAGGAGCAGTTATTACCCGTCAACTATCAGGCTCCTGAACCAGAGGGGAAAATTTCACTCAAACTTAACTTACCCCATCACTGAACTGTTCCCACAACCTATGTACTCACTTTCAGGGACTCTCCATTTGATGTTATTTTTATTTATTTCCTATTTACTTATTATTATTATTCCTTTTTTTTCTTTCTTCTTGTATTTTCACATTGTCTATCCTTCCTATTGGGTGCAGGTCTTCCATAAATTCTATTATGTTTCTTGTATTTAATCTGTATGCCTTCAAAAATTAATCTCATGGTTGTATATAGTGATGTATTATGTACATTAATAATAAATTACTTTGAACTTAGAACTTTCAACTTTGAAGTTAATGAAATTGATGAGTTCAGCATAAAGCAGCACCAATGCGGATGTCAGGAAGAGGAAAAGGATGTTAAAAGTATGTTGGGGAAAAGCACCAAAGCAGATGTTAGGAAAAGGGGAAGTACAACAAGATCTAGGTGTTCTTGTACGTCAGTCAATGAAAGCAAGCATGCAGGTACAGCAGGCAGTAAAGTAAGCTAACGGCATGCTGGCTTTTATGGCAACAGGAATTGAGTATGTTACGTAACCCGTAACTGGATCACTTACCAGCAAAGATAGAGAGGTCCGTTGAAGTCTGATGGCACTATTTTCAAAAGTTTTTATTTATAAAGGGGCACAAAAATAAGGTTAATGCAAACATTCAGATAGTATACGTCGTCAATACTCAATCTAAAGCGCAGGTATAGTAATAATCAATAAGAAATAAGCTCTATCGTTGTTTAGGGGTAATAATTTGTCAGATGGAAATATATAAGTCTCTCGAGTTCATAAAGGCTTTCTGCCTTTGCGGGGGGGGGGGCGCTGAGTTTCACGTGTCGGAGAGAGAAGGAGATTGGTGGTGAGAAAAGAAACTTGCCCTTCCTTTTTGCTGCAAACCGTTGAATCGGGAACGTGGGTTCCCCGTTGTCAGTTCGAAGTCCTTTTCGATGTTATCAGCCACTCGTTTCCCAGGCAAAAGGGGAACAAAACCACACGTGGCTTCCGAATAGCTTCCCGGTATCACGGGAGCAATGAGCGATGGTGTCTCCTTCTGTTGCGTCGCTGAGAGACTGACCCTGCAGCCTACCTTTTATCTGGACTTGCAGGGTTGTAGATGTCAATCAGGGTGGGGTGATGCAATCCCCCGGCCCACATTGCCTGAGGGTGTGCACATAGCCCAGTCCATGTTGTCCTGAGAGCTGGCAAGTAGTATAGGATCGTAATTCACAAAGGTGTCTCCAAGAAACAATGGCCGTTTTCCATGGCTTTGTCTTGCTGAGGGGCCAGGCCACATTCCTTAAACCTTGAGGCTTCTCTCTCATTTTCTGAGTCCAAGACCTGAATTAATAGCGATCTGGCGATTCTCAAAAGGGAGGGGGCTGGGATCATAACACCTCCCCCCTTGAAAAAGCGTTTTTACCAGCGGTTAAAACGGAGTGGTACAGAGTCTTACAGGACTTTTCAATCTAACACAATACACAAACATTTCTTTTCACAGAGTACTACCGTTATACATTCAAGTCAGTATCTAAACAGTTAACGATTACAGTGTCCCTTTCTTTAATATCTTAACATCGCGTACCGTACTAAAGTCTTGTAGCATCAGACTTCAATTTAATAACCATCTTTTTTTTTCTTTCCTTCAGCAACAAAACTAAGGAGGTGTGACCTTAGTTTAGGTGCATCTACAAAAGTTTGTGTGAATACTAATCATTTCAGTCGTTTTACTTCACCGGCAGGTCTCCAAAGGGGCTGTCTTTATTCTTTATTTATTATTTGGCGCAAACCCGTACAACCTGCTTTGCTGTTTAAAATGGCATCCCCATTAACCGTCGCCCCTTTTCTGGTGAGTCCCCCCCACCCGTGGGGAACTTGAGTAATTTGGCGTGGTGAACTCCCGCCCGCCTCGTTCATCGGGGTTATTTTATCAACACCATGCCCCAAACTTAGACCATTTCCACCCAATTCTTTAATTTTACCCAGGTGGCTAGCCCTTTTGTCAGGACCCTTCAGGCTATTGGTTTTTAATTCGAACTCTTTGTTCAAGTAGCATTTTGAATTCGGCCTCTTCACACCCCATCCTGGCATAACAATAGAGTGGGGGGCCCCGCTATCTCCCGGTTCACTCTGTGAGCGATCTGCCAGGTTTAAGATTTCTTCATTTGATTTGGGAACTACGGACTTTCCGTTTCCTTCAATAATGATCCTCATCCCCCCATTCTTAAATTCTGCATTAACTTTGAACCCACCTTCGAGTACAAACACCGGGGAACTCACACTTCCCATGGTTACCAAGGTTAACCCTTTTTCCACTGAACCAAGTCTATCTGACCCACAAGGACGGCCGTTTCGTTCAACTGAATCAAATACCTCAGACTTTTCCTGAGCTCCGTTACCCGGTTCAGCACCTCGTGCATCCCCATCTCGGACACACTCAAACGGGATATTGGCCTCTTCCAGGCTTTCAACACCCGTACCTTTTTCAAATTCTAACTTCCCCCGATCCTCCCAGTTACTCTCTGGGCAGCTCCCACCCAGGAAAGGCGCAACCCTGCGAGCTGAAACAACCTCCTCGGCCTTTTCAGCAGACTCCTTCGAGGCAAGGGTATCCTTTTCATCTCGGATTGCCCTCCTCTCATTATCGGGAACACCTTTAGAACTCTCAACTTCTTCAAACAATTCTGCCAAACCAGACAGATCATCCATGTCCAACTCTGGACCTTTTAACAGCTTTATCTGTTTCTCATCTTTATTTCCTACCTCTAGGACCTTTCTCTTCGCTAAGGGCAGATCTATCTCCTCTCCCTTACCCCCTTTCACTTTACTACTCTTCGTTTTACCACCCTCTAAACCCTCATGGCACAGGGTCGGTAAAGACATCTCGGCCAAATCAAAACTGGCCAGATTTAAACTGCTCTCGTTCTCAGCTGCCGCTCTCGACAGGCTGCGAGTGACTGCGCATGCGAGATAGCCCTTGGACACTAGGGGCGGGGCCTCAACACGCACCGGTCGGCAGGTCATCGTAATGGCTGACCAAACCTTACCCCCTGCTAAATCGTTCCCATGAAGGACGTCCACGTCAGTTCTCGGGAATTCTGATGGCACCCCTATTTCAACTGATCCATACACCAGCTCACAATCCATAATATCCCAGATGTATGGATGGGCCAGGGTCATAAGATATCAGAGGAATTGAGACAGATTGACATTAGGAAAGAAACTGTGATGAGTAGACTGGTAGGACTGAAGGCTAATAAATCCCTGGGTCCAGATGGTCTGCATCCGAGGGTTCTAAAAGAGGTGGCTCAGGAAATTGCGGATGCATTGGTAATCATTTTCCAATGTTCGTTAGATTTAGGATCAGTTCCTGAAGATTGGAGAGTGGCTAATGTTGTCCCACTTTTCAAGAAGGGAGGGAAGGAGAAAACGGAGAACTATCGCCCTGTTAGCCTAACGTCAGTCGTGGGGAAGATGCTTGAGTCCATTATTAAGGACGAAATAGTGGCACATCTAGATGGCAGAAATAGGATTAGGCCAAGCCAGCATGGATTTACCAAGGGCAAATCATGCTTGACTAATCTGTTGGAGTTTTTTGAGAGTGTAACAAGGATGTTAGACGAGGGTAAGCCAGTAGATGTTGTGTACCTAGATTTTCAGAAGGCATTCGATAAGGTGCCACATAGGAGATTGGTGAGTAAGATCAGAGCTCATGGCATTGGGGGCAGGGTTTCAACATGGATAGAAAACTGGTTGGCAGATAGAAAGCAAAGGGTAGCAGTGAATGGGTGTTTCTCAGACTGGCTGGAGGTGACTAGTGGGGTACCACAGGGCTCTGTATTGGGACCACAGCTCTTTACGATTTATCTCAATGATTTAGATGAGGGCATTGAAAACTATATCAGCAAGTTTGCTGACGATACTAAACTGGGTGGCAGTGTGACATGCGAAGAGGACTTTAGGAGAATACAGGGAGACTTGGATAGGCTGAGTGAGTGGGCAGATACTTGACAGATGTCATTCAATGTGAATAAATGTGAAGTTATCCACTTTGGAAGCAGGAACAAGAGGGCAGAGTATTGTCTGAACGGTGTCGAGTTAGGTAAGGGAGAAATACAAAGAGACCTAGGAGTCCTAGTTCACCAGTCAATGAAGGTGAATGAGCAAGTGCAACAGGCAGTGAAGAGGGCAAATGGAATGTTGGCCTTTGTTACAAGGGGAATTGAATACAAGAGATGTTCTTTTGCATTTGTACAGGGCCCTGGTGAGACCACACCTGGAATATTGTGTACAGTTTTGGTCTCCAGGTTTAAGGAAGGACATTCTGGCAATTGAGGAAGTGCAGCGTAGATTCACTAGGTTGATTCCTGGGATGGCAGGGCTGTCTTACGCAGAGAGATTGGAGAGATTGGGCTTGTACACGCTGGAATTGAGGAGATTGAGAGGGGATCTGATTGAAACGTTTAAGATAATTAAAGGATTTGATAGGATTGAGGCAAGAAATATTTTCCAGATGTTGAGAGAGTCCAGTACCAGAGGGCATGGATTGAGAATAAGAGGTCAGTTATTTAAAACAGAGTTGAGGAAGAGCTTCTTCTCCCAGAGAGTTGTGGAGGTGTGGAATGCACTGCCTCGGAAGACGGTGGAGGCCAATTCTCTGGATGCTTTCAAGAAGGAGCTAGATAGATATCTGATGGATAGGGGAATCAAGGGATATGGGGACAAGGCAGGGACTGGGTATTGATAGTGAATGATCAGCCATGATCTCAGAATGGCGGTGCAGACTCGAGGGGCCGAATGGTCTACTTCTGCACCTATTGTCTATTGTCTATAATGACCTTATATAAGGACACCATTTCTATCCTTTTATTTATTCCCTGCACCTCGACCATTCCCCTTTTCCGACCAAACTCTAGTACCTTTCTGCTGATCAATGATAGCTCCGCCCCTGTGTCTCTCCAGATTTGTACGGGAATTGGGGGGTCTCCCTCCTTCTCGAACACGGTTCCGTGGGACAGACAATTCTCCAATCCTTCTCGTACTCTGTCTACCCGGGGCTCTCTTGTCGATTTTCTGATTACCACTGCACACCTGATAGGGATTGCTGCTTTCCCTTTTTCTAGCTCCTTTCTCGGAGCAAAGCACCAAGACGCAACATGCCTGCTCTTCCCACAATTAAAACAGATCAAGCCCGGAAATCTCTGGCCGCCTGTCCTTTCCCCCTCTCCCTTACCACTAGCTCCCAGTGGGACCTCTGCCTCACTCGGCGGACTTTCTCGATCGTTCCCGCGGTCTCTCGGGTAACTTTTTGTCGAGGAAAACTTTGCTTTGTGGGTTAGGGCATATTCATCTGCGAACCTAGCAAATTCTGAGATGGACTTATTCGGCCTCTCATTCAAATACACCCGGATCTCTTCCGGAACACAATCTTTAAATTCCTCAATCAAAAGTAATTCCCTGAGATGCCCATAATCCTCGTCCACCTTTTCCGCGGTGCACCAATGGTCCAAGAGCACACCCTTCTCATGGGCTAGCTTGGTATACGTTAGATTCCACCCTTTCCTTAAATTTCTGAACTTTTGTCTATAGGCTTCAGGTACTAGCTCATAACCCCGGAGAATGGCCTCCTTTACTTGGTCATAATTCCCTTCCCCTTCCGTGGACAACGCTGCATAGGCCCGCTGTGCTTTCCCTCATAACACACTTTGTAATAAGGCCACCCACTGTGCTCTGGGCCACTGCTGATTCACTGCCACCTTCTCAAAAAGCAAGAAATATCTATCAACATCCGTCTCCTCGAATGGGGGGACCAATCTCAACGCCCGACTAACATCAAACCGCTCCACTCGGTCTGACCCTTGATCTCTTCGCTCGTTCCTTATCTTCTCCATCTCCAAGTTATATTTCCTCTGTTTCTCTTTCTCCTCATACTCTCTTTGCTTTTCCGCTCGGTCCCTCTCTCTCTTGGCCCATTCCTTCTCTTTCTCGGCTGCTTCTAGCTCTTTTAGCTGAATTTCATGCTGTCTTTGCCTCTCAGCTTGGTCCTGCTCCTTTTTCACCTCTAACCCCTTTAGTTGGAGCTCATGGTCCTGTTTCACCTCTAGCTCCTTTAGGTGGAACGCCTGCTCCCTTTCTTTGTCTGCCCTTTCTTTCTCTCTCTCAGCTGCTTCCAGCTCTTTTACCTTAATTTCATGTTCCAACCTTAATTTCTCCACCTCTAACTGAGCCGTCCCACTTGTTGGTACCTTTTCAGGTATCTTCCAATACCTCATCTACATTCTTCCCAATGTAATACTGAGTTATGGCCCTTCGCACCTCCCGCTTTTTCATGGACGACCTCACTTCTGCGAGGTTCAACCCCTTCCCCAAATTTAACAAGTCTGATTTGGTGGCTGCCTCTAGCGCCCCCACAGTCGGGTTTTTCATAAATTCACCCACGTCCAGCTTTGCTGGTTTCCCGTCTGGCTACCTGTGTAACCAGATTCAAGTTTGGACTTACAAGCCCGATTCACTGGCCTCCCAATTTGGTGTCAAATCCCGGACAAGCCCATAAGTTGTTACGTATCCCGTAACTGGATCACTTACCAGCAAAGATAGAGAGGTCCGTTGAAGTCTGATGGCACTATTTTCAAAAGTTTTTATTTATAAAGGGGCACAAAAATAAGGTTAATGCAAACATTCAGATAGTATACGTCATCAATACTCAATCTAAAGCGCAGGTATAGTAATAATCAATAAGAAATAAGCTCTATCATTGTCTAGGGGTAATAATTTGTCCGATGGAAATATAAAAGTCTCTCAAGTTCATACAGGTTTTCTGCCTTTGCGGGGGGGGGGGGGGGGGGGCGCTGAGTTTCACGTGTCGGAGAGAGAAGGAGATTGGTGGTGAGAAAAGAAACTTGCCCTTCCTTTTTGCTGCAAACCGTTGAATCGGGAACGTGGGGTCCCCGTTGTCAGTTCGAAGTCCTTTTCGATGTTATCAGCCACTCGTTTCCCAGGCAAAAGGGGAACAAAACCACACGTGGCTTCCGAATAGCTTCCCGGTATCACGGGAGCAATGAGCGATGGTGTCTCCTTCTGTTGCGTCACTGAGAGACTGACCCTGCAGCCTACCTTTTATCTGGACTTGCAGGGTTGTAGATGTCAATCAGGGTGGGGTGATGCAATCCCCCGGCCCACATTGCCTGAGGGTGTTCACGTAGCCCAGCCCACGTTGACCTGAGAGCTGGCACGTAGTATAGGATCGTAATTCACAAAGGTGTCTCCAAGAAACAATGGCCGTTTTCCATGGCTTTGTCTTGCTGAGGGGCCAGGCCACATTCCTTAAACCTTGAGGCTTCTCTCTCATTTCCTGAGTCCAAGACCTGAATTAATAGCGACCTGGCGATTCTCAAAAGGGAGGGGGCTGGGATCATAACAAGTATAGGAGTAAAGAGGTCCTTCTGCAGCTGTACAGGGCCCTGGTGTGACCCCACCTGGAGTACTGTGTGCAGTTTTGATCTCCAAATTTGAGGAAGGACAATCTTGCCATTGAGAGAGTGCAGCGTAGGTTCACTAGGTTAATTCCCAGAATGGCAGGACTGTCATATGTTGAAAGATTGGAGCGACTGGGCTTGTATACACTGGAATTTAGAAGGATGAGAGGGGATCTGATTGAAACATATAAGATTATTAAGTTATTGGGCACACTGGAGGCAGGAAGCATGTTCCCGCTGATGGGTGAGCCCAGAACTAGAGGCCACAGTTTAAGAATAAGGGGTAGGCCATTTAGAACAGAGATATAGAAAAACTTTTTCACCCAGAGAGTGGTAGATATGTGGAATGCTCTGCCCCAGAAGGCAGTGGAGGCCAAGTCTCTGGATGCATTCAAGAGAGAGTTAGATAGAGCTCTTATCAATAGCGGGGTCAAGGGATATGGGGAGAGGGCAGGAACGGGGTACTAATTGTGTATGATCAGCCATGATCACAGTGAATGGCGGTGCTGGCTAGAAGGGCCGAATGGCCTACTCCTGCACCTACTGTCTATTGTCTATTGTCAATGCCGTGCAGAAAGAGTTGGGGTGCATTTTCAGTGAAGGCTTGGAACATGGAGTCATAGGGTCATTGAACACTACAGCACAGAGACATGCCCTATGGCCCATCTAGTAACACTCTGTAGCACTCCCATTCATGTACCTAACCAAATTTCTCTTGAGCTTTGAAATCGAATTTGCATCCAACACTTCCGCTGGCAGCTCATACCAGTCTCACCACTCTCTGAATGAAGAATATCCCACTCATGTTAAAACATTTCATCCTTCACCTTTAACCCTTGTCCTGTAGTTCTAGTCTCACCCAACTTCAGTGGAAAAAGTCTGCTTACTTTTACCCTATCTACACCTCTCATAATTTTGTATTCTTCTGTCAAATATCCCCCCATTCTCCTCCACTCCAGGAATTAAAGTCCAAATATATTCAATCTTTCTCTATAACTCATATCCGCAAGTCACAGCAACATCCTCATAACATGGACATTTCCACATAGCCTACAAAAAGGCAGGCATTGCTGGGATCCATGGGTGTGGCCGTGGATACCCCTTGAGTTTGGAGCAGCCAGAAGAGAAAAGTTTGATCGTGAGGACCAAATTCACCTGACAGAGGAGTGTAGTGGTGGACGTGAACTGGTTAGGTTTGTTACAAATTAATCTTAATAGCAGTACAACTTAACTTTTGTGTATAATCGTGGAGTTTTGAAGGTTCAGAGGACCTGCAAGAGTTAAAAACTACTGAGTATTTTGCCAGAACTGCTGTTCTGCAAATTGGACTGTTCTTGGATCGTTTGCTTGACTTTTGGCAGGTGTTGGCTGACATACAATCAAAAGTCGCCTGTTTTATCTTTTCTAAAATCTAATCACTACTGTTAGCAAATGGGAAAAATTGAGTCTTAAAGGCAATTGTAGCTTTATCTCTCACATCTCACAGATGTAGTCATGCTTACTAATTCTTATCCTTTGTAGAAATATAAGCAAAGAACATTCTATTTTAATAGTTTTCAGATTTAGCTGTGCGAGATTAAAGTTTAATATTATGATTGCTAGTGTGTCATTTTATTATGTTTGCTTTATTTGTTCTTTGTTATAATGAGAAAATGAGTATGTTGTACTTAGTATTTATTTATAGCTAAAACTCTGCTGCCTTCAAGCCCATAGGAGGCATCATTTTTAATACTGTCTATTAAAACTTCAGCGACTTTTTTCCTTAGGCATTTCCTCAATATAAAGGATAACTTTGTCCTGACTCCAATTCAGTGAGTTCTAAGATGACTTATGAGGAAACTGTGAAAAAGCAGACCTGATGGACAGAAGAGACAGTGGCTGCCTGGTGGAGCAGATAGATAGATAACTTGTGAGGTGATACACTCCCTCCATCATTTATGTAGTGTGTCTGTTGCTCCTCATGTATAATTTGAGGTTTCAATACAAAGTGCTCCTTCTCTTCGTGGACATGGTAAACTGTTACTCAAGTGGTATTAGTATTAAAAGGGAACATAGCCCCATGGTTAAATTACTAGATTTGTAATCCAGAAATCTGGATGAAGAAACCAAAAGACACAGCAATAGATCCTATTATGAAGCTGTAGAATTTAAACTCCGTTAATTATATAATTGATGCAGAACAGAAAGCATTATCCTTGGTAAACTGTTGTAAAAATCTGGTTCTTTATTACCTTTTCTGATCTATATTTTCTAGACCACAGCAATATGGTTGATTTACAACTAGCCTGGTAGGCCATTTATTAAGTCATAGCGTCATAGTGGCATTCAGCATGTAAACAGGACATTTGCTCCACCATGTTCGCATCAATCAATGGGTACATATCCATGTTAATTCTATTTTCCAGTACTTTGTCCGTAGTCTCCAATACCCAGGTGATTTAGTTCTCTTAAAAATTGTCAGCAATTCTGCTTTCAAAGGTTTCAAAGGTGCATTTAGTGTCAGAGAAATGTATACATCCTGAAATTCTTTTTCTTTGCAACCATCCAGAAAAACAGAGGAGTGCCCAAAGAATGAATGACAGTTAATTGTTAGAACCTCAAAGCCCCCCCACCAAGCTCTCCCCTCCCATGTGAAAGCAGCGGCATAGCAATGATCTCCCCTCCCTCAGCAGCAAAAAAGAGCATTGGCACCACCCCCCCCCCCCCCACTGAGCACTCAAGCATCAATAGCAAAGTATCAATAAAGACACAGACTTGCAGTACTCCAAAGACTATTTGTTCACCTGGTAATTCGACATACCACAGTCTCTCTCTCTCTCTCTCACTCCCTCCTCCTCCCCCTCCCTCTCCCTTTCTCCCTAACAAGGGAAAAAGAGGTGGCCCCGTTTCAAGGCATAACAAGCATAACAAACAACTTGCTGATTTATGATGTATAAAGCTAGATGCATCACTTTTTTCTGAGCTGGGTGCCCAAAGAACTCAGGCCTCCGGGGACACAGCCAGCAGTCAGCTTGCTGTTTTTGATCTTCTGACTCCCACGACACGCCAATTTCCTGTGGAGGCACCAACCTCAAGTCTACCCGTCTCCACAGCCATGAAATCCTGGAACCCCGAAGGCGTGCCAGACTTCTAGGCCATGTCCTTGGTACGTCAAATAGCAGCCAATTGTGAGACCCTGAACGCGGGTCCATTCCCGCAAAGAACCAAAGTCAACTTGTAACTCCAGGTCAGGGTCTTCAAAAGAACCCTGAAAGGGAAAAATAGAGATATTAAAGATAGAAATGGAACTGTTTCCGAAGCTGCTGGCAAAGGAGTTGCTGTTAGGCGCCATCATTTCCTAAGCTTTCACCATTCTTTCCAGCATTGCATTCTAGGTACTCACCACTCTCTAGGTAAAAAAAAATGTCCTCTCAAATACTCTCCTACTCCTTACCATAAATCTATGTCTTCTAGTTATATTCACCTCTGACAAGGGGAAAGGAATCCTGCACTCTACCATATCTATACTCACCATGAATTTAAGTAGCTCATTCATGTCCATTCTTGACTTCCTCAGCTCCAAGGGAAACAGGAATACACTCTCCAATATATCCACAGCTTGGTGAGTCTCATTGCCCTCTCTCCAGCATTGACACATCCTTGGATGCAAACTGCTATGATGAAAAAGAACTGAAGGGCTTCAAGATGGCAGCTCACCACCATCTTCTTAAGGAGATCTAAGGATGGGTAATAAATGCAGAGTTTGTCAGAAATGCTCAGCTCCAGATAAATAAATACATGAAACAAAGTCTCCCTGCACTTAACTTTTTTTTAAAATTAGCACTTACTAACACTGAATTAGTTTCAAGCTATTGAATGAGTAGTTGAACAAAGAGGTTATCAATCCATTGTACTTGCTTCAATGATACAACCTTTAACTTCAAAAAGTACTTACAATGCCTCAGCGTCACTGATTAGTAATATGTGATGTGTCTAACTGAAGGAAATGTACATCATTTATGCCCTTTGAACAATATCTGAATGACTGAGCAATACCTGACTGACACTATCCATATGAATAAACCAGGTCATTTATCTCTTTTTTTGGCCACACACTCCTTTTGGCAAGGTTGGTAAGCTTCACAGGGATCTTTCAGGGATGGTTCACCAGATGGCTTTTTTTCAGCATGTACAACAAAATCTGTGTTGTGAAACCATTTGGGGAGGATAATAGGCCTCTTCAAAGGCTGTGATGTTGGCAACATGCAGGACACCCACTGACGCTTCAAGCTCCTGAGCAATGTTCAATGCTGTCGAACAAAATAATGAGACAAAGCTCAGTCAAATTTTCAATAGCCTGTCAACACCACCAAGTGACAATGCTAGATAAATAGTAAGTTTTAATGGATATTACATATCTTACAATTTTTAGAGTTCTGAAGGCACAAGGCCATAAAAACAGAAAATATGAACTGGGGAAAGCCATAGATTCCATGTCTTGCTCTTCAGATAACTCTTCCATGGACAGCCCCAAGCCAGGCTGCAAAAGGAGGAGGGTTGAGCATGCAGCTAGCAAACCCATTGCATAAAACTCCATTGAAACTCAACAGAAGCTCAGAAGACCTTATCCACAAGAGGGGAAGGATCTTCAATGGGCTACACCTTGAAAGACTGAAAGACTGGCTCAGTACGGAGGACTGGAGAGCTGTGTAGGGTGCATTTTGCTTCTGTAAGGGTGATGGAAGCTCTTCAAATAAGAACAAGGCTCCCAAAGTCAAACAGTATGGAAACAGGTCCTTCAGCTACTGAGTTGATGCAGCCACCTAGCACCCTTTTTTTTGTTAATCCCATTTTACTCTGCTCATATTCCCATCAGCACATCACAAATTATATCATTTACCTGCATACTTAGAGCAATTTACAGTAGACGTCTACCAACCCACAGGTCAATGGGATTTGGAAGGAAAGCAGAGCACCTTTTGGAAGACCAGATGGTCACAGAGAGAATGGTAGTGTATGAGGTCAAGACTGAACGTAGGCTGTTGGAGCTGTGAAGTGGGAATTCCCTCAGCCATACCACTCTGCCATCTTGACATCATACCTCAAGTACACTTTCCAGGGCAATATCTCCATATCCCTGCATTCTTTGATTTTCTTGGTGTTCAAAAGTCTACCTATCTTTGCACTGAATATCCAAATATAGTCAACCATTGTACATCAATATCCACACAAGATACAGTAACTACAAGTATTCACAACTCTGTGTTTTACTCTTGCCAAGCCAAAATGTTCAATTTCTTATCCCATGATTTTGTCTAAATCTAAATTCTCCAACTTAAAATAAACATTAATATCTCTTTGTCTAGCTCTTACTCTCTCAGACATTGTTCAGCCACTCAAATCTTTGCAAATGAAGCCACTTACTTCTGAGAAAAAGTCATGACAGTTGATACATTAATTGACTACTGTTGGCTGCTACTAATATTGGTGGTAGCAGGAAAATCTGGGGGATCTTGAATTTTTGCAAGAGCAAAAATTATGACTAGCATAGATCTGTGAAACCAGGTGCTTGACAATGGGTGCCAATGTGGTAGGTTTTATTTTCTGTTCTGTGAGATTCCATAACTCTAAGTTCTTCCATTGATTAGATGGGAACATTTCAGGTGAATGATCAGCAGATCCCTGTTGTTGTGGAATGACTTCATGTTCGCTAGTAGGTATTCACAAATTCAGAGTCAGATACCTCAGGACACTGACAACTGCAAAACAAAATAATCTACCTTGGCTATTTGCAAAACACTAAGCAGGGCACATGACCTGTCAAGATCAATTGTTGCTTCAAGAGAAGTGGGACCAGAGGAATGAGGTTAATTTCAAGGCTAACAATTCTGCATTCAGCATTTAATGGCACAGACATTCAGTTGCACAGCTGCAGATGAAAATTCCCAAGATGTGGAGTGATCTCCAATGCTCTAATGACTATTTCAGTTCACACTACAAACTCAACACAGACACATACCAGTCATTTCCCAGTACGAGTCATATTTGTGCATTTCACAATAACTCAATCACAACATTTTTGTAATTTCAGAAATATAGTTTATTCAAATAGATATAAAAATACAATAGATACTAAAAAATACAATACTTTTATGACACAGTATGACTTGCTTTATATTTATTATGCCACCAAATCAAAAATGCAGTCTTACCAAAGACCAATGTCACTCACATTCCCTTTTCAAACAAAACACCCATGAAATGTTTGAGAAGTTGTTACATAGGACTTAGTCCCTTTGTGTTCATTGGTGCCAGGATCTGAGATTGTGATTCCTTCCCACAGAACCACTGTAATGACTGTACTGAGTCTCAGAGAGTCTCTCAGCACCTCCTCTTTTTGGATTATACCAGATGGCACTACTTACTTAAATGCATCTCATTTTACAGGAAGATCAACAGGTTTCAAATCAAAGTGGGTCTCTCCTGAGTTGATAATCTTCCAGAAGTCAGAGAGTTTTTGGCTATGCAATCACTTGGGATGAACTTTGATAAGAACCATTGCAGTTATTTACAGGCATTCTGGGCAAACATTCAGTCCACAAAGAAAAGGGCAACTGTCTCATCAACATGGTAGATATCTCAAAGACAGTATGTATTGGAAATTTTACTTTGATAATCAGGAAGGATCTGGCAAGGGGAGTACCCTCACTACCAGCCAAGCAAGGTCTCATTGCTTGTCAGTTAACATTGGTAATGAGGCTACTAGAGATCCCTTACCCTCAATTCCATCGTTCACTCAAAGAGACTATAAGACATTCCATGCTGAACACTGTTGATGGACTTGTCATCAAAGGTTTCCTCTGCAGAAACTTTTCTACAAAGGGCTGGTAGTGCAGCAAGGTCTAACAGAATGGAGCCTTGCACACCAACAAGATTAGGCCCATTGTCAGAATACACGGGTCAAGTAAAACCTCAGCATCAGATTTAATATCACTGGCATATGTCATGAAATGTGTTAACTTAACGGCAACAGTACAATCCATGACAAATATAGAAGAAAATAAATGAATATATGAATTACAGTAATTAAATATATTTGTGTATTAAATAATTAAATTAAAGATAGTAGTGCAAAAACAGCAATAATAGAAGTGAGGTAGTGTTCATGGGTTCAATGGCTGTTTAGAAATTGAACGGCAGAGGGGAAGAAGCTGGTCCTTAATTGCAGAATGGGTGCCTTCAGGCTTCTGTACCTCCTTCTTTATGGTAATAATGAGAAGAGGGCATATCCTGGGTGATGGACACTTGTGCAGACTTTAAGTCTATGACACCCATCAGGGCAAGGACTACATGGGGAATTTTCCCCTCTTTTGTGGAAACTTCTGTATCATAGCCTGTTGGATGCACTCAATATGGGTTCCAAGATCAAAGTGAAGATGATTTGAGTGACTATCCTGGTGCAGGACCAGGTATGAGCCACACATACGCCACATACAGTACATCAATACTGAGATCACCCTGCACTACATGACCAGATCCTTGCCCATCATCCAGAGGGCACGCTGCTCCTATATTCCCAGATTTTATTTCCGCTTACTGCTTCATTCAAGCCAATTCTTGCCACATGTTCCAGCTCTTTGGAACCCAAATTCCAGCCTCTTCTCAGGGTCAGACATAATGGTAAAGAGAATAGATTGATTGGGTTAGTTGCCAATGATTGTGCTCTCATTTTTCTGCAGTTAATTCTGGTGCCTGCTATCAAAGTATGATACAACTTATGCAACTGCCTGCTTTTGGAACTTTATTGTTGCAGCCAAATTCCAGCAAGAGCACATCTAACGTATGGTCAACCAACTCTAATTAAATATTGACTACGATTTCTAGCCCGTGAGCCAGGAACTCAGTAAAGAACATTTAAAACAGGCTATGAAAGGAAATACTACAGAAGTTATTCATCCAAGCACGCAAGAGCACAGGAAAATGACAGCAAACCAGTGGGCCCCTCAAGACTCAAATGTATGATCATGACTGAGGCTGACTAACTACCCAACCAATTCCTTGTTCTTTGAAATATGTACTAATTTTCATTTTAAAAGTATTTAATGATCTGGCCTTCACAATCCTCTGGAGAGGAGAATTCCACAAAATCACAACCATCTGAGAGAAGGAAGTTCTATGCATCTGTTTTAAATGGCCAGCCCCTAAGTTTCCTTGTTTGTGACTGTTCTACTGGTATAAGGTTCTTAGTATTTTACTGATGAAGCCCCCTTAGGACCTGATATGTTTGAATAAAGTCACCCCTCATGCTTCTAAATACAACCCACATTATGTAGCCTCTCTTGATAGGACGACCCCATCAATCCAGGAATAAGCCATGATGAACACAAGCAGACAGGAATAGAATCTATTGTGGCCTCTCTGAACCTCTGAGTTGTAGTTAGCACTAAGGTGTATAGGTCAACACTTAGTAGACGTTCCTGGGAGCAGGAATAAATCATAGAATCTATATTTTCTGTAAATCTGGATTTGTCCCAACATCCTTTGAAAGTGGTAAACAACGGAACCACCACTGGAACAGAATCCACTCAGCAATCTGTCAGAATATTGATAAGTTTCAACAAGAGGGGTAACTAGGCCGACAGGAAGGTTAGAGATAAATGAGTATTTGAAAGGGATTTTAGACTGGTCAAATCTATTGGAACCTTTTAAGCATGTAGATGGAGGCTTGTGGAGAGGGAATTGGACTTTCAAAAGCTTTTGAAAAGAAGTTATATACTCAAGATATTTAAACAAAGTGGGATTCAGGGATATGTACAGGCATAAATGAGCATCGGTTAACTGATATAAAATAATGAGTAGAATTAATACGTCATTTTTACTTTGGGGTGCTGAAGCCCTAGTAATTTCTGTACCGATGATCTGAACGAGCAGATAAAGCAATATGTCTACATTTGCAGGAGATACAAAGATGTGTGGCAGAGTGAGCTGTGACAGGGACGTAAGAAAGGTGCAAACCAAGAGAGGTTTGGTGAATGGCAAAGGTTGTGACAAGTGGAATAAAGTGTGGAAAATTATGAAGCATTCACTTTGATAGAAAAAGCAGAAAATCAAAGTATTGTAGCGACTCACTTCCCAGCGCACTTGAACCGGCTTCCAAAGCGGCGCGTGCCGGCATTGAGGCCGGTCCCAAAGAAGGCGCCAAGCCTGCTTCACCAGCAAGGGGAAAAGCTCGCGCACGGGACAGGACTGTGAATATGCGCACCCTACAATATTCCCGCCCAGGGAGGGCAGGATCAGGAAGGCTTTAAAGCGAGGCCATAAAATTTGAATAAACTTCTTTCGCAACTGCAGCTCACCGACTGCGTGTCGTTATTTCAGCACTGCGTGTAGCACACCGTTACAATTGGTGACCCCGATGGCCCAAACGATATTTGGACCGGAGATGAACAACACTGCATCTGTTCATGCAGTTTCGTTAAAACTGCCAAGCTTCTGGACACTGCGACCTCACCTATGGTTCCAGCAAGCAGAAACGCAATTCCACATTCGACAGATAACCTGGGATACCACACATTACTACTACGTGGTGAGCTCCCTCGACCAGGAGACAGCCACCTAGGTTGAGGAGTTCATACAGTCACCCCCGGAGGATGGCAAATACACAGAATTCAAAGCCCTGCCCATGAGGACTTTCGGACTCTCATGGCATGAGCGAGCTGCCCGCTTACTGCACCTGGATGGTTTCGGGGACAGGCCACCGTCGGCTTTGATAAATGAGATGCTGTCCCTGGCCAGAGGTCACAAGCTCTGCCTCATGTTTGAGCAAACATTCCTGGAGCAGCTGCCCAAGGACATACACCTGCTGCTGTCTGACGCGGATTTCAGTGACCCCCGGAAGGTGGCGGCCCGGGCAGATGTGCTGTGGAAAGCCAAGAAGGAGTGTGGAGACCAACGAACAATGGTGCTTCTACCACCAGCGATGGGGCACAGAAGCCCGCCACTGTAGCCCGCCCTGCAAGTTCCCAGGAAATGCCAGGGCCAGCCGCCACTGATGGCTATGGCGGCTGGCCATCAGGATAGCCTCCTGTATGTCTGGGACAAGCAGTTGGGACGCTGCTTTTTGGTTCAACACTGGAGCCGAGATCAGTGTCTTACTTCCGACAAGTTACGACATGCGCAGCAGAGAACCAGGTCCCACCCTGAGGGCCGCGAACGGCAGCACAGTCAGGACCTACGGCACCCGTACGGCACGGCTAGTCAGCTCCAGCCGGTTCACACAGGCCGCCGTGGCCCAGCCGCTCCTGGGAGCGGATTTTTTGCGAGCTCACAACCTACTGGTCGACCTGCCAAGGAAGAGACTAGTCCACGCCGAGACCTTTCAAACGTTCTCCCTGGGTGAAGCCCAGTTCCCGGCCCCACACCTTGATTCCATCACGCTGTCCGACAACGAATTCACCGGAGTCCTGGTGGATTTCCCAACGGTTCTGGCGCCGCAGTTCATGGCAGCCATGCCCCAACACGGCGTACAGCACCACATCCCTACCCAGGGACCACCCCTCCACGCCCATGCTCGAAGGCTTCCCCTGGACAAGCTCCGACTGGCGATGGAGGAGTTCAAGAGGATGGAGGAATTGGGGATCATACAGCAGTCTGACAGCCCATGGGCCGCCCCCCTGCACATGGTGCCCAAAGCAACAGGGGGCTGGAGACCGTGCGGCGACTACCGCAGGCTGAACGAGGCTACAAAATCGGACCGCTACCCTGTGCCGCACATTCAGGACTTTGCAGCAAACCTGCACAGCGCACAGATCTTCTCCAAGGTAGACCTCATCAGGGGATACCATCAAATCCCAATGCATTCGAACGACATCCCCAAAACAGCTCTCATCACCCCGTTCGGCCTTTTCGAGTTCCTCCGCGTGCCGTTCAGCCTAAAGAATGCCACACCGACGTTTCAGCGGTTAATGGACGCAGTGAGATGCGACCTGGACTTCACTTTCATCTATTTGGACGACATCCTCATAGCCAGCAGTAGTCGTCAGGAGCATCTGTCCCATCTCTGTCAACTCTACGCCCGACTGAGTGAATACGGCCTGACAATCAACCCGGCCAAATGCCAGTTTGGGCTTGACACCATCGACTTCCTGGGCCACTGGATTACTAAAGATGGGGCAACCCCTCTGCCCGCCAAGGTAGACGGGGTCCGCCATTTCCCCCGACCCAACACAATCAAAGGCCTTCAGGAATTCGTGGGTATGGTGAATTTCTACCACCGTTTCCTCCCTTCAGCTGCCCTAATCATGCGCCCCCTGTCCACCCTGATGTCGGGTAAGGGCAAGGACATTACCTGGGACGAGGAGTCTGCCGCCACTTTCATTAAAACCAAAGAAGCCTTGGCAAACGCCGCGATGCTAGTGCACCCCAGAAAGGATGTCCCTACCGCCCTCACAGTGGACACATCTAACACAGCACAGTGGGGTGCTGGAACAACTCATCGAGGGTCGCTGGCAACCCCTGGCATTCTTCAGCAAACACCTATGACCACCCGAGCTCAAATACAGTGCTTTCGACCGGGAACTGTTGGCGCTATACCTGGCAATCCGGCATTTCAGGTACTTCTTAGAAGGTAGGCCCTTCACCACGTTCACGGACCACAAACCGCTTACCTTTGCGATCACGAAAGTATCCGACCCCTGGTCATTCCGCCAGCAGCGACATCTGTCCTACATCTCCGAATACACGATAGATGTCCGGCATGTCTCGGGAAAGGACAATGTTGTGGCGGATGCCCACTCCCGCCCTAACATCCAAGCCCTGTCCCAGGGGGTAGACTATGAAGCAGTGCTGGAGGCGCAGCAGGCAGACGAGGAGATCCCTAGTTACAGAACCACAGTCTCTGGTTTGCAGCTCCAGGACCTCCCCGTAGGCCCAAGTGAGAGGACCCTACTCTGTGACATCACCACCAGCCAACCTTGCCCCATCGTTCCAGCAGCCTGATGGTGGCGGGTTTTCAACTCCATTCACAACTTAGCGCATCCCTCCATCAGGCCAACCATCCGGATGGTCTCCAACAGGTTCGTTTGGCACGGACTCCGCAAGCAGGTCAGTGAATGGGCCAGAACGTGCATGCACTGCCAAACAGCCAAGGTGCAGCGGCACGCCAAAGCCCTGCCACAGCAGTTCCACCCCACCCGCCGGTGTTTCGACCATATTCATGTGGATATCGAGGCCCCCCTGCCAGTGTCGTGAGGAGCGCGGCACCTCCTGACTATTGTGGACCGGTTCACAAGATGGCCAGAGGCGGTCCCGCTCACCGACACCACCTCCGAATTTTGCGCCCGAGCACTGATTGCAACCTGGGTATCTCGCTTTGGTGTACCGACCCACATTACCTCCAACAGAGGTGTCCAGTTCACCTCCAGCCTGTGGTCAGCTATGGCCAGCCTTTTGGGGACACAGCTGCACCACACTACTGCCTACCACCCACCGTCGAACAGACTAGTGGAGCGTTTCCACCGTCACCTGAAGTCAGCTCTCATGGCCCACCTCAAAGGGCCTAACTGGGTGGACGAGCTTCCCTGGGTCCAGCTCGGAATCTACACAGCACCCAAAGAAGGTCTGCATGCCTTGTCGGCCGAGTTGGTGTACGGCGCACCCCTGGTCATCCCAGGAGAGTTCATACCAGCCCCAATAGGGCAAGAGGATGAACCCGCAGCAGTCCTGGGCAGGCTACTCGAGAGGCTCGGTAACCTGGCCCCCATACCCACTCACAGCACGGACAGAACCCGACCTGCATACCCAAAGACCTGCAAAACTGTAAGTTCGTTTTTGTACAATAGGGAGGACATCGGGCATTGCTACAGTGGCCCTACGAAGGGCCATTTACAGTGATCAGAAACAGCAGGTCCACATTTGTGCTGGACATTGGGGGGAAAGAGGAGGTTTTCATAGTGGACCGACTCAAACTGGCCCACGTGGACTTGGCGCAGCTGGTCGAGATTCAGGCACAATGGCGCAGAGGCAGACCTCCCAAACAGAGTCCGACCCAGAATGAAGACATTGGGGGGGGGTGTATCGCCGGTTCGGTCAGGGGGGTTATGTGGTGACCCACTTCCCAGCGCACTCGAACCGGCACACAAAGTGGCGTGCGCCGGCTTTGAGACAGGTCCCAAAGAGGGCGCCAAGCCTGCTTCACCAGCAAGGGGAAAAGCCCGCGCGCGGGACGGGACTGTCAGTATGCGCCCCCTACAGTATTCCCGCCCGGGGAGTGCGGGAACAGGAAGGCTTTAAAGCGAGGCCGCAAAGTTTGAATAAACCTCTTTCGCAACTGCAGCTCACCGACTACGTGTCGTTATTGCAGCGCTGCGTGTAGCACACCGCCACAGTAACTTTTTTTTAATGGTGAGTGTTTAAAAGGCGTTGGTGCTGGCAATTATTAAGGGAAATACAGTGTAGTTCATCATTGAAAAGAGCTTAGAATACAAAGTTAATGGCAGCTAACTGTGATTATATAGTACTATGAAGCTTTTAAGTCTACTCCGGGGATTCAAAACTAAGGACTCAATTTGGTTTGGAATGCTGTTATTCACTTCCATTGCTTGCACGATTTGTGTTTTTTCTCTCTTTTTCTGCACATTGGGCGTTGGTCTTTTTTTTAAGTGTTTTCTTTTGGGTTTCTTGCTGTAGGCCCGTAGGCAGACAAATCTCAAGGTTGTATAATTTATACATTCCTTGATAATAAATGTATGCATATCTCGAATCTTTGGTTTTCTTTGAATCTATACTGTGTTCACTCCAGTATTATTGTGTGCAGCTCTAGTCTTTCAGCCTAAAAAAATATATACTTGTGATAGAGGAAGTACAACAAGGCTTTGCTAGATTGATTCCTGGGAGGGAAGGGTTACCCTCTGATGAAAGATTCAACAGTTTGGGCCTCCACTCTCTTGTACTTAGATGAATGAAATGAGGAGTGTTGCAAAATTCTACCAGGTCTGAACAGAATAGATGTGCTGATGTTTTCCCCTGCACTTGTCCTCTGGAATCAAGGGATGTATAATTAAGTGTAATCAGGATGGAAGTGAGAGTTTTTGTCTCTATCCATGAAGACAATGGATGATCAATCATTAAGCATATTCAGCACAGAAATTGGATATTTAGAGAATAGGAATGGCACAGGAAAGTGGAGTTGGCAGAAATAATATCCTGGATTTTTTTTACAAATTGTGAAAGAGGTATTATGTACCAACTGCAACTCATGTTTTTATTGCTTAGTTTTTGAAAGCTTAGTTTTTCTCTCTGAAAATGGATGACTTCACAATTGGTGTTGGAGGCTTGATGAAAGAGGAAGAAAATGGAATTACAAAAGACCAAAACCATTCAGCACCTGATGATTTAACTCATGTGGATGGTATTATGGACTGGAAATCTCTGTGGCTGATATTCAGTGTGTAAGTGCTAAAGGGGCTTGTAGAACATTTATTTTAAATGGGTTAATGTCTCCATTAAAATAGTGGTGGCATAGATTTGAAATGAACACATTAGCCACACACAAAAATATTACTCACAGTCAGTTCTAATAGCTACTGACTGAGCTCTTGAAGATATGGGTAAATCTCAAGAAAAAGTTCACCAACTACAGTATGTTTTTGCATTTTTCAAGGTTTAGATAATTTTTCCCACATCTACCTTTATGACTGAAGAGGTCTTTCAGTTCTTAGCTTTTGTGATAGCGGTCAGAGCAGCCCCCCCTTAATCCATTCCCCATTCATTTTCTTGTAATTTATTCTCTATGCACCCAGCAATTCAATACACCTCCTGTAAGATGTGGGATTACAGGGCACCTAACAGTTGCCTTGATGAAGGAAGTGCACCCACCTTCAGCTCCTGACTAATAAAGTAAAGGAACTGGAGCTGGATGTACTCAGGGTCAACCATGAGGGAGAATGTAAACCTCACAGATGAGACATTTACTGAGGGTGGTCACACCCAGTTCAGACTGCATATGGTAGACGAGTGACCACCAGGAGAAGTAAGGGGAGTCAGTAGTCAGTGCAAGGTTTCCTTTCAGAAGCAATCCCCTTTGGATATTGCCGGGGGCACGGGAGTTGACCTATTAAGACCCAGTGGCAGCAGCCAGGCTCAGCAGGGAATGGTAAAGTCGGGCAGACTGATAGAGATAGGAGACTCGATAGTTATGGGGATGGACAGCAGATTCTATGGCTGGGAAACAGAAGCCAAGATGATGCGTTGCTTCCTAGGTCATCTCAGAGCACATTGGCAGCAATGCTGGACTTGTAAATAGAAAGGGGAAAGAGATCCGGTGCAGTGATTATCAGGAGTTAGGGAAGAGGCAGAAGAGCAGGACCTCCAAGGTAGTGGTCTCTGGATTACTCTCAGTGTCATGTGCTAGTCAAGGCAGGAATAGGATGAATGTACAGATGAATGTGTGGCTGAGGATGTGGTACAGGGAGCAGGGTTTCAAATTTCCGGATCATTGGGATCTCTTCTTGAGAAGGTATGATCTGGATAAAAAGGATGGGTTACCCCTGAATTCAAGGGGGAGCAATATCCTTGTTTGCAGGTTTCCTAGAGTTGTTGGGGAATGGTTAAGCTAAATGGCACGGGGATCAGAAATGAAGTAAGAGAGATGAGGATAGGTAATTGGTGTGCAAGTAGATCTGCCAATATCTTTGTGGGCAGGCGGTGAGATTGTGAGGAAGGACAGACAGATGATAGGGTAAAATTGCAGTCAGTGGAATGAATTGGTGCAACATGGGGCAAAATCAAAGGGTAATGAATACAGAACTAAAGGTGTTATACTTGAAAGCATGCAGTATATGGAATGAAGTAGATGATCTTGCAACACATTTAGAGATGAGCAAGTACGACATTGTAGGCATCACTGAGTCATTCCTGAAGATCATAGTTGAGAACTTAACATTCAAGGATAGACCTTGTATTGAAAGTTCAGGCAGGTAGGCAGAGGGGGATGGGGTGGCTCTGTTGGTAAAAAAATAAAATTAAATCCTTAGCAAGAGGTGACATAGGATCAGAGGATGTAGAATCCTTGTGCGTAGAATTTTAAAACTGCAAGGGTAAAAAAAACCCTGATGGGAATTACATAAATGCTCCCGAACAGTAGTGATGCTCCATCAATAACTCCCTCTGAGACGTAAAGGCGAGATATCGGCTTTTATTGACTGGAAGAAGGAAAAAGCAGTGGTTGACCACCATACTACATCCTGGAGACAGAGAGGCCGGGCTCAGAATTCAATTGCCTTTATACAGGGGTCTGTGGGAGGAGCCACAGGAGCAGTCAGCAGGGGGCGCGTCCAGACAGGTATATGTAGTTCATCACATTCACCCACCCTTTGTTTTAAAAAAAAGAGTCCCCATGTGGCGAAGTTTCTTACAAGTATATTTACAGGTTAAGTCTATCAGGTGGTCGAACCTGTCGCTGCGATCTACGTAGCACCGGCTGTGATTGCACAGATGCCGGTGGTGGTGATTGCAGATACACTGACCTAATTCCTGTAACAAAGGCGTCTCGTACTAGCAGCTCCGCATGCTGTTCCGCCATGAGAGTTTTGCAGTCACAAGGTTGGACGAGAGTCTGCAGGGCTCGGAGAAACTGGGTGCTCGTCTCTGCAGGCTGCTGCTGCCGGGTAACTAAACGATGTCTTGCGTAGACGGTGTTCACCGGCCACAGGTACTGTCTTTTGGGGGAGTCCAGTGCCCCTTCGTAGGTCGGCAGGTCCCTGATAAATGAGTAAACTTTTGGGGTGACCCTCGAGAGGAGAATTCGGTGTATAACAGCGGGGTCAGTTGCACGAACCTCCTCCAAGTATGAGTGGAAGCATGCAAGCCAGAGTTCAAAGGCAAGAGCTGCTTCAGGGTCTTGGGGGTCCGAATCCAATCTTTCCGGACGTAAAACGGTTTCCATGTTTTAAAACTTCTTCCAGTCAATAAAATTGATGCACCATCAATAAGTCTCTCTGAGACGAAAAGGCGAGATATCAGCTTTTATTGACTGGAAGAAGGAACAAGCAGTGAGTGACCACCATACTACATCCTGGAGACTGAGAGGCCAGGCTCAGGCCTCAATCGCCTTTATACAGGGGTCTGTGGGAGGAGCCACAGGAGCAGTCAGCAGGGGGCGTGTCCAGACAGGTATATGTAGTTCACCACAAGTAGCAAGGATGTGGGATATAAATGTCAATGGGAAATAGAAAAGACATGTAAAAATGACAATGTTATGATACTCATGGAGAATTCCGATGTTCAGGTAAATTGGGAAAATCAGGTTGGCACTGGATCCCAAGAAAGGGAATTTGGAGAATGCCTGAAAGATGGCTTTTTAGTGCATCTTGTGGTTTACACCACCAGGGGAAGGGCACTTATGGATTGGGTGTTGTGTACTGAACTAAATTTGATTAGGGAGCTTAAGGTAAAGTAATCCTTAGGAAGCTGGAAGACTTCAGCAGATCAGGCAGCATCAATAGAGGGGAATAAATAGTCAACATTTCAGGGCATAACTCTTCATTGGATCCTTTATTAACTGTTTATTCCCCTCCACATAGATTCTGCCTGACCTGCTGGGTTCCTTTTGAAGAATGCTGCCAGGACTCAAGGGCCTGAGCTACAGGCAAAAGGTTGTGCAGACCTGGATTTCATCCATAGGCATGTAGGAAACTTAGCTTGGCTAAGATCATCTTATCTCTGTAAGGTAACCTTACAGAGGTGTATAAAATCATGTGAGCCGTAGATAGAATGAATACACAATTATTTCCCTGGGGAAGGGGACCAAAACCAAGAACGCATAGATTTGTGAGAGGGGAAATGTTTATAAGGGACCTGAGTTGCAACTTCTTCAACTAGAGAGTGGTGTAGGTATGGGATAAGCTGCCTGAGAAAGTAGTTGAGGCAGGTACAATAACAACAACTAAAAGATATTTGGATAGGTACATGGATAGAGAATGCTCGTCTCTCTAAGGTATGAGCCAAATGCAGACAAATGGGATCAAATTAGATTGACATCTTGGTCAGTATGAATTAGTTGGGCCAAAGCGTATGTTTCCATGTTGTATTATTCTATGACTCGAAATCTTTGCTCTCTCATCTTAAACCTATTCCCTTTCCCTGGGGAAAAAAAGCCTGGAATTAATGCTGGTTATATGTGTTAATACTAAAGGCTGATAGACTATTGATACTTTGGTAGGAATAGGTGTTTATTTTAAAAGGCAGCGATTTGAGGACAGGCCAGTTTCAGTTTGAGTTGTCCCAGTAACTTGCTTTTCTTCTTTTCCTCCTTCTTAGGCAATGACTTCAGACTGATTTCAAATTAAAGTTTATTTATCATATGTATACGGAAATACAGAGTGGAATGTGTCATCTGCATTAACAGCCGATACACATAAGGATGTACTGGGGCTAGCCCGCAAATATCACCACACATTTCAGTACAAATGTAGCATGTCCAAAATGCTCAACAGAACCACACAGAACACAACAAGCAACAAAATAATAACAGCAAACAGTTCCTTGTCCTCCCTCCCATCCACTGAAGCACACAGACAGTCCTCCAACTCCAGTACAAACCTCCAGGCCTCCAGTCTCCGGGCTTTGGACATCGGGCTTTGACTTCAGGACATCGGATTGACATTTGGGCTTCACTCTTTGTATCAACCTCTGGAGCGGCCGATAATGGGACCCTGAAATCAAGGCACGAACTTCAGGCATGCAGACTCGCTGGCCCTCATTCCTTTTCGTACCTTGCACAGACACCCGATCCCAGGACCCACGGATGTCCTCCATCATAAAACAAGTTAATGATAGTTGGGATACACAACTTGCTGTGCAAGAACAACCACCTGAGTTTCAATGAGGACAAAATAAAAGAGATGACTGTGGACTTCAGGAAGTCACGGGGGACCACTCTCCATTGCATTTCAATGGCTCTTCCATGGAGAAAGTGAAGAGCGCGAAGTTCTTTGCTGTGCTCTCACCTGGGTCCACAGTAGCTCCCATTAGTCAAGACCCAGGAGCAATACTGCCTTGCAACAAGACTTGAACTGCCAGACTGGGTAGGGTATTCATTATGGTTGGGCAGTAGCTGCTCAGTAAATTTGATACTCAGCATCAAGACAGGAGGATGCAAGGTACTCAGGCAGAAAGTAAGTTATTCTTTCTCATGCTTGCAATAGTGCAGAAGGACACACAGTTGGGCCAGACTAGGAGTGGGGTGAAGGGTTAAGCTGTCAGGGAAAAGTGAGGCCGAGATCACTCCTGCAGACTGAATGCAGATACTCCACAAAGAAGTCACCCAATCTGTGTTCAGTTCTTTCAATGAAAAGCAGACCACATTGAGGACATTAAATGTGCTGCACTTCACTGCAAGAAGTACATGGGAATTTCTTGGAAGCTGTGTACTGGAGCCTGTTATTGTTCAACTGCTCACACCTTGATACATCAGAAAGGTACCTGGTGAAAAGATTAAGCAGGAGGATTCTTGCACTGGAAAGTGCTTAATACTAATATAGAAACTACACTGACCCAAGTTAGGCTTTTCAGAAGATGAGATTTTGTAAGATACATATTATGCAAAATTTTGGCCAAGATCCATATCGTACATCTGGTGACTGTTGGACATGATATTTGCGCAAGAAGACAAATTTACGGAGCAGCTACAAAGAAAACATAGATGACAAGGTCCAGAAAACCACCTCCTGCCCAACCCTAGTGTGGTGAACTACATATACCTGTCTGGACACGCCCCCCCCCACCCGCTGACTGCTCCTGTGGCTCCTCCCACTGACCGTGGCTCCTCCCACGGACCCCGGTATAAAGGCGATTGGAGGCACTGCTCCTCCCTCAATCTCCAGGATGTTGTGTGGTGGTCGTTTGCTGCTGATGGTCCTTTCTTCCAGCCAATAAAAACCTACCTTAACTCACATCTCCAAGTGTTATTGATGGTGCATCACATAGTAAACATCCTAACTGGATGCATTTCTCTGTATCTCGGTACATGGGACAATCATATTCCAATTCCAATTCCAATGAGGAGCAAGACATTGCTTCCAATGACCAGTTGAGCCCACTTCTGATCCCATGCTAACAATATTAAAGG
This sequence comes from Hypanus sabinus, assembly GCF_030144855.1. Classification (NCBI taxonomy): domain Eukaryota; kingdom Metazoa; phylum Chordata; class Chondrichthyes; order Myliobatiformes; family Dasyatidae; genus Hypanus; species Hypanus sabinus. Next base: position 35,003,552 of record NC_082725.1, on the reverse strand, counting down.
ATTGGACAGCAATATTATTACCACTAGGAAAACAAAAATGTGACTCCTCTTAACACAGGAGGAGGAATCTTACCATCCAGATTAGAAATGCCCAATTATGTTGCTTCACTCACTGATCTTCCCTCCCATGGTTTACCATCGTTACACCTCCTGATTCTCTTATTACACTCACCCCAAACCTGACCCTCAATAGCCCGATAGCCCAACTTTTCAATCAATCCCCAACTGAGGTTCTGGTTCCCTGACACCCCAGTCTCCTGAACAGCTCCTTTGATTCTGAACACACTGGAAGCTTCAATTCCCCCATTTCAAACTCCGAACCTGGCCTTAATTCCCATTCACCGCTAACTAAGGCCCCAACTGCCCAATCCAAATCCCAAATGGATAATTGACCAGAAACCAAGCAATAATCATTGAGTGAGGCTCTAACTTATCCATCCTTCTCTTTCCCACTATCCCTCAAATTTGGGCTGAATCTGGCTTTATTTTGCATGGTTCATACAAAGAATTATATCAGGTTTGTTCCCTAAATCCCTTTGAATGTTGCTGTGGTGCCTCACTAAGCAAAGTAGATGGAGCAAGTAATATTGTTAAACTCTTGCACACAACAGCTTCTCGATTTGCCGTTCCCAGCATCAATGAATCTTCAGATCGATTTTTTCAGAAGTATTGATCCTTAAGCAAATTTAGCAAGAAAATTAATATTTTTATGAACAATTTCCAAGTTGAAGCAAGTTTGTAAGAAATTGCCTCTGGTGAGTAGTTTGAAATATATAATGTCGACTGTACAGTTTCAGAAATATAAATGAATAATTCATCTTACTCCGAGTTTAACATGTACATTTTACAAATATGTCTATTTCAAGTATTGTTGTGATATACCTACATTGCTCTGAGAAGACTGATGTTATGATATTTCTGCATGCAACAATATTTGAAAGCCAGTCTCTTACAATAACAATCATTTAGGATGTTTAAAGTACAAGTATGTCACTTCTTCAAAAAATATTTCCCTTCCACTATAGGCTGTCAAGTTTTTAAACTTGGCTTGAAGGCACTGTAGGTAGGCCACCTGTTTTATATTGAGGTTTTAATCAGAGGTCGCAGATGCTCTTTGGAAAGCATTTCACACTTGGAGTGCAAACAAATTTCACAAAACATTAGCTTTGAACTTAAAATGCGGTGGCTATGCATTATAAGTTAATGTAGGAGAATTCACCAATAGTTTCTGATTAACAATTGCCAAATATGAAAAGAGCTGCCTCCGACAGAATCTGAAACTTGGAAAATCTCTTAATCATGTCTCCTTTTTGAAAATGAAAAGATATTTTCTCAAAGCAAGTCTGTGGAGAGTCATTTAGCTGTTCCCACATCCAGACACCTTCAGATGTCTGAACACAGGATCAAAACCTCAAAACAGATTAAAAACATCAGTATGAACAGAGAGAAACTTCCTATTAAAAATCTAGACTGTGCTATTAAGTCATAACCAGCCTGTATTACAAAAATGTGAACATTAATAGCATACATCTTTAGAGCTACCTGCAGCAAATGTAACAGGATCAATGACTGGATCTCCCAGGTTGGTCATCAGAGATATAACAACACAAGTTATGATTGGTACGTTGCTAAATATGGCTTGTAAGTGTTTTACTACAGAATATGTAGGTACCACTACAGATATTGAGAGTAATGAACTGCCTTTCAGTAAAGTGACCATTTCACATGTAAATTTGACTCATACATATTTGACAACTTTCATTTGGATGTGCACCTTTAGAACAGTGAAATTTCAAAGCGACTTCACAAGAATGATATTGAAATGCAAGTCAAGTAACTGGACAATGAGAGGAATCTGCTGCCATCCAGTGAGATCCTTGTGCTGCCAATCACCAGCTTATAGAGGACACTCTTTCTTCTCAAAATACGCTGCAGATGCTCTGGTCAGATCAAGACGTACAAGCAAGCTGGATGAACTCAGTAGGTCGGGTAGCATCCGTTGAAAGGAGCAGTCAACGTTTTGGGTCGAGACCCTTCGTCAGGACGAAAGGGGAGTGGCAGGGGCCCTATAAAGAAGGTGGGGGAGGGTGGAAAACCAATCAGAGGAAAGATCACTCTTTCTTCTTGCTGGGCACAGCCTTCTGCTGGAAGTCCAGCTCCTGGACTTGTAGAAAGGTCTAGTGACATAGTCGAGGTCCACCACACCAGAACAGCTTGCACAACCATGTACCACTTTTTCCCAGGTTGGTCGGCTGTCATTTAGACAATACCTTTGGCATTCAAAAACATTCAAAGGTGCTAGTTACAAAAAAAATTACCAAGAATGTTTTAAAAAATAACAAAATACTGAAAAAAACACTCACCAGGCTTAAGAATAATTACATAAATTAAAATAGCTGAATTAAATCAAGTAAAGTATCATGCTTGAGCAGCTGTTTCTCTCCATTAATTTCACTTGAGCCGTTGTACTTAAGCCGAGTTAGACCTCATGTGGTTTCCCCAGATGATATACTAAATAGCCGAGGCTTGCAAAGTGTTCCGGTTAAGGTGTCTTGGAGAAGTATTTTAGATCATAGACCAGTACAGTACAAGAAGCGGCCCTATAGCCCACAGTGATTGTGCCAAACTAATCTGTCTACACATGATCTACACTCAGTGGTAACTTCATTAGGAGCCTCCTGTTCCTAATGTAGTGGTTACTGAGTGTCTGCCTGTGGTCTTCAGCTGTGGCAGCCCATCCACATCAAGGTTCAACATGTTCTACGTTCAGAGATGCTCTTCAGCACTGTTGTAACACATGGTTATTTGGATTACTGTCGCCTTCCTTTCAGCCTGAATCAGTCTGGCCATTCTCCTCTGACCTCTCTCGTGTGGCACAGTAGCATAGAGGTTACCACAGTGCTTTACAGTACCAGTGACCCGGGTTCAATACCCGCCACTGCCTGTAAGGAGTTTGTAAGTTCTCCTCGTGACCGCGGGATTTCCCTAAGGGTGTTCCAGTTTCCTTCCACATTCCAAAGTGGTAGGTTAATTGGTTATTGTAAATTGTCCTGTGATTAGGGATCGGGGAATCGCAGGGCACCGTGACTCAAAAGGCCAGAAGGGCCTGCTCCCTGCTGTATAGCAGTAAATAAATAAACAGAACTGCCATTCATTGTATTTTTTTTTTATTTTTCACGCTATTCTCTGTAAACTCTGGAGACTGATGTTCTTGAAACTCACAGGAGATCAGCAACTTCTGAGGTACTCAATCCATCCCAACAATCATTCCACGGCCAACATCACTGAGATCTCATTTCTTCCCAGTTCTGATGTTGGAACTGAACCTCTTGAAGCACCATGCGCATCTGCTTGCTTTCACGCGCTGAGTTGCTGCCACATGATTGGATAATTATACAATAGACAATAGGTGCAGGAGTAGTCCATTTGGCATTTCGAGACAGCACTGCCATTCACTGTGATCATGACTGATCATCCACAATCAGTACCCCGTTCTTGCCTTCCCCATATCCCTTGACTCCGTTATCTTTATCTAACCCTCTATTGAAAGCATCCAGAGAATTGGCCTCAACTGCCTTCTCAGGCAGAGCAGTCCATAGATCCACAACTCTCTGGGTGAATAAGTTTTTCCTCAACTCCATTCTAAATGGCCTACCCCTTATTCTTAAAATGTGGCCTCTGGTTCTGGACTCCCCCAACATCGGGAACATGTTTCCTGCCTCTAGCGTGTCCAATCCCTTAATAATCTTATACGTTTCAATCAGATCCCGTCTCATCCTTCTAAATTCTGGTGTATACAAGCCCAGTCACTCCAATCTTTCAATATATGACAGTTCCGCCATCCCAGGAACTAACCTCGTGAACCTACACTGCACTCCCTCAATAGCAAGAATGTCCTTCCTCAAATTTGGAGACCAAAACTGCACACAATACTCCAGGTGTAGTCTCACCAGGACCCTGTACAACTGTAGAAGGACCTCTTGGCTTCTATATTCAACTCCCTTTGTTATGAAGGCCAACATGCCATTAGCTTTCTTCACTGTCTGCTGTACCTGCATGCTTACTTTCAGTGAGTGATGAACAAGGACACCTAGATCTCGTTGTACATCCCCTTTTCCTAACTTGACACTATTCATATAGTAACCTGCCTTCCTGTTCTTGCCACCAAAGTGGATAACCTCACATTTATCCACATCAAACTGCATTTGCCATGCATCTGCCCACTCACCTAACCTGTCCAAGTCACCCTGCATTCTCATAACATCTTCCTCACATTTTGTAATGCCACCCAGGTTTGTGTCATCTGCAAATTTGTTAATATTACTTTAATCCCTTCATCTAAATCATTAATGAATATTGTAAATAGCTGCAGTCCCTGCACCAAGCCTTGCAGTACCCCACTAGTCACTGCCTGCCATTCTGAAAGGGACCCATTAATCCCTACTCTTTGTTTCTTGTCTGCCAACCAATTTTCTATCCTTGTCAGTACCCTACCCCCAATACTATGTGCTCTAATTTTGCTCACTAATCTCCTATGTGGGACCTTATCAAAGGCTTTCTGAAAGTTCAGGTACATTACATCCACTGGCTCTCCCTTGTCCATTTTCCTAGTTATATCCTCAAAAAATTCCAGAAGATTAATCAATCATGATTTCCCCTTCATAAATCAATGCTGACTTGGACCGATCCTGTTACTGCTATCCAAATGTGCCGCTATTTCATCTTTCATAATTGACTCCAGCATCTTCCCCACCACTGATGTCAGGCTAACTGGTCCATAATTCCCTGTTTTCTCTCTCCCTCCTTTCTTAAAAAAGGGGATAACATTAGCTACCCTTCAATCCACAGGAACTGATCCTGAATCTATAGAACATTGGAAAATGATTATCAATGCATCCACAATTTCCAGCGCCACTTCCTTAAGTACCCTGGGATGCAGACCATCATGACCTGAGGATTTATCAGCCTTCGGTCCCACCAGTCTACCCAACACAATTTTCTACCTTATGTGAATTTCCTTCAGTTCCTCCATTACCCTAGGTCCTCAGGCCTCTATTACATCTGGGAGATTGTGTCTTCCCTGGTAAAGACAGAATCAAAGTACCTGTTCAATTCGTCTGCCATTTCCTTGTTCCCCATAATAAATTCACCCATTTCTGTCTTCAAGAGCCCAACTTTGGTCTTAACTAATTTTTTCTTCTTCACATACCTAAAGAAGCTTTTACTATCCTCCTTTATGTTCTTGGCTAGCTTACATTCATACCTCATCTTTTCTCCCCGTATTGCCTTTTTAGTTATCTTCTGTTTCTCTTTAAAAGTTGCCCAGTCCTCTGGCTTCCCGCTCATCTTTGCTATGTTATAATTCTTCTGTTTTATTTTTATACTATCCTTGCCTTCCCTTGTCTGCTACAGTTGCCCCTTACTCTCCTTAGAATCTTCCTTCCTCTTTGGAATGAACTGATCCTGCACCTTCAGTATTATTCCCAGAAATACTTGTCATTGTTGTTCCACTGTCATCCCTGCTAGGGTATCTTTCCAGTCAACTTTGGCCATCTTCTCCCTCATGGCTCCATAGTCCCCTTTGTTCAACTGTAATACTGACACTTCCGATTTTCCCTTCTCCCTCTCAAATTGTAAATTAAAACTCATCGTATTATGGTCACTACCTCCTAATGGCTCCTTTACCTCGAGTTCCCTTATCAAATCTGGTTCATTACACAGCAATAAGTCCAGAGTTGCCTTCTCCCTGGTAGGCTCCAGTACAAGCTGTTCTAAGAATCCATCTCGGAGGCACTCCACAAACTCCCTTTCTTGGGGTGCAGTACCAACCTGATAATCCCAGTCTACCTGTATGTTGAAATCCCCCATAACAACCATAGCATTACCTTTGCGACATGTCAATTTTAACTGTTGACTCAACTTGCACCCTATATCCAGGCTACTGTTTGGGAGCCTGTAGGTAACTCCCATTAGGGTCTTTTTGCCCTTACAATTTCTCAGTTTTATCCATACTGACTCTACATCTCCTGATTCTATGTCACCCTTGCAGGGGACTGAATTTCATTTCTCACCAACAGAGTCACCCCTCTGCCCACCTGTCTGTCCTTTTGATAGGACATATACCATTGAATATTCATTTCCCAGCCCTGGTCCTCTTGCAGCCATGTCTCTGTTATCCCTATAACATCATACTTGCCAATTTCCAACTGAGCCTCAAGCTCATCCACTTAATTTCTTTTACTTTGTGCACTCATATATAATATTTTTAATCCATTACTCCCCTCGCCTTTCACATTAATTCCTGTTGCACTTGGCCATACTCTCCAATCCCTTCCTGAGCTTTCTGCCCCATTAATTCTGTTGTCTTTCTTAACTTTTGTTATTCTCTCTTTCCCTTTAACTCCACCCTTATTTTTGCAGTTTGTCTCCTCCCCTAGATATTTGCATTAAAGAGCAGGTGTACAGGTAGCCATTGAGTGTCTAGCCCTCCATACCTGCATATTCCTGCGACTGCCTAAGTTAATCTTATATTATGTCTACATCCTACACAACCCCCTGCCAGCTCATTCCAGGCATTTCCCACACTATGTAAAACCTAACCATACACCTCTTTTAAACTTCCACACTTTTATCGAATAGTAAAGATATGAGAGACACAAGGGAGGTAGATGCTTAGATCGGGACCAAAAAAAGAATGCTGGAGTAAGTCAGTGGGCCAAGGACATCTGTGGAAGAAAAGATCTAGATGACACTAACTCCTCTTTACATTCTCGGTCCTAATGCAGTGCCTCAGCCCGAAACTTTGACTAGTCCTTTGCTTCTACAGTGGCTGTCTGACCTTCTGATTTTCTCTAGCAGTTTGCATTTTAAAGCTATAAGGTCTTAAAATAATCTTAAATTTCATCATTGTTTCCAGATTCAGATTCAAGATCATTTAATGATAATTTACACATCGAAACATACAATGAAATGCATTACTTGCCCTAATACAAACACAACCTAAGGATGTGTTGGGGGCAACCCACAAGTGCAGCAACAGAGCATACCCATGATGTTCAGGAGAATAACACAAACAACAATACAACAACAGCAAAACAATCCCGTTTCTCTCCCCCCCACCAACTCACACACACGCAGACAGGCTTCCAGCCTCGGAACAGACCACCCTTGACCCCAGACTCTTGGACATTGGGCCCAAACTCATAATTGCAAGCTTGCAGATATAAGGTCTCGGCTTCCGGACTCTCTGACTTCAGGTATTGACCCCAGGAATTGCACATAATGGACTTTGAACTCCAGACCACATACTCTGGACTCCTCCTTCTGACATCTCCTGGCTCCTTATTCCCACAGAAATATCTCCAATACAGCATCCTCCAATTCTCTATCCTTGATCTCTACTCTTCCATCCAAATATAAGCCTTGGCTCATTGGTGCCCTAAGCTAATTAGTCCTATTTCAACTATTACTATTACTCCTTTTACACTATTACACTATTACTCCTTTTTCAACCCCTAACACTGAATTTGGACTTTATTTAATATTTCCTTGCCCTTCCTTGACCATTTAACAATTTCCCTGGAAATTGACTCTCCTTTAGTGTGCTTGTTCCACTGCGGCTTCTTTGACCCCATGTCCATGTCTTCTATTTCTCTGTTTTCCACATCAAAATCATATATTCACTGTTATTTTTTGTCATATGGGCTTCACTTGTTCGTCTTTCTCAAGTTCATTTGTACATTTCTCTTTCTTGTGAGATCATCAGACTGCACCATGACTTGTCACCACAAATGCCAAAAGCAATTGGCTTCATTGCCTGATGTTTATTGAATAGCGCAGTGATGCTCTTACCATTCTGATGCTATCTGTCTGAAAGTTTCAATACAAATGTAATCGCAAGAACTCTCTATAAAATGCTTGACAGGGGGAACCAAGGAAGAAGGCATTACTACTGAACCTTTATTCACATTGGTTGAATTTTAAATGTGGCCCTGAGACGTCATTACCTCTGTTTCAATTTGAGTTCCCTGAACCCCAGGAATCCACACTAGGCCAACTGTATTCAGATGTCATTTGAAATCTATTGAAATGCACCTCATTAGTTTATGATAATGATCATTGCATGAGATAATTAAACAAGCTATATCTGGTGAGCTGGCTACATGCAGTCAGCCAAATGTGCCTTGTTAACCCTGATAAAGGGCAAGTTTTTGGCAGCTATTCACATTCCAATCAAGCCCCAGGCCTCACCTTTAGTGGGGAAGAAGCATTAAAATCCTCCCAATAACTTAAAATTTCAGGGGCATACAAGAAAACAGCGACAATTTTCATACAAAAGGTATTAAAATTTGGTATTCTCCCCACAATGATAATGGTTATGGAAGTAATTAAGCTGATGTAGCTGATATCAGCAGATTCTTTTGACAGGATTTAACTGAATGTTTCAGCAGACTTCGTGGGCCTGAATGGCCCAGTCCTGTATCCAATGATTCTTCCTAAAATCAGGCTTGACAGAAGGGATATCCAACTGTCATTCACACCTTAGATTAATTAGTTAAATCTGTGATAACTGCTTTCCTGTGGTGCAACTACAGCAAAAAAATTTTTGGAAAATGGGTACTGACTGCAAAAGGATTAACTCAAGTCTTTTGCAGAAGATAGTGTCAGTGATCTCCCTGATAGAGTGATATGGAGAAATTATGAGACTATTTATATTTCTGCAGGGGACTTCAAACCGAAGGGATTTCTGGTGCTGCCATCTGCCCATAGCTTGCCTGCAGCATGCAGCCATTGACAGTGACTTCCTCTTCAATACAGTGCAACACCCTGAGGCACTCTTCCTCATTTAAGAGCACAAGGGAAAAGTGATCGTGATACATGCTTTGTGGATAGGACTTTCTGTTGCTGGGGCATTGTACACACACACCTCTCTGGCCAGTGAGTTTCATACTTTAGGGTCTTCTACTATTCCCTCTACTTCAATTTACTCAAATGAGCCATTTACGTTACTGCATCTAGGGCTCGAGCAAAAATTGCCTGTCAGCAGAACAACTGAGAGTTTCAACTCTAGTTCAGTATCTAGGAAACCTGATGGCCATTTGAGGAGATCCTTTAATGGAACAGGTGAGAAACTAGGTAGATTTTACTGCTAAATGCAAGGTTTCCCCAGTATAAATAATTAAATACGTTTACCACTGAAAACAGCCAACTTGACTGGGATGGTGTAAAATAAAAATTGCAGGAGGATTTATGTTACCAATTCCCTCGTCTGTACCCTTCTGGTCTTCCCACAATACACATGTTATTATCCTATCTAACTTGCCAGGCGTTGCATGTCATGCCATAAATGAGTGCTCTTGATTCACATTGCAGTCTGGTGGCACATGCTCACCCAGAGTGCACAGGGAACACAACAGAAGGTACAAGTCTAGTATTTTATGCTCCTGAATGTTTCCAGAACTGTAAAATGTACATTAGACATAGAACAGTACAGTGCTGTAAAGGATCTTCAGCTTGTGATGTTGTGCTAACCTTTTAACCAACTCCAAGATCACTCTCATGCTTCCCTCCTGCAAAGCCCTCCATTTCTCTTTCATTCATATGCCTAAGAGCCTCTTAAATATCTCTAATGTATTTGGCTCTACCGCCACCCCTGGCAGAATGTCCCATGCACCCACCACATCTCCCTTATACATTCCTCCAATCACCCTAAAATTAGGCCCTCTCGTATTAGCCATTTCCACCCTGGGAGAAATGTACTGGCTGTCCACTTTATCAATGCCTCTTATCATCTTATACACTCTATTAAAAGCGAAAAAAACTGGATAGCTTCGGAGAATTCAAATAAATAATAAAGTTGCTCTGTCAGTACATGCAAAGTTGCTGTAGTTGCATACAAGGACTTCTGGTTATCTTTAGTGCGATCATAATAATTAATGCATCATTACACAATGTTTTTAAGATATTAAATTCATGTTCAAAGTTTTCTAAATAGGTTTGAAATGTCTAGATAACTTTCTCTTAGTCCAGATCTGTTGTATAACATTATGTTTCCTCTTTGATCTGTAACATTAGAATGTGGCCCAGTGATAAACTTCACAGCAGGAAATAGGAACCTGGGAGAAGGCTGTTCAGCTCCTCACGTTTCATTCATTATTCAAGTCTTGCTTCAAAGCCAAGTCAAATCATTTTGTTCTGACAGCAGTGGATATCCCAACACAGGTAAACACAGAACATTTTAAAAAGGAGTTGAAGGCAAATATTGTTAATGACAAATGCAAAAATATAAAATAGAAAAGGCTGGAAATTATCATCAGGCGAGCATTCATTAACTGTTTATAAATGATAGCTATTAATCATTTTTGAAAAGGCTACTCTAACTCATATGTTTTGGTCATGTGTAAGCTTAAATAATTTTTGGAGGGATGTGTTTGGAATATTATCTAAAGTTTTAGATGTAGATGTTCATCCCAATTCACTTACAGCAATTTTTGGGATTATTCCGGAGGAAGCAAGCAAAGTGTCTGCTTCCGCTCAACGTGTGATAGCGTTTTCAACTTTACTGGTGAGGAGAGCTATCTTGCTACACTGGATAGACTCTAACCCACCTACTGTTTTTTATTGGCTCTCCTCCATTATGTCATGTCTAAGCTTGGAGAAAATTAGAAGCCGGACATTTAATACGTCTTTTAACTTTGAACAAGTCTGGCGACCCTTTATTCAATATTTTCACATGATTTAATAGTATTATTTATTTATTTATTTTTCTTTATTCTCTTTAGGGAAAAGCCTTATCCGTGAAGGTTCGGAGATAACTGGAAGGATTTTTTTTTTCTCTTTTTCTCTTTTTTCTAATTTTATCCTCAAATGGACTGCCCAATCTTTCTTTTCCATTTTTTTTTGTTTTGGTTTAGTTAGTAGGGTTATTTTTCCTTTTATCAAATAAAATTTCCAATCTTTTTTATGATTGCTATGAGGAGTTGTAGTTTTCTCGACTATATTGTATATGTAACAGCGTAACGTTTTACCTATCTGATTTTGACAATATATACTTTCTGGTTTTTTATTGCTATTTATATGTCTTTTGTATATTTTTGTTTGCTAAACTTCTCCTCTGATTTGTGTATTCTTTATTGGAAAGTCAATAAAAAGATTGAAAAATGGAAATGATCATCAGTGCATGCAGTATTTGTCTTGGAGACTTGCGTGCCTCAGTGACCTGGAGAGTTATGTTGGCTGGAGTCGAGGTTTTATACTTTGGCTCTTGGTAGGATCACCCATGCCAAACAAGTCAAAGGGCAGAGGCCAAACTAAGAGTAGTTCACTGGTCCTCCAGGTGCGGGGGTTCTGCTCAGGATTAACAACCCTGACTGCTCAAACAAAATTGGTATGGAAGCAGCAATAAAGAATCCTCCTACGTCTGTGAAAATCCAGCTATTGACATGATGAAGAAAACCCTGAACACCACCAAAAATGGAGGACCTGCATTGCTGCCCTAAATACCAGCAGAGTAATGGGCAGTAAGTACGAAGCATTTGTAGAGAGAGAAAAGATTAAATGTTGAAAGTAAATTTATTATCAAAGTACATACACTCAGTGACCATTTTATTAGGTACCTCCTTTCCCTTCCCTATCAGTTTGAACCAGTCTGGCCTCTGACCTCTCTCATGGACAAGGTGTTTTCACGTAGAGAACTGCTGTTCACTGGATTTTTTTAAATTCTGTTTGTTGTTTGAACCATTCTCTGTAAAATCTAGAAACTGTCATGCGTGAAACTGTTCTGAGATGCTCAAACAACCTTGTCTGGCACCAACAAACATTCCACAGTCAAAGTCACTTAGATCACATTTCTTCCCCGTTCTGATGTTTGGTCTGAACAGCAACTGAATCGCTAGACCATGTCTGCGTGCTTTTATGCCTTGAGTTGTGGCACATGATTGGCTGATTAGATATTTGTACTACTAGGTATACCTAATAAAGGAGCAAGAGAGTTTATGTGACCATATACTACCCTGAGATTCATTTTCTTGTAGCCATTTACAGGAATATAAAGAAATATAACAGAATTTAAGAAAAAAGGACCGACAACCAACATGCAAAACAGGACAAATTGTGCAAATAATTTTAAAAGAAGTAAAAAATAAGTTTTGGGACCCTTGAACATGAGTCTATAGGTTGTGGAGGCAATTCAGCATTGAGGTGAATGAAGTTAGCCAGCATCCTTGGTCAACAGCCTGGTGGCTGATGTGTAATAACAGTTCATGAAACTAGTGGTATGGGACCTAAGGTCCTGTATATCCTGCCCAATGGTTGTAACTAGATGAGAGCATGGTTTGGATGATGGTGTCCTTGATTATGAATGCTGCATACTTGTGCAGAGTTCCTTGCAAATGTGCTCAATGATGATGAGGGATTTGCCTGTGATGGACTGGGCTGTATCAATCATGTTTGCAGGCTTTCCTGTTCCTGGACAATGGTGTTTCAAAACCAGGATGCAACTAGTCATGATACTCTCTGCTGTGCAGCTATAGAAGTTTGTCATGTTCGACAACGTGCCAAATTCACACAAACCTCTAAGAAAGCAGAGGTGCAGCCGTGCCTTCATTGTGCTGACATTTATGTGCTGGTCCCAGGACACATTCTTTGATAGGGTACGGTCATGGCAGGGAATTTAAAGTTACTGATCTTCTCCACCTCCAATCCCCTGATGATGACTGGCTCATGGACCTATGGTTTCTCCTTCCTTCAGTCAATAACCAGCAATTTGGTTTTCCTGACTTCAAGTGAGAGATTGTTGCTTTGGCACCATTCAACTAGATTTTCAAACCAGATTTAGCTTGAAATATTAACAGGATTAATGATTCAAACTGAAGGCCCTTTATCAGAGAGAAAAGTTAGTTTCAAGTTGCAGAGAGGATGCAGATGCTTATCTCTGATACTCTAAAGTTTTTAGAGTTGTATGGGGAGAGAGAGGGGAAGGGGAAGAGGGGGCCATGGGAGGAAAAGGAGGGGAGTGTGAGGGAGGACAGAGGACAGAGGAGGGAGGAGAGGGAGCAGGAGAGATAGAGAGAGAGAGAATGAACATGTGAGTATCAAGAGAGAGTAAGTAAAAATGACTTTCTTCCTTTCACTAAGTCTTGTTTTTCTTCCCCAGTGCCAAATTTTCTCCCAGTGGTATGTCTCTAGTGGAATGTTGTACCCAAATTGGCATCACAAGTTTGTAACCATGTGACTGAAAAAGTCAAGAAGACAAACAGCACTGAAACCACTCAACAAGTCTGTTCTGATCATTAAGCTCCCATATAAATCCCACGTGCCCATCAGCTCGCTAACATTCCCCTAACTCACCAGCCCTCTAGCACAAATTATAATGGCCAGTTAGTCCACAAACTACATGCTTTGGGATTTGGGAGGGAACATAAAGAGGAAACCAGACTGATCGTCTGATTATGCAACCTTCACCCAAAAGCACCAGCAATCAGGCTTGAGCTAGGGCTGCTGGGTCACTGTACCAGGATATGTGGCCCATTACACACCCATCAGTTTCCCTCCTCGCGTATTGCATACTGACAACTGTCAATCAATTTTAGAGTTTGCTTTTACACTTCAGTCATGCAGTGCTTAAAAAAACCATAGGTTAGGCAGTTTTAGACATGGTAAGGAAGACCTTGAGTAGAAATGAAGAGATCAAAGTTCGAAGTAAATTTTATTATCAAAGTACATAAATGTGACCATAGACAGTAAAATGAATCTCAGGGTTGATAATATATTTTACTTTGAACTTTGTATGTCTATTCAATGTCTTCTTTATGCTATCCATTCTCAGCTCTATTTATATACTAGTTCTAATTGGCAATATGAGCTTCACCACTTTTTCCAAATTCCAAAAGTGCATAGATTGGACACCCCTAAGTACCATGCAACATTAGTTATAAAAATCATCTTTGAATAAATGTTGTTGCTATATAATGCTGCCATTGGTTTAGTAAATTGCTTGTGTTTCAGCATCATGATTTGTCAAGGTGCCTTTGTTACCACAAGCTAAACAGTGGCTTCCATAGAGTTTCAAAATCATTGCAAATATCAGATTAAAAACCATTGACAGGAGTTGGCCTCTTGTATTTTCATGACTTAACTCTATAGATTTTCATTTAGTGTCACATTGAAAGGGATATTGTGATCTGCAGTATAAATTTTCACTTAGCTCTGGCTCTGACTTTGGTTATGTGATTAGGTCAGAACGTAAACCTGATCTAAGTCATGACCTCAAAACTAACTTTCTTGCTCCCAGTTGATGTGAAAAATGTCAATGCTGGTATTTGAGGATAAGACCACACAGGAATAGTAGTGTGTGTAGAATATGTGAATGGTGGGGGTAGTGAGGAAAGGAGCAGGGGTAGTCGGTAAATGTAGTTATGTTAGCACACAAAAAATCCTAAGTTTAGATAGAGTTCATTTCAGTGGCTTTTTGTGCACACCTTTGAATTTATGTTATATTTTCAAGCTTCCTAAGCATTAGCTTGGTTAATCCACTATTCAAAGAAACGTGGAGTTGATGTCTAACAAATAAAACAAAGAAAATGGAGCTAAACAAGTTACAGCTCCCTGTAGGCTTAGATATTCCTCAGTAAGTATGATCTCATAATCTCTCAGAGCCTTCAATGATATGACACAATGAGACATTTAGATGCAACAGCAGAGATTTCCATGCAGTGTGTGGTCTCCTGATCTTGGACTCAGTGCCACACATAGTTTAATGACTTCATCAAGATCAGTAAAGGTGAGTGTAGTGATAGATACACTGATATTACTCTAAAGTGTCAAAAGGACATTCCAACACCACTCTATAAACCATGACAATTTACAGGCATGCCTGTCCCAATTTTTTATGCACTTCTTCACATCCTCATCTATCGAACAGAAGACTTCCTTTCAATGTCATTCCTCACCCGCATAATCATCACCTATAAAGCTGTTCAAAATCTTCCAGTGCACTAAACTATATACTCAGTGGCTGCTTTACTATATACATCTGGACATGTGCTCATTAATACAAATATTTAATTGGGCAATCATGTGGCAGCACCTCAATGCATAAAAGCATACAAACACGGTCAAGAGGTTCAATTGTTGCTCAGACCAACATCAAAATGGAGATGAAATGTTATCTAAGTGACTTTGACCATAGAATGTTTGTTGGTGCCATACAGGGTGGCTGACTTCCTGGGATATTCACACACATCAGTCTCCAGAGTTTACAGAGAATACAAAACATTGTATATTATGTTTTGAAACTCCAGAACCTAACCAAAAGAAAAAACAAGGGAGTTAGGGATGCATGCCTACTTAGTTTCTCTTAATGAGACACTAACATATGATGTAGTGGTGTAATGACGTATGCCATTCACATACTTCTTACATGTAACCAATAATGCATTATGTAAACAAAGAATGCTTGATCAAACAATATATTTACAATATTACTGAAATATTAAGTACATAACACTCCTTCCTGCTTAGCTATAATCTTCAAACAAGTTGCAGTGTCTCAGCCAATCACAGCCCCACAATGCTGGCCCTCCTGTTTTTACCACACACAAGACCAATGTGGCTTGTTGATTGTTGTATTTCCCTGTTAGTTATTATATAAGTTATTAGTTGTATATCTGCAGGCTCATTTTGTGTAATGTCTGAAACAGCTGAGCCAGTGTCCAATTCAAGTTTTATTAATGTATGCCATATGGCTGGTCTCTTGTTAATTTTCACATTGTAATTCTTAATACTACTCAGTCCTGTGTCATTCTCATCATTACAATATTTTTTCACCAACAGCAGACAAATTAGTGCCTTTTTCAAAACTGCACCTTGACTTTTTACTTTTTTCACTTCCCTTGGCAATCCATTTATTTTAGTCTGCCCATCATGCTGTATGTATGTGTCCTACTTTGTTGCTTTTCCTGCAAGTTTTGCCTTCAAACCTGCATTGGTCTGGTGTATGTGAACCCCTGCCACAATGGTAACACACCTTGTTCAGTCAGGTTTCTGTCAGGTTTCTGTTTAGATAGTATAGTTTGTTCATGTTCACTTTCATTCCTGACTGCAACTCAGTTGCGTTTCTGTCTGCTCTTAACATCGATACCACGATTTCACCTGCTCTCTTAAATGTGAGTTGTGCTTCAGTTAGGAGCTGTTTTTGAATGCTTTCTTGTAAGATTCCATAAATCAAATGATCTCACAGTTCATCATTAAGTCCATCACTGAACTGACAATGCTTGGAAAACTTCTTCAACTCAATCACGTTATCTGAAATGAATTCCCCTTCTTTTTGATTCAGCTAATGAAACCTAGTGTTCTGCAATCTATAATGGTTTCAGTTCTAAATGTTTCTATATTACTCTCAGATATCAGCAAAGCTCATTTCGGCTGGTTTGGTAGGAGCAGTTGAAATTATCAGGAAACAGTATGTCTTTCCACTTATTACGCTCATTAACACCAACACACTTTTCAATAGCTATTTCATTTGCTTCAGAATACTGCTCAATTTGTTCAATATATATTATCATGTTATCTGTTGTACAATTGAGCATGATTATCTGTCCGATTAGCCAGCCATTTGCTTTGGTTTAAAATTTAATATTATTATCACCTGCTATTCACTGTAAATGAACCTATGAATTTCATCTGTCTCCTGCTTGTGATCAGCTCTCCCTCTTCTGAAGAAAAGCACATTTTTAACTCAAAAGTCTCACTGCACTTGAACAGATTAAGTAAGTATATGTCACCATATACAACCCTGACATTCAATTTCTTGCAGACATTTCAATAAGTCTATAATAGAATCCTTGAAAGACTGCACCAACTTTGGTGTTCAATCAGCGTACAGTGTGTGTGCTTTCTTCATAATTGCAGGTCTAGGACAGGTCCTCCAAAATAATGACACAATGAAATTTAAAGTTTCTGACCCTCTCCATCTCTGATCCTCTGATGAAAACTGGCAAAATATCTCCCATTTCCACCTCCTGGACACAGTCATCAGCTCTTAGATCTTGCTGATATTGAGTAGGAGGTTGTTGTTATAGCACCACTTAGCCAGATTTTCAATCTCTCTCCTATATACTAATCATGAAATATGGTCCTCTCTGAGATGTTCATCCCGGGTTTGCTCTAAAACTTCCTTGCCACCACTTATGTTTTGTAACTCCATAAATGAATCAAAAGAAAAATATGGGAGCCAGGGATGCACGTCTACTTAGTTTCTCTTTCGCGAGGCACACAGATATGACATGGTGATATAATAGTGTATGCCATTCACCTACTTCTTACATAATGCATCATATAAACAATATTTAATCAAACAATATACTGACAAAATTACTCAAATACTACTGAAATATTAAATAGACAACACAGTGAGCAGCAGATCTATGGGCAAAAATGCTTTGCTAATGACAGAGATCAGAGAAGAAAGGCCAGACAGATTCAAACTGACAGGAAGGTGACAGTGACTCTAAAAAGGTTGAGTTATAACAGTAGTGTGCAGAACAACACCTCTGAATGCTACAACATTGTGGGCCAAAGGGCCTGTACTGTGCTGTACTATTCTATCTTCTATGTTCAAAGCATTGAATATTGAAGTGGATGGGCTATGGTAACAAAGGACCAGATACGTACACTCAGTGACTACTTCATTAGGAATTGGAGGTACCTATTAAACTGGCCACTGAATGTAAATCTCTTATTTCCTTCCTCAAGGAACAGGGACTATAGATCACAAGAAAAGGAGCCAAAAAGTCTCTCAGCAATAGGTAATACTTTACAGAGCTGCAGAGGAAAGGCCCTGTGGATAATCTGGATAATCAGAATATTTAATGTATGGTTAAAGGAGACACAGAGGTAAGAGGTTCTGATCTACCAAGTTACAGACTTCAATACCATCTCACCACTCTCTCGTCTTGATATGAAGTTAGCAGTGAGTGAACTAAGATCATGACTTGCTATTGTAGTTCTAAATGATGTGTTTAATCTCACAGAAGGCCTTCATCTCTCCTGCAGGTTGTACTGAAGGACACCTCCCAGAAGGGGCTTCTCTTTCTGAAGAGACACCATTGGTGGCCACATCAGTTAGAACGTTAATTAGAAGATATATTTATTAACCCTAACAGTGAGGGTTCCAATACAATATGCACAGTTGCAGGTTGGTAGGTATGATGTTGTAGGCATCATAATATAGAACATCATAGCTGAGTGCTTAATGTCCAAGGATATACATTGTTTCAAAAGGACAGGCAGGAAGGCAGAGGGGACAGCATTGCCCTGATGGTAAAAAATGAAATGAAGTCATTAGAAGGAAGGTTATTATGGATGGAGCTAAGGAACTGCAAGGGAAAAAATACCCTGATGAGAGTTGTAAATGGACTCCCAAACAGAAGTAACAAGTGGTCTACAAGTTAGAATGGAAGGCATGGTATTACAGGAGTGATTCTAACTTGGATAAAGCAGTGGCTGACTGGCAGGTGGCACAGAGTGGGAATAAAGGGAGCCTTTTCTGGTTGGCTGCCGGTGACGAGCAATGTTCAACAGGAGTCTGTGTCGGAACCAATTCTTTTTATGTTACATGTCAATGATTTAGATGAAGGAATGGATGGCTTTGTTGCAATGTTTGCAGAGGGTATGAAGGTAGGTGGAGGAGCGGGTAGTTTTGAGGATGTAGAGAGGCTATAGAAGGACTTAGATTTGGAGAATGTGCAATGAAATGGCAGATGGAAGTGTATGGTCATGCTCTTTGGTAGAAGAAATGAAAGGGTTGACTGTTTTCTAAATGGAGAGAAAATACAAAAATTTGGGTCACAAAGGGACAAGGGAGTCATGCAGAATTCCATAAAGGTTCATTGGCAGGTTGAGTCTGTGGTGAGGAAGACAAATGCAATGTTTCCATTCATTTCAAGAGGATTAGAATATAAAAGCAAAGATGTAGTGCTACGACTTTACACTGGTGAGGCCTCACTTGGAGTATTGTGAGTAACTTTGGGCCCTTTATCTTAGAAAGAATGTGCTGAAATTGGAGAGGGTTCAAAGGAGGTCCACAAAAATGATTCCAGGATTGAATAGCTTGTCATATGAAGAACGTTTGATGGCTCTGGGCCTGTATTCTATAGAATTCTGAAGAATGGGGGGGACCTCATTGAAACCTATTGAATGGTGAAAGGACTTGATAGAGTGGATGTGGAAAGGATGTCTCCTGAGGTGGGAGAGTCTAAGACCAGAGGACACAGCCTCAGAATAGAAGGGCATCCTTCTTGAACAGAGATGAGAAGGAATTTCTTTAGTCAGAGTGGTGAATCTGTGAAATTCTTTGCCAAAGCAACTGTAGAGGCCGTCATTTTGTGTATTTAAGGCAACGGCTGATAGATTCTTGATTGGTCAGGGCTTGAAGAGATACGGGGAGAAGGCAGAAGATTGGGGTTAAGCGGAAAATTGGATCAGTCATGATGAAATGGTGGAGAAGACTCGATGGGCCAAATGGCCGAATTCTACTTGTATATCTTATGGTCTTATGGTTTAAGTTTAACCCCTGCCCATGCAATCTAATACTGACTGTTTCAACGTTTATGCTATCTTCTCATTTGCATCATTTTGGCATCTTGCCATTGCTCATCCCTTACAGAAGGACACTAGTGTTGTGAGTGGTTACATTTAAAATTAGGTTGTATGTCTCAAAGACAAGGTTTATCACAGAGATAGTCAAGTATGGCATAATAAGGAAACATGGCTCACATGATTCTGCATAGGAACATACAAAACAGGAGCAGGAACATAGGACTCCTTAAGATGATTTCACAATTTAGAAGATCGTGGCTGATCTGATCTTAGCCTCATTTACTCATAACCAATGATAACAACTTTCAAGAGGACCACAACCTTGTCATAGTTTGGAGGCTTGCATGCTTCAATGCCCCAATGAGCTATGTTGGCCAGAGTCAGGGTTTTATGCCTTAGCTCTTGGTAGGGTCACCCATACTAAACAGGTCGAAGGGTAGAGGCCAGACTAAGCATGGTCCATTGATCTTCCAAGTTTGGGAATCCAGCTTAGAGCTAATAGCACTGACTGGTAAAACAAAATTGTTATGGAAACAGCATGAAGAATCCTTCTACATTTGAGCTTGATGGTCTTCTGTAGTCTCCACACAGGACTTGCATGACTGACAGTATTGAAAATCGAGAAGAAGAAAACCGAGACATGATGAAGGAAGCCATGAACACCACCAGAAATGGAGCGCTTTCATTGCTGCCCTAAATTCCAGTGATGTAACAAGCAGTAAACAAATATGATAACATAACAATCTTCTCTCAGTTATGGCTTTAGATACTTTTAATGGATTCAACTTCCACAGCTCTCAACAATACAGTGTTCCAAAGATTTGCATTCATTAGAGAAAAGAAATTCCTCTTCATTTCCATCTTGAATATAAAACCTCTTGTACTATAACCATAACTTCTAGTAAGTATAAGGCTCCTCAAAGATATTTCTCACCAAGTATCTTGCTGTGTCAATAAAATCACCCCTTTCTTTCTGAACTGAATAGAGGCTCAACTTGCTCAACCTATCTTCACAAAACTATTCCTTACAGTGACCATAATCACCCAGAGTAGAATTTCCCACCTTAAATAAGGAGATGCAGTGCAGAGAAGTCAAGGGCTGGTTTCAGTAATATCCTGAAACTATAATGATGTTCAGACGAACTGACCCAGGTGCAGTGTAAACTCAAGGCTTGATAGTAGAAATTAATGATGAAGAGTTATTCAGAGAATGACACAGGGAATAATAAAACTAAGAGTGTATTTACTTGGGGCTTGAGCACGCAGAACTTGAACCCAGGTCACAGTGATGAATGCTCAAATAACCTCAAATAGAACATAAAACATAGGTAACCCCTGTGGGTCGAAATCAAAACCTAATCAGTTCAAGAATGAGAAGCGTAAGGAAAAAGTATTTGCATAATAAGCATCATGTAAAACAGTGACAACTCGTGTTTAAAATAAAAAGTAAATAAAAATAGTCACTCAAGAACTCAAACAAACTCAAATAAATGGTGTTCAGGTGCACCGGGACCTGCTCATACCTGGTGCCCCTCGCTGGTCCAAAGGGTTCATGACAAAAAAGGTGCAGCAACGTTTCTCTACTTTTGTTCTCCATCCCTTTTGCAACAAAGGCCAAACCAAACTTTCCATTTGCCTACCCATGCTATTTTCTAAGGTTCACCAATGAGGACTAGAAATCCTCTGTATAGCATTCTGTTAGCGCCTTCTTTTCTTTGTCGCACCCACTTGCCATATCTTTGCCCACCTCCATTTGTATCATCATATGCACGACAAAATACATAGCCCTTTTATCTAAGTCATCAATATAAATTGTAAGTAGTTATGGCTCCAGGCTAGTAACAGCTTGTCAAGTTGAAAATGGTTCATTTATCCAGACAGTCTGTTTTCAATTAGTTAATCCTATAGCTTGCTAATATATTACTCCAAATGCCATTTCCTTTTCCAGTAACTTTTTATGTGACACCTTATCAAATGCTTTTTTTGTGAAAAAAGATCCAGCATTAACTGTTCCCCTTTATCCATCCTGCTTTTTTCACTCATAGAAATTGATTCAAAAATAGTTTTCATTTCTTAAAACCATTGTTTTCACTTTAATGTATGGCACTTTTCTAATTGTCTTGCTCCTATCTTGATAATGATAGATAAACGGCAAGTTAGTTTAACATCGACCTCAATACTTCCTTGAAATAGTTTTGAAATTTTTGGCTTACCAATCCACTGAGATACTTAGAAAATCCAAGCAACTTTGAAAGATTATGATGAAAATATCCATCTGTAAATATGTTAGATCCAACATTGGGAACTAACATTGTAATTAGGAAGCAGTGAATCTCTTGATGACGACATGAAGTATAGGACTGCACTTAAGAGAGAAGTTAGAAAGGGAAAAGAAAATATGAAAAGGATCTGGAAAGCTAGGTGAGGCAAGATACTAAGGAAATCTACAGTTCTGAAGATCCTGTGACTATACATTCTGTGGCCAACTTATTAGGTCCATCTGTACACCTGCTTGTTAACGCAAATACAGTATCTAATCAGCCAATTATGTGGCAGCATCTCAAAGTGATAAAGCATGCAGACATTGTCAAGAGGATCACTCAAATATCAGAATGGGGAAGAAATGCAGTCTAAGTGACTTTAACTGTGAAATAAATGTTGGTGCCAGATGGGGTGGTTTGGGTATCTAAGGAATGCTAGATCACCTGGGATTTTCACTCACACAGTCTTTAGAACTTACATAGAATGGAAATGAACATCCCATGGGCCAAAGTTCTGTGGGTAAAAATGCCTTGTTAGTTAATAAGAGAAGTCAGGGGAGAATGGCTAAACCAGTTCAATTTACAGGAAGGTGACAGCAACTCCAATAACTACACATTGTGACAATGATGTGCAGAGGAGCATATCTGAACATCCAACATATCGAACTTTGAAATGGAGGTGCGACAGCAGCAGAAGATCATGAATATACACTAAGTAGCCACTATATTAGTTAGAGCAAGTACCTAATAAAGTGGCCTTTGAATGTACAGTTATATCCACTATCACTACAGCCATTAATTTTGTGACCCTAGAGTGCATTCCATCTGGTTCAGGCACTGTATCGCTGGGACTGTTGATATGAGGCATTGGTGAAGGGAAGAGGTAGATATTCTCTATCTACAATGGCATTGAGCTTTTCTGGGCAAGTCATTCAGAGATTATTGAAGTAGGTAGCCACAGAGACCTGTGTGCTCCCTCACAGAAAATTTCAAAAAAATTATCGACATTCTGTCCAATGTGAGCAATCTCAATGAAAGCTTCTTCGTGCTGTGGTAATCTCGGGTTTCTCTCACCAGGGAATGTTATCCCCATCACTCAGGTACCAACTATCTCCATGGATTAGATCTCATTGTAACCTCACCCTCAAGCCTAGCACTGCTACAAGTATCATATCTGACAATTTGGATATACTGACCGCCATTCAACCTTATGCTCACTGCCCCAAATTAGTTTTGTGCTCTTTTTTGGATCAACATTTATTTCAATGCAGTGTAATGCAGAACACATACCACAGCATTCTGGATGTGATAGCAGGTGCTTAGTAAAAGACAACTGAATTGAATTGAATTAACATTATTACTTACATCTTTCATATACATGAAGTGTAAAAATCTTTACATTATGTCTCCATCTAAATGTGCAATATGCAATTTATAGTAATTTATAATGAATAGTATGTACAACAGGACAGTCAATATAATGTAGAAATACAGTTTTGTCAGCATGAATTAAACAGTCTGATGGTCTGGTGGAAGAAGCTGTCCCGGAGCCTGTTGGTCCTGGCTTTTATGCTGCGGTACCGTTTCCCAGATAGCAGGAGCTGGAACAGTTTGTGGTTGGAGTGACTCAGGTCTCCAAAGACTCTTTGGGCCCTTTTTACACACCTGTCTTTGTAAATATCCTGAATCGTGGGAAATTCACATCTACAGATGTGTTGGGTTGCCGGCACCACTCTCTGCAGAGTCCTGCAATTGAGGGAGGTACAGTTCCTATACCAGGAAGTGATGCAGTCAGTCAGGATGCTCTCAGTTGTGCACCTGTACAAAGTTCTTAGGATATGAGGGACCACATCAAACTTTTTCGACCATCTGAAGTGAAAGAGGTGCTGTTGGGCCTTTTTGACCACATGGCCAGCATGTGCAGACCACTTGAGATCCTCAGTGATGTTTATGACAAGGAACTTAAATCTGTTCACCCTCTCAAAACCAGATCCTATGATGTCAGTAGAGGCTAGCCTGTCTCCATTTGTCCTGTTAGTGGACGTTGGTCAATTGAGCTTGTAATTTGTTTATCAGATACTTTGGCCACTCAGAACCTGAATCAGAATCAGGTTAAATATCACTGGCATGTGACATGAATTATATTGTTCTGCAGCAGCAGTGCATTGCAATACCTAATACAAGTTCAAAGTTCAAATTAAATTTATTACCAAAGTCCATATATGTCACCATATATAACGGTGCGATTCATTTTCTTTTGGGAATACTCAATAAATCCATAATAGAATAATAATCATAATAGAATCAATGAAAGACAGTGCCAACTGGGCAATCAACGAGACTGCAAAAGACAACACACTGTGTAAATGCAAAAAGAAAGAAATAATAATAATAAATAAGCAATGAATGACTATTATTAATAATTAATTTTGTATTAATGATAGCTATAGATGACAATTGATATGGATATATATATAATTAAATAAGTTATAATGGGGAGAAGGCAGGGGAGTGGGGATGACTGGAAGAATTGGATCAGCCAATGATTTAATGGTGGAGCAGACTCGATGGGCTGAATGGCCTTCTTCTGCTCCTATATCTTAAGGTCTTAAGTAGTGCAAAAAGAGAACAAAAAGAAGAAAAAAAGAGAGAAGTAGCATATATGGGTTCACTGTCCATTCAGTAAGCTGATTGCAGTGGGGAAAAGGATGTTACTAGACATTTATTGCCTGTCTTCAGGCTGCTGCACCTTCTCCTTGACGGTAACAATGAGAAGAGAGCAAGTCCTGGGTGATGGTGGTCCTTAGTAATGGAAGCTACCTCTTTGAGGCATCACCTTTGGAAAATGTTCTCTATGCTTTGGTGGCTGAGTTTGCAATTTTCTGCAGCTTTTTCTGATCCTGGAAAGAGCCCCTTCCATATCAGTTAGAATTTTCTCTGTGGTACATCTGTAGAAATTTGCAAGAGTAATTGCTGGCATATCAAATCTCCTCAAACTCCTGATGAAATATAATTGTTGTTGTATCTTCTTTGTAATTGCATCAATATATTGGACCCTGGAGAGATCTTCAGAAATTCAGACACCAAGTAACTTGAAATTGCTCACACTTTCTACTGCGGATCCCTCAATGAGGACTGGTGTATGTTCCCTCAAGTTCCCCTTCCTGAAGTCCAGAATCAATTTTTTGGTCTTACTGGCATTGTGTGCAAGGTTATTGTTGCAATACCTCTCAACCAGCTGATCTATCTCACTCCTGTAAGCCTCCTCGTCACCATCTGATATTCTGCCAACAATAGTTGTGTCAGCAGCAAATTTATAGATGTCACTTGAGCTGTGCACAGCCACACTGTCTTGGGTGTAGAGAAAGCAGAGCAGAGGTCTAAGAATACATCCCTGAGGAGTGCCAGTGTTGATTGTCAGTGAGGAGATCGTATTTCCAACCTCCACTTACAGTGCACTCTCATATTTTATTGGTTATGTTCCTTACAGCAGCAAGCAGGCAGCATTATGCGGGCATCCCTGGACTCTAAGCAGTCAGCCATTTGGGTGCAAAGAAATCCGGGTGGAGGGACTGCCATAGGAGGAAAACATCAAGATAGTATTGGGAATATTCTGCATGTCTGTGTGAAGATCTCTTTGCGGTTGCAGAACAACTGCACACTTGAGCTATCTACAGTCCTTTCCAGGTACAAAGCACATCAGGATATAAATGCAGACATTGAGACTTCACATGAAGTCACAGCCAGAATTTAGAAAAATTTGATAACTTAAATCTAATAACATGAAGTCATGATGTAAAGAGATTGTTATTGAACAAGCAGCCAGATTTTGAAGCAAATGATGCAGGTTCATGAGTTCAAATCCCCTCCAGTGCTATAATATGCTTACTTCGGTTTCCCCACAAGCCACATTAAGTGCAAGTCCCGATCCTCGGTTAATATCATTTTTAGTAATCCATTTACACATTCTATGTTATTCTGCCTCTCCTGAGGAAGCTACTTCCATCCAGCATGACCATTCAGACATTTTAAATAGAGACATTTTAGGTAGGCTCAGTGGGGGTTGGTGTTATGGGGAGGAGTTGAATGTTCCCAGTCCTCAATCACTTTAATTTCCTGTCCTGCTTACTCCCAAACCCATGTGCATCCAAGAGTTAAAATTCAATAGATGTGTCTAACTGCAGATTGAGATGAACATCCTCTGCCAACAAAATTAGTTTTGGTCCCCTTACTTGGTACTCACCTATTAATTGCACAACAATGTATGAGAGGCTGAATATTTATCTTGCTTTTCACTTAGTCTTCTGCTCAATAAATGCTGACATGCATTGCTCATTAATTAATTCTTTTTTTCTCATTCAACTATTCTGCATGAGAGGAGACGGTTTGAGAATTTTTGCAGTGGATCGTTTCCTGATATTACAATAGCAACTAACCTTCTAAAGGACTTCATGGGCAATAAAGAGCTCTTTAATGTCCTGAGGTCTTAAAATGTGATATAATGCATGCACTTTTACTTTTCCAGAGTTATGATATGCACCACCTTACTACTCAGAATGGAGTATTTTTAAGCCAACATGTCATATTTCAAAAAATAACTGCAATTAGTTTGGTGCTGCATAAAAAATGCATTGTAAAGACATTTTGCTTGTTTCAGTCATTCTGTAAATCATGATTAAAAACAACCAATGTGCAAATTCGCTCTATTAAAGGTTACTCAGCTTGGGTATTAACTATCCAATCTACAAATAAACCAAGACTTGATTGGGCTCAGTGGATGTGCTTACTGTGTCATTCTGAGATAGATATTTGTAAGGTCAATGTTAATTGTTAAGGTAATTGATCTCAACTAAGGCAATAATACTACACTGTCCCTCTCTCAGAGTAAGGGAAGGGAATCACTAGGTTATGCTTTTAGCATTTAATGTCAGCCAGTGGCAGCTCCTCATGAACAATTTCATATAATGGGGAGGACTTGTGAAGAATCTCAAACACAAGGTTCAAAGTATCAGGAAAACTCCTGGATTTATAGCTGGACAAATTGCTGGTGCTTGAGTGCTTGCATTCAGCTTTTTAAAGAGAGTGGGCTGCAGAGGCAGTGAACCCATCCTCTGATTTTTTAAAATATGCTAGCTTTTGTGAGGGCTCTAGAAGTCTGGAATGCTGCCAAAGTAACTCCCTTTGGAAAAAAGAATTAAAGTGGGAGAAACAGACCAGTTAGCTGAGCATCTATTATTAGCAAAATGCTAGAGTCAATAATCAAAGAGGAAAAAGCTCAAGATTTTTGATTAAACCTATTTATGAAAGGCAAATCATGTTTGACAAGTTTGCTTGAGTTATTTGAGGATGAGGCAGGGAGAGTTGATAAAGAAAAACCTGTAGATGTAGTTATATCATCATTGTTTTACATGGCATGGAAACAGCCGTTCAGCCCAGTTTGTCCACATCAACCAGTTGGCATCCTTCTGTATTAATCCCATCTCCCAGCACTTCTTCATAGCTCTTTCTGCCAAAGCAATTCAAGTCCATT
Source organism: Hypanus sabinus (assembly GCF_030144855.1). Classification (NCBI taxonomy): domain Eukaryota; kingdom Metazoa; phylum Chordata; class Chondrichthyes; order Myliobatiformes; family Dasyatidae; genus Hypanus; species Hypanus sabinus. The sequence goes on along the minus strand of NC_082725.1, from coordinate 34,976,165 downwards.
ACTTTACTTTACTTTATTGTCACCAAACAATTGATACTAGAGCGTCCAATCATCACAGCGATATTTGATTCTGTGCTTCCCGCTCCCTGAAGTACAAATCAAAATAAATACAATAAAAATTTAAATTATATATCATAATTAGAAATTAGAAAAGGGAAAGTAAGATAGTGCAAGTCAGGTCCGGATATTTGGAAGGTACGGCTCAGATCTGGGTCAGGATCTGTTCAGCAGTCTTATCACAGTTGGAAAGAAGCTGTTCCCAAATCTGGCCATATGAATCTTCATGCTCCTGAACCTTCGCCTGGAGGGAAGAGGGACAAAAAGTGTGTTGGCTGGGTGGGTTGTGTCCTTGATTATCCTGGCAGCACTGCTCCAACAGCATACAGTGTAAAGTGAGTCCAAGGGTAGAAGGTTGGTTTGTGTGATGTGTTGGGCTATGTTCACGATCTTCTGCAGCTTCTTCCGGTCTTCCGGTCCTGGACAGGACAACTTCCATACCAGGTTGTGATGCACCCTAGAAGAATGCTTTCTACAGTGCACCTATAAAAATTAGTGAGAGTTTTAGGGGACAGGCCTCAAGACTTATATCCCACTTACATGGTAAAAGTTTCCTGCAGTCTAGTAAGTTTACATACATTGCAAGTTTATATATGTCAAACATGCCCCTCTTAACATCCTCTGCTCCAAGGAGAACAGACCTAGCTTTTCCAATCTCTCCTCATACCTGAACTGTTCCATTCCTGGCAAGAGCCTGGTGAAGCTTCTCTGTTCCTTCTCCAGCATTATTGCATCCTTCCTATATTTTGGTTACCAGAACTGCACATAGTACTCCAGTTTGGGTTTGACTTTATGAAATTGAAACCTAATTTCTCAACTTCTTTATTCAATGCCCTAACGCATGAAAGCTTATTTCCCATATGCTTTCCTAACCATATCATCCACCTGTACTACTTCTTTCAAGGAACTATGAACTTGTAATCCGAGGTCCCTCTGTTCCTTAAAGACTCCCTAAACACCTTGCCTTCATGGTATGCATTCTATCTTCACTGGTACCCCAAGAATGCCTCACTTTATATTTGTCTCCACCTGCCACTTTTAGCCTGTTTCACCAACACATCACTATCTCTCTGCAGGATAAGACTATTCTGGCAATCTTAATGTCTTCCACAAAAGTACAGATCATGCCTCTCACTTCCACATCAGAGTTATTCAACTATATATTCAAACAAGATGGGTCCCAGACCCAATTCTTTTTGGAGACAAATAGTGATAGGCATCCCCTCATATAAAAAAAACAATACTCTACTACCACCATCTGCCTTTTCTTGCCAAGCCAAGTTTGGATCAAGTTTGCCAACTTGCTCTGGATCCCAAGAGCCTTAACCTTTCAAACCAGTCACCCATGCGTGACCTTGTCAAAGATTCTACTAATGTCCATGTAAATCATATCTACTGCCCAGCTCTCATTGATACACTCCATTAACATTTCAAAGGATTCAATCAAAGAGGGGTACTTATATTTCCAGAAGGCATTAGATAAGCTGCTACAGAAGAGGCTGGTGTGTAAATTATGATCTCAAGGTATTGGCAAAAGTGTGCTAGAATAGACTGATAACTGGCTGTCTAATAAAAAGCAAAAAAAAATAGATAGGCCCTTTCAGGCAGGAGGGCTATAACTGAACCAGGGATCAGTGTTTGACTCTTGATTCTTTAAAATTTACTTCAAAAACAGAAGAGGAAAAAAATGCAAGGTTTGCAAGCATGACAAAGAGATGAAAGTATGTTGAAGGGCATATTTTGTTGAGGATATTCTGTTTGTTCAATGAAATATTGATAGATTGAACAAAAAAAATTGAAACTGAAGTTTAATGTGGGGAAGTGTGAGATTATGCATATTGTAAGAGGAATCAAAAACCAGATTATCATCTAACTTAAAAGAGACTGCAAATGACTGAAATTCAGAGTGCGTTCTAGTGCATGAATCAAGGTTAGCTAACAGATCCAACAAAAGAAATAGCCTTCATTGCGAATCACTTAAGAAAAATGAAGTTTCGTTACAGTTGTGTACAGGATGCTAGGTATGACACACCTGAAAGTTTAGTATTATGGTCAATCCAAAAGAGATTCAGCAGTCTAATTCCTGGAATGATCTATTGAGAGATGCTACATAGTTTAGGTCTTCATTCCTTGGAGTTTAGAAGAGTAAGAGTGACCTCTTTCAAACATAGATGATCATAAGGTGGACTTAGCAGGGCAGACATTGAGATACTTTCAGCAGTGGAAGAATCACAAACAAGGAGACAAATCTAGAACATAAGGGCCCAGTCTTTTACAATGAGAAATGCATAGAACTTTCTTCTCCCAGAGAGCAATGATTCTCTAGAATTCTCTGCACAGAGGGTGCTGGCAACCAAAGTATTAGGTATTTAAAATGAAACAGATAAATATTTGAAAGATCTATGAAAATCTGATACAGTAAGGGAATTGAGTCTAGCATAGGTCATACTGAGTGGTGTGTCAGGCTTGAGGACTGCTGGTGGAATATTCCTGCGCCTTTTTACTTGTGTTGTCCTGATCGTGTTTTTGTCTGAGAATATTGAGGGACAACTCTATCAGCTGATCAGCCCACTACTCTTACTACTACCAAGGTAAAATAGTTTTCTATCACACAGATGGAGTTTGGCCACATTAAATGCAATGAAGTACAAGACAATGACTTTAACAATTGACAGTTGAGATACATTTTTGCAGCATATTGACGTATTTGTTGACTTTGTATTTTGTATGTTTTGTATGCAAAAAAAACTTGGCCAGGCTTGCGCCCTGGAAACTTTCCAAGGTGCAAATCCAAGGTCTATCGAGACTAACAGGGGCCTACACACACACACACACACACACACACACACACACACACTCTATTTTGTATGTAAGTTTTGTGAGAATTAAGAAAGTCACAGGACAGAAGTGAATGAGAAGTGGTTCGCTGTAGTATTGGGAGGAATACATAATCTGCTGGATAATCTGTCTCCTGCATGTGGATACATTATAATGTGGCAGAATTCAACAATGTAAATCAACAAGTGTTTTTTTTTTGTCTTGTTAATCTCTTCTCTCTCTATGTGACACTTCTCTGTCCCTTTATTAGGGATAGGGGGAGCCCGTGGTATGTCAAATTGACAGGTGAACAATCAGTCTTTGCTGCACTGCAGATTGTGGTTTTTATTGGGGGCTTTGCTATTGCTTGCTTGGTGGGTGGAGGATGCTGAAGTAAGTGGGGGAAAGTGAGAGTCGATGTTTGGCTGCTGCTTCTGCATGAGAGAGGAGGGGAGTAGGGAATGTTTTTACGTCATCATTCTTTGGGGTACCCTTCTGTTTCTGTCAACATCGGCGAAGAACATGAATTGTATATTGTATACTTTCTCTGAAATTAAATTGAACTGCTGAAATAGTGGGTTAGGTGTACAATGGATTATGTATCATGTGGGTTAAATCCTCAGTGAGGTCAGACAAGGAATGAGAATACCTTGAGATGAGTGCACCAGGAATTCAGTACTCTGTGATCTGGGTGATCAAGTAGTGGTTCAGGTACACAGTAAGTTGAGCTTACAATAGTCAGGTTTACTAATCAACGACAACATTTCAATCAGATAGGTGCTTCTCTGGAATTTTCTGTTCTGTGTTGAGAAACTCATTTGACATTGCTTTCTGGAGCATTGTGTTCTGATGACTTCATTTTTTCTTCTAAATCGCCCTTGAATCTTCCAGCTACTTTTAATGATCACCAGTATCACAAAAAAGCGAAAAACACATGCAGCAGAATTCAGTTCTTCACTTCAGCTGCCAATCTGTCTTAGATTTATTTTTTTCCTATCTTGTGGAGAATTAGAGGAAAATCAATTAATAAAGAATTCCGAAGCTTCATGGGAGGAAGAAACAACATAGACAATGCACCACTGTTTAATAATTTAGTTTAATAAAAAACTTTCCAGGTATTTAAAAGGAGGCTGTTTCAGAAATATAACAGCTGCAGTGTAGTTATTTCACACAATGTTCAGTTGAAGTATTCCTCTTATCTTTCCATTACTTCCTAATAGTTCCATTGATTTCAAAGCTGCATTCTGTGAATATGCACATTTATCTCCTCTTCCCTTTCATTTACTTCTCTTGCAATTTTAGTTCAGGCATTCAGACCTCTTTAATACTGCTGTTAGCCACAATTGAAGGAGGTGGTGTAGTTGCATTAGCAACCTAGCCTTTAATTATCCTGTAATTTAACTTAAGATATTTTGTAGTAAGAATGTTTAGAACAACACATATTGCTGGACTATACTTTTATCTCCTGTATGCTATCTCTCTTCAGTGAATTTGGTGAGTTCAGGGAGGTTTGGAGTGGAGTGTGCCAACTGCAGGCAGAGAAGCCAGGGAACAGGGGTCGAGCCCATGATTGACTCCATTACTCGCCGATCTTGCCAATTAAAGTAGACAGCAAGATGGAAATCATCAAGGAGGAGAACGGAAGGTGAGCGGGTGTTCAGCCCCGCCTGCCTGTGTTTGATGGGTCTCTCTTTCTCCCACTCGCATGCTGTTGCTAGGGGCTAGTGCCAGTGCCTGACTGGTACTTCCTCTCACTTGCTGTTCCCAGAGGAAGGTGCCAGAGTCTCGGCAAGTCATACCCGATGCAGCTTGTGGATTGGACTCTGAGGTTTACATTGTAATGTCTTTCCAGTGTCTGGTTGCATTGTTTTTTCTTGCTGTTTTGTGGGGTTTTAATCAGCGTGGACTGGCTCTGCGGCCTGCAGTCAATGAACGACACAGCGCTAACTTGAACTGAACTGAACTAAACCTTATGAACATTCCCAGGCTGTTTCAATAGTTCAGTGGTTTATAATCTGTGCTTTTTGCTCATTTTACTTTTGCCGTTTGCATGACTTGTTCTTTTTTTTCCACGTTGGGTGTTTGAAGTTTTCTTTGAATGAGATCCATGGTGCTTCTTTGTTCCATGGCTGTCTGCAGGCAGATGAATCTCAGGGTTGTATACTGCATACATGTGAGGCCTCCGTCAGTCAGGGTCGACCATAGAACTTGTGTCCCAGCTGTCCAGATAGGCAAGCCTGCGCAGTACAATATGGTGAACAAGCTGTTACCCATGTCTCCCTCGCCATGTATTTGATGAACCCAAAGGAATGGCAGAGACCTATACAGTTTGGTACCAAATGTAGGACTGCCTAGGGACTCCAGCTCTGGACTTTTCCCTGGGGGTTTACTCTCAAAGCTTTCCCTGTGAGTGGGTATAGCCATGAGGGAGTGAAGGTTTCAGATCAGAGTTCTCCTTCTACTAGATGAGCTCACAACCATGGCTGATGAGCCCCATCTACCCGAAGAGACTGGTTTTAAGGTCCAGTAGCCCATTTTTATCCCCTCTCCTGTCAGTAGAAATTGTTCCACCAAGCTTGTTAGCTAAGCCACACGTGAAGGCCAGGAGCTGGACTTCGTTATCAGAGGCTGTTTGAGGCACACGCCGTTGGGAGCCTTTAATAGGTAGTGGGAGCTTATCCCCATTACCATCCCAGCTGCAACAACCTTAGGAAACCACAACATACATACTTTGATGATAAAAGTACTTTGAATCTTTGATTCTATTGTGGAACAGATGCTCCAGTTGAACCAAAGCAGATGCAATGAATAACAGCCACACAACAAAAGGTTAACTTTGCTTCACCTTGTAGCTGTCTTTGGTAATCAACAATGTGAGTGGTTGGAGTGCATATACTATTAAGGCAAAAATTTCCATCTTTCTATAGGATTTGTCATCCTTTAATGGAAAAGCAGATGCTTCTTGAACTGCTCCCGTGCGTGCCGTTAAGCAACTGTTGTGATTATGCACTCAGTGACCACTTTATTAGTTAGAGCTGCACACCTGCTTGTTAATGCAAGTATCTAATCAGCCTCAGTGTATAAAAACATAGAGATGTAGTTAAGAGGTTCAGTTGCTGTTCAGACCAGACATTAGCTAGGGGAAAGAACTGTGACATTGCCTGTGGAATGATTGGAGTGGTTTGAGTACCTCAGAGTCTACTGATCTCCTGGCTTTTGCACACACAACTGCCTCTAGAGTTTACAGAGAATGGTGCGAAAACTGAAAACATCCAGTGAGTGGCCGTTCTGTGGGCAAAAGCCCCCTGTTAATGACAGAGGCCAGAGGAGAATGGCCAGGCTGTTTCAAGCTGACAGGAAGGTGACAGTGACTCAAAAAAAATCATGAATTACAACAGTGGTGTGCATCTCTGAATTCACAACACATCAAGCCTTGAAGCGGATGGGCTACTGTAGCAGAAAACCATGAACATAGAGAAATACACTCAGTGTCCACTTTGTTAGATATTTCCTGTGCTTTATAAAGTGAACACTGAGTATACTTTTGTCTTCCAGTTTGATACCACCAAATAACTTACTAGACTGTTCTAGAGATCAATTAATCACACGGCAGTAACACAGAGCTACAGAAAGGCCAGAATGGATTAGAAAACTCTCTTCAGAACCCTTAAGCACTATTTCTACAGTCAAAGATGAGTTCAATAATTAATCAGATACAACTGCAGATCTGTTTACATTTAGCATTGCTCCAGGAAGGCTAATCGTATTTTGAAGGATGCCTGCCGCCCTGGCCATCTCCTTTCCTCTCTTCTACCTTAGAAGATACTAAATCCACAGATAAACAGACACAATAGCAGATTCTTCCTCATTCCTATTCCAAACTCCTGTTCTAATCCCTCTTTAACATCCCTTCCCTGTGATGCCACCAGATTCTTGGACTCATAATTCCACCTCCCTTTGTTGTCCTGTTCCTGTCACATTTTCATTCCTCTTGGCACTACTATCTTCGCATCAGTATTTTATTTGATGCTTATCGCTTTATTTATTGGTGTATTTATTTAGTGCCATAGATACTGTAGACACACGAGCAAGTATTTCATTGTACCCTGGTGAAAATAAACTAAACTGAATTTCAAATTGAATCTGAATCTTAGTCCAGGAATACGCAGACATGAGAAAATTCTTGGCTGCAGAGGACTGTCTTGATAACCAGAAGCAGCCCAGAGATATTGCTTTGTGCACCCTGTACTGATAAGTATACAGTATGTACTGGTATTTGTGCTTCTCCTTTACCAGCCAGCGGCAACAATCCAAAGCAACAAGAAAGGACAGAGTTTATCCTGCTCATGTTGTGAGGCACATTCCGATGACCTGAGGTTGCTTGGTATTTTCAAGAACCTTGGCAGCCTGACACTGCACAACCCGTCCACATCAGCATTGTGTTCAGTTCTGGTTGCCTCATTATGGAAAGGATGTGGAAGCTTTAGAGATGGTGCAGAGATTTACCAGGCTGCTGCCTGGATTAGAGGACATGTGTTAGGAAGACAGGATGAGTGAGCTAGAGCCTCTCTCTCTCTCTTTCGATTCAAGACAACGTGTACAAGATGTTAAAAGGCATGGATATAGTTGATAGACAGCATCTTTTTCTCAGAACAGCAAAGGTTAAAAAGAGAAGGTGTAGTCTTAAGTTGTTTGGAGGAAAACATAGGTGGCAGGTCAGAGGTAGAACTTTGGTGTTATAGTTTGATACCACTGAATAATTTACTAGGACCAATTAACCACACTGCAAGTACACAGGTCCACAGAAAGGCCAGAATGGATAAGAAAACTCTCTTCAGAACGCTTAAGCACTATTTCTACCTGTCAATAATTTGTTCAATATTTAATCAGACACAACTGCAGAACTGTCTACATTTGCATACAATAAATGTTTCAGAAAGGCAAATAGTATTAGATGTGATAGTTAAGGTATATATACTTGGGACACTCCTAGACACATGGATAAAGAAAAATGGAGGGTTATGTGGGAGGGAAGGATTGATCTTGGAGTACTTTATAAAGCTGGTAGAACATGATGGGCCAAAGGACCTGTACAACGCTGTACTGTTCGACGTTCTATTCAGTTCCCCTTCCTTTTGATCTTCAGCACAATTTTTTTAACCCATATTCTGGGGATTTTTTTAATTACCTATTTCTTTTCATCCACAGCTAGAGTCTCGTCCCAGTTAGTTTACCCTCAATAGCAAATGACCTACGTTTCTGGCTTTCACAGGGTCAAACTGATTACTGTGCAATGTCTACAAATCTAGACAGCTCCTTTAATAAATGTTGGCTGCAGGAAACCTATTCATGTGTTGCCTAGATGGCATCACTTTGTGCTTAGCTGAATGAGTACAAGAAGAATAGACAGAAAAACAGTACTCTGCTCAGCCTGGGGAATCTTCTGACTTAACACTACTTGATTCTATGATGACTTTTTCTCCGCAGTGAGATTTTCTTTGGGTATCATCATAAAGCTCTGCCTGATAAAAGTTAGAGTTGCACTGTATTGCTTACGCTTGTATAGCCTCGCATGGTAAGTAATAGTGGAACTTGAAAATTGTCTGAATGGTGCATATAAGCAGTAGGCAATAGATTGAGAGAAAATGCATTCTTCCTAGCATCAGTTCCCTTTGCAAATAGGGTAAAAGCTGCCATAATAGCAACCTAGAGATCTACAGAAAACAAGTTTTTGTACAATGGTGGCGGTAACAGAAAAAGCATATTTTTGTCAGAAAACTCAGAGCCTGTGGCGATCCACTTTCTGCACAGGTGAACCGGCTCACAAATAGCCAGTGCGCGGGGGGAGACTTTGGTAATGCACCTCTGATGTCATTTCCGCCCGGAGAAGACAGGCGCTAGGGATTAAATGCCAGCGCCGTGAAGTTTGAATAGACTAGTCTCCAAACGACTTACCAACTGCGTGTCGTTATTTCAGCGCTGTGTGTAGCACATCGCTACAAGCCAATAAAAGATACTGCAAGCAAAATTAAACTGGAATTTTCTCCTATATTGTGCAAATGTCCAAAATTTATAAGGAACTAAGTTGCATTTATAAAGTTTCCACCATATCTTCTTGACATCTCATACCACCACACTTAAGATAAGTATTTGCAATAGTTTGGTAGAACAATCCTACCTCTAGTTTGTGCACCAAAAGCTTCCACTGAGATATGCGGTGTTGGATCAGGAGAGGAGAGCTCTCTCTTGCTCCGCAAGCTCACACAGAATAATTGACAAAGGGTAGTTCCTGAAGGTGATAGCAGGGATAATGATGCCAAATCAGCCAATTAAATATTATCCATTTGATGAGCTTTACTCCCAGATTGCAAAGTGAGGTTCCGAAAAATGGGCTTTTAGAATAAGTTACCTGGCCAATAGGTCACAGAAACTTAATGAATTATAATAATCTAATTTTATCTGCTATTCTGTATCATATTTCTGATGTAATTCTTCTTCAAAAAGTTCCAAGTAAATAACTAACAAAGTACATATATGTTACCATATACTGCTTTGAGATTCATTTTCTTGCAGGCACTTACGGGCGGGGGGGAAGTACAATAGAATTTTACATAGACAACTATATATAAACTGACAAACACCAGTGTGCAAAAGAAGACAAACTGTGCAAATAAAAATAATAGGAACATGAGTTGTACAGAGTACTTGAAAGTGATTCTTTAGATGATAAAATCATTTCTGAGTAGCAGTGATATTTTTACCCATGCGGAAGTCTAATGGTTGTGAAGTAATAACTGTTCCTAGAGCTGGTGGTGAAGGTCCTAAGACTCTGTATCTCCTACCCAGTGGTAGGGCCTGGAACCTGCCGGTTGTTGATGATGGATGCTGCTTTCCTATGTCAGCATCCCATGTAAGGGCACTGAAGGGTGCATGGGCCTTCACTTGTGATGGAGTAGACTGTATCTACTTCTTTGTTCCTGGACCAAACAAAACAACTGAGCATGCAGCTACAATGATTTACAACTGCTAGTCACAGATTAAGGCCCAGCAACTAAAAAGAGTCCCTTTCCATGTCGTGGCTTTGAAATGAAAAGGATGGTCAGCATCGGCAAATGTACCGAGCTACGTTGGGGTCGTAAAGAGAGCTTTTGGTTCATTGGCCTTTATAAATCAGAGTATTGAGTATAAGAGTTGGAATGTACGAATTATGAATTTGGAGTACTGTGTGCGGTTTTGGTCACCAAATTACAGGAAGGGTAAGGTTGAAAGAGTGCAGAGAAGGTTTACAAGGATGGTGCTGGGACTTGAGAAACTGAGTTACAGAGGAAGGTTGAATAGGTTAGGACTTTATGCCCTGGAGAGTATAAGAATGAGGGCAGATTTGATAGAGGTGTATAAAATTATGATGGGTATAGATAGAGTGAATGCAACGCAGGCTTTTTCCACTGAGGCTAGAGGAGAAAAAAACCAGAGGACATGGGTTAAGGGCGAAAAGGGAAAAGTTTAAAGGGAACATCGGGGGGGACTTCTTCACACAGAGAGTGGTGGGGGTGTGGAATGAGCTGCCAGATGAAGTGTTAAATGCAGGCTCACTTTTAACATTTAAGAAAAGCTTAGACAGGGACATGGATGAGAGGTGTATGGAGGGATATGGGCCAGGTGCAGGTGTCGTGGTTTATCATGCCCCACAAACGACCAGGAGACGCAGAAGATTCTTCAAGAAGTGTTAAACTTTAATTTGCAAATCAAAGCTGAGACAGTCAGTGAGCTAGTCGCTGAATGCCCGCCGATCCTTGTACATAGCATTTTTTATAGCAATCTCCTAGCCTAGTTGTATTAGCATATCCAATCAGTCTACAGTTGCATATCACCAATACATTAGCTCTTCACTTGCCTCTATTGTTTCTACCCATTAACTTAACCATGTTCTAATCTACTTTTTAGATCATGTGTTACCTCATCCCTGGCCACAGTTATCTCTTAGCTAGCCTCTCATTAACATACTATCCCATGTTTCATCCCTCTGTCTGCCACCATTATCTTCTTATTTGGCTACATTCCAAAGTCACTATATTTGGCTACATTCTGAATTCACTAATAAGTCAATAGTACACGTGCTACGTTCTAGCTAATAAGTACACAATTTGCATTCTGGCTAATAAGTCAATAGTTACATAGTAAATACCATAGAAAATACAATGTCTGCCTAGTAAATCAATAATGCGCAGTAAATGCTTAGTAAGCAGTTGCTTCATAGCAAATGACACATTTTTGTTTTCCAATACAGGTCAGCGGGACTAGGCAGAAAAATGGTTCGGCACAGCCAAGAAGGGCCAAAAGGCCTGTTTCTGCGCTGTAATGTTCTATGGTTCTATTAAAAGACAGCTAATTAAGCTGCTGAACATCCTTGAAGGTACAAAGCTTGTATTGAAATGTGGAATGTTCCTACAGTGTAGAATTGCTTCCTGACCACAGAGATCATTTTTGATACTTGGAGCTCCAATTAGGAGGAAGGTTTTTTAAATCTGAAATTGCAAAGGCAGAGAAGTCACACAAACTCAGAATTATTAAGCCTCTACTCATTGCTACTTTACATATGAGTAGCTAGTGGTTCTGTTGTGCTTTGTTGTTTCAATAACCTGAATAACCTAGGCAGTAATCATGGTCTTTCCTCTAATCTGGGATTATCCTCACTAAGAATCCTTTTGGAAGACTGGGAAGGCATCCACATCTTCTGGAAAAGAAAGGAGCATTCTAAATTTTTCATCAAAAGGCCAATGTTGACGAAAAAAAATGCCAGGTTTAGATAAATTAAAACCAAGAAGGCCGTAAATGATCACTCCTAATCCAGCAGAATTCATAATTGAATGCTGACCCCAGTGGTGAGACATGGGTAACAAATAAAAGAGTAATATTTCCCTGACATTGATACACTGGAACATTTGTCAGTAAGATATCAACAAAAAATTGCATCTGTCCTTTCTGGCCTATCAATGATTAACATGTCCTAACTGAAGTGTGCAATGGTGCTTATCAAATGATATGGGCAACTGAACTCTTCTTTACTTTTCTGAAATCTAGCTGAGCTGTTTCGTTGTTATGACAGCTGAGAGCAATCTATCAAATCAGAAAATCATGAAGAATGCATTATGGTAACTGAACAACACATCTCCATAATAATCAGCTATCTGAGTTTTTTATTCATTCAGACCGACCCATTCAGCCCGTGATTGCTGCTGCTAAAATCCATTTTGAGTATTCATGTGTAATGAAAAGAAAAGGTGCCTGCAATAGCCAATCAGCAAATTCAGACAGTAAAGGTGGAACTGTGACTTATTCCAGACATCTCAATGCCACTAATTCCACTGTTACACATTTTATTGTACCTGTTGGAAACCGTTTCGTTGATTGATCACCGAGTCAGTGAATTGCACATTCTATACTGATTATGTTGGTTTTACTGGGGCCAGCACAAGCAGAACCCTGTGAGAAATGAGTCTATTTATCCCAGTCAGCATAGAGGGATATTTACTAAAATGCAGAATTGGATATTGGATGGGAGGAGAGCGAGATTAGTCATGTCACCTGAGAGTGACTGACAACAGAATCCCCAAAACGCCCAAGTGGATAGCTCTGGAAAATGGATGGTATCGTTTGCCATGCATGTTTAGTCCTCAGTGTTCATCCAGGGGAGGATATTGTTTTTAATTTACCAACGTTATTGTAAAATTCAGTGAGTGCAATCTGTTGCTATAATGTTCAGTACATTTTGAGAAAGTGCAATATCAATCAAAAGACTTTTTCCAATTATCCAACTGGTGATTATTGCCAGAAACGTCTGGTTAGAAATACTCTACTGTGCTGAAACCTTGTCCGAGGACTTGAATGACTAACGGGGAGAAAAGGACAGAAATCCTCCATGAACAGAAACAATGGCAATAGAAGGAGATCAAATTCCAGTCACAACTGCAGTCAGTGCAGCTTTAAGGATATTATTGCATTGCAATGCAAGAACTTGTTTAGTTAATTCTTGAACATGGCCATACCTTCATCAGATCTCATCTCTGAACATCTGTGCCAACAGCACCATACACAAATTCACAGCTCATCTGGCAATAAAGACAATTTCCGTTCTAGCCATGATGTCTCCCAATTGCCTGCATTAGGTCATCCCTCAACTCTATTCCTATCCAAGCACTTGTCCAAATGTCATTTAAATATGGTAATTATGAATGTCCTCTAACATTTCCTCTGGCAATCTATTCAATAAATCACTACCCCCTGTGTGAAAAATATTCCCTTCACATTTTGTTTGAGTTACTCTCTTCTCACATTAACCCTGTGTGCTCTAGTTTTAGATTCCCTTACCATTGGAGCCAAAAAAGAGACCCTAACTATCCACCATATCTATGCCCTAATAAACTTGTAAGCCCCCATAGGGTCCCCCCTCATTAATCAGATCACTTACATTCTGAAGTAAGTTATTTATAAAGCAAACAACAAAAGTCCAAACTCTGATCAGTGTGTTACACCACTAATTGCAGACTTTCAGTCAGAAAAACAGCTTTCCACCACTCTCCTCTGGTCCTATCACCAAGCCTATTTATTTGCACAAGATAACATCCAGGCTGAGAGCTGCCAGCCACTCAACTATGGAAGGCATATCACAAAGTTATTTTCAATGTAGTTATTAACATAGCGAATCTTTATCAGGAACAGCAAACCCCAAGGGGACAAGGCATCGGGGATCAAGAGGTAAGAGTGTGTTCATGATTAGTGTCACCACAGCAGAGACCACAGCTAATGGCAGTGGAGGAATCATGTATTTCCACTCAAAGTTCAAAATAAAATTTATTATCAGAGTACATACATGTCACCACATACAACCCCGATATTTTTTTTCTGTAGGCATACCTTGCAAATCTACAGACTAGTAACTGTAAACAGAAGCTGTAAACTGTAAATACTGTACAAATGCAAATAATAAGCAAATAGCAATAAATAATGAGTATGAAATAACAAGATAAAAGAGCCCTTAAATGAGTGTAGTTTTCCCTTTTTGTTCAGAAGCCTGATGGCTGAGGGGTAATAACTGTTCTTGAACCTGGTGGTGTGTGTCCTGAGGCACTTGTGCCTTCTACCTGATGGCAATATGGCCTGGGTGGTGACGATCTTTGATGGGATGGATGTTGATTTTCTACAGCACCGTTTCATGTAGATATGCTCAGTACTGAAGGGTACTGGGCTGAATCCATTATATTTGTAGGATTTTCTGCTCAAAGGAATTGGTGTTTCTATATCAGGCCTTAATGCAGCCAGTCTCTACACTTTCCACCATACATCTATAAGTTTTCCAAGGTTTTTGATGGCACAGTAGAGTAGAGGCACTGTATGCTTTCTGTACAATTATATTTATATGATGGGTCCAGGACATGTCCTCTGATATAGGGACACTCAGGATTTTAAAGTTACCGACCCTCTCCACCTCTGATCCTCCGATATGGCTCATGGACCACTGCTTTCCCTCTCCTGAAGTCTACAATCAAATATTTGGCCTCATTGACATTGTGTAAGAGTTTGTTGTTATTTCCACGCTCAGCCAAGCTTTCTATCTCCCTTCTGTATCCTGTTTCATCTCCTCCTTTGATACAGCCCACAACAGTGGTGTGATCAGCAAATTTGTGTATGGTGCTGGAGCCACGCAGTCATAGATGTAAAGCGAGTTGTGCAGGGGGCTAAGGAAATATCCTAGTGGTGATTCTGCTCTGATGGAGATTGTGCAGGAGATATTTTTGCCAATCAAAACTGATTGGAATCTGCAAGTGATGAAATCAAGGATCCATTTGTACAGGTGGGTATTGAAGCCCAGGTATTGGAGTTTATTGATTAGTATCATACACTATACATGGTCATCACTGGCAATGCCAGCATTTATTACCTATCCTTAATTGCCTTTGAATTGTAGAGATACCAAAGAAGCAATCTCATTAAAGAAGTCCATGTCCCTTATGCTCATATCTAATCTGCCATTTCATATCTCATTTCCAACAGACTCCTAATCAGAAGCTTCAGATTGCATAAGTATCCTTGTGCTTTTGTTTTTTTTTCCCCCTTTTAATCAATAATTTTGGCCTGTTCCAGGAAATTAATTATGCTGGTTACTATCTGTCTGGACACAATAGAAAATCTCATTTCAAGATGCCAATGCTCTCTGCAATTCATCACTTGTACACTTGCACAGTTTCCGTATGTTTAGGTATGATGAGGAAAAGTTTACTTAAAGTAACCCATCCACCAACATTAAAAGTCAATTCATCCTTTAGTTGTCTACAATAGCTGCACCATGACAACACCTCCCAAATCCTCAACCACTGAGAATAAGAGTAACTAAAACATGTAAATACCACCATTTGCAGGTTTCTGTCCAGGTCATATGCTGACTTGCATTGGCAAAATGTCGATATTCATTCACTGTTGTTCAGTCTAATTTCTAGAAATTCCTACCTTTCAATATTCTAGGAGTAACCTCCCTAGAAGGACTGAAGTGTTCCCTTTTCAAATGAATATATTCTACGAGAAATAAAAGAAATATGAGATTTTTTGCACATCATTAAGGACTTTCCCCAACCATTTTTATACTGCTTTTGCTTTGAAGTATTTTTCCCCTGCTGTGAAGCCTGATTCATTGTTACATGTTTCACTCTGTCCTAGCAAAAGGCATTGTGACTAAGACCCTGAAGGAGGAATATCCCTCCCCCATCAAGCAGGCCAACAAAAAACAGAGAGAGCCTGAAATGGCCCCCCAAAGCAGAACAAATTATTGTCTCTGGGAATGGGAGTCTGACTCCGAACAGTGAACACTGCTGATAATAATCACGGACAGTTAAATCCCTGCTCCTTCTACTAATGAGTCAACCTATATCCGGGGAACTGATGACACCCCCGCCCCCCGTAAGACTGAGATAACTTGTTTTTTATTCTTTCTTACTTCTCTTCTAACATTTGTATATCTCTGCACTTGTAATGTTACTGTAACACTGTAATTTCCTTCGGGATCCATATGGGCTGGCCGGAGTTCCAGGTTCATATGGAACTCTGGCCAGCCCACCTACTTGCCATTCTGAAAGAAGCCTTTAAGTCCTAGGAATCAAACAAGATTTTCACTTCACAGGATTGTTTTGAGGTAAAGCAGTCAATGATTATGGTGCTTTAGAGTTCAGTGGAGTTGAGATGAAGATCAGCTACGATATAAATTGAATGATGAGGTGGCCCGGGGTGTCGACTTCTATTCCTGTTTTTATTTTGGTGTTCCTTGTGTCATTGAGTGTCATTCTCCAGCATTTCTCATGTGTGTTTTTTGGATTTCCAACATCTGCAGAATGTCGTGTATGAAATATATGACAGTGTTATGATGATATGCGTTGATACTTCATTGTGAATAATTATATTAACATGGTGAATAATTCTGAGTGAAACGGAAGCATGTGTCAAGAGGAAGAGAGGGCCAATGGACATAAACTGTACTTTGAAAATCTGTTGATGGAAGTAATAGTAAATGCCTGAAATAACACCTTAGATGAAATGAAGGAAGAAATATTTACTTATACCTTGCTGCTCACAAGCTCACCAAACATTTTTGACAGCATTTCAGATGCAGAACATAGTGGCCACTCAGAGAATTCGTAAGGTCACCTTGTAAGGTCCACGTTAAACACTCGACATCCTGAACCACCAACCAGAGCATTCATGACTTTTCAAAGATATAACCCTTGACTGCACCACAGAATACCTTTAAGCCATGGTGCAAAACAAAAAGATTCTTGCAATGAGAGCTCAGAAACCAATAGGGCTGTCTCTTTAAGACATTGCAGATTTTAAGTAGAGTATCAGCATATAGTTCCTCTTCCTTCAACAGACAAGCAACAAACATATTTTTCACTTATTCTTAGTTCACTTCCTTTATGCAAATACGGCTAACCCTGCAACTAAACAGAAGATCTGTGTGGTATAAACCCAGTGTCCCTCTGATAAATAGATCCTTCACGCATCACCACTTCTGGTCAAGATTGCGTCCATTCAGAAAATCTTGCATCTCGTGCATAAATCTCAGATGTCCACACAAAAGATGTGAGCACAGATGGCATTTGCACCTCAGTGAACAGACTGCTTCTTTGAGATGAGAGAGCTATTGATGAACACAAAACCACATTTTAATCTTTCTCAGCAAAGGCTTCAAACAAGGATTTTCTGTTCCTTTCTAAACGGGTTCATTAAGATTTCGGCAAACCCATCCTCACTACGAGAGGAATGCATTGCTTAGACATGTAACAAATGTGCATGTAGGTAAAAAATATGCGCAATATATATTCTATACAAATAATTCATAGATGCTGCATGGAAATCAGTATACAAAGCAGCCATGTGACCCAGTGGTAATTCAGGAAGAAATTAAACAGCTGTTCTTGGTTCTCAGTGTTACAGGGAATGCTCTGTATCTGCTGCAGCTTCCTTCACTCTGACTGAACAGTCTGAAGGGCTAAGGGAACAAAGGCAAACTGGCCTTTTCTAGAAGGGGAATATTACCCATGACAACGTTACAGGATTTGTAATTTACATTTAATATTGTTTTGTGTGATTCGGCTATTAAACAGGATGTAGATCCAGCTTGCCTATTACTATTACGCAGTTAACTCTTAGCTTATCGCAGAGGGTAGAATCACTTGTCTAGCATTCTGAGGGGGAGCCATATTCAGGAGGAAGAAGGATAGAGAACCAGCATTAATATTTGTAGCTCTATGTCTAGTCTGCTTTCCCTTCATTCTTGATCAGCTGGGAATGGGGTTTCAAGGGCAAGGGTCAGGGGCTGGTGAAGAAAAAATTAAGAATAAGCAATTATCAGTTTTGACTTTCCAACTGCACTGAATGATGAGTCTGTGAATTGAATAGCTAATGTTACATTTGTACTTCAGTCTATAAATTGACTGAGGTAACATAGCTTGGGTAATTTTGATCTCAGAGAAGTTTCCACTTTTGAAGCAAATTGCATAGATGGCTCCTTCAGAAGAATTAATGAAGGTTTTAAAGGTTCAAAGGTGCATTTAATGTCAGAGAAATGTATGCAATATACATACTGAAATGCTTTTTCTTCACAAGTAAGGAGTGGACACTAACTTCAGTAATCGTAGAAATTCTGAACCATGATATAATGCACAGTCCATAATAATACATGACATCTTTGTGGGATGGAGCATTGCATAGATATATGGCAGCTATTCAGTGGATGAAGATCCTCCATACCTTAGATAGCTCATCCACAGTCAGCTGTCCACTTCAACGAATGGAGAGAATTAACATTAGGTGACACTTGCCCAGAAAATCATGAAATCCTGACCTAGACACAGCACACTTCATTCATAATCATTGAAATTACATAATCAGACTTTTCAATACATCCATTACCATGATTGATGAGATATTTGGTTGGAAAGTTGCATGGGATGTGTATTGTGATCATTCAAGTCGAGTCTGATATTCTCTAAAAGGGATGTCCAACAATGGGTCTTCTGGTGGCTGCAGAGGCTGATCCGAGATCCACATATTTCTGCAGGGCTTCCAGACTTCACAATCCTGCCCCTTTCACCACTTGCTGATCACCACGGGACCTAATCCGGGATATTCATGTGGATTCCCTGATGGAGGTTGCCTGTGTGTGACTTTATTTAATGTTGGGTATGTAATGGGCAGCTATTACATAGTCCTTAACAGATTGGGGTCAGCATGGAGAGCAAGACGACTGTGGACCCTTCACTGCTGCAGCCTTCCTCTACCTCCACTATCATTGTGATGTGTCATCATCTTCCACCAGCTCCATGGCTGAGGTCTTGGTTGGATCTTTCTTTGTCTGGAACCTCTCCCTTGGCCTTACCGCCATGGGTGTCCCTATCCAGAGCTAAGCACCACTTGGCTAAGCTCCAGGCAGCTTTGCTCTCAGCACCTCAGGAACTCATAAACCTCCCCACCATGACAAGATGACAATCCTCGGGGAAGATCGTTATGGAATGAAAACATGCTGCCGAACATGGTCTCCACATTTTTGTATATGGGAATGCTTCTGTCAGGCAGAAATATTTTTACTGATTCCTTTCTCTATTCCTATTTATTTAACTTACTAATTCTGAACTGCATCATTTTGATTTATTAGTCAACAGTAGCTGCACTAATTCAGTGGTCTGAAAGCTGGCATCACAGCACCTGTATCCCAGTCAGCTGTTTCTGACCTATAACATGATACCTATCACCTTAAACCCTTCATAGAACGTAAAAAAATCCCTTTAATTACTGTAATAAAAACATTATCACATTCTGAATGCCTTATCAGTTCACAATCAATTAAATTGTTAAACTCATGGCATATCCCTTTATCTTCAAGGAAGATGCTTGCTGTTAAATCAGAATTCAATTTGTTATTGATGTACTCATTAATCATTCACATACTTTAAAAGACAGCATTAAAACAGGAAATTTCCAAAGGGGTATCTTTTCAATGTCATCTCTTGGAAGACTTCAACTCTGATGTGAACATCTTCCTCTATACAATGGCAGTGGGTTTGTTTTTTACCTTCCACACCTCATTCCCCCAACTCTAGGCTCTCTGTTGGTAAGAATGAGTCCTTTAAGGCATACAGTGAATCCTCTCCTTTCTGCAAGAACACACACACCTGCATTAGAATAGCAAGTAGACAATCAAGCAAGAATAGTAATGAGTTCCATGTAAAGAGCTCAAATGCTTGAAGGAGGTAAAAGATGTGCTCAAACTGCTTTGAAGATTGGTGCGGATTGCACATTCGACCCCAATCAATACAAATCTTTCTTCGTATTTCAGTATCGTAGAATTCACAGGGTTTTTCTACTGGAACCTGCAGAGAGCTGTAAAACCGAGAGGCAAGGTGACCTCAGAGGGGAAAACGGTTAATGGAATATGCAGGATCTACAAAATATGCTGATTCTATTAAATATGCAAAGTCTATTAAATGCACAATAAAATAATAAATTGATTCCACAAATAAAGTAAAAAATCACTGCGCTCATGAGCTTAAAGACAGTAACAAAGCATACTATTAAAAATCAGCTCACTAAATGGACATTGCCTGGTGAGTCATTGGTGAGTAAATACAACTAAACTCCATCTTCAACTGCTTAAATGTTGATTCTCTCCATGAGGTACCGGCATTTTAAAGCTCTTGAAAGATAAGAGCAATTAGTGTGGCATTTTTCTAATTACCATATTTATTCTGCATGTACGAAGTTATTTTCAAGTTACTTTTTAAGAACTGTGATCGGTGATAGAGCACAGAACAGAGAAATATACGGTACAAGAATTGACCCTTCAGCCCAAAATATGTGTGCCAACCATGATGCCAAATCAATCTAATCCCAACTCCTTGCTCATGAGCCACATCCCTTCATTCCCTGTCTGCCTAAATGCTTCTTAGACATCGTTATCATATCTACTTGCACCACTTCCCTTGGCAGCATGTTCCAGGCAGCCTCCATACTCTTGTGTAAAACACTTGCTTCAGACAACTTCTTTGAACCTTTCCCTTACTTTATAGCTACAGTACGTAACCTTTATTTGCATTTCTACCTGGGAAAAGGATTCTATCTATCTTCTCTGTGGCTCTGATGACTATTTAAACTTCTATCTGGTCTCTCATCAGCCACCAAAGCTCCAGAGAAAAAATCCAAGTTTGTCCAACCCGCCCTTATAGTTAATACTCTCTGTCCTGGTCCACCTCTTCTGCACCCTCCACAAAGCTTCCACATCCTTCCTGTAATGCAGCAACCAGAAATGCGCACAATATTCCAATGTGGTCTAAACAAAATTTAATACAGCTGCATCACAACATCCCAACTTGAAAACTCAATGAAGGCAAGCACGCCATATGCCTTCTTTACCACCCTGTCAACCTGTGTTTCATTTCTATTTTATCTGCACAACTCAGGCTGTGGCAGCAATAAAGACTGATACAGCAGCCTGAAACTGGGGATAGCATTGCTTCCAAAACAGGGATTGACTACCTAGCTAGCAAGAGGTAGTAATACTGCATGAAGTTGTGAGGAATAACTAAAAGGGAAATTTGAGTATCTAGTGCTACTTCTTATATAAAGCCTGACATGACAGTCTCATGAAAGCCAGCCATTTTGATAGTGGAGCTCGGTGGCAGCTTGATAGTTCCAGGAAGTAAAAGCCAGCTAAGGGATATTGAACTCACATTCTTTGTACCTTATACAAAGTTATGGACAGCGTGCTATGGGCATAATTATTCAGCATTGCAAAATTGATCAGAATTCAGGCCATTGACAGAATTCCAGGGGGACTTGGGATTATACTGTATTTGCTCGTGTGCTGGATTGGGGAGCAGTCTGGAGGAGTAGAAAGGGAATTGATGCCAAAGTTTTCAAATATGATGTGTGGAGGCTGTGATTTCAAAGCCTGGGATTGCCAATATAAAATTACCTGCCAGATGCCAACAGTTATATTTGGAAAGCACACTATCAGAATGAAAAATAAATCTCTAAACATTTTATTTCCTTCCAGCTGGCTCAGGGAGATGTTTCTTCGATATGAGCACAGAAGGCTGTCACTTAAAGGTTTGCTTTGGACAGGTGAGTTTATTTCTTACGCAGCCATTTGTGTGAAATGGTCAGGGGACTGAACAATGTTGGAGCTGTCAGTCTTCAGAAGAGATATCAAATCTGCCAAATCCCTGTGAACACTAAAGACCTGTGAGCACAAGTATCAGAGCAAACATTGAAAATAAGTCTTTTCCTTTTTCATCAGTGAGCATATCCATGGTTTGTAGCTAAAGCAAATCAACTAAAACAAAATACGAACATAACATGGAGGAGAGAAGCATATCTGTAGAGTTTTGATGCATTTCTAGTGAGGGTTTAACATCCACATAAATAGTATGCTCTCAGCAGTTCTGTTTGCCAATCAGTGCACAAATTATGTTGAGGTTATAATGGTGTATTGCAGCAGGAATTAGTATTTTGCATCTATGATCCATTGTGTAGGTGTGATACCTGTACTAAGTGCTTCTAGCAGAGTTAGTGTTCAGATTTAATGGCCTCCTTTCATTTTGTAAAAAGTCTCTGAAGAATTTCGATGGAATTTTAAGCTTCACTCTTTGATGATGTTGCCACATGTGGAAAAAAATCACCATCAATCTAAACAGTGGTCCAAGTGTAGACAATATTCCATGTCTGGAAAATGATACTTGAAGCTCAATATGGATGAGGTAAGTTTAGCCACTTCAATATAGTTATTGTAAAGATTATTGCAAAACAAAATCAAACCTAGCTTGTAACTCTCAAAGATCAGCACCCATTTTTGGTTTAGCCACAAAGTCCGGTTGAAGCAAAGAATCCTCACGGTGAACATTGAGCAAATGACTAAAATATCAAATTCCAGAATGTTTTAATTAAAGCTTAGAAATCATCCTGATCCATTAGAGCAAAGCTAGAACTTTCCAAAGCAACTATCTCTGCAGATGTGTTTTATGAACAACCACACTAGATCCTTGTGCAACAAAGCTGGTATCACAAATTGTTGATGATTGAACATTAAGTTTCCATCAATGTACCAAAGTATTCAAAGAAAGTAAAGAAGGATAATTCAAAGTAATTATGAAGTTCCCTCAGCCATCCTTGCCAAATAACTACTCAAAGTTGCTTTTGAAGTAGATCACCAGCAAACACCATTCACAACATGTCTCCACCCGAAGTGCTTCACAACATTCAACTTTTACAAGATAATTTGTAAAATTATGTAAAGTTATTAATTTCTGGCAGGTATGCTTTGCTTAGAGAGACTACTGGTGTCATCTCTTCCCTTTTTATACAAAGTTTTCAAAGAAAAGCACGGCACAGTAGCATTGTGATTTATCACAACGCTTTGCAGGACAGGCAACCCAGGTTCAATTCCCACTGCTGCCTGTAAGGAGTTTGTACATTCTGCCTGTGACCACATGGGTTTCCTTCAGGTGCTCCGGTTTCCTCCCACAGTCCAAAGACCTACCAGTTGGTAGGTTAATTGATCATTGTTAATTATCCCGTGATTAGGGTAACATTAAATCAGGTGCTGGGTAGTGTGGCTCAAAGGACTGGAATAGCCTATTCCTTGCTGTATCTCAATAAATAAGTAAATCTCAATCACATTCCCTAAATGTGTGGTTTGAGGATGAATGATCAATTTCAAAATTCACTACATCCTGGCCATAAAAGAAAATTCAAACCTATCACAGAAAAAATCAATTGGAAGAAACACCTTAAAAATTGTGTGTACCTTTTTTTGTTAACGTTTATAATTAGATTCAGCTGACTATCTGTTATACACCACTGTTGCTCCAAATCCACATTGAGAAGCAATACATTGTAAATCTCATTACATCAAGATGCATCACATTGCCTTTTCTGCATACAATATTTACGAAGTAATGTTTTCTTGCTTCACGACTCCTTGTGATTCTCCCCTAGAACCATTCTGTATCTTTTATGGTACATGGATTCATCATATCAGATAATTATGAGCGAAGCATACTCGCATATAGAGGAAGTTCCATTAAACCAGACCCATCCCATTTCTGTGATTGCCATCTCTAAATCTGCTTTAACTTCAAATGCACTTACAGAAACTTCTGGCCAACAGAATATGTCCAAATGGAATGAGTGTATGATTACTGTACATAGGTGATTATTTTCAACATGGAGTCAATGGGCCAAAGGATTTGTTTCTATTTGGTCTGACTCTGTGACATAAAGGTTCCACTTCATCGTTATTATGTACCACTCAATGTATCACTGAATAATGTACATCATAATCAAATGTATTTTATTGTCCATTTTTTCTAACCACCTTTTATTCCCTGAAAACTTGCAACCATCTCCTGTGTTTTTTTAACTGAAAATTTATGGCATAGAGCTGATCATGAAGAACACACATATACTTCCTTTATTACTAAGCAGAAGGGGCATAATAAGTGGTTCAATATAAACTGTTCATTTAACAGAGTGCCAAAATCCATTTCAGATGTAGAAATTTACCATGTAAGCAATTTTCTATATTGTCTATCACCAGCAAAGGATAATGCTCTCTTTTCATACCTTTATTCACATATTCACAATGACCCTTTCTCCTTTGATACTGTAACAACGGAACTGATCCAGTTAATGTTATTATCAGAGCCAGATTATCTTGTCTATACAGAGCATATAGTGTTTTCTTTAGTTTATCCCTTAGAATCTTCACAGGCACCTGAAAAGGGGCATTTCAAGTCTTCTGCTAAACCTGTTTCATTACATCATCCAAATCTATTAATAAACAGTGGAAACCTCTGCATTAAGCAGTTCTTCATTACCAATCAATAGTTATTTATTGCATGCACTGTGACTGCGGATCTTCAATAAAATATTATATAATTATTATTATATAATAAACCATGATAAGCTTGCCTTTTGCCCAGTATAAGTCTTACAGTTTTGCTTTTAGATCAATTTATATTCCTTGTACTGAACCAAACATGTAGCTTCCTTCTAATAGAAAAGCAGGTGTAAACTATAAAGGCACATTTAAGTGACACAACTTCTGTAAATTTAAAAACTTTGGTTGCTGATGTGATAAATGAGACAATATTACATTACATTGGGTTCTCATGTCTATTACAAATTTCTATAATTGCTTGACTCTAATATAAATGGTCTTCCTCATTATTCAAACCAAAAGTACTCCCCTAATGGACAACTAAAAGTGCTGCTCCTGTTTCCTCCAATTGCTCAGTTTGTCTGTTTATGTGCAAGTGAATCAATTCCAAAGCATTACTTTGCAAAATGATTTCTCTTTTGCACACTTGATACCATTCTTTTTATATCAGAACTGGAACAAAATGCTTTCTTGTGGAACTTGTGTTTCTTTTCATCGTTCCAAAATTCTGTGTCCTTTCTTTTATCTTAGCTTTATTTATCTCAGCCCTAGAGATCTCTACGGGCTTGCATACTGTACTCATAGTCTGTGTTGTTGACTTATTGATGACTTGATGTTTATCCTCCATTCTTTTTGCTACATGACAAATCTCATTTGTTTCCTCTAAGGTCAGTTAGTTTCCCAAAGCAATCTTTCTCACATACTCAAGCCTCCAGTTCAAAACACACATCTGTCCCTTTGTAGTCTTTCTCATTTGAAACACACAACCTTTGACCGGTGTTTGAAATGTTATTTTATATTCATCATATGACTCAGCTGCCTCCTGCCTTCTGTTAAATTAATACTTCATGAGTGGAAAAGACAATTTTTTTATTCATTGGCAGTGCTGAGAAAATTTCTTGAGTATGGTAACAACTTGCACTTATCCTCTTCTTCAGCTCAGCCTAGGTGGAGTAAAGTTTACTTGCCACAAAGGTGGCTAGAATTTTGCTACCTGTAGGTAATCAGCTTCCAGCTTTGTTTGCACAGTATAGCAGCAGTATGCTGAAACTTTCCGCAACAATATTTCGGGTATCTCTTATCTTTATATTTAACCATGGCCTACTCTCCCCATAACTGAATGGGCTCTTCAAACTATCTATTCCATATCTTGCACTTTTGTTCTCCTATCCTTTCTCACATCCAGACCAAAGATTGAGTTCCCCTTGACCTCACCTTCCACCTCACTAAACTCCAAATTCAATAAATCATCCACTGGAATTTCTGCCAACTTCAACGAGATGTCACCACCACTCATTTTTCAGCATTCTAAAGGGACTACATTATTCCCTGTCTCCATAATTCATTTTTCCATCTTTACCATAACCTTCTGATGACTGCTTCCTTTTCCATTATCCAGGGATTCAAAAGATGAAGTAGAAAGAGCATATAGTTCTTTCAAATTAGTGTATCACATCCATTCTAACACTATGGTATACTCCAAATTGGAGAAACCAGATGAATGTTGGGTGACAGTTCTGCAGACCATCCCAGTTTAAACCTGAAAGGACAACCTTACATTTGAATTGCCTATCGCCCAGTCCTCCGTTCCACTCCCTGGGATCTGATACTGTGTCTTTGGCCTCCTACTTTGTTCCAATGAGGTATTCTCCAAAAAAAGTCTCGTGATCTGACTAGTCAAATTTCAGCCCTCTGGAGGGCTGCAGTCGGCCTAGTTCAGGTAACCAGCCTTTCTAGTTTGTATTAGATCTGAAGTTATCAACTTACAATGTTGACTGCTTTTCTCTCGCCGTATAGATGCTGGGGTTGTTGGATTCTTCCAGCAATTATAGTATTCTGTATTTTCACACTTCCAGCAATTTTATTTTTGTCTTCATCCTCCATCATCCTTCTACAAATGTTCCCCTGTACAAATGTTTGCCTTAATGTAATAGATTCTTTGGGACATACAACTTCCAACGTAAATCTATTTTTCTCTCTAACAAATTAAACATCACTCTCAGGAATACATTGCACCAAATTTCCCACAGTGCATTTTGTCCAACTTTTTCAATTCATGAAAATGCATTTAACTAATGCAGCCTGACATAAATGAATAAATAGCTCTTTTAAAAAAAAATCTCCTCCAACTGATCATGTGCAATTTGTAAATCTTCCCCATCCTCTTTCCCTTTGCTTTTGTCACACACTTCCTCTTTCCTATTACTTAAAACATGCTTGTTTTGTAATTTATTAATCTTGCATCCACTGAAACATTCACTCTTTATCTCTCTTCACAGATGCTACCTAGTCTGGTGAGTATTTCCAGTGTTTTTTTTTACTGTCTTTATTTTAAATTTGAACATCTACTCTCTGCTGTGTGGCTGAGGCTGGAGTATTGGGTAG
This sequence comes from Hypanus sabinus, assembly GCF_030144855.1. Classification (NCBI taxonomy): domain Eukaryota; kingdom Metazoa; phylum Chordata; class Chondrichthyes; order Myliobatiformes; family Dasyatidae; genus Hypanus; species Hypanus sabinus. The sequence goes on along the minus strand of NC_082725.1, from coordinate 34,949,425 downwards.
TGGATGTTAGTGAGAACTGACTTCACGTGAGTCCCTATAAGAGCTTCCATGAACAAGATAAATGCTTTGCTCAACAGAAAGTACTACCCTTTATTAAATATAAGGATGTTCATCAATCACAAGATCATAGCAGAAGTATAGGCCATTTAGCACGATACATATTTTTCACTATTCCATGATAAGATGGCTAAGCAGTAATTTATCTCTATCCAACAATTCCCTGATAACCTGGCCTACAAAAGAATCTTTGCAGTCTGCAGAAAGAAGCACTTTTCCTATTCAAGACTGGGAAAAATTGAATAATTCCTCTGCAAATTAAGCCTCAAGTGGAGAAGTATCTGTTTAATCAGCTAGAATTACCAAGAATATCCCTTTCCTTGGTTTAGACTAGGGGTCCCCAACTTGGAGTTAATGGACTCCTTGCTTAATGGTATTGGTCCACAGCACAAAAAAAAGTTTGGAAGTCCCTGGTTCAGACTAATTGGAATAAACTTGATGCTCTACTTCCTCAATGGTGCTCAGAAATTTGTGACACATTGCTGAGATCAACCCTTCTGATCACATTCCCATAAATACTTCTGTTTCACTTTATGAACAGAAGTTGTACTTACATGTCCTCACTCGGTGTATTTTTTTATATCTTATTTTAATTGGGAGAATTTGTTTGATCCCAGAAATTGGATACAGTTATGTCAGCTTTTTCACATTCAACACATTAAAGAAACTGAATTCAAACCAGAGGGATAGTATCAGTTAATAACTTCTAGGTGAAATCATGACAGTCATGAATCAGGACAAGTGGATTCCAGTCATGGTCCATGTCAGCATGTTTGATTTTGATTTTCAATGGTCTTGCACACATCTAATATTGCCTGTATTTGAATAATGCAAATATCTGTCCATACAAATATAAAAGTTCAAAATGTACTAGAATATTTTCTAAAAAAGTTTCATTATTATCAGGAACACTATATGATGTTCTTTGCATTCCTCACTGGATCATTAGAGATAGTATTGAAGATTCCTGGCCAAACCTTTCAACTTTTGCTGCTCACCTCAGCATCAGGGAAGTCATCGCAGAATCTCTCCTCTCAGTGGAATCAATTCACCTACATTGTTCTGAGGACATCTTGCAGATTGACCACCTGGATTTGCCAAAAAAAACTCAATTTTTATCTCAACAAATAATTGCAACTCAAATTTGGGCTGAAGAGCCCATATTCTGGTGTTGTGCTCTATCTTCTACAGTTATTTTCTTGGGTTGACCCTTAAATAACGAGTTATTAATCATGGAATAATTCCTTGGTAGCAATTGCCAAGTTTCCTGGAAACATATCTGAAAGTAGAGCAGTGGATGTAGTGTATATGGATTTCATTAAGGCAGTTGATAAGCTTTTCCATGAAAGGCTTATTCAGAAAGTAAGAAGTGATAGGATCCAAGGAGGCCTTGCTTTGTGGATCCAGATTAGGCTTGCTCACAGAAACAATGGTGGTTGTAAATGGTTCATATTCTGCATAGAGGTCAGTGACCAGTGGTGTTCCACAGGAATCTGTTCTGGGACCCCTCCTCGTTTGTGATTTTTATAAATGATCAGAATGAGTGTGGGTTAGCAACTTTGCTGATGACACAAAGGTTGGGGGTGTTCTAGGTAGCCTGCAGGGTTGCCAGAGGTTAGAGCGGGACATTGATAGGATGCAGAACTGGGCTGAGGAGTGGCAGATGGAGTTCAACACAGATAAGTGTAAAGTTGTTCATTTTGCTAGGTCAAATTTGAAGACAGAACATAGCATAACGGTGAGACAATTGCAGTGTGGAGGATCAGTGAAATCTTGGAGTCCTTATCCATAGGATGCTCAAAGCTGCTGCGCAGGTGGACAACGTCATGAAGAAGGCATATCATGTGTTGGCATTCATCAACCATGGGGTCGAGTTCAAAAACCGTGAGGTAATGTTACAGCTATGTAAGACCTTGGTCAGACCCCACTTGGAGTATTGTGTTCAGTTCTGGTCACCTCACTACAGGAAAGATGTCAATACTCTCGAAAGAGTGCAGAAGAGATTGACAAAGATGCTGTTTGGATTGGAGAGCTATGCCTTATGAGAACAGCTTGAGTGAACTTGGCCATTTCTCCTTGGAGTGACAGAGGATGAAAGGTGACCTCATATAGATGTGTAAGATGATGAGAGGCATTGATCATTTGGATAGCCAGAGACTTTTTCTCGGGGCTGAGATAGCTAACATGAGGGGGCATAATTTTAAGGTGCTTGGAAGAAGCTGCAGTGGTGATGTCAGAGGTAAGTTTTTCACACAGAGAGTGGTGGGTGCGTGGAATGCACTGCCGGTGACAGTGATGGAGTGAAATAGAATAGGGTCTTTTAAGAGACTCTTAGATATAGTGCATGGAGCATAGAAAAATAGAGGTCTATGCAGTAGAGTAATTCTAGGCAGTTTCTAGAGTAGGTTACATGGTCGGCACAACATTGTGGTTCATAGGGCCTGTAATGTGCTTTAGATTTCTGTGTTCAATTTGGCTGTCTACACTGCTGGACATTTTCAGAGACTGACACTGCATGGCAGGAGTAACATACAAAAATACTACAGGAACTTGGCAATAAGGCAGCATAAATAGTTGAGGTGTCAGGCTGAGACCCTTCAGGTCAGAGTCATGTTGAAGGATTTCTAACATCTGCAGAATCTCTTCTGCGCATAAGTTATAAATCTATCCTGGAGGATAAAGGGTTAATCCATAGTTCCATGTCTCACAACAGCTCTTCTCACCACAGAAGCCGAGCTCCAATACAATAAGAACCACATAAGTAGTGGAATTGTAAAGGAGTGCACCATAGTTTCTTTACTTACATTAGCTTGTGGTTCCTGCACCAAGGGACAGCAGGGCCTCAGCAACCTTAGGCAACAGCTGGTGCTGGATGACCGGCTGCATGAGCACTTGGAAGGAAAACAAAAGTATGCAGCAGGTCAGGCAGCATTTGCGATGAGAGAAGCACAGCCGACAACCTTTCCTCAGAACCTTCCATCATCATGAAGACTTTCTCCATTTCTCGATTTAGTCTCAGATACACAGCATCTGCAGCAATTTGCTTTTGTGTGCAGATTCCAAGACCAAGAGCCCATGGCAGAACCTAAAGACCAGAAGAAGGGAGGGAAACAGGAGAACTTCAATGAATTGTCGTGTGGTGTCCTAGCTGAACACCAACATCCCCAGTTAGGGAATGATAGTGTCAATTTGGGCTATAAGGGACTCCCTCACAGGCAGATGATGCTTATTAGCCTGCAATATCATGGTCTCCGATGCAAATCAAACCACACATGTATCACACTCAAATTGTTAAAGCCACAATGAGGTGAGAACAACCTGACAATGGTGAAAATACCCTCACATTCAACTTTATATATCAATATGGATGAATACTATCCACCAATTAATGAAATCCTACTCAAATTACTTACATGGATTGCTGTGTTTCTTTATTTGCTAATGAGTTGTGCTCTGCTTAAGCAGACATGACCTCTGCCGAAAATAATATTTATTAAGAGCAACTCTACTCTGATGATCCAAACATAGGTTGGGATCGTGAATCATTTAGATTACAACTCAGCATTAATTATGTCCAGTCAATAATGTAGTTACCTGTAAGTCAGTAGAAAGCAATGCAAATCATGATATATTGGTGAGATTTTCATGCGGTTGGCAAGGAGATTAATTTAGGGGCTCAATTTTCAAGCCAGTGAAGTCTAACCCCATTCAGAAAAGGGAACTCCTTCCTGAGATGTTGTTAAAGTTGTTTTAAGTCATTTCAATGTACACGGGGGTAAAACTATAAAGTATCAGCAGTGAAGGAATTACATTTCCCTCAGTTCTCACCAACTGGATGTGATCAATATAAGTTCTTGCACAAAGCAATCACTTTTCAGTAATGTTCTCCCATCTATTACAAACTTCTAATCCTCTATGTTAAGGGTGATCCTAGAGAAAGGGCAACGTTGAGATGTTTCATCCCATCTTGAAATTTGCCTGTGTTTCTTGCTCTTTCACTAATTCCCTACAATAGGAGCGAACTGAAATGTGTTGAATATTTGCCTGGAAGGATTCCATCTGAAAATCTTTTCAGGATCCAAGACAGTTCTGATGTGTTGCATCTGAGTTTCAGGAACATTTGCTACCCCAAAGTGGACCTGAAAGGGAGGAAGAAAGGGAGAGCTCAGGTGGAGCTGAAGGCCAAGTGGACTGTGTAGAGTGAAGCACGGGCAGGAATGGATAGGGTGAAAGAGCCGTTATATATGTAATGCATGACTGTAATCAGCCTTGGGATTTGGAAGTGGACTACAAAATGTAAATGGGCACAAGGGGATGAAGCACATCAAGTTGATGAAGTGCCAATGTGCCAAGAAAAGAGTGAAGCAGGAGTGAGCAACCTAAGGGCGAAGAGGTAGTGGGTGGCAGGAGGAAGCACAGAAGTCGCAGGATAATCCAGAGTGCAAACCCAACAGGGTGAAACATAAATGGACCTGAAAGAACGAGGGCAGGATAGCACCAAATCAGACGTGAAAGTGAGAAGGCAGGCCAAGGGGAAAGTTACTGGACTTTAAAGAAGTATGAAGGGATTGATGGCCTTGCAGACCGTGTAGAGTGAAGGAAGACCAGGGATGAGCAGAGCAAAAGGGTAACTAACAAAGGAACTGAAATCGGACTGGACAACGTGAAGTGGTGTATGGTGACCAGACAACGCACCAGGCTGGGTAAAGTATCAAGGGTCTGAGAAGGCAGAACGCAGTGTGTGGGAACCATGTGTTGGCACCAGAGGTGGTGGCCAGCAGGGAGAAGTGGAGAGGCACCAGGGTGATCTGGAGTGTGTCTGGCAAACTGTGAGTGGACTCAGCAGTGTGGAATTCAAACGGAGTTGAAAGGAAAAGAACCGATCTGAGCTCAAGCAGATGTGAAAGGGAGCGGGTGTGATGGACTTCCAGCTAAAGGGGAACTTGAAAGGGAGAGAGCAGGAACGTGCTCAAGCAGGCTCTGAAGGAAGGTGCTAGGGCAGAGATCAAGAGGATATGAAAGACAGAGGGCATGGTGGAGTTCAAGCAAAGCTGAAAGGGTAAGAGCAGCATGGAATTCAAGCAGACCGTGTAGGGTGAACCAGGATCAAGAGTGAACAGTGCAAAGGGGGCAACCAGCCAAGGAATACTCAATGATAATGAGCTGCAGGGACTGAGGTGGTGTGAACTTCCCCTTTCTTGCTGATATTTCCATACTGGAAGAAAGGCTCTGATACTCTCCCCATAATTCTATGCATTTCATCAGCCTCTGAACATTCAGAGAAAAACAATTAAAATTTTCTCCAAGCTCTCCTTGTATCCATGAAGTCCTGATGTGGGTTTCGACCCAAAATGTTGATAATTTCTTCCTCCCCACCAGCAGAGTTCCTAAAGAAGGTTATTGTTATCTTTGTTGCTAATACACTTTAATCTAGGCACCCTTTTCTGCACCTTCTCCAAAGCCTCCAAATCTTTCCTATAATGCAGAGACCAGAACAGCACACAGTACTCCAAGTGTGGCTAAACAAAGCTTTTGTTAGAGTGTTTCACATTTGGACCACTCTTTACATGAACAGTGGGGAATGGAATTGGTCTGTTAGCCAGCATAGACTTAATGGGCAAAACAGTCCACTTTTTACATCATAAAAAATATGGAGCAGTCTCCCAGTGGTACCACAAATACAAGAACATCTGCAGATGCTGGCAATCCAAAGCAGCGTACACAAAGTGCTGGAGGAACGCTGTGGGGTGGTGGGGTGGTAGGCGAAGACAATAAGAATCCGATCCCTGGTGTGGCAGCGGGGAGATGGGGTGAGAGCAGATGTGCGCGACACTTCACCTGCTGCTCTGTTGGGGTCACCTACTGTGCCTGGCACTCTTGGTGTGGCCTCCTCTATATCGACGAGACCACTTCACCGAGCACCTTCGCCTTAACTCCATCCGCCACAAAATGCGCATCTCTCAGTGGCACCCATTTCAATTCTACTTCCCACTCCCATTCCAACATGACAATCCATGGCCTCCCCTACTGACATGATGAGGCCACACTCAAGTTGGAGGAGCAACAGCTTATTTTCTGTCTGGGTAGCCTCCAACCTGATGGCATCAATATAAGTTTCTTGAACTTGCGGTAAATGACCCTCCTATCTTTCACCATTCCCCATTCCTGTTTCCCTCTCTCACCTTATCTCTATACCTGCCCATCACTTCCCTCTGGTGTTCCTCCTGCTTCTCTTTCGTCCATAGTCTTCTGTCCTCTCCTATCAGATTGCCCCTTCTCCAGCCCATATTCTTTTCACCAATCAACTTCCAGCACTTTATTTACCCCTCCCCCTATTTCAACCACCACTTTGTACTTCTTCCTCCCCTCCCTCCACCTTCTTATTCTAACTTCTCCTCTTCCTTTGTAGTCCTGAGAAAGAGTCTCGGCCTTGAATGTCAACAGTTTACTCTTTTCCATTGATACTGCCTGGCCTACCAGATCCTCTTGCATTTTGTGAGTGTTGCTCGTAGTACCCGGTGGCTTAAACCTAATTTATTGTTATGTCCTTTGACACATATTTTCATAACATTAGAACATTCTTCCATCTAGCTTCCCTTTTAATTCCATTCAAAGATTGTAAAACCCTTAATCAAATTTCTCTCTGTATTTCAGGTTGCTGGTCAATATGCGTCCTTTCAAAATTATTGATATTTTCTATAAGTCGCACACTGTAGGCCATTACCTGATATTATTAAGCAGCAGGAAATTAAAAAAAAACACGTCTGATTGATTTAGTTATAAGAGAACTTGAGAAAAATCAGCTACCAACAGTAAAGGAAATTTTCTTAAGTACCACCAGGAATAAAGGATTTTTGACATGAGAAGAGAATCCAAAGGACAGGGTTGTGGCGACCCATTTCCTGGCACATCCAAACCGGCTCACAATTAGATAGCCTACGGGGGTTTGTGAGCACAGAGCTTTGGAGCCTCTGCGCCACGGGGGGCAGGTTGAGGGAGGCTTAAAAGTGAGGCTGAGGATTTCGAATAAAGTTTTTCCTTCGACTGCAGTTACCGACTCTGTGTCGTAATTTTAGCGCTGCGTGTAGCACACCGCTACAATTGGTGACCTAGACGGTCCAAACGATTTTTGGACCAGAAATGACCGACGCCGCCTGAAGAATGCCGCACAGACGTTCCAGCGGTTAATCGACGCAGTGGGACGGGACCTGGACTTCGCGTTCATCTATTTGGATGACATCCTCACAGCCAGCAGCAGTCGTCAGGAGCATCTGTCCCACCTCCGTCAACTCTGCGCCCAACTGAGTGAGTACGGTCTTACAATCAACCCCGCCAAATGCCAGTTCGGACTCGATACCCTTGACTTCCTGGGCCACAGGATTACTAAAGACGGGGCAACCCCTCTGCCCGCTAAGGTAGATGCAGTCCGCCACTTTCCCCGACCCACCACGATCAAAGGCCTTCAGGAATTCGTAGGTATGGTCAATTTCTACCGCCGCTTCCTCCCTTCAGCTGCCCGGATCATGCGCCCCCTGTTCGCCGTGATGTCGGGTCCGAGCAAGGACATTACCTGGGACGAGGAGTCCGCCGCCGCTTTCCTTCAAACGAAGGAAGCTTTGGCGAACGCCGCGATGCTAGTACATCCCAGAATGGACGCCCCTCCCACCCTCACAGTGGACGCATCTAACATGGCAGTCGGTGGGGTGCTGGAGCAACTCATCGCAGGTCGCTGGCAACCCCTGGCGTTTTTCAGCAAACACCTGCAGCCACCCGAGCTCAAGTACAGTGCTTTCGACCGGGAACTGTTGGCGCTCTACCTGGCAATCCGGCATTTCAGGTACTTCCTAGAAGGTCGGCCCTTCACCGCGTTCACGGACCACAAACCGCTTACCTTTGCGTTTACGAAAGCGTCCGACCCCTGGTCGTCCCACCAGCAGCGCCATCTGTCCTACATCTCTGAATACACGACGGATGTCCGGCACGTCTCGGGTAAGGGCAATGTCGTGGCGGATGCGCTCTCTCGCCCTACCGTTCATGCCCTTTCCCAAGGGGTAGACTTTGAGGCACTGGCAGAGGCACAGCAGGCGGATGAGGAGATTCCGAGTTACAGAACCGCAGTCTCCGGTTTGCAGCTCCAGGACCTCCCCGTGGGCCCGGGTGAGAGGACCCTACTCTGTGACGTCGCCACCGGCCAGCCCCGTCCCGTCATCCCGACAGCCTGGCGGCACCGTGTTTTCGACTCCATTCATAACTTGGCGCATCCCTCCATCCGGACGACTGTCTGGATGGTTTCCAGCAGGACACGGACTCTGCAAACAGGTCAGTGAATGGGCCAAAACGTGCATGCACTGCCAGACGGCCAAGGTGCAGCGGCACACCAAAGCCCCACCGCAGCAGTTCCATCCCACCCACCAGCGTTTCGACCACATTCATGTGGATATCGTGGGCCCCCTGCCAGTGTCGCATGGAGCATGGCACCTCCTGACTATCGTGGACCGGTTCACAAGATGGCCAGAGGCGGTCCCGCTCACCGACACCACCTCCGAATCTTGTGCCCGAGCCCTGATCGCCACCTGGATATCTCGCTTTGGTGTACCGGCCCACATTACCTCCAACAGAGGCGCCCAGTTCACCTCCAGCCTGTGGTCAGCTATGGCCAGCCTTTTGGGGACTCAGCTGCACCACACCACTGCCTACCACCCACAGTCGAACGGGCTAGTGGAGCGTTTCCACCGTCACCTGAAGTCAGCCCTCATGGCCCGCCTGCGAGGAGCCAACTGGGTGGACGAGCTTCCCTGGGTCCTACTCGGCATCCGCACAGCGCCCAAGGACGACCTGCACGCCTCGTCAGCCGAGTTGGTATACGGCGCACCCCTGGTCGTCCCCGGGGAGTTCCTACCAGCCCCACGGGGGCAAGAGGAAGATCCCGCAGCAGTCCTGGGCAGACTACGCGAGAAGCTCGGTAACCTGGCCCCCATACCCACTTCACAGCACGGGCGGCACCCGACCTGCATACCCAAAGACCTGCAGAACTGTAAGTTTGTGTTTGTACGAAGGGGCGGGCATCGGCCACCGCTGCAGCGGCCATACGAGGAGCCGTTTATGGTGCTCCGGAACAATGGGTCCACGTTCGTGCTGGACGTTGGGGGGAAAGAGGAGGTTTTCACGGTGGACCGCCTCAAACCGGCCCATGTGGGCCTGGCGCAACCGGCCGAGTTTCCGGCACCTCGGCGCAGAGGCCGACCTCCCAAGCAGGTTCTGGCCCAGACTGTGGACATTGGGGGGTGTATCGCCGGTTCTGGGGGGGGGGGGGGTTATGTGGCGACCCATTTCCTGGCACATCCGAACCGGCTCACAATTAGATAGCCTACGGGGGTTTGCGAGCACAGAGCTTTGGAGCCTCTGCGCCACGGGGGGCAGGTTGAGGGAGGCTTAAAAGTGAGGCTGAGGATTTCGAAAAAAGTTTTTCCTTCGACTGCAGTTACCGACTCCATGTCGTAATTTTAGCGCTGCGTGTAGCACACCGCTACAGGGTTTTATTTACCTTTGTGGAGACTTACTGAGGTGTTGAAAATCAGAACGTTTTTGACAGGATGTAAAAGGAGAAATTAATTCCTCTGACAAGCAGAAAACAAATATTTAAGATTAATTGGCAAAAAAGAAATGAGTAGATATTTAGTTTCATCTATTGAGCTATTATGATCAGCAAAACACTCCTTGGTGCTGGACGAGAACTAAGTAATAATGTTACAATTGGTGTAGTTATTAATTTACAGAGAAAATGGCCACCTTATCAATGCTGTCTGAACAAGCACCAACAAGTCAAGTAGTATTTTTAAAATGTTGCCAGTTTGTATGATGAATCCACAGCAGATTTTATCATATTAATAGACTTGTTTGCCCCATTATGCATCTTAAATAGATTCAGTTGAAATTATACTTAACAATTTGGCACTCACCCTGTGTTGCTCTTTTTTCATGGGAGAAACCTACAATTTCCAGCAGTATATATGTGTGGCCAATGATCACAAAGAAGCCAGAATGGAAATTCCAGCAGAGATTTTATTGTGATATTCTGATGTTAATTGTCCCATTGCAAGAAATTTATCTGCCTGGGATAATATATCCTCACTGGCACAACAGTTTCCGTTTTTTAGTCTTGCCTGAGTTATGCAGATGTTTATTTTTCAATTAACATAATTTACCAATGTTAATTTGTATAATTCACAAATACATTAGGACTATTAGAAAATAATTACAATTTTCTAATTTGACAAAGGAAAGATTGATTTTTCTCAGAGAGTTTCTATTTTAATTAAAACAATTTGCATGAATTATGTTTCATTCCTTTCATTTCAAAGTGTTATGTCCATGATACCATAACAATGCACCCCCAGGTTTCAAATTAAAGTATAGTTTAGGGTATCTGTAAATATATTGTTCTATTACCCTCCTGTGTCGAAGATTTTTAAAAATATATAAATGCACCTCCTACAGAGACTGTGAAAGAAGCTGTCAAATTTTTGCCCAGGGATCTCAAAACATGCACTGGAGGTTCTTTCACATGAAGAACTCCTGAAGTAAGCCAAACCCTATCCTTTTTAAGTATGATTGAAGATCTGTAGATTAGAATATAGACAGTGACTTTGTTCAATAGATCCACCAAAATTTAAGACGTCTGTTTGAAAGGGAAGGTTCAATTAATTTTCTTAGTAAAGGCAATACACAACTTTTATGCAAAATCCTATTAATCCTATTTGATAACTGGGATACTTACCCTGGAGGTTGCATATCAATAGCAGGCCAAGCTGCATAACTCAAAGGGAGCATACCTATTTATAAATTAGAAATAATTAGGAATGCTGTAGTGTTCACTCTCTTTGATTTGTACCAATGGAATCTGCATTTGGAATTTCAGAAAATTCTGTAAAAGCTGGTTTTAACAATTTAATTATACTGTTCATTTTTACATTAAATTATTACATGTAAAATCTTTAATGACTCAAGGAAAAAAGCACTGAAAAATTCTAAAAGTTTGCATAATTTTGGCACAGTTAATGTATTATGTAAATCTAGTACTAATTATCAGACTTTAACATCATTACTCTTAATTACAGTATGATGCAAAAGTCTTAGGCACATATATATAGTTCAGAAGCCTACGATTTTTGCACTGTACTGCATATTATGTCTTTCCAGTTACCAAGTAACACTTAATACTAACACAGTGCTAAGTACTCTTATTTCTGTTTACCAACCACCTTCCTGTTTTAACCAATACACAGTACTGTGCAAAAGGCTTAGACACCCTGGCTATATACTGTCTATGTGCCTTAGACTTTTGCACAGTACTGTACTTGTGATTAATAAATAAATCTGATCATTAATTTTAGCCTTTACTGTCATGGCGTAGCAGATACATACATCTGTTCATCAGTTTTTTCTCTCAGAGTCACAGTGTAGCAGGAACTAAAATTTGCTACCTTTCCAAGTCAGCAGAATACCACAGGTATGAGATGAACTGGTCTGACTTCCCAGGAGTACTCCTACGTTGAAAGGATCATTGTTATTACGATCACATCATGCCCATGGGAAAGATTCCAGCTGATTGTTCAACTTGAGCAACTTTTTCTTTGTAGTGCTGGATGAGAGCCTGAAATGTAATAAAAGGACCCTGGGGCATACAGAAAAGATTTATAAGGTCAGCTGGATCCTCTTTAGGACGATGACATAAAGGGTGACATGAGAGAATTGTGGATTTGTGAAAGATTACTATGATATCTATTAGATGGAATACTAGATTTTCCAATTCTGCAACTGAGTACATCTGATTTCTTGGAGTAATAAATGAGCAGGGAATGAAATAGATCATTAAAAGATAAATATTTAAATACTTTAAAGTCCCCTGAACCAAGTTTAATGTATTTCAGAATATGCGAATAAGCATACATAGGAATTGTGATAGTGTTAGAGAAACACTTTATAACCGGTGGCAAAAGGATATCAAAATAAGCATAGGTCAGAGTTTGAATTATTCAGATTTTGAAGTGACTGTATGACATTCAAGTAAAAAAGCAATGTTCTGTAATAATGGGGACATTTTTTGATAAAGTATGTAAAGTATGTAATCCAGCATGAATTTATGAGGTACCAATGACAAAAGCCTTTTCTTTGCAGAAGAATGATCAGTGTGTGAGCTACTGTAAATCACATCCATACTTATATATACAGTCAGACGCCATTTTATTAGGTTTCTCCTGTACCTAACGTGACCACTAAGTGCACGTTCATGGTCTTCTGCTGTAGCCCATTCATTTCATCGTTCAATGTGTTGTGCATTCAGAGGTGCTCTTTTGCACACCACGTGGTTATTTGAGTTACTGTTGCCTTCCTCTCAACTAAAACCAGTCTGGTCTGGCTATTCTCCTCTGACCTCTCTCATTAACAGGGTGTTTTCACTCACAGAATTGCTGCTCACGGGACATTTTTTTTTGTTTTCACACGACTCTCTGAAAACCCTAGAGACGATTGTTTGCGAAAACCCCAGGAGATTAACACTTTCTGAGATACCCAAACCTCTCACACTAACACGCATTCTGCAATCAAGGTCAATTAGATACATTTCTTCCCCATTCTGATGATTGGTCCAGACAACACCTGAACCTCTTGACCATGTCTATATGGTTTTATGCATTGAATTGCAGCCACATGATTGGCTGATTAGATTTTTGCATTAATGAGCAGGTGCAAGGGTGTACCTAATAAAGCGGCCACTGAGTTTATATGAGTATAAAGCAGATGTTCAATGATTAAAGAGAGCAAAACTCATTTACCTAAGGAGAGCATGAATGATAAATTGTTCATAGTGTTTAGAAAGGCAAAGAAACTGATCTATTCTTATTGGAGGCACTATACACTGGATTTCCTCAAGGCTTATTATTGCTTCTGGCTTTAGGGTTGATACTCACCCTTCACTTGAGATGGTTTGTTGGTGAATAATGACGGCATAGCAAATAATGTACCAGGTGCAGCGAACTTTGAGGGCTGCAGTCCATGGCATGGCATATCTCTGCATTCAAGTGAAACTATATTGTCGAGATCACAAATGATTATTTGCATTAGACTTGTGGGTTTCAGTGACTTGCTGTGTATATACCATCCATAGACTGAGCTGTTCAGAATCCAAGTAGATGTGGGTTCTATTTCTAACTACTCCTTTCCAATAAAATGCTAAAGCCAAAATATCATTTTTACTGTTTATGTGGTGTATTTATCCAGGCTGATAAAATAATGGACGATGTACTACAATGTGGAATGAAGCTTATCAGCCCACTGAGCCCATGCTAGAAGAAACAGTCAGCACCAACTGCTGTACGATTGTGGAGGTATGTTGTTCCATTGATGGTTTCCTGAAAGGAGTATCTGCACTGTTCTCCTTGGTCTATTGTGCAACTTAGTTTTTTAGAATCAAAATCAGGTTTAATATCTCTGGCATATATCATGAAATTTGTTCATTTGGAGGCAGCAGTACAAAGCAATGCATGTTAATATACAAAAAAAAAGTAAATCAATTACAGTAAGTATAAACAGTATATGTATATTAAATAGTTAAACTAAAGATAGTTTAAAAAGTGAAATAATAAAAACATTGAGGTAGTGTTCATGGGTTCAATGTCCATTCAGGAATTGGATGGCGAAAGGCTTCTTTCCTGAATCGCTGAGTGTGTGCCTTCAGGCTTTTGTACCTCCTACCTGATGGTAACAGTGTGAAAAGCTGAAGTCCTGGGTGATGGGGGTCCCTAATAATGGATGCAGCCTTTCTGAGGCACCACTCCTTGAAGATGTCTTGGATGCTACACAGAGTAGTACCCATCATGGAGCTGACTAGTTTTACAACTTCCTGTAGCTTCTTTCGATCCTGTGCAGTAGCCCCACACCCATACCTGACAGTAATGTAGCCTGTCAGAATGCTCTCCACAGTACATCTGTAGAAGTTTTCGAGTGAGTTAGGTGAAAAACCCAAATCCTCTCAATCTCCTAATGAAATATAGCATTTCCCTCTGCAGTCACCAGCCAAGGTACTAGATCAAATCTCATCCCTGGTCAGTGCTACAAATGCAGCTGTATTTTTGAGGCTGTGCCCAGCTCTTGCTGTCAACAATTGCATTTAATGCCATTGAAAGGAAATGAAATTCCAGACGAAAAAATTCTGTGAATTATATCAGTATTTAGCTGCAAAAAACAGTTAATATCTAGGTTAAATTCATGGGAAATAAAGTGAGGAAATATTAATTTCTAAGACCATGAAGACTGTCCAGAAAAACATTTCTGTTCTACAAAATGTGAATATTAGTTCATGTAATTAATCATCCCAACTTTAAAGCAGATAATGTCAAGACAAAAATATCAGATAATAATCTGATTCAGGAAAGAGGTGCTGGTGAATCATTTTCAGTTTCGTGCAGGGCCTTTAAAGGAAATAAGTATTCTGGAATGGGATTAATGGACAAAAAGGCATAACCACATTAAACTAATACCACTACATGGGAAGAGAAGTAGGATAACATTCCGAGGAGCACCACATAAATTTTTCAAAGTTGAGAGAAACCATATTAATATCTGGAAATATGATTCATAAATATAATTATTTATATTAAACATTCAATTTAAATTATCTTTTAAAGGGAACTTTTACTCATGGTAAATACCTCTATATATGTGTAAAAGATATTCTTAAAAAATGTTATTACTTTCTTGAGGTTACTCAGTTTCTCAGCACTAACTCGCTGAAAATAGTTAGCTGCCATCATCAGCTGCCGACAACATTCTTGACCACTGGCAAGTGTTATTGCAGTGGGATCAATAAAGAGGTCTGGGAAATATGCCAGCCCCAATAACTGACAGCTAAAACCAACAGCTTGTTAGAATTGAACTCTTCACGCCTGTCCTTTCCCAGCTGAGGAAAGCTGACATGACTTCTTTTTGGATTTACCCAACTATGGGCTTCAGAGAGAAGGTACTGCAAATACTCTTACAATGCAAGAGAATTTTTTTCCAACAATGACACAGCTCCTAAACATTAACTGCTCTATACTTGAATTTAAAGCTAGTTGAACTATTCAGGAAAAACAACTGAGTAATTTTAGGTTGACCGATCGTTAGAGTGGACATTTGGAGGAGTGTATCTTTCAACTGAGCATGGATAAAAGGAAAAGCTAATTGAACCGACCACTCTTACTAACTCTTACATTGTTATTTTTGAAAGGAATATCCAAAGAGGCCAGCAGAACATTGAAAGTGAGGCTACAAGTTGGCAGACAAATAGATATCAGCAAAAGTAACTTTGATCGGGCTCAGTGGAATCCCACTTCATTTGTTCTGCTGGCTTCCTGACTATCTACTGAAGAGCTCAGAGCAATACACATAAAATACTTCTCAAAGTTCAATCTTACATCCCTATTGCAAGAGGTGGAGATGGTTAAAGCCAGCCAACAGGGCTCAAGCTGTACAGCCCAATTCTCCCTACAGTGGATTACAGAAACAATGATGAACTCCAACCATACCATTGATTTTGTGAGAAGAGGCTACACCTGGTCCATCCTCAAGAAACTGGCTCAGAACAGAGGATGATGGTGACAGGTGGTCATCAGTGGCCTATACCCCACTGGGAGTTAAGGGCCTAAGATGAAGAAGAACACACACAAAATGGCTGGAAGAACTAGGCAAGTCAGGCAGCTTCTATAGAGGGCAATAAACAGTCAACGTTTCAGGCCAAGTCCCTTCATCAGGATTTAGCCCAAAACATAGATGGTTTATTCCCCTCTGTAGATGCTGCCTGACCTGCTGAGTTCCCCAGGCATTTTGTGTGTGCTGCTCAAGATTTCCAGCATCTGCAAAATCTCTTGAGCTAGAAAATGCATTTGTAACTTTGTTGGAATGAGCAAAATATTTTGAGGTAGCAGAAGAAAAGGGTTCCTAAAAGATAGAGGGAAATTATATTTGAAACATAAACCAATCATAGGAACACAAAATGTTACAGTATGAAGAGAGATCAATTGGACCATCAGGTCTGTGCTGGCTCTGTAATCCAATCCGTGGTCCTCTCAGAATCGATGTGGAAATTCATTGCCTTCAGATGCTTATCCATCTCCCCTTCTAACATTAGAATGAAACCTGCCTCTGCCACTATCCCTTCTAATACATTGTGGATGCTAACCAATTATGTTGTAAAAAATTTAATCCTCAAATCAGTTTTACTTCTTTCTTTGACACTTGATTCTTTATCTCTCTGGCAATGGGAACAATTTTCTTTCCAATAACTTTGCCCATACCCTATATGATTTTAAGTACCACAATCAGATCTCCTTTGTTCCGAGAAGAACAAAACAGTTTCTCCACGAGTCTCAAATCCCTCACCCTCTCTGAAACCTTTGATCTTCCTAAATTGCAACACAATCCTCCAATGGTACTCAACCAAGTCTTTTATAAAGATATATCAAAATTTATTTGCTCTTGTACTTTCGTGATAAAGTCAAGGATCCCATTTGTACTTTAACTACTTTCTCAGACTGACTCATCCCTTTCAAAGAACAATGCCCAGATCTTTGTTTTCTTGTAGCTTTTTTAGAATTTTACTCTCTAATTTATATTCCCTTGAGCTTAGAAAGGTAGTAAGTATATATGATGCCACAATCAGTAGCACTTCAGTATATCAGTCAGAACAGAAATAGCTTGGGTTCATAGAGCTAAAGTATCATCACAACTTTCGTCACATGTCAGAGGGCATAAAATGCTCAGAAGTTCAACATAGAGTATGTGTTCAGAGAAATAGTATTATATCAAAATGGCACTGGAAAAATATACCTTTAGTAGGTTATCCTAAGTTGGTGTTGCTTGATTCAGACGATGTTAAATCAAGCTTTGTCAAAAACATCCAACATGAAAGTATGCTTTTTTAAATTTAATTCTACATTAACTCAGACAGTGTTTACTTGATCAATAAAGATGCCAGCTGATTTTGGTATAACCAGATCAATCAATGTGATGCTGTTAAAAATATTCAGAAGAAATATTTGGTATCTTTGGAATCATTTTTCATTTTTAGGATCACTTCCTATCTTCTAAAATGGAATCAAATGATTCATTCTTGCTTTGCAAACAAAAACTCATACTTTAGAATCTGTTTATGAAATGTCTCTTAAAAATAAAGATTGATTTTACCTCATTTCACAAATGGCTGGACTTTCTGCATGAGTGCCAGATGTTGCAGGAATTGTGCAGTGTACTAATTAGAGACACAGTCATGTATCGTAGAAACAAGCTCTTCAGTCCAACCCATCCTTGTCAACCAGGATGCCAATCTCCCCTAATCCCATTGTCCTGCACTCAACTCCCAGCCCACAATTCATTTCCTATGCAAGTATCTTCCCCTATGCTTTTTCAAGTGCTGGGATTATACCTGCCTTTACCACCTCCTCTGTCAATTACTTTTCATTGGAGTGTTGAAGGCTGAGGGGAGACCTTATAGAGATTTATAAAATAATGAGAAGCACAGATAAAGAAGATAGTCAGAGTCTTTGAGCTGGGGTTGGAAATGTACTGGAGGACTTAGCTTTAAGATGAGAGAGGGAAATTTAAAAAAAAAAGAAATGTGCAGATTAAGTTTCTTTAGTACAGGGAATGGTAAGTGCCTGGAACATGTCTGTGAGTACAAGCAGACACAATAGTGGCATTTAAGAGGCACTTAGAGGGGTACATGAACATGGGTGTCATGACAGCATTGCGGTTAGCATAATATTTTACAGCACCAGCTATTAAAAGATCAGGGTTTAATTCTCACTGCCGTCCA
This sequence comes from Hypanus sabinus, assembly GCF_030144855.1. NCBI lineage: Eukaryota > Metazoa > Chordata > Chondrichthyes > Myliobatiformes > Dasyatidae > Hypanus > Hypanus sabinus. Next base: position 34,931,520 of record NC_082725.1, on the reverse strand, counting down.
CAAGCAGTTTGTACTTTCTGCCTGCAACCACTTGGGTTTCCTCTGGGTGTTCTGGTTGTGGGCTTACTTGCTTGCTAAGTCATAGGCAAACTATGTTGATGCCATAAGCATGGTGCCATTTGCGGACTGCCCCAAGCACATCCTCAGGCAGTGGCGGTCTTTGATGCAAACAATGTGCTTTCACTGTATGTTTCGAAGTTTCAATACATATGTGACAATTAAAGCTAATTTAATTTTAGGCGATGAAAGGACAATGCCGATACTCCAAATGGGCAATGAAATGAGTCTTTTACCAAACCCCTAGGCTTTAACAAGGCTAGCACACTGACATATTACAAGGAATAGAAGGGAAATATGTCCCATTTGAACATGCTGACTGACTGAATTAAATTCTGTGAGATGCAACCACCATTCTGCTGAACAGCCCTACGAACATGGCAACAGACACCTCACCCAACTTTTCCACCCAACTGTTACAGCCAATCTCGGCATATCTCTATCTATGGTATGAAGATATGAATAGCTGCCATGGGGAATTTCACACAAAAATGAGACTGTTTTGAAGTTAAATGTAACAGGGCACCTTCCATCAGTTGAATATACAGTTTTGGGAATTTCAGTACATAACACTGTTTTTTAGATATAATGTAACAGGAAATAATTCTTGTTAAATGTATACCCTGTATAATCTCAGTCTCAAAATGTACAACCTGTTTGATCAGCAGGTAGTTTAGTTTTGTGTTGAAATAGTTCCATCTTTCTTTGTAGTGCAGTAATCCCAGTGTCTGGGGAACATCTTGAAGGCTTTATCTGCAATTTTCTTTCATGTTTTATTGATATTTTACTTTCCAACTTGTGATTAATTCCTCATACGGCTCCAATGTACTTCTTCAAACTGCCGCAGTGGTTGTTAAGTTCTTCTCTGAACTCCACTGAACACAATCAAAAGCTTCAATTTACAGATTTCTTCCTCTTTCTGAAAGCCAAGAACTAACTTTGAACTTACTATGGGTATAACCTTGCGGGATATAACCCATTACGCTGCTCTCGACTGATGCAAGGACAAAGTGGTTCTTTAACAATTCCTTACTTATCAAAATATTTTTAGAGCTAACACCTCTGACTTTAATTGTGCTTTTCAGCTTATATCATCACTTTGTTTCTCAAGAAGTCAGTCTGGGTTGGCTGCAGCTTTGTTGATGTTAAAGAATGTTTAGCACTTCAAAAATAGGACCATAGATTCAAATCCATTATGTATAAAGTGTTGAAGCGTGATAACCAGGAAAAGTGGAATGAAAAATTCAACTCTGATTGTTTGTAGCCTACAATCTTTATGGACAGATACACATTTTCTGTATCCTACAACCAACCTTTCTCTCTACCCCCTGATAAGAAATCCCCTCACACATACTCTGTTCCCATATACGTGCGTATAAGGGCATCCTGAGTTGCACCCACCTCCTATATACAATGAACACCAATCAATTTAAATCTCAGGCAAACTACTGACCTGCAAACAGATGATCCAGAAATTCGTTCTCTGATGATCAGGCCTAAGTAATCAGTGCATTCATTCTGTTTCCAATACGTGCTTACAATTAGGAGAATGGGCAAGAAGGTGGCGAATGAAATACAATGTTGGAAAATGCAAGGTCATGCACTTTGGTAGTAGAAATAAATGTGCGCACTATTTTCTAAACAGGGAGAAAATCCAAAAATCTGAGATGCAGAGGAACTCAGGAGTCCTTGTGCAGAACACTCTGAAGGTTAACTTGTAGGTTGAGTCAATGGTGAGGAAGGCAAATGCCATGTTAGCATTCATTTCAAGAGGTCTAGAATACAAGAGCAAGGATGTGATGTTGAGGCTTTATAAGGCACTGGTGAGGCCTCACCTTTAGTATTGTGAACAGTTTTGGGCTCTTTATCTTAGAAAAGATGTGCTGGCATTGGAGAGGGTCCAGAGGAGGTTCACAAGAATGATTCCAGGAATGAAAGGGTTTTTATACGAGGAACGTTTGATAGCTCTGGGTCTGTACTCGCTGGAATTCAGAAGGATGACGGGGGATCTCATTGAAACCTTTTGAACGTTGAAGGTCCTAGTCAGAGTAGATGTGGAAAGGACATTTTCTGTGGTGGGAGAGTCTAGGATAAGAGGGGACAGCCTCAGGATAGAAGGGCGCCCTTTCATTACAGTTGCAGAGAAATTTCTTTAGCCAAAAGGTGGTGAATTTATGAAATTTAGTGGCACATGCAGCTGTGGAGGCCAGGTCATTGGGTGTATTTAAGGCAAAGATCGATAGGTTCTTGATTAGATATGGCATTAAAGGTTACAGGATGAAGGCCAGGAACTGGGGTTGAGGAGGAGATAGTAAAAAAAAGACCCGTCATAATTGAATGGCAGAGCATACTGGATGGGCCAGATGGCCTAATTCTGCTCCTATGTCTTATGGTCTATGGTCTTAAAATGGGACCAAATGTTAGAAGCAGAATTCAACACTTAGGCACAACCAAGTCATGCGTATTGTGTTCCAAATGAAAGGATCAATTTCATCACAGTGTGTGAGATTTTTGTTCCAGCATTGCCATGCAAAATGTCTCAGAAGTATTCAACATCAGGAGAACTGTTAATACACTGCAATAACAGCTGATTCTAGATGCTGGCCAATGGGTCCATGGGCAACAGAAAGCAATCTGGAGTGTTTGCGTCACCATGGTGGTACTTCTGATCTGCAACAGCTAGTTAAAGAAAAAAAACATAAAAGGTAGAAGCTGGAATAAGCCACCTGGCCTCTCAAACTTGCCCTCTGCTTATTATGAATATAGCTGATCTTTCACAGGTTTCATTTCCTCTTTTGTGCTGATTCCTTTTAGCCCTAGCTCCAAAGGAATTGCAGAGTTTAAGTACAGGAACTCAGTGGGTCAAACAGCACCTACAGAGGGAAGTAGGCACTTGACATTTCTGATCAAGACCCTTCATCTGGACTGACCCCTCACCTCCACTTGGAACAACTCGCTGTTTCACTCCAGGTATGCTGCCTGACTCACTAAGTTCCTCCAACTCTTTTTATGTTGCTGTAGATTCCACCATCAGCAGATTCTTGTGTCTCCAAAGCTTAGGGCTATGTCAGCTGAAGGAACAGTATTAAGGGAGATGGAGGTTACAGAGAGCAGGAGGTTGGAGACACTAAATCAGACACTTGATCAAAATGATTCAAAATTGTTTAATGTCATTTTCAGTGCCGGGGGGGTAAAGGTGAACAAAATAATTGTTACTCTGGTACAAAAAAAAGCACAATAAGATCAAGAGCACAATAATAATAAAATGCACAATAAATATAAATACAGAAGGTAGCTTATACACATAGATAGATTATATGTCTGTAGCAGCAAAACTTATCCAAATTGACCCAGAATCAATACAAAACAACTGCCACCAGGCTGCACCCCAGATAGAGTTGATATACTTGCCCATGACTCCAGTGATTGCTCGAAAGGGTTGAGTTCCCTATTTTGATCCTTTATTAGAAATTAGTAAACATACAATGAAGCATTATTGAGCATTATCTCTGTGGTCAGCAAACATATGGCCTCCTCGGTCCCAAGCAAGAAACTGCCATGAAGTAAGCATGAATGTTTAACCTAACCCCCTTGCTTTTACGACAACCCCACTGGTGAGCCGGATAACCATAATACATATGTAGCACTGAATAGCCAGCTCCTACATCGTACATGGAGTGACACGAGACCCATGAGTGCCTTTACTTAAGGGACTAACAGGAAATGGTGAAGTAGTGGTGGGAGGGTGTTGTGGAGGAGAGGGATGAAGTGTTTTGAGAGGCTGGTGATGAAACTATCAACTCCTGCCTAAGATGCAACTTGGATCCACTCCAATTTGCCAACCACAGCAACAGGTCCAGAGCAGATGACATCTCAGTGACTCATCACTCAACCTTGGAACATCTGGACAGCAAAGTTGCATACATCGCTAAGCTCTTTATCGACTGTAGCTCAGCATTCATCAGAATCACCTGCTCAAAACTAATCAATAAGCTTCAAGACCTTGACATCAATATCTCCTTGTGCAACTGGATTCTCGATTTCCTCATTTGAAGATGGGACAAGGTTGAAATCTGTTCAATTTAGTTATAAACAATTGTTCAAATAATTTTTAAGAAGAGTTAAAATAATTTATTTAATATGTATATCATTTCATGTTGAGAAAAGAAAAGGGCTATTACTTGAAAAACATGCAAATGTGTTTAGTTGAAAATTCTGAGAATCTGTGTGCAAGGTATTCTCTTATACTATTGAGCGCTGAATCTGCCATCAACTTGTAAGGGCTTGCATTCAATCTCCAACATGCGATAGATTGCTCATGCCTGCCAGAATGACTGGGGAGGGACAGTACACCTGTACTCATTCACCATAAAGTGAGCAATGCACGAATATTACAGCGTTTATGTTTCAATTGTCTCCCCTTTTCAGGTAGGGAAGGAAATGCAGAAAATCATTGGAATTTTAAGCAAATTGGCACATTCATGTTCTCAAAAAAAAACTTTTTTTTTTGCTGAAGTTTTGTATAATTCACTTAACTATCAGTTTGTTTGAAACCATGGGAAAAAAGGCTGTTTTCACCCATGAGGCTTGTAACATTGAAGAATTAAAGCTGCATGGAGACAGTGCCATTAGCACACAATGTAACTGTAATGATGCATAGTATCCCTGATAACAGAAGATGATGGTTTATTGGTGGACAGTATTTTTATATCTTGTGTCACATTTTTGATCACATAAAATTAAAGTGATATATTCCCGTGGAATAACAGAAATGATAGCTAAACGAAAGGCTTGAATGTTAAATGAGTAACAGTATAAGTAGGAAAAGATTTGAACTTGATTTAGAGCACATCTCTCATTGTCTATTGTTATACAGTTAACAGGATGTACTGTAACTTATTTTGATTTACCATAAAGTGACTGATGCATGAAGATTACAGTATTTATGCTTACATTGTCTCCCCTTTTCAGGGGTGCTATACAGACACCAGTCAGTTTGGATTGGCAACAACATCTCCACGATCTCCATCAGCACAGGTATACCACAGGGTTGTGTGCTTAGATCCCTGCTCTACTCACTTTACACCTTATGACTGTGTGGCTAAGCACAACTCCAATGCCATATTCAAGTTTGCTGACAAAACCACTGTCGTAGGCTGTGACGAATCAGCATAAAGAAGGGAGATTGAATATCTGGCTGAGTGGTGCCGTAACAACAATTTCTCATTCAATGTCAGCAAGAACAAGGAGCTGTTATTGAATTCAGGAGAAGGAGACGAGAGGTCCATAAGCCAATCCTTATCAGAGGATCAGAGTTGGTGAGGGTCGGCAACTTTAAATTCCTCGCTGTTATTATTTTGGAGGACCTGTCCTGGGCCAACATGTATGTGCAGATACAAAGAAAGCAATGCCTCTACTTCCTTACAAGTTTGAGAAGATTTGGAATGACATCTGACCCTTTGACAAACATCTATAGATATGCAGTGGAGAGTATATTGACTGGCTGCATCACAGCCTGGTATGGAAACACCAATGCCCTTGAATGGACAATCCTACAAGTAGTGGATATGACCCAGTCCTTCAAGGGTAAAGCCCTCCCCACCATTGAGCACATCTATACAAAGTGTTGTCACGGGAAAGCAGCATCCATCATCACCAGAATGTGCCCTCTTCTCCTGCTACCATCAGGAGGGAAGTACAGTAACCTAACTTCATTTACCCCATCATCGAAATGTTCCCACGACCAATGCACTCATTTTCAAGGACTGGTCATCTCATGTTTTTGATATTTGTTTCTTATTTATTTATTAGTATTATTTCTTTCATCTTGCATTTGCAGCCTGTTGTCTTTTGCACATTGTTGAATGCTTATGTCGATGCAGCCTTTCATAGATTCTGTTATAGTTGTTGATCTATTGTGGACTTATTGAGTATGCTCACAAGAAAATTAATCTCAGGGTTGTATATGGTGACATATACTAATATTCCTTGAACTTTGACCTTTGGTAGATGGAAGGTGGAGGTAGTACGTGGGGCTGAGTATATTGGGGCTGAGTGTCCAATGCGGCAGCAATGGAGTTTTTGATATGTGCCATTGCCAGGTGTTCAAGGCACGCCATGATAACTGGCATAGTGCCACCAAGCGGAAGTCATTTAGTTCTGAAGATGCAGAGTCCTTTGGTACAGGGATGATGGTGGGTTATTTGAAGCATGTGGGGACAGCAGCCTGGATGAGTGAAGCTTTGAAGAGGTCCATGAAGATGTCAGTGAGCTGGTGTGTACAAATTCCTGAATACTCGGCCTGAGATGTTGCCTGGTCTGGCTGCCTTATGGAGGTTGACTCTGTGCTAAGACCATCTCGTGTCTGCTGCTGTTACACTGACTGCTCACTTGGGAGAGGGGTGGCTTTCATGGCCAGTATTGTGTTGCATGCCTCGAAATGTGCACTGAAGTTGCTTAGAACATCAGGAAGGGAGGCATCATTGGTATAGTTGACACTGTTTCTCTTTGCATAGTTAATAATGCCCTTGATGCACAACCAAATACACATAGGCTGTCTTTGTCCTTTTCAAAGGTTTCAAAGGTACATTTAATATCAGAGAAATGTATACAATATGCATCCTGAAATTCTTTTTCTTCGCAACTATTCACAAAAACAGAGGAGTACCCCAAAGAATGATTGACAGTTAAATGTTAGAACCCTAATGCCCCCCAAAAACCCCCATGCGTAAGCAAAGCAGTGATTCCCCTTCCCCCACCAGCAAAAAAAAGCATCGACACCTACCATTGAGCACTCAAGCTTGCAGTAAAGCATCAATACACAGACCTGTAGTACCCCAAAGACTACTCGTTCACACAGTATTCAATCTCTCCCTCTCCCTCTCTCTCTCTCCCTCCCTCTCTCCCTCCCTCTCTCCCTCCCTCTCTCCCTCCCTCTCTCCCTCCCTCTCTCCCTCCCTCTCTCCCTCCCTCCCTCCCTCCCTCTCTCCCTCCCTCCCTCCCTCTCTCCCTCTCTCTCTCCCTCTCTCTCTCCCTCTCTCTCTCCCTCTCTCTCTCCCTCTATCTCTCCCTCTCTCTCTCCCTCTATCTCTCCCTCTATCTCTCTCTCTCTCCCTCTCTCTCTCTCTCCCTCTCCCCCCCCCCCCCTTATAATGGGAAAAGTGGTGTTCCCATTTCACAGCGAGAGGGGAGACATAACAAACAACTCGCTGATTTACGGTGTTTAAAGTCCATCGTGTCGTTTTTTCCAAGCTCTGTGCCCAAAGAACTCGGATCTCTGGGCACACAGCCAGAGATCTTCCATCTCCCACAACACACCAATTCTCTGTAGAGGCACCAACCTTGAGTCCACCCACCTCCAGAGTCATAAAACCCCGAAACTCCGAAGGTGAGCTAATCTTCTTGGCCGCGTCCTCGGTTTATTGAGTAACAGCCAGTCGTGAGACCCCGAGAGCAGGTCCCATTCCCCCAAAGAACCAAAGTCAATGTGTAACTCCAGGTCAGGGTCTTCAAAAGAACCCTGAAAGGGAAAAATAGAGACATTAAAGATAGAAATAGAGCTGCTTCCGAAGCAAAGGAGTTGCCTTTAGGCACCATTGTCTCTCTAAGCTCCACCCACTTTTGATGCCTAAGATTATGTTTCTGCTGGTTACTGCAATGTCACAGGTTTTTAGTAAGGAATGCCCCTCTGCATTCAGCCAGGGTTTCTGTTGGGGCGATGAGATGACAGTTCTTGAGGTGCCCATGTCGTCTACACACTTAGTGATGAAGCTGGTGACAGATGAGACATATTCCTCTAGGTCTATGTCCGCTCTGTTTGTGGCGGCCTCCTTGAACGTCTGCCGGTTGTTCCATTCAAAGCAGTCTGGAAGCATGGAGATTGCCTCTTTGGGCCTTGCGGGGATTCTCACCTTGACTAGTTTCTCCATTTTCAACAGCAGTCAGTACGGAGATGTGGTTAGGGATGCCAAGAGGAGAACGTGGCATGGATTTGTAAATATCACATCTGTTTGTATAAACATTGCCCAATCTGTTTGTTCCCCTAAAAGCCATGGTAATGTGTTGGTGGAATTTGGGTATAATATACTGCTGCTTATCATGATCAAAGTCTTCTGCAATTACGAAAAGACCATCAAGTAAATTGGGCATTTACAATTTTACTTGAATGCACATTACTTCAAAGAGGAAAGTAACATGAGTGCAAATTGCATAATTACACTGAGATAGCTAGCTGGATCAAAATAAATGATGTTGGCCATTGTTTCTGTTGCATGATTTCATGCCTGAGCTAAAGCACGTCATGTTGGGTTGATCAGCAGGTATCAAAATCACGCTGACCAGAATCCAGATGAACTGCAGATCCTTGGCTACTTATTTGTCAGTAGAGGTCAACTAACAAACAAAAATACTGTGAGCCCTGCAGTACAGCAGCTTGGATAATGGAAGTTCGCCTTTCCAGAATTGATGAATGGCAACTGAAGATTTTGAGATTCAGATGAAAAATTATGATATAACAATATGAAATTTACGTGAGAAAACATAACTACAAAAATGCAAAACGGGAAAGAAACAGCATTTTTTCCAAAGTTTTTTTCCTTTTTTTTTTACAGAAAGTCATAGTCTCCTTAAAACAAAACCTCTCCATAAAGTAGCGATTATTGCGATTTCATAATGGGCTGATGTCTATTGAATTAGAATCATATTAATGCCTCTATATTATAAAGTAGAAAGTTCAACGGCCAATTTCCACAATTTTAGTATCAGAGAAATGTTAAGTATGTTGAAAGTGGTTACTGTGGAATTTGATAACGTGGTGATAACTGCATACCTATTGCGTTGTGTGTGTTTATAATGTGAGAATGTCAAAAATCAGCAATTTATAGTACACAATTATCCCCTTGGGACTCCTGTATGCAACAGTGGCATGAAAGTTCTGTAGGTTCTGGTGAACACAAGAGCACCTGGATTCTCAGAGCTTCAAATCTCCCCCGTCATTCACGACCGACGTGCCCCTGGCCTCACATCTTCTTCAGCGCCAGTTCCACAGAGCCCTGAATTCCCTCATCTTACTCAATTTTATCCACCTCCTCTTTAAATGCTCCTAATAACCTTGCCTCCACAACCATCTGAGTAAGAGAGGTCCAGAGGCTCACCACACTCTGTAAGAAGAAGTTCTTGAGCATCTCTATTCTAATTGATCACCTTCTTTTGGAGAATTAAAAAGACAACTGGATGCTCAGGATCATCAATGTGATTTGAACACTGTGTAAGTAAGCCAGTCATCCAATCTACCGTTTATATTTTTAAGTATTGTTAATTATTTGAATCTACTTCAAATGTTTTTAAATGTTTCTACTTATCAGGTCCATTTGCAAAGAAGAAGAGCTTGGAGCAGCTTGCAATGTCTGGAGGCTTGCTCACTACCAAAGACCTGACCTGCCTATGGTTTGGCCACATCATTGAGTCCTCATGCTCACTGGAGACACACAGCCGCAGAAGGAGTTTGCATTTCTGGGGTTAATGCAGGGAAATGGAGGGGTACAATAGCCAGAGGCAGCAGGTCAGATCACATGCAATATAAAGCATAAAGATCAAATTAGTCGGAAATTTCACATTTTGAACTATGTTAAGCTTACTTACAATAGGTTTGTTACCTGGTATTGTAATATTCAGACGTAAACTCACCATAGTGGTGTCAGTGTCTCCCTCTAGAATTAAAGACTTCTTAATTATATTGTAAGGAGTTATGTTCATGATTAGCACAGCCCATTCATCAAGGAATAACAACAATAATCTAGAAGCAAAGGTATTGACCTGAAATGGCAATGTAATTTTTGTCATCACTGATGCTGTCTGAGATTTTCAGCAACTACTTTTACTTAACGTAGAAATTTATTTCATGGTCATTTTAAGAACAGTTAAGAGATTGAATTAATGGATAAATCAGGAGTCAAATACAATGCTATTCACTTATCTACACTAAATTATTGTTTCTGGGACAAAATGAGAATGGTAGTTCAAGTGGGTCAAAGGAAGAGACCAAAATCTTGCAGAATTTTTGCTTTTCTGGATGAGGGTAAGGGGTCTAACTAGAATGCATTGTAGCATATGTAGGAGCATCCCCTATACCATTCCAGGAATTCCATGCAACCTCCTATCCTGAATGCCCCAAAGTATGACTTAGCATGATTTATGAAGACATCTAGGGAATAGTTACCTCAGAATGAGGCCCAGTGATGACAGGGTTTATCATGCTTTAAATTCTGATCAAACTGGGACATTCACATCACAATATCTTCTAGACTTATGAAAGCAAAAATCTCTTGGCACCTCCACAAATGGAAAGCACCGGTACTAAACCCTAAGATGACCCTGACCCAGCAGGCTGCACTTTGTCACCTTTTTACACCTGCCTTAGAAAATTGAGAGAAGGCTAATTGCTATGGTACTGACCCAGTACTCGCAGAAAATGCTTGTTTGAAATCCAACCACATCAACCGAGGGAAATTAAGTTCAATCAATCTTATAATTTATGGACTGAGATCAGAATTTATAACCATGAAAAGTTTGTAATTAAAACCCAGCTGATTCATCAATGCCCTTCAGGGACTGAAGCTTAAAATTTTTCTGTATTTGCCTTCAACACTCTTTCGGTCCCAGGCAGTAAAAGATATCAAAATTCCAGAAAAGAAATGCGAAATACAAGTAATACAGCCCCTTTTTTTGATAATAGAATGATGCTACTACATGAATGAATGCAGGGCCCTTGTATCAAATATGGTCACCAGGCATTCTCCACAAAAGTACTGAGCAATTAATTCTCCATTGATCTCTTGAAAACTAAGCTAACTCTGATTTTTGGAGTTTTACCATGGTTCTATTTGACAAGAGTCTCTCTGAAATATTAACATGTATTGGATCCTTTTCTTGAGCTACTGTCTGGATGAATGGAAGTACCTATTACTCCAGACTCCAGCATCCACAGTCTCCAGCATTTCTATCCTATGAATAGCTAAAGTATAATTATTCTAATTGTAATTGCCTCCTGGAAAAGTCTACAAGAACTTTGCTGATTTTATCTGTGTGCTTTGTGGCAGCAACTCAAAGCTTTTACCTTCCAGCAAACACAAACAATCTGATAATAATGTGTGTCAAACCTTTTGTTGAGAAACTCTCATTTGGTGAGTACGTTCAAGTGCTAACTTTGAGTGGCACCCCTTATACTCCACCATATTGTAAGCAATGAAGCAAAAAGTGTAAACAATCTTCCAATATTTGCAAGTGCTTAGGGCTGACAACTGAAGATGGTGTTCTCCCTGTCCGTCCTCTAAATGATTTTAAATAAGCCAACTGGAGGAAAAGTTTGAACTTTTTACACATCTCCACTTTTGATTATGGAAGATAAATGTTGTAAGCATTGGAGTCATTTGCAGCTCCTTTGTCTCTAAATGGTAAAAGAAATGGGAAGAATTTCCACTTAAACAGCATTGCTCATATCTCGGGAGCTAACAGTCTCAATGTAATTATTATAACGCGAGGTGAGAAATACTGCAGCCAATTTTAGCACAGCTAAACCATGAGGTAATGCCTGGAATCACCTGTTGATGAGCAAATGAAATCTAGTGTGTTGACTGCCTGTAGGTTTCCTTTGTTCTTCTTAGTTCTAGGAAAGAATGTGCAGACCAGATCGATTCCAGAACCCAATCAACATCTTCAAAGCAAGTGTTCGAGGGTTCAGTTAAAATGAGAGGAATTCAGGGTCTTTTCTTTTCTTTTGTAGTCCTGACGAAGAGTCTCAGCCTGAAACGCCGACTGTACTTCTTCCTGTAGATGCTGCCTGGCCTGCTGGATTCCACCAGCATTTTGTGTGTGTTGCTTTTCTTTTCTTCTTAAGCCCGTCACCCTTACTGGGGCATAGCCAGCAACATATCCTTCTTCTTTGAGGGACAGAGTATTTGGAGATTCTGTTGACACTTCTGTAGCTCTGTGTTTTTTACGGGATGGGGGTGCTTGGTTGCCTGGCCTTCTTCCTTTTACAGCCGGGCTTGGGTCTGTGCAATGGCAGAGACAGGATCTGGGACTTTTTAACAGTGTGACAGAAAATTAGATTGTAATCAAGATTAGCAACATTGGACTTGAGATGGGTAAGGAAGTAGAGGGAGGGTGTGAAGAATGGAGAAAGATACTGAATTGACAATTATAAACATAAAATCAATGAACACTTTATGCTAAAATAAAAACAATATCAAAACCAAAGACTTTAAGAGGAAGAAAAGAGACTGGGGGTGGGGGGGGGGGGGTGGTGAAGGGAAAAGAGGTGGTCAAGGATGTTTAAGGAGTTGCAGAAGAAAGGAGCTCAGTAAGCAACCTAGGAACCATTAATGAATCAACTGGTTCAAGTGGATACTCTGAAGCATTCTAGATCATCCACTCAAGCTCTCTTCTTCTCTTTCTTCTTTGCTTCTTAAAAGTGACTTTGTCTCAATCCTCAGAAGATAATTCTAAATATGCTATATAGTAGTTGGCTTTCCATTCAACTCACTGTGCAAAACAAATTTCAGGGTCTAGTTGCCAGTTCCATTACATGTGTTTAGCATTACCGACTAGGATGAATTTCTAGGTCTTTTTTGAGCAAGCTTTCCGGTCAACTGCTGTGTTACCACTCCTGGCGGTATAGTATCAAGTTTTCATAGATAATAATTATTGGGATATTTACCCCATTAAAGGTAACTTCCTGTTGTTCTCAGGGTAGGAAGAAATATTCATCACGACATCACAGTGATGACCAAAAAATGTTGACTTTTTGCTGCTTCTTTTATTTTTATCTCCTTTAACAAATGGATTGAGATGGAAAAAACACAATAGAGTTCCTTTTCATCTGATTTGATTTGTATGCTTATGAGATCTTCTTGCACAAATTGTCCCTAATGTACCTTGAAGGATCAATATTCAGGTTGTGCATACACTAGTCAGCATTTTCATGAAACCAATGATCTGTGCACTGTCAACTTTTCTGAGTTCTTCACTCTGTATCTCAAATTACTTTAGTCAAAATGTTCTTTATCATTCATTCTGTATTATCAACTCCAGAAATGACTTGAGCTCAGCATTTTGTTTTATCTGCATTGAAAGATAAATTACCCAGCATCTTTATTGCAACTTTGAAGCAAGAGGGACCAGCTCCTGTTCCTAGATGTTTGTTCATATGTTAAATGAAACAATATATGAGCAGCATTTCAGCACTGAAAAATGACAGTCCCATCAGGCTTCGCACCCCAACTTGATTCCCAGGATGTGGATGTTGTAATAGTAATCTAAAAATAACTCTTCAAAACTGAAAGTGCAGATAAATTGTTACCAATAATATTTCCTCTTCCATATCAATGATCCTGGTTAAGTACATCTCCTCCTATAGTAAATGTCTCCCTTACATAATAATAATAATAGTGCTGAATTAAAATAGGAAATTGAAAGACTATGGAACATGAACATGAAATCAATTGTCCCAATATTAGTATCTTCAACTGGTATCCAAAGTCACTGCACAGTAGCATTAAACAATTAGGCCTACACAGCAATATTTATGTAAATTTCCAGAAAGCCACAATACTAACTACCAGTAGAATAGTCCAGAAGTTCCTAGCCATTGAGAAACGAGTGAGCTTGGCTATGCCCGTACCTCAAGTTTTACCAGCTAGAGCTGAGAAAAAAATAAAAATGGTAATAATAGGAAGAAAATCTGCCAAACAGAGCTCTATAGTAAAAATGTAACAATGGTAATCAACACTATTGCTAAATGCATATTAACATATTCTTTTGGCATAATATCTTGGTCAAAAACTTATCTGGCAAATTAACAAAGAAAAATAAGTACTGAAATGACAAATTTTAGAAAACATTGTGTACACTTGAACAGACTTACATTAATACTACCTGGGACAGAAGGAGGAAGAGGAATAAGACAAATAATTTACACAATAGTCAGATAAAACTTGTAAGGATATATTTTCATCAATGAAAACAGGTCACAGCATTTCACGTGAGCATATGCAATTCTGATAAGAAGTACATACCACTTAGCTTAAATGAAAGCATGACCCAGAAAAATGAAGAAGTTATCACTATAGAAGAAAAAGTTAACCAATGGAAGAGCATGAACCTCCATGGAAGCCATCCCCACGATCTGGACAGGCTAGGAAATGATGTTGGAGAACTTTTCCCAGAAACAGACGAGTTCCTTGTGGCAACACAGGATCAGGTAGTTATCAAAAATGCATAATAAAAGACCAACAAATTGAAGACAATAAATGCACAATATACCAAGATAAACCAGAAGCAATCCAACGTTACAAGAAGTGCAGCACTTTAACTCAATCTGATTACTCACACAGAAATAATCAAGAGCCAAAAACGCACCAAGATCTTGCTTTAAAATACAAGCTCATGAAAGAATCCATACCTTACTATAAGTACAAACCCCATTTCCAGAAAAGTTGGGATATTTTCCAAAATGCAATAAAAACAAAAATCTGTGATATGTTAATTCATGTGAACCATTATTTAACTGACAAAAGTACAAAGAAAAGATTTTCAATACTTTTACTGACCAACTTAATTGTATTTTGTAAATATACACAGATTTAGAATTTGATGGCTGCAACACACTCAACAAAAGTTGGGACAGAGGCATGTTTACCATTGTGTTACATCACCTTTCCTTTTACTAACACTTTTTAATCATTTTGGAGCTGAGGATACTAATTGTAGTAGATTTGCCATTGGAAATTTTGTCCATTCTTGCTTAATATAAGACTTCAGCTGCTCAACGGTCCGTGGTTTCCATTGTCTGATTCTCCTCTTCATGATGCGCCATACATTTTCAATAGGAGATAGATCTGGACTGGCAGCAGGTCAGTCAAGCACAAGCACTCTGTGTCTACAAAGCCACACTGTTGTAGCCCGTGCAGAATGTGGTCTGGCATGGCCTTGCTGAAATAAGCATGACATCCCGGGAAGAGACGTCGCCTTGATAGCAACATATGTCTCTCCAAAATCCTAATATACACCTCAGAGTCTATGGTACCTTCACATACATGCAACTCACCCATGCTGTGGGCACTGATGCACCCCGATACCATCACAGATGCCGGCTTTTGCACCTTTCACTGATAACAATCAGGATGGTCGTTTTCATTTTTGGCACGGAGGACTCGAAGCCTGTTTTTTCCAAAAACTAGCTGAAATGTGGCTCACCTGACCACAGCACATGGTTCCACAGTCTTTCGGTCCATCTGAGATGAGCTCAGGCCCAGAGAACTCGCCAGCGTTTCTGCATAGAGTTGATGTATGGCTTCCTCCTTGTGTAATACAGTTTCAAGTTGTATTTCTGGATGCAGCAACGGACTGTGTTAAGCGACAATGGTTTTCCGAAGTACTCCCGAGCCCAGGTGGCTATAATTGTCACAGTAGCATGACGGTTTCTTAGGCAGTGCCGCCTGAGGGCTCAAAGATCACGCACATTCAACAGTGGTTTCTGACCTTGCCCTTCATGCACTGAGATGTCTCTGAATTCTCTGAATCTTTTCACAGTATTATGTACTGTCGATGTTGAAAGACCTAAATTCTCTGCAATCTTGCATTGGGAAATGTTCCTTTTGAACTGACTAACAATTCTCTCACAAATTTTGACACAAAGGGGTGAGCCATGACCCATCCTTGCTTGCAAAGACTGAGCCTTTGATGGACGCTACTTTTATACCCAGTCATGATACCTCACCTGCTACCAATTAGCCTGCTTAATGTGGAGTCTTCCAAACCGGTGTTACTTGAATATTCTGTGCACTTTTCAATCTTATTTTAACTCTGTCCCAACTTTTGTTGAGTGTGTTGCAGCCATCAAATTCTATATTTGTGTATATTTACAAAATACAATTAAGTTGGTCAGTAAAACTATTGAAAATCTTTTCTCTGTACTTTTGTCAGTTAAATAAGGGTTCATGTGTATTAACATATCACAGATTTTTGTTTTTATTGCATTTTGGAAAATACCCCAACTTTTCTGGAAATGGGGTTTGTACAAGCCTGATCCAGTTTTAGAATTAAACTCCTACAAATTATATTACAGCATATCCATTATTACGGATAGGAGAATCCATAATAACTATTTGGATATAATATTACAGGATAAACAAACAAGAACAGCTTACTTTATAGATACAGCCATTCCAAACACACATAACATACAGAAATCAATAAGCAAAAAAACATCAGAAATATGCTGAATTAAAGAAAGGAAATGGAACATGAACAGGGTATATATTGTTCTGTTAGTAATATCTACAACTGGTATCATCCCAAAGTCACAACAAAATAGCATTAAACAATTAGCT
This sequence comes from Hypanus sabinus, assembly GCF_030144855.1. Taxonomy (NCBI): domain Eukaryota; kingdom Metazoa; phylum Chordata; class Chondrichthyes; order Myliobatiformes; family Dasyatidae; genus Hypanus; species Hypanus sabinus. Next base: position 34,915,075 of record NC_082725.1, on the reverse strand, counting down.
AGATAGAAGTATTTATGTGAATCTCCAGAAAGACATGATACTAAACACCACTAGAATAGTCCGAAGGTTCCTAGCCATCGAGAAATGAGCATGCTTGGCTATGCCTGTACTTCAGCTTTTATCAATTTAAGCTGAGAAAATTTAAAGTAATAATAACTGATTTATAGAGCACTTCATATACAAACGATGTACTTCAAAATGCTTTACAATGGGATAAGTACAAACATGAAAATAAAAGACATAATTGTGTTAGTTAAAAGTGAAGTTAAATCAATGTCTTCTTCTCCCTTGCTTGCTTGTTTTGCCTTTGATTTCTCCCCCCTCCCTTGTATTTCATCCACCACTTGGACTTATTCCTGCCCTGTACTTTTTCACTCTCCACCATGGCTCTCCTAACTTCCTAGTATTCCCATTCTATATCCCTATCCCCCACCATAGTTCCCCATTTCCCAGCATTTCTGCACGTCTATTATTTTTCAACCCAGTATTTCTCCTTCATGAAATTTTCACCTACTCCTTTACTTCTCCCCACCTTTCCACAGCCCTTTCCCTTGTTGTTATGTACACATGGAGCAAGAACTACAATGAAGTAGTATGATGAAATATTTTTACTGAGTCACATTAGTAATGGAACACTCTGGGCAATGTGCACTTGCCACATCCTCACAATCGATCTGGTACGGTACACGTGTATTTTCTTCCTGCATGATATTCTCCCACTCAATAGTTCTGAACTCATTTAATATTGCTTCCTTCTAAGTAAGGCCACACTACTGCTGCAAGTCTGTCAGGGACATCAACAGCATTGGGTGTTCCAAGTGTGGCCTCCCTTACATTGGTGAAACCCAACGTGGATTGGGAGACAACTTTGTCAAGGACCTCCAATCCATCTGCAAAGTGAGGGAGACAGAATTACTCAGTAGCCATATATTTTGATTCCAATCCCCATTCCCATTCCAACATGTCTTTCCCCTTGCTTTCCAGTCCCATTGAAGGATCCCAGCCCAAAACATTGACCAGTTTTTTTTTCCATGGATTCTGCCTGAACTGCTGAGCCTCTGCTTCCTTCAGATCAACTGATGGTCAAAAATAACAGCTTGCTGCACAAGCTTTTCAGAGGCATATTTTACTGCATTTAATCTTTTAGTCTGTATAGAAATGCATTTTAATATTTGGTACCCTAAAACAAAATAGAATGCAAAAACATAAGCAATGTTTACTACCCCAATGTTTAGAGTTTCTTAAGTATTCAAGTATACAAACTCCTCTCAGGCATCCAGCCAGGTACAGTTATCAATTATGACTGATATTTCGATGACAAACTCTGCCCTCTTCTTCAGGGATGATGCCTGAACATGTCTGGTCCAGTGGTATCCGTCTAAATACCACTGGGCTAGACATACCCAGGCATCATTCCTGCAAAAGGTGGCAGAGTTTGTCATTGAAACATCAGTCATAGTTGATAACTGTACCCAGCTGGAAACCCGAAAAGAGTTTATTCCTCATACACACCAGGAAATCACTGGATCCTTTTTCACTTAATATTCGTGTGGGGATCATTAAGCTCATCAATAACTTTTGCATAAGTTGGATGTATTTCCATTTCTGTGAACGGCTTTCTAATGAAGTGCCATTCACATAGTTAGTGAAATGTCTCTCTTCGTCACTCCCATGAGATGAGCTCTAGCGTAATCAAATTGAACATAATTGAGTTTCTTTTTGCACATAAACCAGTGTGTGGTAATTCAGATCAAGATGAACCTGTCAAACAAGGGCAAATAGCATTGTGTAAATGGAGATGCACAGCAGGTCCACATAGATTAGCATTTCTAGTTTCTGTTTCTTCTTCATATAATTACATGGGATTTACTACCTTCTGTGTATAGAATTAACATGTCTTCAAATAAGAAAAAATACAAGCACTAGTAACTATAGAGTTCAATTTTATTAATGGTACTTTCCTCTTACACTTATTTTTAGAATGCCTTTCCTCAGCTCCTGGTGGAGAGACTTTCACATGAACGAATGCCTACACCTATTTCCCCAAAATCTACAAAATGCAAGTATTTTATCTTTAACACCACTCAGTATATACAGACCATTCTATTCCTGCATCATCTCCCGTCATTCCATGTCCCAGGCTTCATCCTCCACCAATACCTCTCCCATCTCCCTGACACAAAGATTGGTGGCATTGTGAATGAAGTCCAAGTCTGCCAAAGGATGCAGTTGCAGAGGTGGGCAGAGAGATGACTGATGGAGTTTAGTATGGGCAAATGTGAGGTAGCGCATTTTGGGAGAGAAAATGTAAAGGGAAAGCACACAGTTAATGGCAGGCCCCTTAACAGAGCTGATGTACATAGAGATCTTGCGGTCCAGGTCCTTAGCTTCCTAAAAGTGGCCACAAAAGTTGATAGAGTAATTTTAAGAAGTGTAATATATGCTTGCGTTGATTAGTTGAGGCATTGAGTTCAAGAGTCAGGAAGTTATGTCGCATCTTTATAACATTCTGGTTAAGCTACTTCTGGAGTTCTGGTCATCACATTATCAGAAGGATGTGGAGACTGTAGAGAGAAGAGGTTTGTGGGATGTGGGCATCGCCAACTACACCAGCATTTATTGCCCATCCCTAATTGCCCTTGTGAAGGTGAGCTATAAGAAGAGGTTGATTCTGTAGAGCTGCAAAGGCTGAGGAGAGTTTGGTAGGAGAGGTTTATAAAATTATGAGAGGCATAGATAAGACTAGACAGCCAATATATTTTTAGAAATATCTAATTCTGGAGGGCATGTATTTGAGGTGAGAGGCAGATGGAGATTCAAAGGAGATGTGTGGCTTGTTTGTTATACAGAGTGATGGGTGCCTGGAATACACAGCCAGGAGTGGTGGTGAAGGCAAATACCATAGAGGCATTTAAGAGGCTCTTTATTAGGCACGCGAATATGCATAAAATGGAAAGATATGATCTCTGCACAGACTTTGAAACTAGGTGTCATTTATTTAATTAGTTTAGCATAACATCATGTGCCAATTGTCCTGTTTCTATGCTCTATGTTCAATGTTCCAGCAACTATCTTCATTCTTTTGCTATAGAAGTAGTTTAAAGCAGCCTTGCTGTTTCATCATAGATATTAACCCTCACTTCTAAAGTGTTGTCACTGTAAGGTACCACATCACTGCAAGAACTAGTTTCATATTTTAATGCAGGGAAAGTCAAATATAAGTTTGACTATTTGCTCTTGGTGCTGAAATGAATTACTGTACTTTAACATGTTGCTGAACAGTAGGAAACAGTAAGAGAGACAGATTCTATTGTGTCCTCCACCCTTGTTCCAAGCAGACATACATTTACACTCAGATATGGTAGCTGCTCAAGTAGCAATTCTGGCTGATAGTGATGTGGGACTCAGCAACTGCAATGCGGGTCAAGAGGAACTGATTCAATTATTTTGGTGGAAATGGTTGATGCCTGGTACAAGTGATGTAAATGTTATTTGCTGGTTATATTACCAGAACTTGATATTGTTCAAGATTCTCTCAATGAGAGTTTAATTTTTAAAGGAACTAAATGGAACTGTTGGATCCTGAATCTTTTATAATTCAAAGGTTCTTCAGAAGTCAAGAATGAATCATAAAACTTGTTGCTTGCAGCCATTTTATTAATGTTAAACAGAGCAAAGCAGAAGACCTGTCAAGAGAACAAAGAACAAGAGAAGGATGGTCTAAAAAGTAGTCCTGGTTTTCTCATGCCAGACTAGAGATAACAGAAATTCCAGTGATGACAGTTAAACAATAAAATAGCCGGATTCAAGTTATGTGATGCCTGCTACTGAAAATAAGAAGTTTGAAGAATACAGAGGTATCATAATTACTGAAAAATTAACTGAACTAGTTCATGAACTTTGTTCATATAAGCAAACATAAAAAAGTTAAATTACAAGAAAAATACAAGAAAAAAATATAATTCTACATCACAATCCAACAGAACCAAGCATTTGCTATCACTGGCAAACAATACCAGTTCTGAACAAATCTAACAAGAGGTGATTAAATGGGAAAGTATAAGAAGCAAGAGCAATAATTGTCTTTTTAGATTAGCTTAGCTTTATTTGCCCCATGCTCATGAAAACATACAGTGAAATGCATCATTTGCATCAACAACCAACACAGTCCGAATATGCATGGGGGCAGCATAAAAGTGTCACCATGCTTCCAGTGCCAACATAGCATGACCACAAATTACTGCCCCTATAGGATATGGGAGGAAACTGAAGCACCTGGAGATAGCCCACGTAGTCACAGGGAGAGCATATAAGTTCATTACAGATCGTGGCAGGAATTATACCTTGTTCATTGATTGCGGGCGCTGCAAAATCTTACACTAACCACTAGACTAATGTGATAGTACTTTTATCACTGTCCAAGATAGAAGAAAGCCCATTGATGAAGTAGATGCAGGTGGTTGATCGCAGTCCCTGAGGAATTTCTGCACTGATGCTGGGGCTACAATAATTGGTTTTCAATGCTGCATCTATTTTCCTTCTGTGCTGCTTATGATCCCAGCTACATTATTGGACTTTGTTCTTACCCTTCTTTTGTATCTCAAAATTACCACCTGTTTAGTCCTTCCAATGTTTCAGATATTGCTCGGCTTTGAGCCATTAAGAAATCACTAATACATCGATATGGTACCATATATAAAATGTTTTGAAGCATTTCTTTCCCTAAATTAAGTCAGGAATGTAATGATAACAGCTGTTTAAATAATATTCATTTAGATGCTTCTTGTAAGATTGTTTCTGACGAAAATATAATTTCCACTGCTGAGTGATGTGTTTTTTTTTAACAGGCCATGCACTATCTTTCTGAGCTGTTACCATTTTGTCACCAGCTACTTTCTAACTGTGCACACTAATTCTGTTCTGTTACATCACTTACAAATTAGCTCTCAGTGTCGTAAAATCCTCTCAGAATCTCTCCCAAGACTCTGACCCCGATTTTAAATTGTTGCACTCCTCACATCAACTGCTGAGAAAACTTGCGTTGCAGTAGTTGGACTTTGCCGTGTCCTTTTTATTCCATTGTGTTTTGTAGGCTTTGCCCTTGAACCAGTCTGTTTATAGCCTTACTTCTCCAGTTTACATTCATTATTAAGTAATCTGTAATCTACTTAAAACCTTTACACTTTGGAAGTCAAAAGACTGGACAGCTCAAATGTTGCTGAGAAGCAGACAAGAATACCAAAGTATTGAATGTAATCAAACTAATAGGATTTAGACAGTAATTGTCACTGATTCTGTTTTTATTTTCCCATTTAATCTCTTCTTATTAGTTTTATTTCTTTGTCGTTGCAGTTCCTTCCAGTTGTGTTTGCATTCCTATCTTTTTTCAGTCCTAAATATAAATCTTTATCTGCAGGTTACTTGAGATATTTCTGGAAAAGATTCAAGTCCCAGAGCATCACATCATTTACAGGCTTGGTAATTCAAATTGGCCATGTGAGCAAACCACTGACTGTGCTAAAGGTCAACAAGTAGCAAGATAACTTTGTCAAGGAAAGTTAGGCAAGTTCTTTTTACATGGGTCACAGATAACATTAACAACGGGAGTCAACACTTTGTCCGATGTCTTGTTAAGATAAAGATTTGAATTTATATAGTACCTTTTCATGATGTTAGGATATACCAAAGTACTTCAGAGCATGTTAAGCACATTGTAACATAACCACTTTGCAGAAAACATGTAACCAATTAACTGTCCACAATGTCCCAAAGACTGGAATATGATAATAGACTAGCAATCAGTTTTGGATGCATACATTAAAGCTGACAGCAGCTTTATTTATAAGTGTTTAGTATCTGAACATTATGTAATTACAGATCAGGAAGAATTTCAAAGAACAAATGCTATGATGAGTAACAGAAGGCTGATAAAGGGGACCTGGACAGTGTTGTCTGCATGGTTTATCAAAAGTTATTAATAAAGTCACAAATTGAAGACTATTGGCAAAACTGAGTTTCATAGAATTAACAGCAAAAAATTGACTTAAAGGGAGAAAGCAGAATGCTTTTGATTTTCAAGAAATCAGCCAATTGATGTTCAAAGTAGAAGATGGGAAATGGGAAGACAAGAGAGAGAAGGACACTAGTGGGAAGTCTATATCATAGCGTGTGGGATCTGCCAAGATCCATTGAGCTCGATGTAGACATTGCCCCACAGATGCTGTCAAAATAAGAGTTTTTGAAAGGCAATAAATGTCTAAGAAGATGACAGGTATCTCAACTGTGCCGTGCTCTCTTGGAAAATAGTTAAAGGATAAAGCCTGTTCCATTTCTGTTCATTTTTTTGTGTGGTTAAGTGGGGGAGAATTGGGGGTTGATAATTGTGCTGCCATTCTTTTTCTTTCTTGGTTTCATGGCTATCCAGGGATGAAGAATTTCAGAGGTGTTTACCTTGATAATAAATGAACCTTTGAACCTTTGATCCTTGGAGCACAAATGCATTATGTCACCTGCTCTTGTCATGATGCCTTCATCCTTCAGGCTTATGCTAATTGCACAAGCTTTCTATTGTATCTGCTGATTGAGCAAATATAGAATACTGGCTGAAAGTCCTCATGATTGTCCTGCTGGTTTCTCCTTACTGGATGTAACTTTGCCGACTGATTAATGTAACATGCAGAACTCTGGAGCAGTCAAGTGTAGGAAATTGCAAAGTGGAAACATGATTATTCAAAACAACAGGTCCTTCCACACTTAATCCGCATCAATCCCAAAACAAACAAAATCGACATGAAAAATTGCTGCAGCTCCTCCAGAGGAAAGAGATTGTTTAGAATAAACTGGATTTCCCATAATGTTATTGCAACTTCCCTGTGTGACAATGCCTCTTAGCAATTTACTGGACCCGAAAACTCTACTGGCTAGCTGGAGTTTCTATATTGTTAGCTAAAAGTAGGGTCCGTGGACACTCACACCTGTAAAATGAAGAGTAGAAATTGAGAAAGTGGTATAGGTCAGATGTTTATAATTACTATTTCTCACTCAAGTACTGAAGTCACTATTGAATCTAGAGACCTTAGCATGGATGCAATTTACACCTGGCCCCTCAATCTTACACCAACTAGAGCTGGTGCATTTGTTGAGTCCACATTTATTTGAATGAAACATCAGCCTTCATTTGAATTATGCTTATTTTTTGTTTATTTCACTATATACTTATGTTTCAATTACTTAACCACAGTTTGACCTGCCTTTAAATTAAAGTTTTTTTTTAAACTTTTTTGAAACTATATTTTCAGCTCTTTCCAAAGTCCTTTGTTCATCAGGCAGAATGTATCTATCATGTCTCTGAACTGTCTCTAAAAATCATGATAATCATGTACATGATGTGAAGTTCTGATAGTTCAACCCTTCAGAATGCTACTGAGACAAATTCTCATCCCTTATGTATCAGAGTGAACAAGACATTGACTCTACAGTCACCAAAGGCTATGATAATCCGAGAATAATGCAAAGGGCAGCTATGAGGCTTCCAGCATACTGTCTCAATGTACACTACTTCATAACTCTCCACAAATCATATCCCTTCCTTAAGATTAAGGAGCCAGAGCATAGTTAAGGCAGATCTGAATAGAATAAGACAGTGGGCTACACTGACCTCAACAGTGAGAAATCCAGCCTAATAAATTAGCTGAGATTTTTGACCACCCAACTTTGTGGCACAGATGTAGCAAATTCTTATTTGTTAGTGATAAAGACTCTAGAGGATCTATAATTTGGGTTATAGATATACAGCTCAAAATTAACAAAGCTACAGAATATGAGAATCGTTATATAAGAAATGAAGATTTCTGCACAATGTAAAGGCTTCAGCATCCTAATTAAGGCCCATAGCATCAGGATAGGCATAGATATCCAAAATTAATTTTACCAAGCATGATTTGAGGGAAAGTGATTTAAGTGTAAGGGGGCTAAATGCAGTGGGACATTTGATTTTAGAAAGTAAAGACTCATTTTTGATGTTGGATGTGTGAGAAAGGGAACACTGAGTCAGGGTTGAATAAGAAGAAAATGCAAATCAGAGCAAAGAAACTATTGGTGAGATATTTACAGAAGGTTATAAAACATAAGGTGATAGGCCAACAGTTGAATGGGGCCTGACAGGTGAGATGATGTCAAATACACAAAACGTTTCAGGTCAGAGTTTGATCAGGGAACTGGAGAACATGAGGACATAAACTGGAATTTGTGTTGATGCCAGATGAAAATAGCTGCTTGTTTTACTCCATATTTACTTCTTTTCCATTGAAGTCACAGCATGAATCAGAGGGTCAACAGATTGGAGTGACACCACAGAGATGGAAAAATGTGGCTTTAATGGACTGGTTTTGAATTTAAAGTTCAGTTATAGCTGAAAGAGCATTTACGTCTTTACAGATTTCCAGTGTATGGCAAGGTGACCTTAGGTACAGAAACAAGGCACAAAAGTTGCAATTATGTAGACCAATAGTCCCTTGAAAACCTTCCATTGAAAATCAGCAGCACCAAGTTTCTCTACTGTTCAAGAGAAATATACAGTCTATTTGCATATTTAACGAATAAGCAGATTGTAATCAAAAAGTTACATATTCACAGATACCTTTTCTGTTTCAAAAAACAAAGACAGGAAAGAATAGGTTCAGACTTTTTAAGAAATCATATTAATACCTAATGTAAAATCAACAATGACATGACCTCAGCTGTTAATGCACCTTGTCATAAACTTAGAAACTATCGGTTGTTACAATAGATGAAGACTCCAATATCCACCTAGTTTGTGCCAAACCAATTCAGCTGCTTACTCCCATCAATCTGCATGGTGAGCAGAGAGCTCCATACCTCTTCCATCAATATACCTATCCAAACTTTTCTTAAACATTGAAATCAAGCTCGCATCCACCACTTGCACTGGTAGATCCTTCCACACTTCCACCACCCTCTGGGTGAAGAGGTTTCCCCACATGTTCGCCTTACGCTTTTCACCTTTCACCCTTAACCTGCCCTTTCACCTTCACACTCACCTCCATTCAGGGCCCCAAACACTCTCTGCAGGTTAGTCAACACTTCAGCTGCAAATCATCTGGGGTCATCTATATTGTCTGGTGCTCCCAGTGTGGCCTCCTCTACATTGGAGACATCCATCATAAATTGAGGGACCATTTTGTCAAGCATCTCTGCACCATCCGCCACAAGTAGGATTTCCTTGTGGCCAAACATTTTATTTCCTATTCCCATTCCCGCTCCATCATGTCGATCCATGGGGTCTCCTCTTGTGCCCAGATGAGGCCACCCTCAGAGTGGAGGAGCATCACCTTATATTCCATTTGGATACCCCCAAACCTGATGGAATGAATATCAATTTCTCCTTCCAAAGAATAAATTTTACCCCTCCCCCCCCACTCCCCTCTTTGACCTTTCACTTCTACTCACCAGCCATTTACTTCCCTTTCTCCCATTGTCCACTTTTGTCACATATCAGATTATTTATTCTCCAGTCCTTGGTCTTTCTCAACCACCTGGCTCCACCTATCACTTTCCATCTAGCCTCTTTCCCCTCCCCCACCTTTTTATTCCGATATCTTCCTCCTTCCTTCTCAGACCTGATAAAGGGACTCGACCCAAAATGTGGACTGTTTACTCTTTACCATAGATGCTGCCTGATCTGCTGAGTTTCTCCAGCATCTTGTGTGTTGCTTCTATCCCACCTAGTCCTTTCACAATACGGGAGTCCCAGACAATACACAGAAAGTTGCAATCACCTGCTGTGACAACTTTATGTTTCTTGAAGCAGTCTGTGATCTCTCTACAAATTTGTTCCTCTAGATCCTGAAGACTGATGGGTGGTCTGCAATATAGTCCCATTAATGAGGTGATGCCTTTCTCATTCCTCAGTTACACCGATAAAGCCTCACTAGATCATTTCTCCAGTTTCAGCACTGCTGTGTCATTTTCACTGACTAGTAGTACCCTCCCTCCTCCTTTAATCCCTCCCATCCTGTCATGTCTAAAGCAAAGGATCCCCAGAATATTGAGCTGCAACCAAGTACTAACAATGCTACCGTCATTATTCCATCTGTTGATTCATGCCCTGAGCTCATCTGCCCTTCCTACAGTACTTCTTGCATTGAAATATATACAGTTCAGGACATTAGTTACACCATGCTCAAGGTTCAAACTAAATTTTATTATCAAAGTGCATGTATGTCACCATATTCAACGCATTTTTCTGAGGGCCCTGAGCTCATCTGCCTTTCCTACAATAGATACATCTTGCATTGAAGTATACACAGCTCAAAGCATTATTTGTACTGTGCTTAATCTTTTGATCAACACACACAAAATGCTGGTGGAATGCAACAAGCCAGGCAGCATCTATAGGAAGAAGCACAGTCGACATTTCGGGCCTACTCCTGACGAAGGGTCTCGACCTGAAACGTCGACTGTACTTCTTCCTATAGATGCTGCCTGGTCTGCTGTGTTCCACCAGCATTTTGTGTGTGTTGCTTGAATTTCCAGCATCTGCAGATTTCCTCATGTTTAATCTTTTGATCCCAACTTTGTCTGTCTTAACAACGTCTTTCTCCACAACCTTTCCACTGTCTGTTCTGGCACTTTAGTTCCCACTCCCTGCATCTCTCATTTAAATATGTTAAATTATTTAGTATTCAAGAGAATAAAAATAATTACAAATGTTTGTAAATACGTTTAAAATGAATTGATGTTATTTGAGACCAGAAGATGTAAATAACACTACTTCACCTCATGTAGCTATTCCATTCTATTGAATAGATTTTCTGCTCTTGTAGTAGGTCAGACCTAGTATGATTTTAAGAAGCAGATGTTTTACTGTAATTGCAGCAGAATTACAGGAAGTTTGCCCTCTGGAGTTTATCTGCCGAGGAACTTAACCTTGATACGCTGAAGAACTGCCAGCAAATTTTGGTGATTATTCTCATAAAGTCCCAAGCCAGCATTGCCTTCCACCTTGAACAAGATATTCACTCAGTGGCCATTGTATAAGGTGCGCCTGCTCATCAAGGCAAATATCTAATTAGCCAATCATGAGGCAACAACTCAATGCATAAAAACATGCAGACATGGTCAAGAGGTTCAGTTGCTGTTCATACAAATGATCAAACTGGGGATAAAATCTGGTACAAGTCTATTACCCTCGCTGTGTGTATGGACACAACCATGCAACGAGCTAAACAACTTCTCAAAAGTCACCCAAGATGGAAGTTTTCTTTCAGTGATTAAGATGAGTTTATTTTTCTTTAAGAAACTGCGGAGAGTTAAGAAAAAAATGTATTAAATACAATACAGAATCATCACACAAACAAATATACAAATACTGTTGATTATTCTCACAGGTTTTAACTAAGGTAGGACACATACACAACACTCCATGACCATACAGTGTGATTAAGAGTAAACATGTACTGCAAAGATAAGCATAGTACTTTCTTCAAGAAATATCTACTAAATGTTTACCAAAAACTTACGACTCACAGATCTTGCTGTTTCAAGGGCAAATAAAGAATGAATGGAAATTGTGTGCTTCAAGTGAGAATAAAATCTAACTCATGTAGGAAATTATATGAAAAAACAGCTTACATATAGGAAGTGATGCTCATATAAAATGAACAATAAGTACTTCTAGAGGCCAGAACACCATGAGACTTTGAGTGTGGAATGACTTGGTGCCAGACAGGATGGTTTGAGCATCTCAGAAACTGTCAATCTCCTGGGATTTTCATGCACAACAGGATTTATGGCAAACAGTACAAAAAACAAAAACAAAAATCCAGTGAATGGCTGTTCAGTTGGCGAAAATTCCTCGCTAATGAGAGAGGTCGGAGGAGAATGGCCAAACTGGTTCATGCTGACAGGATGGTGACAGTAAATCCAATAGCCATGTGTTACAACAGTGGTGTGCAGAAGAGCATCTCTAAATGCACAGCGCATCAAACATAGAAATGGAGTGGTTGCAGCAGCAGAAGACTCTCAGCAGCCACATAATTAGGGACAGGAGATATCTAATAAAGTGGTCATTGAGTGTAAGTTCAAATAGATTCAGTGTGTCCTGTGGTTAACTGAGCACTTAATTTTGTCAGCCATCCTGGTGTAATCTATTCTTTTGCTCAGGTGGGACCAGTTAGTAGATATCTTAAAGGAAGCTTTTTACAAGGTATTCAAGATAAATTCCTCAAATGAGAGTAGCAGTTAAAGATCAATTGATGAAAGAATTATATGCTCATGCCAACACATTTTCAAAGGAAAACTTTGTTCCATGGTAAATAGTTCAATGTGCTCCTGGAGAAGCCTTACACTTCTCTAGAAACCCTTCACAATGATCAATGAACCAATAAGACTGTCAAATATTCACTTTGTGTATTAATATATACTTTCTGTTGTGCTATTTACTGGACAGATTGCCTTCAAAACCATAGATATCTGGCTTTATTTTTCCATATCATCTGTGTTTTTTACAACCATTCTAAATTATTCAAAACCAGTATAAGGCATGCTGTTAAATGTGTACTTCCAAGTTAAAAATCTAAAACTAATGTCATGTGGTTAATACATGGAGATTCATTTTCACTCTCAGTGCTCCAATACAATGAATAATCTATATGGATTTTTTTTTCTCTGGTAGTAGAGACTCCTTTTGTTCTGTTTCATTCTGTTAAGTCCAATTATTTCTTTACGCAATTATCCTCTTTCATCATTCTCCAAACTTCTAACGTGATTTAAGCTATAATATTAAATTGTAGTCATAACGCAGTTATCTCCTTTTCAACTGAGAAATAAATGAGGAGGAATCTAAATAGAATTAAAAAAAACAGTTTTCATATCTGATGTTGGAATACTTTTGTAGTCTGAATGATTGTATTTTAAACATAGTCACCTCAAGTTTTGAAATAATTATTTTGAATGAGGTAAATTTTTGCCCTGAGTGCATTCCAGTTGAGAACATCTTTCAAGAATTCAGATGCTTAACTCCCTCGAGTACCACCTATTATTAAAATCCAAAAAGCTAGCTTCATGCCTCCCCCGAGAAAAGGAAATATCTTCTCAATAAGTAAGCTACAAAATGCAGCTAAGCAAAAGCAAAAAAGTCATGTGGCACATTACAACGTTTTATAGAGCAATTAACCATAACTTCCTCCTCCGCTACATAAACAATAAACAAACATTTCACTTGTGATACTAGATCAAAACTGGCAACTCATTATTTTAGGATAAGCACTCCATTTGTATTGTAATGCAGCGATAGAAGTGAGAGAGGATTGTACCTTGGCATGGACGTAGAGCTGACAATCATTTCCCACTTGTCTCCTGCAGGGTAACTAATCCACCAGATTTTAAGTTATCTATTTCCAGGCCATGGCGATAATACCAATGCAGTGTAGAGGGTTGGCAGTTTGGGGATTAGTAGTGGGGGGCAGAGTACATTTCCATTCATAGATAACTCTGTATACTGAGAATAGGCTGAAAACAGTAGTCACCATTCAGATACATTGCTCAGATTTTATCAAGACACCAATCCAATTGGCACAAGACCTTCAACCTGCATTTGAGCATCAATACTGGCACCTTAATGTAGAAGTGATGCTCATACACTTCCAATGGCTGGCACATCAAATTGGAGAGACCCATCAAGGAGCATATTTATTTACTGCTTGATCTGCAAGATGTTTTACTTAACTAAATTGCTAAAATACATCTGACTAATGCCTTTCTATACTTATTAAAGCTTTTCGGGCATGCCCAGCTGTTGTTTAACATGAACATATATTTCCTTCAAGTTTTGCTACAGCTGTTTTTCAGTCAACAGCTGGATTTGCATTTATATTTATCACATATTCCAGAGTGAATTTGGGACAAAGTCTGGAAATATTCTCTTTAAGCCTACTGGCTCAAAAGTATTTCAACTCTTTGAATCTCCATTCATCATCAATCAATCCATTTCCCCGAAATTCTTTACCAAACTTGGCCCAAATGATAACTACATTAATGGCAACAGGATCACTCCTTCTATCTCAAATACCTATTTCCTTTGTTGGGTAGAACATGTAAGCACACAACATTCTTCATGTAGGTTCACTAGAATTCCAGATAAATGGAGCAAGAGTCTTGTACTCAGACCATTTTACATAGAGGCTAACATACCATTTGCCTTCCTGCTTGCTTTCAATTGGGCCTTAAGTAAGATTTAAGATTCAAGTTTAATTATCACATGTACATCAAAATATACAGTGAAATGCATCATTTGTGTTAACAACCAACGTAGTGCAGAACAATATAGAACACAACAAGCAACAAAACAACAGAAAAAGCAAGCCCCGTTCCTCCCTCCCACCCATGCACGTGCATAGTCCTTTAACCCCAGGACAGGCCTCGAGCCACCAGCAGATTCAGACTTGCAGACTGGGCTTTTGCTGGGCTTTGACTTCCCCAGCAAACTAGCAAAGCTTTGCAAACTCAGAGTTCTGATTCTAGACTTCCAATTCAAGCTTCAGTCCACAGTCCTTGGCGTTAATCTGAGCTCGGCACGACAACCAAGTGCGAGGCCTTGAACTCTGCACTTGCTGATGACGTGGCCCTGAACACCAGGCCTCGAACTCCAGTCTCGCTGGTTCATGAATCCTGTTGTAATTATTCTAGGACGTTTTGAAGTCTCATTTCAGATCTGGTGAGAAATCAGGCAATGGCCTTCAGTAGAGCACAGATGGAGGCCATAGAGGGATATCAAGTTTTTTAACACAGAGACAGAAGACTACAAAGAACAGCCTGCCAGAGGTGATCATAAAAGCAGCTACATTGAGGGCATTTAAGATGCCCTTAGATAGGCACATGGATGATGTAAAATAAATGGTGAGTTATGTATGAGGGAAGGGTTAGATTGATGGTAGAGTAAGTTAAAAGATCTGCACAACATCATAGGTCAAAGGGCCTGCACTTTGCTCTGATGTCCTATGTTTGATGTTCTACATTCTAAATCACTTCTGCGAAAATGAAAAGGTGCATTCAAAGTTACAGTGCAGGATTCATCAACAATGGCACCGCTTCTATCTGCCCTGTCTCTATGGAGACACAATGTCTATAGCCAGACTTCCCTGCCCACTGGTACTAGGCACAAGCTTAGATCACCTCTTGGACAGAACAGCGACTCCACACCAGATGCTGCTATAGAAAAGCAGAGCTTTCACTACACAGCAACAGCAGTACTGCAAATGGTTTTAATACTTAAGGAATGTTAAGCTTCTCTTAAATGGTGCGGGAAGTATTCATTATATTGACTCCTGGGATGAAGGTGTTGTTCCGTGAGGAAGGATGGAGCAGAATGAGCTCATGCACTCTCAAGTTTAGAAGCATGAGAAGTGATCCCATTGAAACATTTAAAGTTCTGAGAGGCCTTGACAAAAGATATGCCGTGAGCTTTTACCTCTGTTGGGACACTGAAACAGGCCACCTGTTTATACTAAGCAATCAGTCACTTAAAACTAAAGAGAGGAGGATTTTTTTTCTCTCTGAGAATCATGAATCTTTGAAAAGTCATAAAGTCATTATGTACAATCAAGCCGAGGCAAATTTTCGAACTTTGGGGAGCTCAATGGCGGTGAAGAGTAGTCAGGAAAATGAAGCTGAGGCCTAAGATCAGGCCTGTAAATAAAATATAATGCTGAGATATATCAAGCTCTACATTTTGAAAGAAAGAATTAGAAGAGACAATATAAACGAGAGATTACAATTCTAAAATATACATAACAGAAAGGTATAGGCATATAATTCATTGAAAGTGGCTGGACAGTTTGAAAAAGTAGATGAAGTAGCATATGGGATATTTCTAAATAGAGGCACAGAGTGAAATAACAAGGAAGTCATGACGAATATATTTCTGTCAGGTCATCTTAGGGACCACTTGGGCTACACTTGTCCCTGTTGCTGATGTTTAGTGTCTTCTCCTCTTTTGGCTGTGGCTCCCGGACTGGGAGTGAATCACTTATTCAGCTTCTGTCGTGGAAAGAACTCCTATTGTCTGCATGCTCAGTAATATCAACAGCTTTCCCAACAAAGCATTTCTGACCAATTTTAAATCATTTTTTAAAAAGAAAATGTTTTGATAAAATGTAAATAGAGTAAATTAAATTTAAGATGTTGGGAATAGAAGGAAATGTCTGAAAATATGACAAGAATTCTTTAAGAAATTGTTATTGTGAGTTAACGGTGGTGTAGGTTTCCAAAGACATTCACTTTGCTGCAATGTGAGTTTACACCAGTTCCTTTTCGTAATGTAGCCTACTGGCAGAGCGCTCGTTTCAGGTGCTTGTTTCTCATTTGCAATTCACTGGTTTATTCCTTCGGTGTAAATCTGGTTGCATGTGTATGTTGCACACCTGGCCAAGAGAGTATGGCTATCTTATGATATTTGGACACAGGAGTAATGTTTCCAGCAATGGACTAAAGATCAAAACAAATGAGGTTATTGTTTGTTACAAGACTATAACATAGTCAATAAGTCATCTTTTAGGGAGGTCCCAACACTTTTACCTGGAGGACAACAGGAATGGGGAACTCACAAACACTGGGAGCAGATGGGGCAAGTGTTACTATTATACCTGATGGGAAGCTGCATAGGGATAAGTGGGAGAATGAGACAGAAGATTATATCCAGAGTCAAGAATCAAGGATCAATTATCAACTTTACTCAACATATACATTTATGTATGTTAGGAATTTGCTGTGATGTGTTGGTCAGTGTGCAACGTGCATCAAGAAAAAAATTCAACAACAAACAAGCAATTATTTCATAGTTGAGGAAAAATGAGCAGGAATGGGAGGAGTTTCAAGAGGAGAATAAATTCCAGTAGTATCAATTTGGTTTGTTTCTTCTTTTTTACATATTTACCCAGTTATTTGTTGTTTAATATTGTCTTCATAATGCAAACTGTCAGTGCTATAATGGATTTCCATTGATATGTTTTTCAAACTCATCTCCTGAGCTAAGATCTCACAAGCAGCAACCATAGTCAGATATAGGTTTCCATTGCTTACTGCATTCTGAGTAAGAGCTTTAGCTGTGCTTAAACAATAACTCAGATGTTGGATTCTCCATAACTTTACACATCACTACGTGAATCTGTGGAACCACTGATGCTGTAAGGAAAATAAGCAGAGGCTAAGTGACTGGCAGGGTGAAGCAAGGCTGCTCCTCAAATGAGCAGTCCAACTGTCATCGTACACCACAAGATTGAAGACTGAACAGTATGTGGGCCACAACAAAATCCCAAGATTGAATTACTCCCTTAAAAAATTCACTGCAAGCTGCTTGTTATTCATTATAATAGATGTAGTGAATAATTTAAACCATGTGTGTTTGCAATTTTTCCTGCAGTTGTGTAGCAACCAAATTCTATGGAGTATAGAAAATATAATTTACATTTGAAGCAAGAACTTGGCAATGCTGAATCAGATACTGAACTCAAGGATATGTTACTGGATAGCTATCGGTAGGATTGATAGTATTCCCCAACAATGAATAGATCTTTTAATATGTGTTTATTTATGACTCTGATATCTGACAGTGATTGCACGGCAATATTTTCAACAGGATAGAATTTTATCAGATCTCTTAAATTAAGTAATTTCTTTTATCCAACACTAATGAATCATCTATCAAAGTCTTTCACCTGGCAATTTTCTCCATTCCAAATGCTTTTGTTCGTGTTTGTAATGAAAGCTGTTGATATAAGTTTGTCACATTGTGTTTATACTTTTCTCCCAGTGGTGGTAATGCAGCAGCACCTGCAGCAGCACTAACAATATTTACAACTGAAATCCAGCAAAATGCGACTCATCAGAAATAGACACAGAAGTTTGTAATGGAACTGAAAGAATATATATGAGAGGAAATAACATTATTCATGAAGGGAATGAATGCACCCAAGTGTCAGATCCAAACACATCCCACTCTGAACTCAGCTTACCTGAGCATTGCATTAGATCTGGACTCCCTGAGTGGAATATGTTAACAACCCTCTTTATTTTGCTTAATCACATTTTAAATCAAGCTTTATTAAGTTACTTGATTTTGTAAATACATCTGTGTATCCATGTATTAGAGCCAAGACAAGATTTCTACATTCAATTGTTTTTTTTCACTTGCATCTGTATGAATTCAAACAGTCATAGTTGTTCTCTAAAATTGAGATTGCATCAAACAGAAAAGTTTGAAACAAATGTGAGCACTTAGTGGAAAGGAAATGCATCTGTAAAGTTAAAATCTATCTGTCATCAAGAGGACAGAAAGCGAGCAGGTCGTGGGTTATGTGTCTCCATGGGAACCAAAATTAACTGGTTAGCAGCATTCAAATAAATGTGATAAGGAACAAAGGATAAGTGGATCAAGGCCGGAAAAAAGAACCTGTCAAATGTAATGTTAACTACCATGGATAACCTGTAATAATAGGGCAGAAATGAGTTTGTTCTCAGTTGTAATATCTTCTTCCAATAACAGACCCAAGCTGCTAAAATTATGTAAGTGCTAAGAGGGCATAATCTAAACAAGCAGAGGCTTGGTGCATACAAAGCATCTCAATATGAAGTTGGATGCAAGTCTTGTGCAAATTTGTGTGTGTTTTTCTGTAAACATACATATGCTTTCATCAATACTCAAGCAATTGTTTTTGTCAAAATGTTTTTTTTGGGAAAACGGGTTATTGCACCTTTGAGCATGTGCAAGAAGGGTGAGAGAGAGTGTGCTCCTATATTGGCACACTAAAAAGCAAATACAAACTTCCAACAGAGCTCACTCATATACTGCTCGCTTTTCCTTTATCCAGGCCAAGGCTAGCATGTTTTAAATAATGTGTGAACTTAATTCAATAACAACTGTCCTTGGGATTCAGCTGTCCATCCATATACACTACCTGAAGGTGAGCCAGAGGTACGACAGCAAAATAAATGTAGGAGTCACTAGATTTTTAAAGTTTCTTATTTTGTTTCAACACAGCTTGAATTTTTGTTCAGATCGTAGCCTGCTCAGTGGAAATACTTCTGGTCTCCTTCAGGGCCAAGCTGCAATTTTAGAAGATTTTCTTTCCAGTATGAATACAAACATTCAACGTGTAGAAATCACTTTGCTTTTGGCAAGGATTTGCATAAAAAAAGACATAATGGTCATGGGTAATTCATGTTGCCTGTCAAAATGATTCGTACTTTTACCTGATTAAATTGGCACCTCTTTCATTTTTGAGAAGCCAAACCAATGGCAAGAGAAAAATCAATGTATTAAATATTCCATTCTACTCGGGATAATTCCATTTTGAACACCAGTTACTTTTCATATCTCATGCTTTCTTTCATTCAAAAAGCAAAGAAAGGAAGCATTATCCTGAAGACTCAATTACTGTGGGTTTAACCACTTATTGCTATTCAAATGATGGAATTAGCTTCCACTGACGCATTTGACCAACCTGTCTCTGGTGTCTTTTAATCATGATGGTACTCTTCCTTTCTGCCCTATGTAAATAGGTTTCGATTTGAGATTGTGCTGGGCTAAAAGATATGGAAGATATTTCTAAAGCAGTTTCTAGGAAATGTAAACAGTTTGGTCTATCATCTTCTGTCATTCTCAGCGTTCTGCACTGCAGGCAACTGTTAAAAGCTCTGATAAATCTTGACCTTGCTTTAAATATTGTACTTGGATGATTCCCAAACTCTATTTCAACTCTTGAAGACATTCACAGCTCTGATTCTGTTCTGGATGAACAGAATCAGTTTAGTTGATGGTGCTGCCAAGGTACATATTGCTTCTGTTCTGGTGAGAAGGCCATCTGCACTGGTTCTTGTAAGGCAGCATTAAAGATTATGACATTTATTTGGTTTGATTAATTCCAGTATGATCAGACTGAGGAAGAACTACTTTGTTTCTAAGTACTTCTTTGTTAACAGTTTTGTTCTTTTTGATATTAGTTACTACTATATTTTACTGCCCTTGGCTTTGAGCATAATTCCTTCACATTGCAGCATATGCAACTCATAATCAAAAGTAAAGAAACTGCATCATCAAGGTCTTGTAGCTTTGCTGCCAGAAGGCAGCAACAACCAAAGAATAAATGCTGGAGATAACGCAGTGATCTGATTGTGCCTCAAACACGGCAGAACAATTGATGAATGCATTCCTCCTATGGTACATCCACTTGTTTATAAAAGTTATTATGCAGTAGGGGTTTGAACTAATTTCCATCTGATTTCCACAGGCTTTGCAAATGCAAAAAACTCCAATTTTTATTTAAATGTACTGTTGCATAACATAAATATTTTAAATTATGATCGTCAATGTCACACCCTCACTGTGAAGTGCAGGAAGCGGGAAGGCGTTTCCCAATTAAATCATATCTTGCAGTCTTCGGCAATTTGATGGATGTCAAAGAGAAGAAAAGAGCTAATGGTGGTTATGAGGCATTCACATTAAGCCTCCCACAGATTTAAGCTGACTCAGTGAACAATGACTAAAATTTAGTACTGGCTTTGTATCTTATTCGACTGGCACAGATAATATTGAAACACAATTGCCATCCCACCCACATTTAGGGGTTTACCTTTACCTTTAATGCAGTAATCTAAACCAACCCCGGACTATAAATTATGGAATACTAGAAGCGTTCAGTAGCAGAAATTCCATTTAAGCAACTTCATAAATGCTGACTCAGAGTAACAACCACCTACTTCCAACCACACATCTTTTCATTGCAGAGAAGTGCAAGTTTTTTCCAAAAACTGTCCCAGCAGGGCAAACAAGTGAATAATTCTAATATTTTAGATAGCTAGACATATATGGAAACTATAGAACAACAAACCCCATTCCCAAACTCAGGTCCATTGTTTGTTTATTTTTATTTTAAGTATTTTTTTTTAAATTAACTCCCCTTCAACAGTCTAACTTTGATACAATGCCCAAATTCCCAGTGTTCAGAAATAAGCCAGGCAGTGAGTTCAGCAGGTCCCTTTAAACCCTCCCAAACCCAACTTATTCCTCACACAAGGCCTTCTGTTTAATTATGTTATTGAAAGGGGGGGGGGTGTATCATACAGTCAGGATGATAGGATCTCTATCATAAAAATAATTAAGAAGGATTAAAGCTAGGAACAAAGTATGAGAGAGCATGGGGGAGGAAAATGTTAACATTAAGCAAAAAGCATATTGGTATATTATTGGAATTATTATTAAAGACAGTGGGAGTGGACTGTCAATCGAGAGGAAATCAAAAATGTTGCTGAATTTTATTGGGGGGTTTGTACACAAAAGAAAGACTTTGGAGAGTGGTACATACTGGAATTGTTGATAGAGAGAATTCAGTAAAAATTATTAAATTAAAAACAATATTTAAATAAATTAGTTATGATAAAAGAAAATAATGCACCAATGATTGC
Source organism: Hypanus sabinus (assembly GCF_030144855.1). NCBI lineage: Eukaryota > Metazoa > Chordata > Chondrichthyes > Myliobatiformes > Dasyatidae > Hypanus > Hypanus sabinus. The sequence goes on along the minus strand of NC_082725.1, from coordinate 34,893,598 downwards.
TAAGAAATATTTTGGGGCACTAAGGAAGATGAATGAGGAAATTGTCAAGACTTATACGTATAATTATGGCCCTGATTTCAATATGGTCAGGTTGTCTAAGGGAGCAAATGACTCCAGGCATTCAAGAAGGTATTTCAGGTTGATGAGGCTGTAAAAATAAAAAAAGAAATTCTAATCGAATTCCAGGTTTTATCTCAATTGGTAATGAAGGTTAAAACCATGAAGTGATGATGAGCCTCTATGAATCTTTAATGAGACCTGATGTGATTGCTGTGAACAGCACTGGGTTCCACAAAATAGGAAAGACATTGGAATTTAATAAAGAGCACAAATTCACAAGCATGACATTATACAGTACTCATACAGAAAATATCTTGATAAGTCATGTTGTTTGCTATATTACTAAAAGTTCAGACACTAATAATCGTAACATTTTTGATTAGAAGATGCAAAGAATAGAAGTATGCAGATAGAAATAGACTAGTTTCAACGGCTGAGAGGCTCATATGAGGAGGTTTTGATACAAAATTAATTTCAAGAAATTTAAGCAGAAGAAACTGAAGGGGATAATTTCAGTGAAGCTGTGAAATTCATTTCCATGGAGGAGGCAAAAGCTAAAACAGCATTTAAAAGTGGAGCAACACACACAATACGCTGACGGAATGCAGCTGGCCAGGCAGCATCTATAGGAAGAAGTACCATCGATGATTCGGGCTGACACCCTTCATCAGGACTAACTGAAAGAAGAGATAATGAGAGATTTGAAAGTGGGAGGGGGAGGGGGAGATCTGAAAAGATAGGAGAAGACCAGAGGGGGAGGGATGGGGCTGAGAGCTGGAAAGGTGATTGGTGAAAGGGATACAGAGCCGGAGAAGGGAAAGGATCATGGGACAGGAGGCCTAGGGAGAAAGAAAGTGGAAGGGGAGCACCAGAGGGAGATGGAAAGCAGGCAAGGAGTGATTGTGAGAGGGACAGAGGAAAAAGAGAGAGAGAAATAAAGAGAAAAAAAGGGGGGAAGATAAATAAATCAATCAATCAATCAATCTAACAATCAATAAATAAATGGGCAAACAAACAAACAGACAGAGAAACAAACAAATAAGGGATGGGGTAAGAAGTGGAGGAGGGGCATTAACAGAATATAACACCTTATATTCCGTCTGGGTAGCCTCCAACCTGATGACATGAACATTGACTTCTCGAACTTCCATTAATGCCCCTCCTCCCCTTCTCGCCTCATCCCTTAATTGTTTGTTTATTTATTTACTTACTTATTATTTTTTCCCTTTTTTTCTCTTTTTTCACTCTCTCTTTTTCTCTCTCTGCCCCTCTCACAATCACTCCTTGCCTGTTTTCCATCTCGCTCTGGTTCTCCCCTCCCCCTTTCTTTCTCTCTAGGCCTCCCATCCCATGATCCTCTCCCTTCTCCAGCTCTGTACCCCTTTTGCCAATCAACTTTCCAGCTCATAGCTTCATCCCTCCCCCTCCGGTCTTCTCCTATCATTTTGGATCAACTCCCCCCCTCGCACTTCCAAATCTCTTACTATCTCTTCTTTCAATTAGTCCTGATGAAGGGTGTCGGCCCAAAACGTCGACTGTACTTCTTCCTCTAGATGCTGCCTGGCCTGCTGTGTCCCATCAGCATTTTGTGTGTTGCTTGAATTTCCAGCATCTGCAGATTTCCTCGTGTTTGCATCTAAAAGTGGATTTATGTGATGGATGGAAGAATGGAGATACAGATAATAAGATGTGTATGTGTGATGAGAATGAGAGAAAAATACAAAGGATCTGGAGGAGCTCAGAAAGTATTGCAATGATGGTGTGGCTGGTACTGGAGAGTGAGGCCTGGAGCTGTGGGAGAGTGGGTGAGCGGGTTAGCAGGTGGCTACATGTAGCAGTGAGGGTAGCGCATAGAATAGAGAGGGAGAAGCAATCCATCACACATAAATACCTGAGGTCCTAGCTGAGGCCAAACTGGAAATGTAGCTGGAAGACACGTGGCACAAGAACAAGTGTTCAGGAAGGATAGTGAGTGTGGGTAAGCTCATGGCCGACGTCCGTTTTAGTGCAATGTGATCAAGGAGGTCATAGTGTTGCTAAACTGTAGTGATTTGCATTTTTCAAGTTGCTTCAAGAACCGAATGGCTGAAGGAAAGCAGCTGTTTATGAACCTGGCAGTGTGTCTAAATGACTACCACCCAGCAATGCTTACACTCACAGAGTTTTAAGAGGCTGGTGTTGAAGCGTATCAGATCCTGCCTGAATGGCAATTTGGATCCATTCTGAAGCAACAGGGTCTACAGCAGATGCTATCTCGTTAGCTCCCCACACAACCCCGCAACGTCTGGACAGGAAAGATGCATGCATCAGGATGCTCTTCATTGGCCACACCAGGAGCACTGGATACCTACCGTAGGTGACTCCAACAGTCTTGCAGGTAAAGTGTCAGCTCACCTTGAGGGACTGCTTAGGGCCCTGAATGGTACCTGTGAGTCTGTTGGGGTCATTTACTGTATCCAGTGTGGCCTCCTGCGTATGACTGACACCCAGCGTAGATTGGGAGACCGCTTTGCCGAGCACCTTTTCTCTCTCTGCCATTAAAAGCGGGATCTCCCTGCGGCCACCCATTTTAGTTCCCCTTCCCATTTCCATTCTGACAAGTCAGTCTATGGCCTTCTCTACTGTCACGATGAGGCCACACTCAGTTTGGAAGAGCAACACCTTGTATTCCATGTGGGTAGCCTCCAACCTGATGGCACGAACATCGACTTCTCGAACTTCCAGTAATGCTCCCCTACATCACCATTCCCCATTCCCTTTTAACACTGACTCCTCATCTTTTTTTCTCCAGTCCTGACAAAGGGTCTCAGCCCGAAACGTCAACACTGGTTTTTTCCTCAGATGCTGCCTGGCCTGCATGTTTTGTTCGGATTTCCAGCATCTACAAATTTTCTCTTGTTTGTGATTTGATTACTACACTGCAAAGTCGCTTCCAGGGATTCCTACCCTGAAGAGGTTTAAATCTTCCCTTCGACGGGAGTTCACTGAAACTCTCTCTCTCACTGCTCTCCTGCTCTGATCCCTGCTGTTCTCCAACTCTTGGACCATGTGCTTACCCAGACCCGCTACTACAGCCTTGTATCGCCTGGCGTTTCTCTCTCTGCTCCCACACCTTTCAAATCTACTCCTCAGCATTTTACTCCAGTCTTTCCGAGAGGTTTCAGCCCAAAAAATCAACTGTTCTTTTTCCACGGATGCCTCTCGGCCTGCTAGGTTCCTCCAGCATTTTGCATGTCTTATCTCGCTCTGACCAGCTGATTCACCAGAACCTCGAATTCATTCGATAACATGGACAAATTTGAACTTGACATTAGCGCTGTGCTTAACTGCCAAACTGCGGAGCTGGAGTTTAGATTCAAGATTCAAAAATTTTATTGTCATTCTAACCGTACATCAGCTCTGCAGGGCAGAATGAGACAGCGTTTCCCAGGGGCAGTGCAATCATAACATAACAAATGCAACAGTAAATAATAAACACAACAATAAACAGTAAAATACAAGAGCCACATGTCTGTTAAAATCAAGTTATAAGTGTCCAGTGCAAGTTAAAAGTGTCCAAAGCAGTGTCAGGTAGAGCAGCTATTTAGCAGTCTGACTGCCTGTGGGAGGAAACTGTTTAGCAGCCTTGTGGTTTTTGTTTTGATGTTCCTGTAACAGAAGAACAAACAGTTTACGGAGAGGATGTGAGGGATCTTTAATGATGTACCTTCTGGAGGCATCGACTCTGAAAGAGGTCTTGGTCAGAAGGTAGGGAGACCCCAATAACCTTCTCTGCTCCCCTAACTACCCTCTGCAAGGCTTTTTTTGTCAGCAGCGCTGCAGCTGGAGTGCCAGGTTGTGATGCAAAAGGTCAGCATACTCTCAACCACGCCTCTGTAGAATGTATTTAAGATGTTAGTGGGGAGTGATGCTTGTTTAAGTTTCCTCAAAAAGTGCAATCTCTGCTGGGCTTATTTCACAATCCCAGTGGTGTTCCTGGACCAGGTAAGATTGTCTGAGATCTGCACCCCAGGGAACTTGATGTTTTCCACTCTCTCCACTGTGGAGCTGCTGATGCTGAGGGGTGTGTGCTCAGGCTAAGACCATCTGAAATCAACGATCATCTCCTTGGTTTTGGTGACATTAAGCATGAAGCTGTTGTCACTGCACCAGCTCTCTAGGTGTTTGACCTCCTCCCTGTACATTGTTTCATCATTTTTGCTGATGAGCCCCACCACTGTGGTATCATCCGCAAATTTAATGATCAGTTTCTCCTTGAATCTGGCTGCACAGTCATGTGTTAGCAGTGTAAACAGCAATGGGCTGAGCACACAGCCTCGTGGGGATCCAGTGCTCAGTGTGATGGAGTCAGAGATGTTCCTGCCAACACAGACTGACTGTGGTCTCTCTGTCAAGAAATCCAGAATCCAGTGACACATGGCAGTGTTAAGGCCAAGCAGCGACAGTTTCTCCACTAGTCTCTGCGGGATGTTGGTATTGAACGCTGAACTGAAATCAATGTACAGGATTCTGGCATAAGTGTCTTTGTTGTTCAAGTGAGAGAGAACTGTGGGGTGGATATTGCATTCTCCGTAGAGCGATTGGGATGATAAGCAAACTGTAGAGGATACAGCGATGAGGGGAGGCTGGCTGTGATATGAGGCTTAACAAGCCGTTCAAAACATTTCATCACTATGGGGGTCAGGGCGACGGGACGGTAATCATTCAGACAGGCTACAACTGATTGCTTTGCTACAGGGATGATTGTGGAGGTTTTGAAGCATCTGGGGACAATGGCTTGACTAAGGGAGATGTTGAAAATGTCTGTTAGGACATCTGCTAATACATCAGCACATTCCTTGAGCACACATCCAGGGATGCTGTCGGAACCTCCCACTTTTCATGGGTTGACCCTGGCAAGGGTCCTCCGTGTTTGCTCTGAGTCAGTGATTGGAGCCGGCTGGTCAGATGGTAAGAAGGGACTGGCTCTCCCCCTTGCTGTAGTGCTTTGAAGCATGCAAAGAAATTGTTGAGCCTGTCTGGAAGAGAAGCGTCACTGTCATCAGTTTTCTGCCTGATCTTGTAGTCTGTCAGAGCTTGAATTCCCTGCCACATCCATCTGGTGTCACCTGTGTCACAGAAGTGTCCATGTATTTCACCTGCATAGGCCCTTTTCACTTTCCTGATCCCTAGTGAAAGCATGCAGCCTTGAGGTGCATCTGTCTTAAAGGCCAGCAAGAGGGAGTAAATTTCAAATACTTTTATTCATAATGAAAGGACAAAATGCATGGTGTATTCATCTTATAAGCCTGGATATTCATTGTCCTGGAATCCCAATCAGAGAATATTTTGAAGCTACTGTGAATTACTGGTATGGTACTATGAATACTGCATCCAACTGCTGAGTATGTTTGTTGACTGGCATCATTGTGGCATATATTGCTTCTGCAAATAATTAGTGTTAACTTTGCAGTTTAAATGTAATATTTGTCAATAGCATTGTCCTGTTTGAACAGATTCTGATGCACTGTTAGTTGCCTCAACACCAGAACATCAAGCTTCAGATAATCACAATATATTTTTACTGCCAATTGCTAGTCCAAAAAAAACAAATCATTTTTCAAAAGCTGGCCCATCACTATTAAAGAATCATACTCTGTAAAACATTGCTCTGTATACAGCAAGGACAATTGTTTATTAATAAAAAATGTGGAATTTTAATGGAAACACAAAATGCTGGCAGAACGCAGCAGGCCAGACAGCATCTATGGGAGGAGGTAGCTGGCCTGCTGCGTTCTGCCAGCATTTTATGTTTTTATTTATTTCCAGCATCTGCAGATTCACTCGTGTTGCCTTGGAATTTTAATGGAAAAGTTTAGACAAAATAGCATTTATTATAGCTTCTTATCTCCATTTTCAAATTATATCAAACTCCTAGCACTACAGGAAAAATGTTCATTCCACTGTCTAATATTTTCAAGCCATAAAAGTTTTGTTTTATTTTGTTGCAACATTCTTAAGGTCACATTTTTCACACATCTCTGATTTCCCTTTGAATAAGTGTGCTTCTGCATTACCAGTCTATGCGTCTGCTCTTAAACTCTTGCGTGTGCTGTGAAATAAAGTAAATTAATGGCTCATACAATGGGTTGCCTCACCTTATTTGCCGGTAGATTGATGAAGGAATAAAGTCAAAGTCAAGTGTATTGTCATGCACAAGCGCAGATGCAATGAAAAATTTACTTGGTAGCAATATCACTGGCACATAGCATCAGATAAGCAACATTCACAAGAATGCTATAAATTAAAAATAAATTATACACACTTTTACAAGGAAGAACACAAATAGAACAAAAGAAAAACAAATTCCATTTTAGTACCAAGTGATTAAAGTGATCATATTATTATAAACTGCAGTGAATATTGTTGCACCAGATGGTTCAAGAACCAAATTGTTGAAAAGAAATTGATGTTCTTGAACCTGGTGGTATTGGACTTCAGGCTACTGTACCTCTGCCTTGATGGTAGCTGTAAGGAGATGGCATGCTCCAGATGCAAAAGACATGAGCATCCACTTCAGATCTGTTCCACCCTGGGTATTGTTATTGCTTGTGTAGCTACAAGCAATGTCATCAAAAACCTGAGCAAACTTCTATAGATGTGTGGTGGAAAGTGTGCTGAGCGGCTGCAATACAGCCTGGTATGGGAACACCCATGCCTTTGAGCAGAAAATCCTACAGAAATTAGTAGAACAGTACGTCACAGGTAAAACTCTCCCAACTATTGAGCACACTTTCATGAAACATTGCCATAGAAAAGAGGCAAACATCATCAAATATCCTCACCAGCCAGGTCATGCTCTGTTCTCAATTCCACCATCAGGTAGAAGGTACATGTGCCTCAGGACTCGCACTACCAGGTTCAAGGACAGCCATTACCCCTCAAACATCAGGCTCTTGAACAAAAGGAGATAATCACACTCTCACACTCATTTAAGGACTTGTATTTTGTTATTTCATGCTTGTTATTTGTTGCTGTTTTATTTATGTCTAAACTTGCACAGTTGATGTTGATTATTTACAGTTACTGTTCTATAGATTTGCTAATTATGCCCGCAGAAAAAAGAATCACAGGGTTGTATGTGGTGACATGTATATACTCTGATAATAAATTTTACTTTGAGGTTTGAACCTTTGAACTTTGTACAAGGCCATGTAAGTAAAATCAGACAAACTTAAATTATCCTTAAAGGGGATGCTGTCAATGAGCTTGGGAAGCTAAATTCGATTCCTCTTTGTACTGGAGTGGTTACAATTACCATACCAAGAAACCACCACAATTACACCGTAACTCTTCATACAATTCATTGCAACATCACTAATGGTATGAAAATGCAGTGGATTCCAGTTAATTGGGATACATCGGGACTGGTACATTTTGGCCCAATTAAACAACTGCCTCAATTGGCTGATATTTCATGGAAATTGTCAAAAACATATAAAAAGGATAATCTACTGTTTAACTAGGTAACAAGTTATGTACTTAAGTGAAATATAGGAACAAATTAGAACACCACTATATTACTACACTACTTTACAAATGCTCCAAATAGTTATCGATGGAGGAATTCATCCAGTGCCTGCTGCTATGGTCTTTTCATTGTCTGTAAATGAACAAAATTTTTTTGACTAATGTCAAATCTTTTCAGGGCATATTGGCAAGGATCAGAATTTTTGCTTAAGTCAAAATAAAAAAGCAAAATTATCAAAAATCACTGCCTTTTGAATCAGCGTCAGTCATCCCAGATGGATAACATAACACAGGCACACACAACTGATGCTATTTAAAAACAGTTCTCTCTAAGCACAGTGTGGTGTCTAGCAGGCACACAACTCACACTAGCTAAAAACTGTTCAGCAACTGTTTCCAGTCCCAATTAAGTGGCATGATGTCCCAAATAAAGGGAATCTCAGCCACTTTCTCAAATTGTTCTTGCTCTTTAAGAGTTGTCCCCAAACAAGCGCCTGCCCCAATTAACCAAAGGCCAAATTAAATGGAATGCACTTAAATGTGTTCATTTTGAAACTAATACCTTAAAACATAGATAGGATGGAAATCTGAACTAAAATCACAAACTGCACCATACTTGTCAGGTTTGGTAGCAACGATAGACAGAGATACCAATATAACATTTTAAGTTAAGGATCTTTCACTGGGGCGAGAAAAGGTTGGAAATCAAACATTATTCACATGAAAATTATTTTAAAAGACAGTGTGATTCACCCGCTGCTCTACTCACTCTACACTTATGACTGTGAGGCTAAGCACAGCTCCAATGCGATATTTAGGTTTGCTGATAGCATCACTGTTGTTGGACAAATCACAGGTCATGACAAATCAGCATATAGGAGAGAGATTGAAATTTTGGCTGAGTGGTGTCACAACAACAACCTCTTACTCTATGTCAGCAAGACCAAGGAGATGATTATTGAATTCAGAAGAAGGAAACTGGAGGTCAATGAGACAGTTCTCACTGGGGATTCAGAGGTGGAGAAGGTTAGCAACTTTAAATTCTTCAGTGTTATCATTTCAGAGGATCTGTCCTTGATCCAACTCATATACAATTACAAAGAAAGCATGGCAGAGCCTCTGCTTCCTTAGAAGTTTGCAAATATTCAGCATGGCATCTAAAACTTTGGCAGACTTCTGTAGACATGTGGTGGAGAGTGTAGTGACTGGTTGCGTCAAGACCTGGTAAGGAATCACCAAAGCTTTTGAATGAAAAATCCAGTTCAGGAACAGTTATTACCCCTCAAATATCAGACGTTTGAACCAAACTTCATTCAACTTCACTCACCCCATCATTGAACCATTCCCACAACCTATGTACTCACTGTCAAGGACTCTTCATCTCTCAATATTTATTGCTCTTTTTTCTCTTTTGTATTTGGCTGTCCTTTTGGGTGTGGTCTTTCATTGATTCTGTTATGACCATTGAATTTACTGTGTATGCCCACAGGAAAACAAATCTCAGGGCTGTATATGTAATTTGATAATAAGTTTATTTTGACTACGCAGAGGAGTTAGAGGGGTTGAGAGAATCAAAGGAAATGTCTGTGACAGAGTGGAGTCAAGAGAGATTGACTAGCACAGAGCTACGGTAGGATGGGGAAGTTTGGTTATCCACACTAGATTCATCCAGGGGATTGTAAATAAAAGATGAGAAAGATCAGTATAAGAGATGAAAAACACAGAGGTCAGAGAGAAAAATGGAGAATTAAAGTGGGAAATGCTGGAAACTGAAGGTCATCTTTGGAGACTTAACAAAGGTGTTCTCTAAAGTGGAGACACAGTCAATACAAATACTAAAATCAGAAGCAGAAAACGAAATGCTTCAGGATCTGGGGATTCATGCTGGGTGTTAACCTACAAGTTTGACCATCCCTTTGCCTACACTAATGCTGACTGGCCTGCTGAGTTCCTCCAGCAGCTTGTTTCTCGTACTGTGAAGGGATCATCGGAAATGGGCTTGTTTTTTTCCAATTCACAGATGAGTACATAGTGAGTTCTGAATGGAGGACACTAAAAATGGAACAAGGCTGGAAGGAGTATTTGGGTCCACAGTTGGTGGAGAAAGAAAATGGTTAAAAGGCAGGAGCTGCATATCCATATCCTTTTTAAACCACAGGAAGGGCGAGTGGAGGGTAATGGAGGGACCAGAGTGAACCACTGAATCACAGAAATAATGGCCCTTTCAGAATTGTGAAAGAAAAGAAGGGCTGATGTGACAAATTGAACGCGAAGATTAGAGCGGTGAAAGATTAGCCAAGGAGAACCAAATCCTTGATTGAGGTGGAAAAGAACAGAAATGGGAGTAATAAATCAATGCCACTAATAGTAGATGGGATGGCAAGGTTAAGAAAAGATATAGTACATCATTGAAGCTGCTTCAATAATGAGGCATTCCACAACAGCGCTGACAAATCCACCATATTTATAACAGCGATTTCTTATCACGTTATGGTCTACAATGAGTTGGAGAAACCAAATTCAGAATGGCCAAACTCTACGTAGAACATCTCTGTTCAGTCCCCGAGGATGACCCCATGCTTCCACTTGTCTGTCATTTTAATTGTCCATCTGACTGTCACTGGAACCTTTTTGCCATTGGGACCTTACATTGTTTCAACAAAGCCCAACGTTAGCCTGAGGAACAACATCTCATCTTCTGACAAGACATACAGTACTCAGGTCTCCAGACTAATTGACAACTGCAAATAATTAGTCTTTTAAGCCTTCATCAGTTCTGGCAAATTCTGATGAAAGGTCATCAAACTATAATGTGAAATGTCTTTTCCTCTTTTCACAGATTTATCAAGCATTGCCAACCTTCTCCATTTGTCAATTCCAAAGTTTTACAGTGTTTTCTAACTCAAGCCCTCCATTTCCTTTTTACACCTTCATCAAGATCAGCTGTGATTATCCTCCTTCTCTCAGCAAGCACTATCAATCTGATTCTCCACTTCTCACTGTTTTCTCACCCTTCCAATTTCTCTCCAAATTAAAAATGGTTTGATTTCTAACTTTACCAAGTTTTGATGAAGGATCTTCAACCTCAAATGTTAACTCAGTTCTTATTTCCATAGGTGCTACGGGACCTGCTAAGTATTTCTGGCATTTTCTATTTTTTATTACTGTTGATTTTTAAAAAAAAACCTTTGCAGAAGTTTTTTATTCTCTCTCTCTCTGCCAAACACCAGCATTATTCTCAGAAGAATATGGTTTGATTTGTTTTATAGAATTTAATTGATTAAAATCAAATGGAAAAAATGTCATGAGGTTAAAATAATAGTTTTGAATAATTACTGTCTTTAAAGTGATTGGATCAGATTATCAAACTGAATAAGTATCATACTAAGGTAATTAAAAAGCATTGACATGCCTTTTGGTTAATTAAACTGGTTTTAGAAAAGAACTATTTTAAGGAAATGTGCAAATTTTAACCAAATTTTTGTTTTAAGGTAATTCAGGTGATCAATTAGAAGGTGCATAATTTAACAAATGTTAATTTAATTCTTCAAATGAATTGTTCTGTATTTAATTAAATCATGAATAGAAAATATATTGTATGCTTCATCCTAAACTGTTAATATTCATAAAATCATGTCTTTGAAACTGAATTAGAAGTATCTGGACTGAGTAAGTTTAGATGATTTGGCCTTTGAAATGCTAAGCTATATCCATTACAATAATTAAAATATGCAGAGAATATTGATGAATCACTGATTCACCTACTCACATTCCGACAGGTTTGTAATCATAATAAAATAATTAGTGACAGCTAAGCCATGTTCAGGGTTCCCTTTTCAATCTTATGTTTCTGCATCTTGTCTTTATTTTCGGCATAGTTAAGGTAGCTTTCTGTGAAGCATCAAATCAGAAATGAACAGTGGTGACACACCAAGTTTTTGTTTAAACCTGCCTAGCGAAGCAGGATATCTCCACTGTAATGGACAAATCTGATAGCAATGCGTGGAATAAATAACGGTAAGACTCCTCCTTTCTAGGATGCAACCTCATACACAATATCAATGCTGTCAGAGCTTAATCAGTCAATTGACGTGATTTATAAATGTTGAAAGATGTATAACTGGATGACGATTGCTGAAAACAGATCTTATTTGTATTGTACCTAACACATTTAGAGTTAGTTTCAAGTCAATGCAATCCAGAGTTTGGCTCAGTGATTCAATGTCCACATACAAAAAATTGACATCTCTTGCTCAGTTGATTGGGGTTTAATCAGTTAGTAGCTAAACATTGCATCCATGCTGCAAACCCCAACTTCTTCTTCTAAGCATGCATGGTGTCGATCCAGTCTGGTATACATGTGTGTGTGTGTGTGTGTGTGTGTGTGTGTGTGTGTGTGTGTGTGTGTGTGTGTGTGGTCTTGACTTGCTTTTTTGCATAAACTAAATTGCTGGATGCCAAGCTAATTATTCTATTCCATGGCTTGCTGAGTTTGTTTCTTATTTCAACAGAACCACCATAATCTTTCAATCCCACCAAATTTTTCTTATGTAATTCTTATTAATAAACTAATGTGTGGAAAAGAAATTGATCCAATTATGGCTGCCACAGATTAATATTCTGAATTTTCATAATTCAGTAATTCAATGTATTTCAGATCATATTAGGAAGGTATTTAGTTTTCAGAAATGCAATTACAAAGTAAGTAAATTACAGAAAGTGAATTCTAGCAGAGTTTAGGTTCGACGATATGTGCAGCAAATGGTGAAGAGTTTCTCTGTTGAGGATTCATCACTCTCACAGTTTAATGGAAAGATTTGTTTCATTGTAACTGCATTTCCAATTCAGATTTTGTAATGGCTTCCATTTAAATTTCACTTACGACATCAAAATCATTCAAAACGTTCACCAAGTTATTGCAAAGGTAAATGTCACAGATCTTGGAAAACTGAAATAGAAACTGTAAATGCTGTATGTGTTCCCAACATCCAGAAAGAAAGAAACAAGTTTTAACATGCAGAGAAAGGGGGAAATGAAGGAGAATATAAAAGGATGAATTGGTAAATTGGTTTATTATTATCAAGTCTACCAAGGTACAGTGAAAAATTGAATTGCATACCATCCATACAGGTCAATACATTACAACAGTGCCCTAATGTAGTTCAAGGAAAAAATAACAGTAGAGTGCAGAATAAAGTGTTACAATTACAGAGAACATACAGTGCAGGTAGGCAATAAGATACAAGGTCAGAACGAGGTAAATTATGAGGTCAAGCGCCCATCTTATCGTACTACGAAACTGTTCAATAATCTCATAACAGCTGGATAGAAGCTGTCCTTGAGCCTGATGGTGTGTAATTTGAGACTTCTGTATCTTCTGCCTTTTGGGAGAGGAAGAAGGGAGATTGTCTGGGGTTGTTGAAGTCTTTGATTATGTTGGTGCGTAATCACTGCAACAAGGTGCAAACAGAGTCCATAAAGAGGAGGCTGGTTTCCACGATGTGCTGAGCTGTGTTCGCAACTCTCTGCAGTTTCCTCCTGCAGTCACGAGCACAGCAGTTGTCTTACTAAGCCATGATACATCTGGATAGAATGCGCCCGATGGTGCTTCAACAAATATTGCCGAGTCTCACAGCAGACTTGCCAAATTTCTTCCACCTCCTGAGGAAGTAGAGGCACTGCTGAGCTCTCTCAACTGTGGCAAATACAGATTGGACCAGGACAGACTTCTGGTGAAGTTCAGTCAAAGGAACATGACTCTCTCAGTTGTCTCATCCTCAGCACATTTGATGTAAATAGGAGAGTTAAATCATTTACCAGCTCTTTTGCTTTGCTGACATTGAGGGAAAGATTGTTGCCCCGACACCAAGGCCTTTATTCCCTTTCTGTATTCTGATATGATTATTCGAGATACAATCCACTATAATAGTGATACTGTCTGGAGTTATGCTCCTGGTAGGGTCACCATGGCGGTAAGGTTGAGGGTGAGGTCCCTGACAAAGAACAATCCAACCAAGACCTCAACAGTGGAACAGGTGGTCAAAGTTACTTGGAACTCAATGGCTGTGAAGGTGGATGAAGGCTGCAACAAATCCATCAGCTCCGAGCGCTGTGGTTTCCATGCCATTGGAATCAGTTGGTTGATTTGTGAAGTATCGTGTGCTTCTTGGAGTGCAACATCAAGTACACGTTAAACAAGTACACGCACAGGCGTCTTCACTCTGTGGAAACGGAACCAAGACCATCATCCTCGACTTTGAGGGATAGCCACGACGATGACAACTATAATAGTATCATCTGCTAACTGGTAGATGGAGGTGAAGCAGAAACAGGGGCCATAATTGTAAGTGTATAGGGAGTGGAGCAGGGGACTGGGTATGCATCAGTATTGAGTATAATCATGGCAGAGTTACTCCTGCCTGACCTCACTGCTTGTGGTCTGTTGGCTAGGAGGTCAGCGATCCCATTGCAAAGGGAGGCGTTGAGTCCAAGATCTGTAACAAAGTTGAATGCAGGGAAAATTAAGCAACAAGCAGCATAATGGCATCAGGTGAAAGAAGGTAGCAATGGGATTAGTGAAAAAACAAAAGCCAGATTGAAAAGTGTAAATTAAAATAGCTAAATCAATGGGTAGATTTGCCACCCTGATGCCAGAGCTTAAGCCAAAGCTTTCCCTGATACCTCTGTGATGCTGCCCCAGTGTGACGCTTGTTGAACCAGCCCACTGACCAAATGCTATTTTAGAGTCATGCTGACCGTTACCCTCATGCACACTATTCCTACTTTATTCTCCAAACATTCACATCAATTCTTCCGAGATTCTGCCACTCACCTTGAAACTAGGGGCAATTTCCAACTGCCTACCAAATGGCATGACTATGATATGTGGGAAACCCCTGCAGTCATGGGGAGAATATGCAAGGTCCACACAGAAACAGCAGAGGTCACAATTAAATCCGAGTTGCTGTGCCTAATTAACTCTGTCACTCTGCTCAGTGAGAGACAAACAGAACTGGACAATTCAGGCTCGAAGTGATGTTTGGCTCCTGGCATCCCTGGTGCTGCAATGGCCTGCTGAAAAGGTCTACCATTGCACAAGGGACCTTAACATTTGTTTAACGATGTTGTCAAGCATAACCCACGTCATGCAATGATGGCGTCACTGTGCCTGATCACATTCTGATGATGTAATACTTAGGACAAGCAACACTATTAGAAATGCAGCTTTTGATAATCGAATCTTTATTTGATACTTCAGACAGATGAGAGAAATTCTAAAGAACTCTCTCATTCATTACCTCCCACCATCAGCTCATTATGACTGGTAAACGTGCTGCCTACAAGGATGTTGCAACAACTGCCAAGACTTTAACCACAACAACACCCTACCTCACAAACTCTCCTATCTAAAGGAATAGGGAAAGCAAGTGACACAAAGGTGCAACCATTCTGAAATTCTCCTTTCAGTCACGTGCCATGCTACTGTATCATCTCACAAAGAGAGAATCTGCAGATGCTGGAAGTCCAAGCAACACACACAAAATGCTGGAGGCCAGGCAGCATCAAAGGAATAAAGTATAGTTGACGTTTCAGGCCTGCCGAAGGGTCTCTGCCCAAAACATCGACTGTACTATTTTGGCACAGACGCTGCCCGGTCTGCTGAGTTCCTGCAGCATTTAGTGTGTGCTGCTGTATCATCTCTTCATTAATGCTAAGTCAGAATAATGACATAGTGAGAATATATTTACCACTCAGGATTTCAAAATAGGCAATCTTGGGGAAATTGATGGGAACTTGGGGAGAATAACATTTGAAAGATTTCAGATCATTCAGGCTCATGAAGGCAAGGCAACTCACCAGTACTTGTTCACCAAATACTATGTTTCCATATCCCACAATGAGCAAAACTTAACATACTTCAACAGAGCAAGAGTAAAGAACTTAAAGAGGTAAAACCATTGAAGAAGTCAAGTCAAGTCACTTTTTATTGTCATTTCGACCATAACTGCTGGTACAGTACACAGTAAAAACGAGACAATGTTTTTCAGGACCATGGTGCTACATGAAACAATACAAAAACTACACTGAACTACATAAAAACAACACAGAAAAAAAACTACACTAGACTACAGACCTACCCAGGACTGCATAAAGTGCACAAAATAGTGCAGGCAATACAATAAATAATAAACAAGACAATAGGCACAGTAAGTGGCAGTAGGTTGGTGTCAGTCCAGGCTCTGGGTATCAACAAGTCTAATGAAAACAGCAGAAGAATTCTTATGAAGAAAGGAAGCAAAAGCATCTACAAATAGAGGACGTGTAATCTGAAGAAGTCACTAAACAGATCTGAAAGGGATTAAAGAATTAATTCCATTTATAGTTATTTAGCCTTTAGTACATTCAAAGAACAACCTAAGTCGTGTGTACATGAACAAGGTGTGGAAATAATCAGGCTTTCTTCCTCTTCCTTCAGTTGCTGCAAATCGTGATGAGATTTTATTATTTTTTTTAAATGTCATATTGAGCT
Organism: Hypanus sabinus; assembly: GCF_030144855.1. Classification (NCBI taxonomy): domain Eukaryota; kingdom Metazoa; phylum Chordata; class Chondrichthyes; order Myliobatiformes; family Dasyatidae; genus Hypanus; species Hypanus sabinus. Next base: position 34,877,499 of record NC_082725.1, on the reverse strand, counting down.
GACTATTTCTATCTGAAAGTGGGAGAAATGATACTGTATCAACATAAATAGAAAATGGTTTGGGATTATGTTCAAAAATAGCAGACTGAAAATCTTTGATAGTATGTCGGCATGTTTGTTGCCTGAAGAATTTCAAATCCTTAGAACAGCCTTTAAAATCCTGATAAAGGCGGCTTTACATCTTTCTGCTGAAAAACAGAAAATAGAGAAACAAAAAAGAGAGGAGATTTAAATTAACAAAGTCTATACTTTTCTTTTTATTGTTTTTCATTACATTGTTCATTAAAGTAAATACAGTGAATTCCAGTTAATTGGGCCATCAGTTAATTGGTGCAGCCACTTATTTGGGACAACTCTTAAAGAACAAAAATTAATTGAAAAGATAGCCAAGAGTCTCTTTGTTTATTAAGGACACTATGCTGCTTTATTGGAACAGGAGATCGTTGCTGAAGTTTGTAACTAGTGTCAGTGGTATGGAAGTGTGCGGCACTACACCATAGTTAAATAGCGTCAGTTATATGTGTTTGTCTTCAAAAAACAGTGAATTTTGTCATTAATAATTGGCAAGAAATAACCAACTGAGATCTGCTTTGCTCACTGCAGTTTCCAGCATTCAAGCCTGGAGATGCCTGAAGCAGCCAGAATGAAAGTGAAATGAGTTTGCTACTTCAACAAGTTAGTAACTACAATGAAATTCAATGTATCAGCAATAATCTTGAATATTACAATCAAAATGAAGATTTGGAGGATGCAACTGTCAAAAACAAGTAACGAAGGCAGTCCATCATCAGCAACAGGGTGTCATTTATGGTCAATCAAAAGAACACAACAGTATACACTGGATGAATTCCTCTGTTGATAACTATTAAGAACTACAGTTTTATAGTACTATAGTAGTATTGTTAATGTTCTAATTTGTTCTGTATTTCATTTAAATACATCATTTGTTACTCAGATAAATGGTACTTTACCTTTTTTATATATTTTTATCTATTTCCATGAAACATTTGGCTACTAATTAGGCCAAAATATACTGGTCCCAATGTGTCCCAATTTACCGGAATCCACAGTATCATAACTATAGTGAAGCAAATTTCTAAGTTATTCAATAGAAAATGTGCTGTAATATGTTATGCCATCCTGTAACAGATTTGCATTAATTTTCTTGATATGTACATCACTGATAAGGCCAGCATTAGTTACCAGCTCAAAGTGATCACAGAAACCAGTGGTAGAGCTTGGCCAGACATGATAAGTGCCATTACTTTCATTCAATTTAAGGGTTGCTAAGGTATATTGGACAGACAAGTAAGTATCAACCATATTGGCACAGGACTGTGGTTACATATAATCAGATAAAATAAGGATGTTAGATCCTTATTCTCTAAAGGACATTATTGAATTTTTTGGATCGCTAACACAACATTTACTGAAGGACTCTAATCAAAAACTAACAATTGATTTTTAGATTATGCTTAAACTAAATGTCAACTTGTGTTTAAACTGCAATTATGGAACTTAAACTCACATTTTGTGGATTATTAGTGTAAGGCTCCAAAACACTAACTTAGCCATTTAACCAAAATAGCATTGAAGCCAATTAGTCAGTAAAATAGAAGGGAAGTCTGCTATAAAATGTACATATGTATCAAAAGCTTAATGGCTTAAAATCTCTTCTGTTGATCTGAGAGTACATGCAAGGAGCCCTCACAACTCTTTCACCATGTATCATTCTTGTGGTGCCTTTATCTTTTGTTTGCCATCACAGAACGAAAGTTGACTGATCCAGGAATGGGCTAGCCTCAATCAACCTGTCTCTACTACCAATTCATGCACAAAATCCACACCCTGACAATGAGGCATTCAGTCACATGAAATATAACTGACAACACCATCAGTAAACTCAATCTACCTCTGTGACACCAAGACTATTGTGTATTTGATATTTCAATAATATTTGAGTAATTTTTTATATATATATATAGGTTGATTAAACATTTTGTTTGTTTAAATAATTAATGGTTAAATTATTTAATAAATAATTAAATAATGCGTGAATTAATTAATTAAAACGGCACACTTGGAATACTGTGTGCAGTTTTGGGCTCCTTATTTAAGAAAGGATGTGCTGACGTTGGAGAGGGTTCAGAGAAGATTCACTAGAATGATTCTGGGAATGAGAGGGTTAACATATGAGGAACGTTTGACCGCTCTTGGACTGTACTCCTTGGAGTTTAGAAGAATGATGGGGGACCTCATAGAAACATTTTGAACGTTAAAAGACATGGACAGAGTGAATGTGGCAAAGTTGTTTCCCATGGTGGGGGATCTAGTACGAGAGGGCATGACTTGAGGATTGAAGGGCACCCATTCAGAACAGAAATGAGAAAAAAAAAATTTAACCAGAAGGGTAGTGAATCTGTGGAATTTATTGCCACGGGTGGCAGTGGAGGTCAAGTCATTGGGTGTATTTAAGGCAGAGATTGATAGGTATCTGAGTAGCCAGGGCATCAAAGGTTATGGTGAAAAGGTGGAAGACTGGAACTAAATGGGAGAATGGATCAGTTCATGATAAAATGACGGAGCAGACTCAATGGACCAAACGGCCAACTTCTGCTCCTTTGTCTTCTGGTCTTATGGTCTTAATTACAGATTACATGTAAAATACATCAATTGTACACATCATCACTACTGCATGATACGTGCATCTTGTTTAAAGTAAACTCGAACGACATCCATATGACTTCAGACTCCCGTGAGTCTCTTTGAACTAGTTTAATATTTTGAAGTTACAGAACTTAACATTGGCAACAAGGTATTTTTAACGTGAGCCCAACATGGCCACTGATCTGTCAGAGCAGTGAGATGTTCGAACTTAAGAAATGCTGTGAGCAACAGTGAAGCAGAACAGCACGTGGAGAGATAGTTGTGTTTAAAACAAAAACAGCCTAGCACGTGCAGGCACGTTCTTCAGAACGGAAGACTTGTAAAAGGCTATAAATAGAAGAATTCATGGGTTCATAAAGAGTGAGTACTGGGTGATAATAATCATTAGAAAAAAATCAGAAATGGTTGGCTACATCATAAATATTGATGAGTTTGATCACACAACAGGTAATTGAGTAATTGGCTCAGGTAGTTGGGGCTAAACAAAAATCAGCAGAATAAACTGGAAGGGCTGAAGGGCCTGTTTCTGAGCTGTAGTGCTCTACAACTCTTTGACTCTGTGCCAAAATCATGAAATTGAGGAAGGATAAGGTATTCTCCCTGCACCACTCTTTAGACACTGTGATTCCGACACATACTTTACAGTGTGATCTAATGTAGCCCATTAAATCTCTACAATTACAAGTGATGGTTATTTAGGTTCTGTATGATCCTTGAGGCAGTTCCCAAATATATTCATATTTGAAAAAAATACATTTTTTTCCAAAATTGGCACAATAGATTGAGCAAAATAGAAGCAAATGACTCATTTGTTTATTATCAGGAGGTAGAAAGGACTAGCAGCTTTTACGTTAACCATTATTGTTTCCATCCTCACATTTATTAATATTGTATTCACTGGAGAACACTTGGCATTGCAGAGTCTGCTAGTTGCTATTTACCTCTGGTTAGAAGGTGGCCTCAGTTTAACACTTGTCTGGTTTTGTTAAATTGCTAGTGTATTCCACTGAGTTGTCTCACAGCCACAAATGTTATACAGGGATTAGTCAGAACTGGTAGAATCTCTGAGTCTTCAACATTTTGCCTATTATAGACTCCTAGCTACACATTATTTATAATATGGTGACACTACACATCTAATAATAAAAAAGCAACAACATGATCTTTGAGTCCTTGAGTCTGCTAAACACAAACAAGTAACAGCGGGATTGCTTGTTAAATACAACCATCTTTGCAGACTTTCTACAGTTTAACTAGTTACTGCATGGGCTTCAGCTGTGAAGTGCGGTACAGGCATTTTACTTATTATATATTTTAAAAAACAAACAAGGTTTGCAGAGACCTAAACTTAGTGCAAATTAAAGGTACCCTGGTACCAGCCTGTGCAGAATCTCAGTCACGGAGAAGCAATATCCTCTATGTAAAAACAATGAAATGTGATGCTCATTTGCAAAACCATTCTGTTGACAAATATTTTCTTCTGCAGAGGTTTATTGCAAAGAAAGTAGGGATTGTGGAATGTTGCAGATTTTGAAGGCGGAGGTCTAGCTGTGTAAGAAAAGGCTCTGAGATCCACCAAAAAATTAAGTTAGACAAGAAATGGATGGCATGGACTGATTTTCAACTGCTGCAGCAAATCAGCTATAAATAACAAAGTTTGAATACAAGAAGGATGTAAAATGTTAAGAGCATTACTATTCGCATCATGCTGGAGAAGGAGCATGCTACAGTGGAAGGGAAAAACTGTATACTTATATTAAATGAAAAAAGCTAATTAAATATAGTTGGCGCTTTTCTGTTTAGAGTTACTCTGTTTCTCTATTTTCTAAACATCCTTCTCAGTGAGAATCAAAACAGATCCACCGTGTGTGTTTTTTTTAAACAGAGGAACTCTTTTCTTTCCAACCATCAGCAGAATTATTCCAGTTCTTTGGAACTTCAGTTCCTGAAATTAGAACACAATTGATAGTCATACACAAAACACGGAGGCTGTGTAGGAGAAGTTGCTGAATTAATTGAAGTATGATGTGGTTATCTTATGAAGAAAAATTATGCAGATTACACCTACAATCTCTGGAGTTTAAAAGAAAATGAAATGATTTTTATTTTATTTTGGGAGGTGATTTGCAAAGCATTCTTGCAGAACTCGTACATACTCTTTATAAAAACCTCTAGCAGACTCTATAAGTTTCCGAACATGTATACTTTATTGCAAACTTCTGGAAACCAATTTTGTGTGCTTTCATCTCACTCAGATGATGCCATTACACCAGACTCATTAATGACATATTCACAAACAAATATGCCTTACTGCTTCCCTTCTATAAAGAGGTGATTTCCATATTTACAGCAATTATAGGTTCAGTATATTAACTTATTTTTAGTAACACTTGGACTTCTTTATCTACATGTTGGCCTGTATCATTGTCAGTGCTTCTCGATCTGAAGAACATGTAACACCCAACCCAATTCATTGTTGACCTACATCCCTTCTTCAGTGATTCCACTTGGTGCTACTTCCGCTTCTGGAATAAATCTCTCATCCAACTTCAGCACGATATTCTGATATATTCTGCTGTAATCATTCAGTCAGCAAAGAATTTTCTGACTTTTCCTCCACTGAACAAGAGATTATCAACGGTGCAGGTTTTGCTTTCTGACTCATCTCTCACTTCTATGCTCTGTACTCATTCATCAGACTCAAGACTCTTCCTTTCTTATGTGGTTTTAACTGTTTTTCTTTCACTCTTCCTGATGATTTGTTGGGATTGATCTAATGATTTTGCTTTCACTTCGGTTTCTGTCTCTCCTCTCTTTCCTCCAAGCTGTACTAAAGTTAACTTGAGCCTGTTCAATCAACAGCTCTACTGACCCTACTATCAAGTTCAAGAACAGCTACTTCCTTTTAACTATCCAGCACAACCCTATTCCCTACTGTTTATCAATGCTGTAATCACTTTGATGACAATGCAGGAAAATAGACTTCGCTTTGTATTTATGCTAATTGTATCCTTTGTTATAAAAGTTGAGGTAAATGTATGTCTTTCCTGTGAAAGCTGCTTATATGATGCCATGTGTCTGCGATGCAGCAGCAAGTTTTTCACTGCACAAGTGCACACATGACAATAAATTTGATTTTGACTGTGAAATAAATCATTTGTAGAATGTGGTGTTGTGTGGTTTGTGAATAAGAGATCAGCTAAATGATGGCTCTTGATTTGACTTAACTTTGGAAAACTTGTTCCTTCAAGGAGCAAGAAACAAAATAATACTCAACTGGAAAAAACTCATCAGGCCTGGCAGTGTCTGTGGAGGTAAAGGGATGGTTAATGTTTTAGGTTGAGACCCCGCATCAAGATTTCTACTACTCTATTGTTCTATCCATCCTGTTGCTTCAAAACTTCCGCATGCAATCATACGCAGCTTTTGATGGCTCATAGCGGCAGGGTGAGTCATTCCCCTGACATTTTGTCTCCCTAATGGAACAGACCTGCAGTGAATGACTGCCATTGTGTGAATAACACCATTATACTTGCATCATGTTGATCTTGTTTCAGAAACAGAGCTTTTAGTGGTGCCTGCTTAATGTGATGGACAAATTTCTTACTATCATTTAAATAGGAATTACAGTTTCATAAGATCAAAGTTCAAAATAAATTGTATTATCAAAGTACATGTATGTCACCATATACTATACAACCCTAAGATTCATATTCTTGTGGGTATATTCAGTAGATCTACAGAATAGTAACTATAACAGGATTAATGAAATATCAGTCAAAATGCAGAAAGAAACTATGAAAATGCAAATATAAATAAATAGCAATAAATAACAAGAACATAAGATAATGAAATAAAGAGTCCTTGAAAGTGAGATCATTGGTTGTGGGAGCATTTCAATGACGGGATGAGTGAAGTTGAATGAAGTTATCCCCTTTTGTTTATGAGCCTGCTGGTCGAAGGGTAGTAACGGTTCTTGAACCTGATGGTGCAAGTCCTGAGGCTCTTGTTCCTTCTGTCAGGGTGGAGATCCCTGAAGATGGATGCTACTTTCTTACCACAACATTTCACATAAATTTGCTCAATGGTCGGGAGGGCTTTACCCGTGATGGGCCGGCTGAATCCATTGTTTTTTGTACAAGTTTCCATTCAAAGGCATTGGTGTTTCCATACCAGGCTGTGTTGCAGCCATGTGGTGAACTACATATACCTGTCTGGACACGCCCCCCCCCCCCACTGACTGTGGCTCCTCCCACTGACCCCGGTATGAAGGCGATTGGAGGCACTGCTCCTCCCTCAGTCTCCAGGATGTTGTATGGTGGTCTCTTGCTGCTGACTGCTCTCTTCCAGCGAATAAAAGCCTATATCTCGCCTCCTGTCTCCAAGAGTTATTGATGGTGCAACAAGTCAGTCAATATATTCTCCACTGTACATCTATAGAAGTTTGTCCAAGTTTTAGATGTCATGCTGATTATCCACAAACTTCTAAGAAAGTAGAGGCATTTCCATGCTTTCTTCATAGTTGTACTTACATACTGAGCCCAGGACACGTCCTCCCAAATAGTAGGACCAGGTATTTAAAGCTGCCCTCCCTCTCCACCTCTGATCCTCTATGAGGACTCACTCATGGACCTCTGGCTTCCCTCTCCTTGGCCTTGCTGACGTTGAGTGAGAGGTTGGTGTTATGACACCACTCAGACAGATTTTCAATCGTTCTCCCATATGCTGATTCATCACCACCTTTGATATGACCCACGACTTAGTAGCAGCAGAGTCATAAGTGTAAAGTGAGTAGAGCAGGGGGCTAAGCACATAGCCCTGTGGTGCACCTGCTAAGATAAGCCAAATCTTAACACATTGGATTAAACCGATTTTTCATTAAAGCTGCAAACAAATCTATCCTCCTGCAAAGTTATCCGGATATTGACATTCTTCAAATTTGCAATGCTTGGTAAGTTCTTTCACGCAACCATACAGTAACCGATTGTGCGTCCAATTCTTTGACAACTTGTTCTAACAGACTAATTCCCTATTTCTTCAAATGGCACATATTAAAATAATCTTCCAATTTCTGCACTTAGATGCTCTGAACCCTTCAGAGCTCCAGTGCAACAAATGCCACTGAACGTGTCCTTGTCACTATTTCTCCTGTCTGCTGTGTGTGACTGTTTTGTACCTCGGCTCTGGAGAAACACTGTTTCACTTAGCTGTACACATGTGTAACCCACAGTTTCGGCCAACAGTGCTAGGGGAAGACAGTCTCCAACTGCCTGATGTGTTTCCCTGCTACAAATCAGTACCACGAACTATCAGATGCAATTAAATGATGGAGCTTTATAATTCGTAATTTGACTATAGGGTTAGCAAAGAAAACAAAAAGAAAAAGGGCCCTTTTTAATGAAACAGTCTACTGTGCACGTTGGAGCTCACGGTTTTACCGTCCACTCGTTCTCCATCGATTTCCCCTGGGTGTCGTCGACTCCCGACCCATTCCAAGTCCACTCTGTCCTGCAATCTATGACCTCTCCGTTCCAGCATCTTCTCTCTCCATCTTCCACCGAACGAAAGACCGTGAATACCTCGCTCTCTGGCGCACAAGAAAGAAAAACATTCCCCTCATTGAAAGGCACGCATCCAAAGCCCCCATTATCTCTGGTCATAACCCAAACACTGCAGCTACAGAGAAACCATTACATTAGCAGTGAAACCTTTTCCAGGACATTACCAAATTTAGTCATGCCCTCATGACTTTGAGATAATTTGCCAACCCTTCCTGCAAAACACCAAGTCCAACCCAGGTGTAAAAGGCAGTGACATAGACCCCCCAAGCAGTAGGGGCCACACTCTGTTCCCCCGGTGCTACATAGGCCAGCATATCTGGTGCTCTCCTGATTCTCTGAGACTTCTTCACCCCCTCATCTACCTCTTTATGTTCCGACACTACTGGGGATACTTTTGGTTAACCTGGCGAGGCCTTCCCCGACCTATCACTTGTGCCCTCCTGAAACTCAGACTCCTCAGTCCTTTGGCCGAGCCCCACTTCATCCCTTGCAGGGTCCCGCTGAACCCCCGGCTGTCCACAGATAACCCCCGCCCTGATTTCACCTGACTCCACAGGAGAAGGGTTGGGAATCTCTTCTTCAATCAGTGGGGAGATAGCAAAAGGCAACATATGCCACACCCCCATTTCCTCATCCTCCAAGTCAGTATCCCATTCAGGGCCGGGGTCTGGTCTAATCTCTCCTGCTGTTGGTCCTCCAGTCGCTCCGTGTCACTAGTCCTCTTACTAGGTGTAGGCTCCAGGCTGAGTTCTGGGTCAACCTACACCTCTTGACCCAGAGGCAGAGGGTGGTTCCGATGGAGGATCTTGACAGGCCCATTCCCATCCTCTGGTTTCACCTGGAAAACTGGTACATTTGGCATCTGACTCTCCACTACATAGGGTGTAGCTGCCCAGCAGTCAGCCAGCTTATACTTCCCAGGTAGCCCCAAATTCCTTATGAGGACTCAACCTCCTGGCATGAGTTGGGAAAACCTCAGCTTTCGATCATACCTCCTCTTATTTCCTTGACTTTGCTTGGTAGCCAAGACCTCAGCTAATTCATAAGCCTTTTTCAGCTCCCTTTTCCAATCAGACTCTACTTCAGATAAGTCTTCGGTAGTAGGTCGATGGGTAACCTCGCCTCATGCCCAAATATCAGATAATATGGTGAATGCCTGTAGCTTCATTTTGTGTACAGTTGTAACAGTGAACCAGATGTCCAATATGTTGACTTCACCTGCTCTTCTTGTTGATCTCTAAGGTTTCAAGCATGTCTAGCAAGGTCCAATTAAAACTCTCGGGCTGAGGATCACCCTGTGAGTGATAAAGAGTAGTCCTCGACTTCTCGACTCTGAGCATGCTCAGTAACTCATGGATGAGCCTGCTCTGAAAATCCTGTCCCTGATCATTATGTATCAACCTGTGTAAATGAAATACTTCTCCCATAACATTTTGGCCACAGTGGATGCCCTCTAGTCCTTGGTAGGGAAAGCTTACGGGTATCTAGTGCAGCGATCCGTGATGACTAAGATGTTCGCCATGTTGCTGGCATCTGATTCTATTGGCAGGAACTCCAAACACACCAGGTCCAGAGGGCCTGCACTCTGCAAGTGGGACAAGGGAGCTGCCCGTGTAGGCAGTGTCATCCTCCGTATGCATCAAATGCACGACTGGCAGTATTCTTCAACCTCCGGTTTCATTTGGGACCAGTAAAACCGATTTCTCAGCAATCCATAGGGCTTTTCAACCCCCAAATTTCCAGAATCATCAAGAAGTGACTTCAACACAGTCCTCCGATACTCCTCCAGCAGAACCAGCTGGGAACGCTGAGGTCGGACCAAAGGGTGAAATGACCCAGTATAGGATCTGCTTCCTCAGCTCCAGTCAGTAAGGGAGGCACTACAGCACGTTTCACGTCCTCCACCTGAGCCAGGTCTCCCCTTTAGACCACTGACCAAATGGTACTGATCCCCGGGCCAACTCACTGAGCAGCTGCCACGTCCCCAGGATTCAATTCCACTAATTGGTTTGTCTTCAGAGCAGTCAGGTTACAGTAAACTTGTGGAATAGTGTCATCAGAAGCTCCCAATTGATCTACCGCTCGGTCCTGCCCTTGTTTTCCATCTGCCCTCACCGCAATAGCAAACTGGGACATAGCTTTCACCCCTGGGGCAGGAATGCTCTCCACTCTTCATCCCGGTTTAGCACTTTGTGCACACGTCGGGACAAAACATCAGCATCAATGTTCCTACTTCTTGGCCGGTACTTTAGGCAAACAACACCGCCAACCATCGATGGCCTGTGGCATCCAATTTCACCAAGGTCAGGATATAAGTTAGGAGATTGGATTCCGTCCTCACCTTAAACTTGGCACCATAAAGGCAGTCACTCAGCTTTTCGACCACAGCCCATTTCAACGCCAGAAAATTCAACTTGTGCATGGGATAGCTTTTTTCAGAGGGTGACAAACTCTGACTGACAAACACAATGGGTCTCAACCCGGTGCCCTGATCCTGATACAGGATACCCCCAAGCCCTCTCTGCTGGCATCTGTATGCAGCAGATACAGCAATCGTGGGTCTACAAAAGCCAGCACAGGCACCTGGGTCAGCAGCTGCTTCAGCTACTGAAAGGCCTCTTCACATTTCACATCCCACCTTGGTCCAAAAGGCTCCAAAGAGCTAAGGTAGTCTTTACCTTCCTCTCCTTTTGTCCTCCATTTCTTTCCCAAGGGAGGGTAACCGCACAGAAGTGGATTTAAAGGGTGACTCACTTTCACGTAGCCCTTCATGGACCTCTGATAGTAACCACAAAACCCAAGGAACAAGTACAAAGTGCTCACAGTCTGGGCCTCTATCTTAGCCAGATCTGCGGCTACTCCATCCCGTGAGAATGTGTGCCCAACATAGCTGACGGGCATCTTGCAGATCTAAACCGGCACTTGTCCAGAGAAAGTTTTAACCCTTCAGCTTTCAGGCGGCCCAGCACCTTCAGTAGCCTCTCTTCGTGCTCTTCCAAGGTGGACCCAAACAGTATGAGGTCATCCAGATACACCAATAGCTCAAGCAAGTTCATATCCCCCACCATATTCCAGCATGACGCACTGGAAGGTTGCAGGGGCTCCCAATCAGCCTTGGGGCATCCTTTCGAACTGGAAGAATCCCAGTGGACATATAAATGCCATACTCTCTTTGTCAGCCTCACTCATGGGGATCTGGTAATATCCACCCCTCAAGTCCAGCACACTGAACCACTTTGCACCACTCAGACAGGCCAGTGTATCTTCGTTTCTTGGGACCATACACTGGTCCGGGACAGTATGCCTGTTCAGAGTTCTATAGTCCACACACATCCATCCCTTCACATTCTTCTTTCTAGCCATTACTATTGGGGACACATAGGGGCTTTGGCACTCTGTGATAACCCCAGCTTCCTTCAACTTACGCAAATGCTGCTGAACATCTTCCACCTCTACAGGGGCCAGTCACCACCACCTCTTTCTGAACGGGGTGTCCTCAGTCACCCGGATAGTGTGATGAATGCTCTTGGAAAAACCCACATCAAACTCGACAGTGGAAAAAACACATTCCAGTTTCAAGATCTTCTCTACCAACCTCCTCTTCCAAGCTGCTGGCACTGGGGAGTCCCCAAAGTTGAATGACTCAGCGGCCAACTTTTCCCCTTTTTCCAATAGCTTCTCCTCAGCTTGTCTCACAGGGACACTAGACATTACCATCACCCAGGGTATCTCCGGCTTGAAGGTAACCTCCCTCTTCATAGTGCTCCTGACAATCACTGCCATCCTGTTCACTTGTACAACCGAGTGCTTCTGCAGTTCGGGCCTCACCATTACCCCAGCAGGTAATCTCGATTCCTCCTCATGGTCTTCCAGAGCATCCAACGAGAGGACCTCACCCTCCGGCAAGCCAGGAAATTTGGGGTTTCCCCTCCTTCACACTCCCACCTGAAGTGTCCCTCTTCACCACAGTTATAGCAAACAATAGCGGTCGCTCCCATTCTCACGTGACACCGGCTGTTAACAGCCCTCTGCATAGCCCGTCCCCTTAGAGAATCCACCTCCCTATCAGCTCCATCATATCAGGGGATCACACCCACTGCCATTTTATCAAACCTCTGTCCCGCAATCATAACCTTTCCAACAGCTTTAACAGTACTTAACAGGCAAATCAACAATTCATCTGGAGTCTGAATATCTACTCCATTCAACATGCACACGTTACTTGCCAGTAACCCAGCAGACGCACAGCACCGCTCCACCCCAACAGCATCCATACCAGCACAGACTTAAACACACAACTCACTGGATCAATGCTCAGAGCGATCACACGGCATCCAACGAAATCAATCCCGGAACAATACCCCCACAATTGTGACCCTCAGGTTCCACCGGCAGCGTTAGTCTAGGGCGGGGGTCGGCAACCTGCGGCTCCCGAGCCATTTGTGGCTCTTTCACCTCTGTGCTGCGGCTCCCTGTGGCTTTGGGAAATAATTGGTCAGTATTTAATTAAAATGTATTTTATGTTAGTTTGTTAGCTTTTGAAATGTAATTCTAAATTTGAAGATTATGGTGATCTTGTACAATCTAAGTGTGGCGACACAATTCCTCACAATTAGCCAGCATTCTGGCTAAGGGAGATAGCCTACGGGGGTTTGTGAGTACGCGTCTTTTGCAGCATCTGCGTCCATGGGGGCTGGGTTGAGGGAGGCTTAAAAGCAAGGCTGTTTAGTTCGAATAAAGTTATTCGACTGCAGTTTACTGACTGCGTGAGCACACCGCTACAACGTGTTTTTATCGCTATTAATATACGTCACCACTGCCAATACCTGACACCCGCCAGTGCGCGATTTCTTTAACTTTTCGATCCAAGGTAAGCCAACTATGGAGAATTCTAAAAAAAGAAAAGTGACTGAAGAAAACAGAACGTTTAATGATACGTGGACAGATTCATTTGCTTTCACTGTTGACGAGACTGGTTTACCGGTATGCTTAATATGCAATGACAAACTAGCAAACAACAAAAAGTCAAATGTCGCAAGGCATTTCCAGAATAAACACGCAGCCTTTGCTCAAAAATATCCGGATGGAGATGAGAGAAAAAAAGCCGTTTCGGAACTGATGCGGAAGGTTGATCTGAGCAAAAATCATTTCCAGAAATGGATGAAGTCTGGAAAATCAACGACATACGCCAGTTATATTGCCGCTCAGGAAATAGTCAGGCACGGGAAGCAGTTTACAGATGGTGAATATATAAAAGAATCTTTCATTAAGATTTCAGAACATCTATTCACGGACTTTAAAAACAAGAGTGAAATTGTGCAGAAAATCAGGGATATGCCCCTCTCTGCAAAGACTGTCAAAGACAGAACCATAAAAATGGCAGAAGACATCACAAGACAGCAAATTAAAGACATCAATTCAGCTGTGGCCTACTCGATTGCCTGTGACGAGTCTAAAGACAAAGGTGATATTGAACAAATAGCGTTGTTCTGCCGGTATGTAAACTCTGCCAGGCCACAGGAAGAACTGATTGAGTTGATACCTCTAAAAGACCAAACACGGGGGGAGGACATCTGTGAGGCTGTCTTGAATTGTTTAAGAGCCAAAGGAATAAAGACCACCCATCTGGTGTCAGTAGCTACTGATGGGGCACCTGCTGCACAACAAAGTCCAGTGGCTGTCCAAAGGGGAGGTGCTGAAACGCTTTGTCGCGTGTCTGGAAGAAGTGAAAACTTTCCTGGGCAGCAAAGGGCTCAACTTTCCTGAGCTGGAACAGCCAGAGTGGCTGGAAAAGCTACACTTCATGGTAGACATGACAGCGCACCTGAACACGCTGAACACAGCTCTTCAACGGGGTAAGGACGTACAGCCCTGCACATGTTGGAGGATGTTTTGGCATTCGAGCGCAAGTTGACATTGCTTGCCAGAGATTTACAGAAAGGCACATTGTCTCACTTCCCCAATTTGAGAGAGTTCAAACAAGGTCACGACATGATAAATTCGGAGTATTTACATTCTGCAATCATCGCAATGCAAACATCATTTGGGAAACGCTTCTGTGAGTTCAGAGAGGAAAAAAACACATTATCCTTCCCGGTCACTCCCCTAAGCATCGATCCATCCCTACTAAATACAACTGCATTGTCAGGTGTGAGTCAACCTGAACAAGTATGATAAATATTTTAATTGCCTATTATTTTACGTATATTCATATGTTTTCATTGTTCAGTGAAATAGTCCTTTTATTTTTCAGGTTGACAGCTGGCTGACGTTATTTTTGGTTTGCTGCTGGCGGCAAATTTAAGTTTGGCGTTTTTCATAAATACAAGAAGGACTCAAATAGACGTTGAGTATTTTACTTAAAAGTAACCTTCAACCCAACGTCTTTTTTTCGGAGTTCAAAATGTTTTTGTTGCATGCAGAAATGTAATTTCATTTTCTCTGCAGGAGTTCATCAATTTCATAAATGCAACACATTATAGTTTGTTTATACATAGCATAAAGGCAAAACAAAACGTTGTATGCAGTGTTATTTCATTTTAAATGTCAAGCGGGTTTTGCGGCTCCCAGTGTTTTCTTTTCTGTGGGAAACGGGTCCAAGTGGCTCTTTCAGTGGTAAAGGTTGCTGACCCCTGGTCTAGGGGAAGACAATCTCTGGCTCTACCAAACTTGTGAAACCTTGTTTGTTTGTGTGGATGCTACGTGATGTGTTTCCTTGTTACACAAAATCAGTACCACGAACTATCAGCTGCAATTAAATGACGGAGCTTTATAATTCATAATTTGACTATAGGGTTAGCAAAGAAAACAAAAAGAAAAAGGGCCCTTTTTAATGAAACAGTCTACTGTACACGTGGGAGCTCACGGTTTTCCCTTCGGTTCATTCTCCATCGATTTCCCCTGGGTGTCGTCGACTCCCAACCCATTCCAAGTCCACTCTGTCCTGCAGTCTATGACCTCTCCGTTCCGGCATCTTCTCTCTCCATCTTCCACCGAACAAAAGGACCATGAATACCTTGCTCCCGGGCACACAAGAAAGAAAAACATTCCCCTCATTGGATGGCGCACATTCCAAAGCCCCCGTTATACTTGGTCATAACCCAAACACTGCTGCTACAGTGAAACCTTTCCTAGGGTGTTACACATGTGTATAGTTTAATGACAATTAATCTTGACATCAACTTAAAATGAGAGTGATGGTCTGAAATGTCAACTATTTATGTCCCTCCATAGCTGCTGCCTGACTTACTGAGTTCCTCCAGCATCTTGTGAGAGTTGCTCAAGATTTTCAGCCTTTGCAGAATATCTTGTGTCACAGTAGAACTACAATAATCTACAATACAATTGTTCAGAAATCACACTGATTCTGCACTGCATTCCTTTAATGTACCAGAAAGCTGATTTTTTTTCCACTCCCTGTGACCAACTGCTGCCCGGACTCAAGTGTTTTCTCAAGCATACCAGGCCCTGGATTCCATGCTCCCTGTAATGTACTGAGGCCCCAATTTGCACTGTCCCATTAAACTCATTAGTGTCCTAATTCACTTGGTCCTATTAAACACAGCAGGGAGCAAGTTCCCAAGCTCCCTCAAAGCTTACCTCTTTCTGTTTACTGAGCTCCCTTTAAACTTACCAGATTCACAAGAACATTTAATATAGTACACTATTATGTAACATCAAAAAAAGCACTAAAATTATGACAGAGTATTAATTGGAATAATATTCTATAGTCCGTAAAATCTGGCTGTCTGGCATCATCAGCACCCCAAGTGTGCTGGATTGAGAGGGTTTGCTGTAACAAATCGCCAGCGTGGTTCAGAAATAATTGATCTTTGTATCGTCTCCTAGTCATATTCAGCTCCTAAATATTTTCAATGTGATCTTCATTTCTATAATATTAATAATGATAAAAAAATCAATTCACTCCAACCGAGAAGGGAAGAGTTGATTTGCTCAGCCTTTCACTCTAAACATGAGCTTAATATTTTATCTTTTCTTTTCCCGTTCCCTGCCCAAACAATGGAATTATAGCACTCAAGGCTCTTCTTCACATATTCAATTGTTCAGAGTATTTAATTCTTCTGTTATTTGATTTCCTTGTCACCAGTTATAATGAGCCAGGGAACTGAAGCAGTCTTGTGGGTTGAGTGAGTACTACATAAAGTAACTTGTAAGAGTCACCGGGAGCTGCAGAACATGGAGTCAGCTTCATTGTGTACTTGCCATAATTAAAATTCACAAGTAAGATAAGGTTATTACATCACAGATGCATTTATTTTGCATTTATGCTTCTTTTGGGGGTGAGAGAAATCATAGGCAAGATTAGCATTTATTGTTCATCTCTACTTTCTTTATGAGGTTAGTGGAGAGAGAACTTTTCACATCACTGTTGACCTTTTAATGAAGATATTCCAACAGAAGAATGCTGGTAAGGAGTTCCAGATTTTTGATCAAGTGACAATGATACATTTCCAAGTCAGGTTGTTAAAGATCTGGAAGGGAGCCAGCTATTGTTGGAAGTCTCACACAAACTGGTATCAGGGTGAGGACTGGGGTTCGCTGCTGCACAGGAGAGACTTGGAAACTTCGTCAGTTCCATCATGGGCCTCCAGAGTATTCAGGAAATTGTCAAGGAGCGATGCCTCAAAAAGGCAACATCCATCTTTAAGGACCCCCATCACCCAGGACATGCCTTGTTCTCATTGCTACCATCAGGAAGGAGGTAAAGAGGCCTGAAGACACACACTTGGTGATTCAGGAACAGCTTCTTCCCCTCTGCCACCTGATTTCTGAATATATGTTGAACCCATGAGTGCCACCTCACTACTTTTTTTTAAATTTCTGTTTTTGCACCACTTATTTAATTTAACAATTTAATATTGATACACTTACTGTAATTCACATTTTTTCCTATTATCATGTATTGCATTGGACTGCTGCCATAAACACAACACACTTCACGACAAATGCTGATGATATTAAACCTGATTCTGATTCTATATCCTTCTTGTGCAAGAGATCATAATCTGGTAGGTGCTGTCAAAATACTGTTGTCTGCTTAGAACTGCAGTGCATTTTACACCTGGCACATACTGACTGCTGTCAGTATGTACTGGCGGTGAGAGGAATGAATGATTAAGGTGTGGATGAGGATCCAGTTAAATAGATCAAGCTTCCTGTGAGTTTCTAGAGCTGAGTGAGTGGATAATATTCCATGACTTTCCTAATTTGTAGATGGTTGAAAGGCTTAGACGTGGCAGGCTATGAATCGCCCACTATAGGATATGTAATACCTGGTCTGCACGTAGCCATTGTATGTATTTGGCTAATCCAGTTACAATAATTCTGGTCAGTGTTGACACCCCCCACCCCCCCCCCCTCCCCGACGTTTGAGTTGTCAGTGAGGTATTATTATTCCACAGCAGTGCTACTTACTGATTTTAAAGGGTAGCTGGTCAAGTTTTCTCTTGTTAGATTTGTGCTATTTTTATGGCACAAATTTTACCTTTCACTTAGCAATCTCAGTGTTGCCTAATCTTTGCTATGCTTCATTTACCCAGAAGTTATGAATGAGATTGTTATTTGTGCTATCATCATCAAGTTTCCCCATTTCTGACCTTATCAAGGAGGAATGAGGCAAGATGAAGATGGTTAATTCCAAAACTTTGTCCTCAGGAACTGCTGATTTGGTGCCTGGGACTGAAATAGTTAGTCTCCACCAACTAAACCATCTTCCACTGTATGAGAAATAACTCCAGTCATTGGGGTGCTTTCAATTTGAAACACAATAACTTTGGTTTTACCAGGGCTACTTGATGCTGCAAATATTCCCATTATGTATTGTACAGGCATTCTGATATCAGCTCTGGAATTCAGTCTTGCTTGGTGTTTGTACCAAGATAGTGATGAGATCCAGAGATGGGTAATCATGCTGAAACCTAACCTGGACACCAGTCAGCAGGTTATTAGAGATTGCACTGATAACTGCTTCTATTACTTTGTTGATGATAAACAGTAAACTGCTTGTATTGCAATCATCTGGATTTGATCTTTATGTGAACAAGACGCAGGTGGGCAATTTTGCACAATATTTGATGTACATATGTTCATGCCAATGATGTACATAGTTCAATGGAATAATTTTGGCCAGAAACAAGTGCTGGAGTTCAGTCTGTCAGTACAATTGTTTTCTGTATCCAGTACCCTCTTGACATCATGTTGGGTGAATTGGATTGATTCCAAACCGGCTTTTGGATTGATGGGAATCTTATGTGAAAAAAAACTTTTATTTCTTACTTTCCCAGTTCTGATGAAAGGTTTTTCATCTGAAACGTTATATCTTTTTCCCTTACTACACATCATATCTGACAGGCTGAGTGTTTCCAAGGTTTCTTTTAGAGCAACATTGTACTTCTGTCATGAACCAATAAGGGTGATGAAACTTGCAGTTTTGTATTGAGTGTGCTGGGTTTAAGGTCTTGCCTTAGCTAATGGTTAAGTTCCTCAGCCTTAAAATTCCACTGGGATCTATTTTACTGGGGTAAACGGAAAGGAGTTTTCGCAGCCCCAAATTCGGAATGGAGGCTCTCATCTCAGATCAAGAGGACTGAATTATTTTAATGAATTGGGTTGTAGATCATGCCAGCAAGAAGGCATTTGCCTCCACCAGAATGCTGATGAAATGGAAGAGATGTAGCTTACCCTATCACTGACAAAAGCCCTGAAGAAATTAGAAGTAGAAGTCTTGATGCAGGGTCTTGACCTGAGGGAACATTTCTGCTTGCTACTGGAATGAGACCCTTTCTCTGGGGAGCCATTTCTCTCTCGGAGAGCGTTCTCTTGGTTGCTCATATGTACAACTATTTGGGTGAGGCAAAATAGCACCCAAGAGCCCCCTAGTGGCTGAAAGCACAATGCCATTGATGACGATATGCTTCTGGAGGAAATAGAGAAAGAGAATCCATGACAGAAAGTGGAAATACTGAGCAAACGTATAACAGTGCCAAGCAAATGTTTCCCAGTACTATACGATTCTTTCTAACCCAGAAGTTAGATGGTCACCCTTGCTCACAAAAGTCTGACAAGTTCCACATTGTTCGTGTTAATTATTTTATATATATAAGTCTGAAATAGCAAATAGTAAAAAAATACTGGTGACATCTTCTAAGCCCTGCCTGGTATCTTGAATTATGCTTAAGAGAACTACCTGTAAAGCATTTGACAGCTCAGTGTTTCAGGATTAAAATGTTTGCAGGATTCAAATTCGACTGGATGATGGCTCCCTGGTTAGCAATCCAGAAAACTGTAATATTTCTACACTTGCTTTCACATTCGGTTTCAGAAGTGTACGATTCTAGCCCTCACCACTTAACTTCAAAATACACTCCAGAGAATTGGTTGTTTTCTGAAATTTAGATGCAAGCAGTAGACTTCTGTGTTACCACAACAAAATACAATCTTATGGCCTATGTTATGATTAAGACCAATCCTTCAGACTCTTTCCTTATTCTCACCCTCCTCTATCATTACTACAGCTCTATAATAGAATAAAACATGTTTATCCTGCCTGATTCCTCCAAGCAATAGAAAGGAAACAATGGCACATTAAGGTAATATAAGAAAATCAAAGAATACACTCGCAGATGCTGCAAATCTGAAATAAAAACAGAAAGTACTGGAAACACTTGGCAGGTCAGGCAACATCTGTGGAAGAAGAAACTGAGTTATTGTTTCAAATGAGAGATGCTTCCTCAGATTAGAATATAAGAAATGAAACAGAAAACGCTGGAATTACCATGCAGTTGAAGCTGTTACCATTGGGAATTAAACAGAGATTATGCAACAGACCATGACAGAATACCAGAAACCTGCTTGTCGTTTCATGTTTTTTTCTTTCCCTTTACAGCTTTTCACAGCTCATTGTAAAACAAAGCTCACGTGATTTTCTTTTTCTCATTGTTGGTGCTCCAGTGGAGGTAGAATACCCACAGGCTACAGCTCAACCAGAAGTTGGTTCTATCGACGTCAGTGCAAATTTGCCCACGTTCTATGAATTTTATCTGCCATGCCATTCATTCAATTGATTTCTATGGAATGTAAGTTTGTAGGTTTAGTTGTAAAGATTTCGAATTGTTTTTTTTTAGTAGAGTATTTTTTTGAAAAGGCTTCTTTGTCAATAATAAACATTTTGAATAAAGTAATGCACCTTAATGGACCACTTGTCAAATGTCAACACCACTCTTCCTCTAAGCTGCATGGGTGCGCAGCCACACAGAGGCTGAAATGCTCCCGTGCACATTGCCCTTCTGCTGGCATTCTCTTTTATACAATGTTAATATAATTTTGAAGTTATGCTGATAGAATTTTTAATCTATGTTGTGTGGAGGCAATTTCTCAATGAGAAATAAAGCATCTGTCTAAGCAACATTACGTTGCACACAGAGAAGGCCTGGAATTAGACAATGTGCGGAAAAATGTATCAATGATGCAGGATATAGAAATACTGCTATGAACAGTGAATACAATGTTCAGCAGGTAGTCAGTTAAAAATGGAAAGCTAGAAGAATTAGATAATATCACAGAATGTGATGTTGTTTCATTTAGACCACTGAACAAAGTCTTCTTCTTCTTCTTCGGTTGTCCATTGGAATCCGATGACGATGTCCACTCCTTTAATGGTGAGATCTTTGATGACTATACAGTCCTATCCTGGACCCACAAGCTCTATTGCAGGTGGGATATGTATATGTGGTAGTGGTGTTGGTGATGGCAACCATGGTTGTGTTTCTCCTGGCTCTCTTCTGCTGTCTTCTGGTTGTTCTTTCCATCTCCAGAATATGAACCCCGTCCATACACAGCTGTCGCCAAGTGTTAAAGTCAGCAGTAACATCCTCCAGGTCCTCAGGTCTGATCTTGCACTTCCTTAAAGCATTCTTCATCTGATCCTTATAGCGCTTCTTCGACCCTCCAGCTGACCGTCGACCATGATGTAGCTGGCCGTATAACACTGTGGGGTAGCCGACATGGCTGTCAAGGCATTTTGCCGTTACTGCTTTAGTGAAGAATTACAAAGTTTTGATCCAGTATTACAAAGAGCAAGTTAATGAACGTAATGATCCAATCAGTAACTACAGCCTGAAGATTGTGACAAATCCACAATATCGAGTAGCATTAACTGTTCTTAACGATGTTTTAGACGATCGGGCATCTCTTTATAAATTCCTGCAGAAAAATGGTTTGGATACAATTGAAATACTGCAGTATGCAAAAGCAAAAATTAACAAGTTGTGGTCACAATATCTTGGCGATACCATTTATTGGAGTGACAAAATGAAATTTCGGCTTACAACCATAGATTCTGATGGCAATACTGCACCTATTATTTAATTCATTCAATGTGGGTATACTCATAAACACAAGACATCCACCATTGGTCCTGCCCTCACTCACACCTCCTCCATCTCCTGGACATCCACACTCAACCTTCTTCTCCCGCCTTAACAGTGATAGAGTTACTCTTGTCCTTACTTACCATCCCATGAGCCTCCACATTCAACCCATCATCATCTGGGACTTCCACCATCTCCAAAGGGATCCTACCACCAAACACATCTTTATCTCCCCCGACACAATCTCAGCTTTCAGCAGGAATCACTCCCTCTGTGATTCCCCTGACCATTCTTCGCTCCCCACTAATTTCCCTTCCAACATTTAATCCCACACACAGCCATAGTGCTACACCTGCCCATTCACCTCCTCTGCTCCTCCACTTAAGGTTCCAAACTGTCCTGGTGAGGCAATACTCCACCTGCGAATCTGCTGGGTAATCTACTGTCTCCAGTGCTCCCAATGTGGCCTCCTCTACATTGGTGAGACCCATCGTAAATTGGGGAACTGCTTTGCCAAGCACCTCTGTTCCATCCACAAGAAGTGGAACTTCCCAATGGCCCAATATTTTAATTCCTGGTCCCGTTTCCATTCCAACATGTTGGTCCATGGCCTCCTCTACTGCTACGACAAGGCCGCACTCAAGGTGGAGGAGCAACACTTTATATTCCACCTGGTTAGCCTCCAACCTGATGGCATGAATATAGAATTTCTCTTATTGGTTAAAAAAAATTCTTTCCTCCTCCCCTTTTCTTCAATTCTCCGTTCAAGCCTCTGACCACGTCTCACCTGCCTATTACCTCCCCTTGATACCCCTCCTCCTTCCCTTTCTCCTATTATCCACTCTCCTCTCCTATCAGACTCTTTCATCTCCAGCACTTGACCATTCCCACCCACCTGGCTTCACTTATCACCTTCTAGCTACCTTCCTTTTCCTCCCCCAACTTTCCAGCTTTTTACTCTCCCTTTTCTTTCCAGTACTGAAGAGGAGACTTGGCCTGAAACGTTGACTGTTTGCTCATTTCCATTGATGCTGCCTGACTTGCTAAGTTCCTCCAGAATTTTGTATATATAATCACTTGAATTCTGGTTTAAGATGGCATACTGCAAGTAAGCAACAGCTTGCTGGCATTTTTCAAAGCAAGAAATATGAATAAATTATTAATAACATTTTTATGTGGAACTTTGTGGTAAACCATTACTGCACACAATGAGAAACCAAGGAAATGGGAGGTTGATCCGAGGGTCAAAGTGCAAGGGTGCAAGATGGAGTCAGAGCATGTTTGCTTTAATGTTTGCACAATTTGTTGCTTTATCTCTCTTTGCGCATTGGGTGTTGGTCTTTTTTCTAATTGGGTTCTCTTGGGTATTTTGTTTTGTGGCTGCATGTAAGCAGACAAATCTCAAGGTTGTATAATTTATACATAGTTTGATAAAAAAAATGTACTTTGAACTTTGAACTTTGATAATAGATTTCCTGACAACGACAAGCTTTTGACCCTGTCGTTATTTGAAATACAACTAATTTTGAATTTGGTAAAGAAAATGGCACAGCTGACAAATAAATTCTCTGCTACTATTACGAACTATGATGAAAGCATTGCCTCAAAAATAGCACAGCAATACTGTGATTCCAAATTTGTCATTGGTGAGAAAGTTAAGACTGCTTCAATTAAGATTTTCACTGACATGTTGAATTACGTGCTTAGAAACAAAGAATTTGAAGAAATGTCAGTTCTTGTTGGCATTGTTGGAACATTTCAAGTTTCTAATGCTGACTGAGAACATGGATTCAGTCTTATGAATTCAATCAAATTCAAATCCAGAAACAGACTATAAGTGGAACATTTGGATGATCAAATGAGGATTAAGATGTATCTTTCATCTGGATGCAAAATTATTCTGGACAGTGTCTGCAGAGAATGGATTTGTAATAAAGAGAGGTGAGAAAAGGTTTACAAAACATGGAAGATTTTGTTTGTTATACTCTATTTCATTATACCTTTCAATTAATAATTAAAATCAAAAACATGTTATTTTTTAAAATCACATGTTCTAAATATTCATAGCATGCACATTACAAAAATAAAATATTTAAGGTGCTGTACAGTTTTCAGGCCATGCAAATATTCCCTGCTCAATATTCCATGAAGCTGTAAAAAAATTTAGAGAATGTTGCCCACTGACATGAAATTTGAGACCACACATTTTTTGCAGTATATTTTTAATTGGCTTTTAGCACTCTTAATTGCATTAAAAACAACATTAAATTTACATATTTTATGACTGAAGTATGTGGGGAAAGTGTATATGTATTATCAGAACTGACGAGTTTGGGATTTTTTTTCAAATAGTAATCTTGGAAGCAAAGTAAAAACATAATTAGATTGTGACAGCTCATTATTTTTCTTTGAAAAATTCTCCCCTTTTAGTATTGTGAAAAGTAGTTTAAGAATTGGACTCCAAGACAATGAATCCTCATTGATTTTGATGCTGTTTGTGAAGACTGTTTCCTTCCAACAGAGAGGTAGTTGAAATTACAAGAGAATGGATGAAGTCAGCCTTGGTTCAATTGACCTGGTTTGGTTATCTTTTGCTTTTACTGCACCACTTTTGGAGACGTCACCACTATTTTCATGCAAAGTAAATGCAAAGCATTCTTCCGAAGATAAATTAGGAAGCAACTCTGAACAAACTGAACATTATTTCACATCACCTGCCAGTGATAATAAGCCTGATTCTGATTATTTTCAAATTACTGCCCCACTGAAGGCACAAAAGCTCTATCTCTTTAAAGTTCATCTATCATCAGTCACAGTGCAAATAATTATTATTGTGTCACTTTTTATTTTACATCATGTATGAAGATTTATGATCAGAGAGGACATATTGAGTCATAGAGTCATAGAAAAGTACAGTACAGAAACAGGCCCTTCAGCCCATCTAGTCCATGCCGAACCATTTAAACTGCCTACTCCCATCGGCCTGCACTGGGACCATAGGCCTCCATAGCCCTACTATCCATGTACCTCTCCAAACTTCTATTAATCATTGAAATTGAACTCACATGCACCACTTGTGCTGGCAGCTTATTCCATACTCTCATGACCCTCTGAGTGGAGAACTTTCCCTTCATGTTCCCTTTAAACTTTTCACCTTTTCCCCTTAACCCATGACCTCTGGTTGTAGTCCCACCCAACTCAGTGGAAAAATTTGAGGGTTAAATCATCCTATAGCCTTCTAGTAGCTACCTCTATAACAGGTAGCACTGAGTACCAATTCTTGACAGAAGCTGTACCCCTTTCTCCATCCTCTTGTCAATCCATCACTGTGACGCTCCTGTTTTTGTTGACCTCTAAAACCCAGCTTAATTTTTCTGCCTTCCTATTGGTAGATCCACAACAACATTCTCGACAAGGCCAACAACCTAAGTCAATACAGCTGGATCTGTAGGAAAGCTGGGAGGCACTTTCATATTTTGGGAAGTCTTCCTAGTGCAGAGAGTGATTGTCATATACAGCAGTGAAATGAAATTTCTTGTTTGCATGACGCTCACAAAGTAAACCATATACATGTTCATAATGAATACAACAATGAGAACAAAACAGCAGGATGGTGCAAACTGGAAATAGAGCCAGTTGATACTTTTTTTTTAATGAAACAATAGTAGCAAAGTTCAGGAGATTGAAGATTGAAGAAACTCTGCTGCCCTTCTTTGAATAGTGCCATGAGATCTTTTAAATCCATCTTTTATGTTTAAAGCCTCAGCTAACCTCCCCTAGAATGCACTTACTAATTAATGAAGTAGTGACCTTAATAAAGTCCACAAATCCAAGAGGGAGACTTCAACCCAAAGCATAAGGAGTAATAGCAATTGAGCCAAGATGAAAGCAAAAGAATCAAGAGTTATCATTGCTTTGCGCACACTTACACTTATTAATAGGCAGTACCTATGTCATAAATCTATTCAGACTCCAGTCATTTAGCAGCTTCCACTCCACAATGCCAGCTCCCTGACAGTACCTTATGATGCTATAAAAAGTTTAAATCTTCTGTTCTGTAGATCGTGCTGTAACTTAAGAAGAGAACAATGTTCCTCAACTGTCATCTAAACTATTCTTGATGCCCAAAGGTGAGATGCTGCTGAGAACCTATATAAAGGAGCAGTGTGGCAGTGTGTGGAGAAAGGCAATGTGACTTCAGTTGCATGGATTTCAATAAGCATATTGAATGTGCTAATTCTTACAATAATAGGTACGTGACATTGTGAGAACCAAATGCTGCAACATTATGAGTAATTGTGTGTCAGTTTTTTTCCACTTACTTCTTATCCTTTGTTGTGGCTGTTACTTGTGGTTTAGCTTGAATAGGTAAATATATGAACATTTTCCATATTGCTAATTAAAGGCAAACACCAGGGTCCCATATCAACTCATGTAAGGCATTGTTTGTAAGAAAAAAACTGAAAGTAAAAGATTAGATGAGCACAAAAAGCACAAGTTTGTTGGCAACAGCCAAAATAACTTGCATTTACATTCCAGCATTAAAATATCCAAGCACTTCAGAGAAGATTTATCAGACAAAATTTTGACTCAAGCCACACAAAATAACATCAAAGCATGTGATCTGAAATGTTATCAGGCTGCTAGCTCTTAAGGAGCCATTTAAAATCAGAGAGGTTTAGCAATGAATAAACTGGAGGATGATACACTGATTGGAGTGCGTGAGCCCTCACCGGGATTTGAACAAAGGGATGAAAAATTAAAATTCTCAAAATTGAGAAGTTGTTCAAAATTCAAGGAAAATCACAAGTTGGCATAAGATCTTATGACTTTCATAAGAACATATTATCTGCACTTAAAGTGGTTCTGGCCCAGCAAAAATGGTATGCATCAATGTCAATTTTAAAAATATATTTGTATTTGACAGTGATACAGCAAAGTAATAAGAATACAATATCATATAGTTCAACATTGTTGTAATGACAAATATTTAATGTAGCAAAGTTATCAAGTTATTTTACACTTTAAAATAACCTTGAAAATTTCCACTCAGTTTCACAACAGTAAATTCACTTTTCTGAGTCACTTGGTTGCTAGTTCAAGTCCGACTCCAGTGTGTGAGCATAAAATCTAGGTAGATATTTTGTGTAATGATCCACTGTCAGGGGAGATGTTCTTCAGATGAGATATTAAACTAAGGTGTCAACTCCCTGTTCAGGTCGTCATAAAAGATGGTATGATATTATTCAAAGAAAAACTACATAGTTCTTCTGCAGTCAGTACTTATCTATAAAAAGCATCACCAACAGCTATTATCTGATCATTCATCCTATTTTAATTGTGGAATCTTACTCTACATAAATCAGTGTTGTATTTGTTAATAATAGCTATGAATCAAGAGTAATTTATTTGCGGTAAGTGTTTTGAGAGATCCAGGGGATAGAAGAAAGTATTACCTAGAAAAAGATTTCTGCAGTGCCACATTTGGTGCATTACACAATTCAATGTCAATTATATAAAAAATAAATTTAATGGAACATCTGGCACGAAGCAAATTTTTAATTTGGAAATACATTTCTAACTAAATATATATTGCCTGCAATCGGTGACTATAATGTAGATCAATTCTTAGAACTTTGTTCTAATGCCTTTGCAAAAATACAAAAGACATTCACAACAATGATAATGATAAAAAGTCCTTGTGTAACATTGTTGCATTTAAAGTAATAGCTGGAACAAAGTACAGCTTGAGCTTTCAGAAAATAGTACATAGAAGATGTATCTGTGAAGGCCAGTGCCTCACTTTCACTGCTCTGGTCAAACACCAAAGACATTGAAAAGGCAGCTGTATTTGTGGCAAAGTTTTGAATTCCACATGTAAGGGAAAATATTACAGCATGGTGAGTCAAAAGTTGTGATGACTCAGAAGCAGTGTTGTGAAAAAATGTCAAAGTGAAAGGAATGTAAAATGTTTTTCACTGTGACAGTATCAGTACAAATGTTGTTGAAGTCATATTATTAGGCAACCAGGTTAACTGGGTTGATCTAAGTTGAACAACATGCATTTTCATGTTACTCAGTGAGTCCTAATTTTAATCTCCATAATGCTTACTGACAACTAATATTTGAACCATGAAACTGCATGTAGAGTGAATCCCTATAAAGTGAATATTATAATCACTATGAATACAGACATTAATTTTATCTCATACCCATAACACTCTCCATTAATTAGGTAGACATATCACTAGGGAAATATTGCATAAATATATGTGCATTCTTTGATCAGTCTGCTTTAACATTGCAAATCGTATTGAATGAGTTGTAAGGTCAAAAACAAGGAAAAGAATCTATAAGGAAGTAAAATAGAAATACTGAATAGGTATTGATATGAGCTGAGAAATTATAAATGCCACGAGTGCAAGGAAACTAAGTGGCAGAAGAGAAAATTAGGCTTTTTGAGACAGACTGCAGACAGTGGAGAGAAAGAAACCTTGCGGGAACTCATAGTTCCCAGAAAAAAAAGGTACTAAGAAAGAACTGTACAGAAGTGAAAAATGATATCAGTGGAGATAAGAAACTTCAGGACAATGTCACAGTAAAGGAGACAGGCTGAAAAATATCAGATAATAAAAAAAGAGGAAATCTGACAAACAATGAGGAAGCAAGGCTATTGGAGCAAAGATGGGGAAATTCCTTATCCAGGAATTTATTCATATCTGTTAATTGCCAGGGTGTCCTGTGATGAGGGATTGTTCTGCAAAGGCAGAGGGAGCTATAGTGCCATCTACTTTGGCTAAGAATGAAAACACTATGGGCATGAAATATTTCCTTCCTGATCATCTTATTTGCATCTCATTTTTGGAAGTTTGTGGTAACAACATCGATGGAAATGTAATTGACATCAGAATGAAGCCAAGTAGAATCAGTTAAAATACAGATCTCTTAAAAAAATACATTAACCTACAATAGGCATCTTCTTGAGGAAGGAATAAAAACGGATCTGTTCCTAGTGTATTATAAGCCATGCAACTGGCCAATAATCTCAGATAATGCTGCAGACAGGTCTTCTCTTCACAGGCAGTTACTTGGGATCGAGTACAATTTGTTTCCAGTTCGGGGTTTTGGATTATGAGTTTTCCAGTGAGGTCAAAGTGGGAACTGCAAGGATTTCCACAAATGTATCGCTGTTCCTGAAAGGGAAGCCGTGGTGCAGCAGAACATGTACGAGATGGGGACACACGGCACGCGGGACACCCCCTGAAACTCTGAGCGTCCTGTACACGAGTTTGACCCGCTGCTAACAGGAATGGCATCTGAAGGTCGAGAAACTTCATCTGTGAAGTAACCGATGGGGCAGAGGACTGGGAGTCTATCAAACTGATATCCACCAGATGATTCAGTTCGCATTACTCGAACGGCGTTTAGTTGCTGTTCGCTATCAAAATTCCAACCAACATAATGGAAGCCTCTTTCTAGAATGCCTTGTTACTAATTCCTGACGACAAAAAAAAATAAAATTTACTTATGCTTAAACAGTCCAACAAAACGCCGCCTTTCTGTTTTATTCCATATATAAACCTTTGCCCTTTTGATACAAGATATACAGAGGTGCGATTGGTACAAGCTGATCGAAGACTCCCCCCTCCCACCCCCAGTGTATGGGTTTGATCCTGTTGCTGTTCAAGCCACCGAATCCCCATTTGAAAATGGTTTCGGTGTGTTCCATGTTTCTGTTGGCACTCAATTTCCTTATTTGATTATTTTTTTCCATATTTCATCACCTTAAATGGGTGTGCACAACACGGGGTCGAGTAAAAGAATATAGTATCCACGTGTTAGATTACTTAATATTCCAGTCAAATTGCAGCGAATGATAATAAATAACGAATCAAATAAGTGCCAATCGATGGATTAAAAAGCCACTTCATTCGATGTTCATAGTCTATGTATTAAGTTTGTTATGCTCCCGCCTGCATCCAGTGTTAAATTAAGCCCTTCCACTGAGGTAACTTCACAAAATAGAACTGGATTAAGAAAAAGAAAGTGTTAATCGTGAGCCCGCTCAGCGCGGAATTGTTTAGGACAGAAGCTTTACAAATTGCAGTGCTAAAACATAGACATGGACCGCATTCAACCTCCGCCCCAGTGCAAGCCATCCGCTCTGCGGCGATAACCAGTCGTAAACGCTGCATTAGTTACACTGCTGGGAGAAAAGTACTTCGAATACAACGCAGTAGAACTGGCAGCTTGCATTTTGCGCCTGAATTGGATTGCGATCTTTTGTTAACACTTATGTCGCGATGCATATAACGGTTCTCGTTCGGTCCCCCTTGCGCTCAAAAGTGGGTGAATGTGTTGTTTTGCATAACGCAGACTACCCGGTTCTAACCATTCAGAGCAGGGACCGAGAGCCCCTGGAAGTTGCAGCGTGTAAGGTTGATTGGTCTGATGGGCGGATGTTTCCTGGGGCTGCTTACAGAATGTGATGAGGGTGAAGACGCAGTGTGGAGAAGTGACTGACGCACTGGAGACAGGTACCCGAGAACAAGCAGTAGCTCTCGCATTATTCTCCACCAGCGACTCTCACTCTGGAGCTGGGCTTTGGGTTAACCAGCCGCAATATTGCTCACCTCCAGAAACACGGATCACCCATAAACGCGCGCGCACACACAAACACACACGCACACAAACACACACGCACAGAGAGAGAGAGGGAGAGAGAGAGAGTCAGCCACACTGAGAGCGGAATGCAGCAAATATCGCAGTGGCTGCCGAGAAGAAATACTGGCTCGCCTTTATAAATTGCCGGGACTACAAGATTCTTCGCTTCTAATGTGTGTTTGGGATGATGGGCTCCTTTCCTCTTTCTCTTGGTTGCCTTTTTGTCTTCTGCGCTCAACTGGGGATTTCATCCCAAGGTAAGTCTGCCACTGTTTTAAATAAGATTTCGACGTTCCCGTGATTGAAATTACAACGAGAGAGATTAGAACGGAGAGTGGCGTGGGGGGGGGGGGGGGGGAAGAACTATTAGCTGATTAATTATTTGTATTTACGGGTCGAGGCTTGAAGCGTGGAATTCGTCAGAAAACGCCCTGAGGAGTTGGGAGCGGGAGAGTACGATAACGTTTTGTGCTGTTACTTGAGAATAGAGTCGGTTGGGTAGCTATTTGGATAGAGCGAAGAGTCTATTAGGTAGAGACTTGCCGATAGATACACGGACTATCTCGCACATCCACTGTCTGCAGCGGCAGTTTGAGGGTAAACGACAATTAACGTTATGCAAAACAATCAAGGCACGTTTGGGTGTTTCATATGCCTTTTACTTATACAAAGCATTTCGTTCGACTGTAAATTCAGCGGAAATGATGAATTGAAGGCAGATAGGAGAGGGATTAAACGTAAACCAGGAAAAGGGAAGAAGTGGAACCGAGAGGATGGGGGGGGGGGGTAGAGTTGAGATGCTGGAATGGGGGAGCGAGTTGGAGAGATAAAGGAAGATAATAAATGAGACAGTGAATGAAAGGTTAAATAGAAAGTAAACAAAAATCGAGGGACTTAAATGATGAACCGCTGGAGAAAAGATATTGAGGACGAATGAATAATCTCCCGTCACTTACTTCAAGTTCCCGCGTAAGAAGGTGGCATTATTTTAGGATGCCGAATCTCATTGATATGCAGTAGAATGTATTATTATTAATAATCTTTATTATCTTTATTTTTATTATTATTATTATCATCATCATCTTTATTATTAATAATGTATGAATGGTGGAAACCTATGGAGAATGCGGACTGATTTAATAACTGAAGCAACACAGGGTCTTAAAAAACATCAGCGGGTCCAGCTGTTGCGCGCCAGAGCGCTGCGTGTGGAGAGAATAGAATCAGGGAGCTTTCTGTGTTGATAATGTTTCCAGTAAATGTTTGAGGCGGAGAGTCGCGCTTCAGCCGGTGTTAGGGTAAAAAAAATATGTAAACGCTTGTTGATTTCAGCGCAATTCACTGAGTTCCCCGGAAGTGTAACAGCTAGAGAAGGCGACAATGTGGAAATGGCTTGTGCGTTCAGAGGCAGCGGCTCACCGTCCTATTATCTGGAGATCCAGTGGTGGTTCATTCGAGTTCCCTTGGAGCCGGAATACAGCCCAGAAAACAGCCACATCCAGGTACGGATTAATCGACAGCTCAAAGGGACCGCTGTACTATCGATTATGTAGGGAGGTGCTATCGATTCCATCCGTCGCACCCACGCATCCTTGTACACATACATGCCCATAAGCACAAGCACATACAGGCAGTCTATTGCACCATCCCTCAAACTAGTGTACACCCACTTCCTCTCAAACTATCACACAGCTTCACGCATTCAATCATTTCCATGACACATTCTCACTCCCTCATGGGTAAGCATTTCAGTAGACACATCACAGACCCCTGCATTTTGACTTACCTCCCCCACCCACACTAACACACGACGACACACAAGCATGATCTCTCTCGTACATTACACATCCACATCACACACAATTCACTCAATGCCCTGCCTCATCCACATACACAAACCAGCCCCTTAATTACAATTAGGTAGACTCACAAAGACTGTACTCCATGTACTCCATTATAATCAGCTCACCTGCCAGACACCATCATTGGGTCATTACACATCATTATGTGCCCTCACTCCCACATCCTCTTGCACATTTCAGGATAAGCCCATCACATACAGCCTCAATACATTTTCACTCAGTCTTTCATAACCCCCATATACACACTTCCTCACAGGCCTTCACATACTCTATTATATATCCAACATACACTGTTCGAATATCCCCTCACACCCCCATCCTCTTGTACATGGGCATTCCAGCATTCCTGTGTATTCTGCTGCACATGCTCACACACACTCTCCCTTACACATACTAACACCCCTTCACACTTGATCCATTTTCTCTTACACTATTACACAGGTCCACATACATTGACACACTCTCACACATACCACAATATACCCCAGATACATGCTCACATACCCCTCTAGTACACTCTCACACACCTCACTTATTTGTGCTGCCACGTACCTACAGAAACTACCATAAGCAGTCACACCCAGAAATCAACTCTTTACACACTCACTCACACACACCCTCATACACACTGACACTTCCATTCTCTGATAAACACACTCCCTCATGTATTCTCAGTGTTCCACGTCTCAGCTCCCTTCCAATTTCTCTGCACACTCACACCCCTTCATGCATTCCCATCCAACACTAGTTCCCTTGCACTCCCCCTCACGGTCTCAGGAATGCTCCCCCTCATTCATTTTCTTACATCTGCACACACCTTGATACATGTTCACACATAAACCTTATAAGACGTAACGTAAAGAATGTCAAGGATGTAAGAAATAAAGTCAATCCAATTCAATATTCTCAGTCTTTTTACACAATTCTTTGCACTCATTCACACACATTCATGAAGCTTCCCTCTTTTGCACACTTTCCCACATCCTTACGTGCCCTTATTCTGCTTTATACAACTGTGTATACCTCACTCATGCACTGTACAGCCCCCCACCCTCATGTTCACTCTCTACTTTGTCCTCCCTACTCCCATCATCATAAAACACCCTCGTTCTCTGCCCACACTCTCATACACATCCTCACGTCCCCTCCTTCACCTTCTCATTCTTTAATACACTGTGACACTCACACACTCTCTCACAGAATGCCTCGCACATCCTCACATAATTACATACTCTCTTACATCCTCAAACCCTCACACACTCACTCACACTCCTACACACCTTCTCTCACACACTACCCTTTACAACCCTTAATACATCCTCGCACCTTCTCTCGCACATCCTCATATTAATGAACTTCCTCGTGATTTCATATCTCATGCACAGAAACTTCCTCGCACTTCCTCTCTCCCTCACACACTCACACTCCCTCTATCCCTTCTGAAACTCATGCTTCTTCTTTCTTCACACATTCCCTCGCACTCATGATCCTTCACTCTCTTCCTCACACTCGGAGTCCCTCCACTCACTCTCTCCCTCACATTCACACCCTCTCCACACTCACATACTCCCTCACACTCATACATCTCCTCACACTTGCACACCTTTTCTCACTCTCACTCACTCTCAAACACCACCTACTTCATTCAGAACCCCCTCTCTCCCTCACACATACACCTCCTGTCACTCACGCACCCTCTCTCCCTCACACTCACACACCCTCTCTTTTCACACTCACACACCCTCTTTGCACACTCACACATCTCTCTATCTCGCTCACACACCCTCTCTTTTCACACTCACACACCCTCTCTCCTTCACAGTCAAACACCCTGTCTCCCTCACACTCACACCCTATCACACTCACACCTTCTCTCACTCACATTCCCTCACACTCAAACAGCCCCTCTCCACACTCACATACTCCCTCACACTCATACATCTCCTCACACTCGCACGCCTTTTCTCACTCTGGCTCACTCTCAAACCCATATACCTCACTCAGAACTCCCTCTCTCCCTGACACATACACCTTCTGTCTCCTTCACACACACACACACTCCTGCACACTCACACACGCTCTCTCCTTCACACTCACATACCCTCTCTCCCTCACACTCTCACACCCTCTCCCTCACTCACACACCCTCTCTCCCTCACTCACACACCTTCTCTCCTTCACACACACATCTTCTCTCCATCTCACTCACACGCCCTCTCTCCCTCACACTCATTCACTTTCTCTCACTCACACTCCCTCACTCCATTACACTCACACACTGCCTCACACACACTCCCTCACACTCACACAGTACCTCACATTCATTCTCTCACTCACAATACCTCACTCCCTCACACTCACACAGTACCTCTCCTCACGCACACATGTACTATTCTTCACACTCAGTTTCTCTTACTCACACTTGCTCTCTCCCTCACACAAATCCACACTCCCTCACATTTACACACCCTCTCCCTTACACACACTCATTCTTTCCCTCATACACTTACTCCCTCTCACTCACACACCATCACATACATCCTCATTCTTCCTCCTACTCTCTCACTTTCTCACACACATAAATCCTCAGTCACTCACTCCTTCACACATCCCCACACTCACACACTCCCTCACACATCCTCACACTCTCTCGTGCATCCTCAGACTCACACACCTCCACACTACTTCACATTTTAATACTTCATTATCAGAAAGGTGCTCGTGTAATAAACACATGCAGATGCTGATATTCTCCCTCATAACTTCCTTTCTTCCTCCTTGACACACTCCATCGCTCTCTTCCTCATTTACCCTGTCACTCACACTTTCCTTTATACATCCTCATACTCACCTCATAGGATCCCTCATGCCTCTTCATACTCTTTTCATAACCCTCACGCACCATTGCATTCCGTCATCTATCCCTTACACTGCGTTTCACCAATTGCATTGTACCTTCACAGAATTTTCCTGCTTCTGTTATTTTACCATTTTTCGCCCAATACTTCGATGAATTGACCTATTTATTTAATGCTGCGCAATGATTCCGTGGAGTTAGCTGGATTTGGAGAGTATTTATGTTCTCAGCGCCGTCTCCTCTCCGTCATCCTTCGATGCAAATCAAACGCTCTGCAGTAAGGCGAGCTCTTCGAGGAAGGCACAGGCAGAATGAAAACATGCTTGGGTATAGATCAGAACTTGAAGCCTACACTCCGTGGTTGGTTGATGTTTTTCGATTAGACTCTTTAAATGATGAATGTAACAAAAACCCTGAGATGTAATAAGAGTAACACTGTAATTTACACGGTTTGTGCGCGCTGCGCTGTTTACTTTGATAATCTATGGTTAATAACTGGGGATTGCTTTCATTCACTGGGTACAAACTGGAACCCGTGTTTGTATTTTGGCACCTCGTTTCCAACTTGGAGCTCTTGTCCGTTTCACCAACCTGTTCGAGATGGTAAATGGTGACTTTAATTAAAGGAGCATGCGTTAGGCAAGAGATGGGATCCATACCAGGGGATTAGGATCAATATCCGCGAAATTATTAAATGCGGGGAGCAATGGCACATGTAAGGGGAAGAGGCGAATCCATCCCATGATTTGTATGAGGAGCAGACGATTTAAGGGGTCAGATTATGTGGCACTTCACGTGCAGACATTCTACTTGCAACATACGGCGCAAACTACGACACAAGCGGGAATACTGACACCGCTCGCATCTCATTATTTCAAAAGTGAAGGAAGCGCAGTACTTGGTCAGGGCTGGACGTTTATTACTCCATGAGTAGTGGAGACACAGCTCTAAATATTTGTACACAGAAACTTCCCAAGCAGTTTGCAGGAATATGTCAGCCATCATATATGGATGTACTCCCCCTGGGTACTTTAATTATACCCAATATAATGTCGGAATAGTAAACAAGAGTTAGAATAATAAAAATAAACATTGTGGTTCAGTCACAGCCACGGAGATTTTCTATTGTGTGTATCGGGCGCCGAATCTCAAGTGAAAATCTCTAGTTTGTCGCTATCCTCGACATTGATAGTTTGATCTGGGTGATGCCTTTATCTCATGATGTGTTCCAACCGTTTTCTCTTTCACGCAGTTGGACACTTTGCCACAAAGCGAAATGATCAACGACGAGACGAAAATAAGTGTGAGTAAAGGCCTCGATAAAGGGAGAGGCGGGGCAGTGGCGCTCTGTTAAAGCAGAGGTATAAGGGCGTGGCCGGGGATTTAGTGAATTTCCTGCGTCTTTTCCGCTTCCGTCACAATCAGTTTCTGAGGCACATTCAACTGTCGGGGACAGCTTGGGAATGAACTGTGCTTCATTTTCTCGGAGGTGCTTAGAAAATCAGGAGGCAGAGTGCAAAACAACGCCTTCTAGGGAAAACATGGGTAGATACAGGGTACTTGCAGAACTGATCACACTGCTTTTTTGTGAGCGTTTCAACACGACAGAACTAAGTGAAGCTGGTATTTTTATGAAATCAAAGAAATTTAGTAAGAGGCATAAATTTAAGCTCGAGTCTTTCTTTTAATGTACTGTATTTGGAACAATGGTTGACGTTTCTAATTGACAGTCTCATTCACTGATGGAAAATTCATTAACGCATTGTACAATGAAACATACTACATAGAGATTTACTATAAATTCCCATTCTAACCATTTTCTTAATTATCCATTGTGTCCATGAATCCAATCAGAATCTCAGGATAGCCAGTGGCCAGAATACCCCAAACTGGAGTTATTAACAAGTTCGAACAGATTCCACACTACCCCCTTCCTTTCATGTTTTGAGCCTGACATCAGGACTAATGCGCGACCGTTCCCACTGTTCAATGCGAGTGCTGCCATCGTGTTTGTAGTTCCCCCAGCAGCGGCCTCAGTGGCTCTACTCTTCCCAGCATTGACTAACGCACCTCCAACACCTTAGACTCTTCCCGATGAAGCCGTAGATGAACTCGTGCCTTCAACACTTCGGGAGGGGTGATGCGGCCTGACAGTTGGAAAAGCCTTGATCATTTGTTTGCGGTGTGCACCCACAGAGCTCGACATGCTGGGGGGTGGGGGTGGAATAGTTTCTGCAGGGAGCGCCAGCACTTTGAAGAAATCCGCCTATGCCAATGCTCTTGTGGGGCTTTGATGATGTTACTTTGGTGTCGCGGGGATACTGAAGATGGATGGTAGTGCGATGAAAACACTGGTCTGGTGATAATGGTCCATTTATCTGGTATTTATCTCATCCCTCCTCCTCCTACCCCCACTTTTGTAGACAGTGAAAGTGATGGGCAGTGACATCTCCCACAAACTTCAGATCTCCAAAGTGCGGAAGGATGACGAAGGGCTGTACGAGTGCCGGGTGACCGACGCCAACAATGGAGAGCTACACGAGTACAAGGCTCGGGGCCGACTCTACGTGAACACGAGCTATGCCCGGGCCCTGCAGGCTCTCGAACCTCCGCCGTTGTCCCTGCACGACGGCAAAGGTTTGCGTAGCCCCCCGGCTGCGGCAGGCCTTCCCAGCGAGCGTCCGGGCCGCCGTTCCCAGAGCAGCAGAGACACGAATGAAGGGCAGGCGGGCGCAACGTCAAGGCCGGCAGCCACAAACCTCAGGCAGAGCGCCACATCCACATCAGGTAGGCAAGGCACGGCCTTCAACAGCAGCAGGCAGGGCTCGCTTTCTCGACCAGCTTCTGTCCTCGCTGATGTAAAAACTATGAATTTTTATTGCTTACTTGCCCCCTATCAGCGAGTTGATGGTTACATCACGTATTCATTATTAACTGCAGAAGCATCGTCACTCCATATGGGGGGCCGTTTATAAGAGTCACCGGCCATTCCAAAATGCATCCTGGCCAATCATTGCTTTAGATATCAGTCATTGGCAATGCATCAGTTAAATCTGTGTTTAGCAATAACCAGAAGAGGCCCTATGTTGTGAATGGCCTGTTATTTCGATTGTTGTTATTGTTAACGCAGTTCAAGTGAAAGATGTTGGTCAGTATGTATTTGATTCCTGGAGGGTATGTAAGCCGAAAATGGGGCCGTGCGATGGTTACTGTGCCCACACAGTGACATTGCAGCGGCCAGTATCTAGGAAAGTATGCAGGAAATATTCTTTGAAATGGTTTTTGGTATAAGGGATCTAGTTGCAAAGCTAGACCAGAAAGATCGGGTTGTGCTCATTAGAACAATAGATAAAAAGCGGTTTTTTAATAGTCGGAGAGGGGTTTCTTCCATTAGTGGATGGTTCAAGGACTGGGAGTAAATAATTTTATATCATGAAGGGGAAATAGACGGATTTGTTTTACGGTGGATCGCTATGATCTGGAATTCACTGTCTGAAGGTATGATGGAAGTGGAGCTTTCAAATGGGGAAGGGGTTGGGGAAAGCAGGAGGAAGAGACCCATTGATTGCCCTCCAATGGGGCGACTTGGAAGTGATGAGCTAAAAGGCCCCCTTCTATGTCACGTTTATTAATAAGAAATATATGCACTGTGCATACGATTCTTTTAAGTATGCTTGCAAAAAAAAAAAATTCTGCTGAAAGTGAACGGCAATGCCAGCACAGACCACAGGAGTCAAGCGTGCGCAGGGTTCCAAGGAAAATCTCTGGGTTCCATTGAGATTTTGTACGCAATGAGGTCTATTTGTAAGTGCATGCCGTTATTTGGGATTATTTTAAGTATATTGTAAACAGAATAGAGGACCACATGATGCCAGCCCTGTCGGCTCGTGGACTGGGTCACGTGAGCTGCTGTGCTGGGAGGATCTTTGCCTTAACGGGTCACTGAGAGACGAAGTAGGTACTGAAGATACCGATACATTCCGATATTACATCTAGTACTTCGGCATTATTATGTATTTGAACTATCTCCTTTTAATGTGAAGGTTCGATATTCAACTTCTTCCGTCTATGTGTATTATATATTTGGGCGACTTGTGTAAACATAATACTGATCAGCCGGAATGCTTCTATTCCTCTGTAGTATCGTTATAGCATATGTGTAGCACTGTTTTTTTTTTGGTATATTGTTACATGCGCTTGGCTAATGTACAAGGAATAGCTTCACAAAGCAGAAAAGAACTGATAAATCGGATTGAGACCCCTAAGGCAAAGTGTTAGCACAGGCGGATTTTTAAACTGCAGCCTTCTGCAATGAGTCCGGGTATTGTTGATGCACAAAGTACACTGTGTTCATTCTGTTTTCTTCTTTCATTAATTAGAGGTTGCTTCTGAGAATCCTGCGCCCTTAAGACCATTTGCTGCCCCTTTCCTTTAATCAGGTTCGGGGGAAATGTCATGTTGTTATTTGGAAAACATGGCCAACCGAGCGATGGGCATTGACAGAAAATGCCAGATTAATTTGAAATACATGTGTTGA
This sequence comes from Hypanus sabinus, assembly GCF_030144855.1. NCBI lineage: Eukaryota > Metazoa > Chordata > Chondrichthyes > Myliobatiformes > Dasyatidae > Hypanus > Hypanus sabinus. The sequence goes on along the minus strand of NC_082725.1, from coordinate 34,837,963 downwards.
ATGTATAAGCGTTTCTAAGAAATATCGGAAACAAAATCTTCCAGGATGAGCGAATATTTTAACTTCTTCCGCAGGGACGACGATCGTAGCTGCAAGCGATGGACTAGGTGTCCTGCTTCTATTTTGTGGCTTTGTGAAGGATGCTTTGCTATAGTCTTAGTGCTGACTTTTCCACTATCACTTTCTCTTAAAGCAAAGAGCGAATGGATGGTAAAAATCCACGGACTGGACTGCACAATCGACTTTAAACCCTTCTGCACCTAATGCACTGTCATTCTCTAGAAACGAGAGCCCCCTAGAGAAGAGCAAAGCAGAGAAATAAAGCACCACACGACGGCATTGCTCAGGAGATTTACAGCAAATGGATTTGATAGCGATAATGAACAACGCATGGGGCAATCCGTGTGCAAGATTTCAAGTGTAGGGGCGTCCCCTGACGCAATTACGCACTGGGAGAACTCCGGTACAATTAAATCTATCAACTAACGAATCGCCACGGTGCGAGGCAACTCAACGTTCAAGGTTTTAACTGCACCCTCCATCTTATTCGACCTTCGATGATTTAAGAAGTCTTTAATCCATCCTAAGTTTTCACTATAAATGTGTGCAGGATTCTCATCGCAATAGAGACACCTTCTGGACAGTGCAACCACGCTCAGCATCTGGATATCGCATTCCCTTCCTGTACTAGTTTGATATAACTATCCATTGGAATCTCCTGTATGTGCAGAAGCGACCTAACACAGATAATTTGCTGCTTCTCAGTGTGCTGTCATTACTATCCTTCCCCACAGAGGGCCCGAAGCTCTCCTTGTCATTCCGATGCAGTTGTAACGCCAGTACTACTTTATTTTTACAACTGGTTAAATCTAATTTTAATAATGCGACACTGTGTGATCCGTTATTTTTTCACTTCTATTAACATAATCAATCAGAGCTCTGGACAATCTCCCGTTACCGAAATGCAAGTTGTGTATCTAAAACAATTTTCGTACGGTCTGTGAGTGAACGACACACAAACAGAAGCTTATGGTATATTGTGAGTGTTTTATTTTTTAAAAAATGAAAATGAGAAAATAATTGAGAATTATAAATCGCGTTGACGTTGACTGGGTTATGTTTAATTTCTCTGTAATAAAATGTCATCTTTGTGTAACCCGCCCTCGCCTAATCCCAACACGGTGAAAATTAGACTGCAGAGATGCCAACCGAATATATTATGTAGAGACTAAATCACTTGAAATTAAACAAAAAATCAAGGACAATGTTCTATTATTTTTCATTTCAGTTGTCTTTGTTTCCATTCGCAAAGAGAAACTCCTGGTGGGTTTAAACTTCAAAATTAAACGTGCAAGTTTTAAGTCCCGTCCCCAGTCGCCTGTGTTAATATGATCTCCTCACCGTTTTTTTTACGTTGTGGAAGAGGTTATGATGAAGTTGGCGACGGATCATAGGTGTCTCAAAGTAGTTTGTCTCTCAACCGTGTACCGTTTAGGGAATATTTTCAATGCAGCTAGGAATTCTCTAAACGGGAGCCGAGCGACATACAAAAGGTGAGGATTGAATGAGTGAGTCACAGCAACGTGTATACGGTTTCTGGCCTCAAGGGTGTCTGTCTGCATTGTGGGCGGTTTCTGAGGGAATACTGCACTGTCAGGGGTAGTATCACCATTCGGAAGAGACTTAAATCAGGGCCTCTTTCGCAGGCGGAGTTAAAAGATACAAATGAACAATTTCAGAAGAGTTAACGGAATGCTGCTAGATGAATATAACTAAAACATATTTTCTGATTATTAATACTTTATCTGTGGGATTTCACTGTGCATAAATTGGGCCCCTTTAAGTAACAACATTGACGGTCCAGCCTACAATTTTAACTGCCTACAAAGTAGGTGAGGATTGAAGGTCCCTTTATATATGGAAGCATTATTCTTAAGACAGCCCAAAACAACACAAATGGATGTTACTAAATTGGGATGGTTCTTTGCAGAATTATCCGATGGCCCCTCCATCTCTCAAGATAAAATATGTGATCACCCAATTTGAAATCAAATCAGCACTATCTTTATGAAAGTGAAAATGGCAGATTGTTTTCTTCATGTGATATCAACCTGATGCTAGCAAACAGATATTTGCTGTATCTTGCATGGTACAGTTATCTGAAGCTTTCAGAAAACTTCATGAAGACAGCACTCCATTAATTGGTTTGATCTCTGACTTTTGGGTATGAATAATCAATTTATAAGCAGATGAGTGATTTTTCAGAAGTGCTGAAAAATCAAGATGGTCTACAGTCAGCTGTTTTCCAGAACCTTTGAATAATGTCTGCAGCTGGAATTGGTTCAACATTTCCAAAAGTACAATAAAAAAAATAAAGCAGCAGGGTTACAAGGCTAAATGAAATGCATCTGCTTGAAAATATACAAGATCTGAATGCAATGCTGATAGCAGAGCTGATATTTCCAATTGAAGTTTGTTTCTGTCCTCATTTATTCTGTATTCCTCTAATGCCAATGGAATGGAGTTGTGTTAAGCTTAAGAGGGATAAACTTCTCACCACTCACCCAAGAATTCTCATGAGCCTATCACATCAAACAGAAGAGCCAGAGCTTTATTCATTTTTCAATTGGTCCCACCGGTTGTATGGTTTCAGGGGGAAAAAAAAACATTCTTAATATGTTTTAGATATTTTAAGCAGAAGTCATTCATGCCATTTGGACAAGCTCTCAGTCAATATTTTGAATTATGATGTCACCTGTGGTTCATCTGGTAATAATAATACTGATTCAGTTTTTAACTTCCACTATTAAAACTTCTGGGCAGAGGTTTGGTCTGATGCTCTGGGGACTGTTTGAAGTCCTCTCCTTGGATATTGAGGTTTAATCTACCCTTGCAAATGGATGCAAAAGAACCTTTGACTATTTTGAAAGGTATGTTGAGTTTTCCCTCATGTTCCACTCAAAATGATTGATTAAAATGTAGATTTGGCTGTTGTTAAAGTTTCTACAAGCATCCTGTGAAGAAATGTGCAGTTGTGTGTTTTATACTGATGACAACACTTCAAAATCACTTCGTTGTTTGCATTTGAAATGCAAATGTGAATGCTGAATATCTCAAATTAAAACTGAAAATAGAACATGTTATGTTTTTATTTAATTGATCTGGGAAAATCTGAAAGGGATGTGGAAGTCACTCCCTGACAATGTTTTTTCATATGCTTCATAATACTTTTACACTGCAAGTTTAATCTTATGAAACATTGCTTGACAACATTCCAGACCTTGGTTGAAATGAAGTGAAATGAACTGGTTGAAAAGCTAAATGTGAAACCTAGAATACGAAGTATGATGATCCATTAACCCTGAAGAAATCATAAACTTTATCACGTTTTCTTATCCCACAGCTTTATCACGCTTTTTTCTTCTAAGCAGGTATCCATTTCCCTTTTGTAAGATGCTATTGATATGAATTTCACCAATATTACAGCAGTGCACTTAATGCACATTTTCTAAACGTTAGCAATTTTGAAATAAAAAAATGCAGCTGGGATTCAGTGGTAGTTATTAGCATATCTAAGACTAACAGGTGTTTCTAAAATGGTATTTGAAGAAAATAACTTAATACAAAGAAAATGATGTATTTCCCATCTTAATACACTCGACGTAATTCACTTCAAAATCTTAGAATGTCCCTTTGTTTCTTAAATTTTATTATATGGTTTGCGATTCACTTCAGAATCTTTTAAGATTATATTTGATCGATATTCCTCTTTCCGACAAATCAGGTTCGCCTTTCCATTAGATCGGTGTTGATATGTACCATATACTTGATATAACTATGAGATTGCAAGTAATAAAAAACTACCATTTTCAGTCTTCTTAAATTTTCTGTTGATCGGGCTCTCACTTCAAAAGTTCAAATAGTATTTACTGGATTCCACCACTAGAGGGAATATTGTCCCTGTCTCCGTATAATCCTTACCAAATATCTGTACTTAAGTGATTTAAGCATTTCAACAGGATGATCGTTTAATCGACAGAAATTAATGCGTGCATCGACTACTTGGTCCCAGTCTGCCACTTAATAAGACCATTGCCGACCTTTTACTACAGCAGCACTTTCCTGCACTAACATCATATTCAAAGTTCAAAGTAAATTTATTAGCGAAGTACTAAATGTCACCATATTCCACCTTGAGATTCATTTTCATAAAGGCATTCACAGTAAAACTGAGAAATACAGTATAATGAATGGAAAGCTACAAAGACTGACACCAACACACACAACGTACTGGAGGAACTCAGTAGTCCAGACAGCATTTATGGAAAAGGTACAGTCGACGTTTCGGGCCGAAACCCATCTCCAGTCCTGCTGAATGGTCTCAGCCCAGAACGTCGACTGTACTCTTTTGCATAGATGCTGATTGACCTGCTGAGTTCCTCCAGCATTTGTGTGCGTTGCTTGGATTTACAGCATCTGCGTATTTTCTCTTGCTTGAAGACTGACAAGCAATGTTCAGAAGAAAACAAACTTCGCAAGTCAAAAAAAAAAATGAGTTGTAGAGTTGTTGAGACGTTGAAAATGAGTCCATAGTTTATGGAATCAGTTCGGAGTTGAGGTGAGTGAAGTTATCCGTTGATTCCCTTTATATCCGAGAACCGACTTATTGCAGTGTTGAATATACCAAGAGATTGAGCCTCAACATTTCACTTGGGTACAAAACTCTAATGTTTATCACCCACTGGGTGAGGAAATTGAACGGCCAACCAATCACAATGAAATGCTGAAAACTCCTGATGAACGGCCTGGCCTGAAACGCCGACTCTATTCCTTTCCATTAATGCTGCCTGACCTGTTGAGTTCCACTAGCATCTGAACATTTCTTGTGCATTTGAGATAATAACCCTGGTTCTTGCCGTTGCACCCAATAAAAGAACCACCCATTTCAAAATGGTTAACTGAGCTAAACTCCAGAAGTGTAGGAGAGATCTCAATCTTTCCACACAGAACAAATCACCAATCACAGGATTCAATCTGCTGAACCTTTATTGCAAGTATATTCTTCATTAGATGGAATGACCTAACCTACACGTAGATCACGAGTCGTCTTCGTTTTCCTGTATAATTGCGGCAAAACGTTTTAACTGCGTGCTAACTTACAGAGATTCACTTGCAAGGCCACACAGGTCCCTTCATCAAAACTTTTAATCTCTTACTATTTAAGATTGAATTGGCTTTTCAAATTTTCCTACCGAAGTGTTCTTTGTGCTTTTGTTTTCTCGTCCAGCCACGTAGCTCCCTACTAAAATGTCTCCGTAAATACGAAATTCTTTCAATTCCTCGTTCTTGCTGGAACTATTATTCGCACTCTTCCTCGGGAAGTTTATTATCTCTTCCTGAAGATTATTGTTCAGTTTCTCTCCCATTTCCTCAGTTTTCTCCTGCCGCTATAATTTCACCTGCCTTTGTCCACAAGGAATCCACGTTAACCTTTCCAAACCTTTTACTTTTTGCCTATCTGCAGAAGGTTTTACGGTCTTTTTGTGTCTCTTGTCCCCGTTTTTTAACCCTTCGGTAAACATCATGCTGGCGAACACTCTGCGCCATCTTACACCCTTCGTGTGTGGTGGGAAGACGTGACGCAATACCTCAGTTGCAATTTAAAAGTGCTGTTGGAAACATCGGCAAATTTGTGCTTATCTGCCCGTTGAAGACTTTAGCATTTCTGATTATTTCAGTTCTGCTTCCCCAATAGCCCTTTATAGATTTACGTACAATGTTACAGCCGCTCTCCTCCCCCTTCTTCCCTATTTCTGACCGTTTAACTAGTCTTCCTTCAGAAGTGACGACGGCTATCTGTTAACTCTGTCCTTAGGCTCAATGCCCAAACCTGAATGCAATCCTTCAAATCCGACCAAGCAGCTGAAAATAACATCCTCCCATTTATTCTCAAAAATAAAAGTTCATCACATTGTCGATTAAAACTTACTGGAACTACGGTGTTCCAATAAAAAATCTCACAGGCACAGTATCATGTATGTTTTTTAGATGGATTCTAAAATGAATGTTGTGCGTTTAAGTAAACACGCGGACACCTCATGCTCAGGAAGACTGCTCATTTGGAGTTTATCATGAATTAATAATCATCCACTGGGTGAAAGGCATCGGCGGCAGGGTGGAGAGACCTCGTGTTATTAGTACAACTCAACGAGTCCTGATTTCATGAATTACTACACTGTTGCGTTCGCTGACAATAACTCCACACTGAACACTATAAACAGATGTATGTAGGTGATTGTACATAGAAAAGGTGAGCTTAAGGGGAGTATTTTAAAACAAATCAGCATAAGTAAAGCATCACCCCATCAGAGATCTTGGTTGTATTACGTTCAGTGTAAAACTGGACGTACTGGATGTTGCAATTGGAAACAGAATATCGACATTGAAGAAGAAAAGGATCGAGGTTACGGGATGTCTATGCTGGTCTTACAATATACACCCAGTGGCCGCTTCATTAGGTACACCTATACACCTGCTTGTTAATGCAAATATCTGATCGGCCAATCATATGGCAGCAACTCAACGCATAAGAGCATGCAGACGTGTTAGACCATCATCAGAACGGGATGGAAGTGTGATCTAAGTGAGTGAGTGTGGAATGTTTATTGGTGCCGGACGGGGTGGTTGGTCGCTCCATTGCCCAGTTTACAAAGAATGGTGCGACAAACAACGGAAAAGGGCATCCTCTGAGCTACAGAGAGGGCAGAGGACAATGGCGGGACTGGTTCAGGAAGACGACAGTAACTCGGATAACCACGAGTTACAACCTCTGTGCGCGGAAGAGCATCCGTGAGCGCTCGGCACTACGAATGCCGAAGTGAATGGACCGCAGCGGCAAAGTACCCGAACAAACACGCGGTGGCCACTGCATGAGGGCAAGTAGCTAATAAAAAGTATGTCCCATCTATTCCAATGGTGAAAGGAAAGACGCAGTTAATACTTCGCTATTTATTCCAGTGATGTGAACATAAAATTGGCACATATGCCTTTGAACGAGTCCGCTAATATCTGTTATATATTCAGATCATTAAGACAGTTTCAGAGATCATCTCGAATAACTCGTAAAATATCGTCAGTCCTTTCGCATTTACTACCAAATTCTCCATATTACTTTCCGATTTTGCACGTGCTTGGTGACATATTGAGTCTATAGTGTCAATGGATGGCTTTCACAAAATTATGACCCTAAGAGGACTATGAATTTCTATCAGTGGCACTTGCCGTATGAAAGGGAGTGAACATGTCATTTAAATGGCGCCTATTAAATCGTGTCAAACTCAGCAAGTCGTTTCCATTTACTTACTGAAACATGTATTCGGAACTGAATAACGTGCACAAAAGAGTCGTGTATATGTATGCCTGGGGGAGGGGGAGGCCTGATTTTCAAATTGCTCATGGTTGGCGACACGTGACAAATTTTGCCTGAAGATTTTAATTGGTGTGTATCAGTGATCACTGAGCCTCTCTCTCTATCTCAGCAAAATCCCAGGCAAAAAAAAAACAAGAGATATCCTAAACACGAGGAAATCTACGGAAGCTGGAAATTCAAGCAACACACACACACACACACACACACACACACACACACACACACACACACACACACACACACACACACACACACACACACACACACACACACACAAATGCTGGTGGAACACAGCAGGCCAGGCAGCATCGACAGGGAGAAGCGCTGTTGACGTTTCGGGTCGAGACCCTTCGTCAGGACTAACTGAAAGAAAAGATTGTAAGATATTTGAAAGTAGGATACTATCTTTTCTTTCAGTTAGTCCTGACGAAGGGTCTCGGCCCGAAACGTTGATAATGCTTCTCCCTATCGATGCTGCCTGGCCTGCTGCGCTCCACCAGCATTTTGTGTGTGTAGCAAGAGATATCTATCTGTCCGGCAGCGGTCACCCAAAATGTGCTTATCTGATTGACGAATCATGTCCAGACGGTTCATGTTCGAGACCCAGAGCTATGTATGATCTTAGTTGACATTTTGTGATTTTTTTAACAAGTATTTTCCCGTAAGAATTCAATGGGAGATTCGGACGTCCATTCCAAACGGCAGGCGTATACGCAGTGTATCGCACACGCACACCTAACATGACGCTATAAGGACCCACGATTGTCTGGCTTTTTGCTTTTCCAACGTGGCTGCTCAGAGCAGGGTTACCAGGAGATATTGTGTTGTCTATTACTTTATTTATAGGTTACCCATCCCTATTTTGAATCCCAGCCAATGCCTTTTATTTGGAAACCTGTAACAAGCAGTGAGGTAAAACTGGGTTATTTTAACCCTCCCCACCTACCATATATGGTACAGTACTCTTGGACTTACTTCCCCATTCAGAAAGTTGGTGGGATCTTGCTGGTATTTACAACTACTCCATCCTCCCAAATCTCATAGGGTCTTATCTCAAGTATGCAGAGCAGACGCTGATTGTGACTTTAAGTCAGTTTTTTTTTGCACTAAGCAGAAGAGAATGAAGACCATCGGAGAGCCAAAGAGGCAGGTACTTCACAATCAGAATCACGTTAATATCATTGGCATATGTTGTAAAATGCATTAACTTTGTGACAGCAGTACAATACATGATAAATATAGAAAAAAAGTGAATTACAGTAATATATATATGGATCTTAAATAGTTAAGTTAAAATAAGTAGTGCAAAAATAGAAATACGAAAAATAGTGAGGTAGTTTTCACTGTTTTAATGTCCATTCAGAAGTCGGATGACAGGGGTGTGGTGATGGGGGGGGAGGTGTTGGTGTAGCTGTTCCTGAATCACTTGTTGAGTTTATGCCTTCATGCTCCTGTACCACCTCCTTGATGGTGGCAAAGAGAAGAGGGCACATCCTGGGTGATGGAGGTCGTTAATGATGGACACTGCCTTCGTGAGGCACCGCTCCTTGAAGATGGCTTAGATCCCGCAGAAGCTAGTATCCATGATGGAGCTGGCTAATTCTACAACTTTCTGCAACTTACTTCGATCCAGTGGAATAGCCCTCCCCCCATACCAGATGGTGATGCAGCCTGACAGAATGCTCTCCGTAATCCATTTGTAGAAGTTTTTGAGTGTTATTGGTGACAAATCAAATCTCCTTAAACTCCTAATGAAGTACAGCAACCGTCTTGCCTTCTTTATAGCTGCATCAATATGTTGTGACCACATTAGGTCCTCAGAGATATTGACAACCAGAAACTTGAAAATACTCACTCTCTCCCATTTCCAATCTCTCTATCAGAATTGGTTAGTGTTCCATTCAGAAATAAGAGAAGATCTGCAGATGCTGGAAATCCAAGCAACACACATCAAAATGCTGGAGGAACTCAGCAGGCCAGGCATCGTCTATGGAAAAGAGAAACAATCTAAGTTTCAGTTTGAGATGCTCCATCAGGACTAGAGAAAAACGAGGACGACTTCTCTGAATTCTCAATTTTTTTCTCCAGTCCTGATTAAGGGTCCTGGCCCAAAACATCGACTGTGTACTCTTATCTATAGATGCTGTTTGGCCTGTTGAGTTCTTCCAGCATTTTGTGTGTGTTCCTTGGGTAGTGTTCCCCCATTTTACCCTTACTGAATTTCACAATTGACTCTTTGGTCTTACTGACATTGGCTGCAAGGTTGTTGTTATGACATCAGTCAACCAGCTGTGTATCTCGCTAGCACCCTCTCGGCATCGTCTGAGGTTCTGCCAACAATAGTTGTATCATCAGCATATTTATAGGTGGAATTTGAGCAATGCCTAGCTATGCGGTTGTGTATGTAGATAGAGTAGAGCAGTGGGCTAAGCACACATCCCTGTGATGTACTTGTGTTGATCGTCAGTGAGGTGGAGATATTATTTTCAATCTGCACTGATTGTAGTCTTCCAATTAGGAAGTCAAGGATCCCATTGCAGAGGGAGGTACAGAAGCCCAGGTTCTGTAGCTTTTCTTTTTTTTATATTTTTATTAAATGTTTAAGAAAATTGTATACAATGAATAGAATAATAGTTATGAAAATTAATATTAGCCCTCCCCCTTCCCTTAACCTTTCCTCCCTTACATCCCTGTCTAAAAAAAAGAAAAAAGGAAGAAAGAAGAAAGAAAGAAGGATTGCCTGGATATCGGAGGATCTCCACATGCTCCATGGAGTTCAAAATAACTTTAGTATATATCTTTATTTTTTCGCCAAATAACTAATAATTTTATCTTCAAAGGACCTATATATTTAATCCTATCTTTTGTAGATAGGGGTACCAAATTTTGAAAAAATATATCATATCCATTTCTTAAATTTTAAGTAATTTTTTCAAGTGGAATGCAGCTATATATTTCATTATTCCAAAGGTCCATAGTTAAGTATGAATCTGATTTCCAAGTAACTGCAATAGCTTTTTTGGCTACTGCCAATGCAATTTTTATAAATTTTTTTCTGATATTTATTCAATTTACATTTCGGTATTATCCCTTCAATATCGCCTAATAAGAGTAATGTTGGGTTATGTGGAAGTTGTATTCCAATAATTTGTTCCAGTAAAAGTCTTAGATTTATCCAAAAAGGTTGAATTTTTTAAAAAGACCAAGTAGAGTGTAAAAAAGTACCAATTTCTTGATTACATTAAAAACATTGGTCAGATAAATTTGGGTTTAATCTGTTTATTTTTGTGGTGTAATATATAATTGATGTAAAAATTGTATTGTACTAATCTAAGTCGGATATTTATTGTATTTGTCATACTGTCAAGGCATAGTCTTGACCAACTTGTTTCATCAATTTTATTATTCAAATCAGTTTCACATTTTTGTCTTGACTTATGAATTCCTTGTTTAATTGTCTGTTTTTGAATCAAGTTATACATACAAGAAGTAAAGTTTTTAATTAAAATTTCTATTTCAATAGGCTTCGGCATTAATATTGTTTGACCCAGTTTATCTCTTAAATAAGCCCTTAATTGAAAGTAACAGAAAAGAGTGTTGTTTGATATTTTATATTTATTCTTTAGTTGATCAAATGACATCAATATACCTCCTTCAAAACAGTCACCTATATATCTAATCCCTTTTTGAAACCAGATATATAAAAGTTGGTTATCCATTGTAAAAGGAATGAGTCTATTTTGAATTAGGGTTCTCTTTGCTAATAAAGATTTCTTTATCTCTTCATCAACATTTATCTTATTCCATAAATTAATCAAATGTTTTAATATAAGAGATTCTTTATTTTCCTGTATCCATTTGGATTCCCATTTATATATATAAAATCTTCTGGTATATTTTCTCCTATCTTATCCAACTCTGTTCTAATCCATGCTGGTTTATCGTCACCAAAAATAGATGCAATAAATCTAAGTTGATTTGCTTTATAATAATTCTTAAAATTTGGAAGTTGTAACCCTCCTAGGTCAAATTTACATGTCAATTTTTCCAACAATATTCTTGACATCTTACCTTTCCAAAGAAACTTACTCACACATTTATTCAACTCTTGAAAAAACTTATGCAGCAGTTGTATTGGTAATGTTTGGAATAAATATTGTAATCTAGGAAATATATTCATTTTACAGCATTAACTCTACCTACTAATGTTATTGGTAACATCATCCATTTATCAAGATCCTCTTGAATTTTTTTCAATAATGGCAAATAATTTATATAAATTCTTCATATCGTTATCGACTCTTATACCTAAATATTTTATACCATTTATTGGCCATCTAAATTGAGTTACTAATCGACATTGACTATACTCTCCTTTAGTAAGGGGTAAAATTTCACCTTTATCCCAGTTTACTTTATACCCTGATATTTTCCCATATTCTTGCAATCTAAAAGATAGTTTATGCAACGAATGCAATGGGTTTGTTAGATAAATCAGAACATCATCAGCAAATAAATTAATCTTATATTCCTCCTGGTTAACTCTGAAGCCCATAATATCTGAATCGGTTCTAATTAATTCAGCTAATGGTTCTATCGCCAATACAAATAAGGCAGGTGATAATGGACAGCCTTGTCTAGTTGACCTTGTTAACTGGAATGATGTTGAAATTTGACCATTTGTCACTACTTTAGCTTTAGGACTAGTATTTAAGGTTTTAATCCAGTTTATAAAAGATTTCCCTAACCTATATTTTTCCAATACCTTAAATAAAAAGTCCCATTCCAATCTATCAAATGCTTTTTCTGCATCCAAAGCAACTGCCACACTCATTTCCTCCTTCCTTTGTGCCAAATGAATTATGCTAAGTAACCAAGTTACATTATCTGCCAATTGTCTATTTTTAATAAAGCCTGTTTGATCCATATGTATTAATTTTGGTAAATATTTAGATAATCTATTAGATAAAATTTTTGCTATTATTTTATAATCCATATTCAACAAAGAGATAGGCCTATATGATGTTGGTTTTAAAGGATCTCTATCTTTTTTTGGCAATACTATTTAGATCGCTGTCAAAAAAGATTGTGGAAGTTTATGTGTCTTTTCTGCTTGATATATTAACTCCATAAAGGGAGAGATTAATAAATCTTTAAATTTTTTATGAAATTCAGGCAGAAGACCGTCTTCTCCTGAGATTTATAACTCTGGTGTGATCCTAGAGCTTCTTCAACTTCTTTTAATGTAAAGGGCATATCTAATCCTTTCTGTTCTTCCAAATTCAATTTTGGAAGAGTTATTTGTGATAAAAAAAATTCTATTTCAGCAACCTCATTTTGTGATTCCGATTGATGTAATTCAGAATAAAAAAATTTAAAGGTTTCATTAATTTCTAAAGGTTTATAAGTAATTTTATTTGCATTTGTTCTAATTGCATTTATTGTTTTGGAAGCCTGTTCTGTTTTCAACTACCAAGCAAGAATCTTATGTGATCTTTCACCTAATTCATAATATCTCTGTTTAGTTCTCATAATTGCTTTTTCTGTTTGGTATGTCTGGAGTGTATTATATTGTAACTTCTTATTGACAAGTTGTCTTCGTTTTTCTTCTGTCATATATCTTTGAGATTCTTTTTCTAATTTTGTACTCTCTTTTTCTAATTGATCTATTTCTACCATATATTCCTTCTTAATTTTAGAAGTATAACTTATTATCTGGCCCCTCAAATATGCTTTCATCGCTTCACATAATATAATTTTATCTTCAATTGAATGTAAGTTGGTATCCAAAAAAAATTCGATCTGTTTTTCCATAAAATCACAAAAATCTTGATGTATTAATAAAGTTGAATTAAATCTCCATCTGTAAATCAATTCCTCCTTATCCATCATTATCATTGTTATTATCAAGGGGGAATGATCTGACAGTATTCTTGCTTTATATTTTCACTTTTCACTCTATCCTGAATATTCATTGATAATAGGAAAAAATCAATCCTTGAATAAGTTTTATGTCTATTTGAATAAAATGAATAATCTCTTTCTCTTGAATTAATTTTTCTCCATATATCAATCAAATTTAACTCTTTCATCAATAATAAAGTTAGTTTTATTACTTTTGGTTGTGTAACAACCTTAGTTGACCTATCTAGAACTGGGTCTAGACAAAAGTTAAAGTCTCCACCTATTAATATTTTATCATGTGCATTGGCCAAATTCAAAAAAGCTTCTTGTATGAGTTTTGCATCATTTTCATTTGGTGCACAAATATTCATAAGAGTCCATAATTCCAAAAAGATTTGACAATGTATAATCACATATGTCCCTGCAGAATCAATTAGTATATTTTGTATTTTAATTGGTAAGGTTTTATTAACCAAAATTGCAACTCCCCTCACCTTTGAATTAAATGAAGCTGCAATAACACTTCCAACCCAATCTGTCTTTAATTTCTGATGTTCTATCTCTGTTAAATGTATTTCCTGCAAAAAAGCTATATCTACTTTCATTTTCTTAATATATGTTAAAACTCTTTTTCTTTTCACCGGTCCATTAAGACCATTAACAATAAAACTTTAAAAATTGAGTAAATTATTCATTTCATAATACCTTGGGGAATCTCTTTAAAATTCTCCATGTTGCTATGTATTTCCCCCCCCCCCCAATCATCCAGGCCAAAAAAGAAAAATAGAAGAACGATAGATAGTAAAGAAAAAGATAACAAAATACCCCCTACTAATGTTGTGAATGAATAGAAACACAACATTACCCCCCTCCGTTTTATGGCTCATGGCAATCGCCATGATTACACATGTGAATCCCGCAGTAATCGATCAGAAGCTCCTCCAGCTCCCCGTAACAAAAAAAGATATATATAAGTGAAGGAAAAAAATTAATATTTCTACTCCCAATTAATATTCCTCAATTTTTGTTATCTTTCTCCCCTTCTATCATATACTTAAAGTATATTTGTATATTCTTCTACTCTTAAATATACATCAAATCCGATCCCTATCTCAGTCTTCATCTTTAATCCATTTCACTTCCATAATTCTTTACCACGTCTCGCGAATATTAGGAAGTTCTTGTACAAACTCCACCACTTTCCTATGATTAGTAAAAAATCTTCTTTCTTCGTCATTCAAAAAGATTATCAGTGTTGCTGGGTAGCTCAGTATAAATTTATAACCTTTTCCCATAAGATTTTTTTCACTGGGTTAAATTCCTTCCTCCTCTTCAAAAGGTCATAACTTATAACAGGATAGAAAAGAACTCTTTCCCCTTCTATCATCAATGGCCCATTTCTCTTTCAGGCACCTTGAACAGCTGCCTTCAAGATCTTTTCTTTATCTTGATATCTTAAGCATTTTATCAAGATTGATCGCAGATTTTGATCTTGTTGGAGCTTTGGTCTTAAAGCTCTCTGAGCCCTTTCGATTTCAATTAACTAACTTCCCTCTTCCATTTCCAAGATTTCCAGGATCCATTTTTGAAAGAATTTTATTGGATCTTCTCCTTCTATACCTTCTTTAAGACCAACAATCTTAATATTGTTTTGTCTGCTAAAATTTTCAAGCACATCTACTTTTTCCAACAACCGTTTTCTTTCTGATGTCCAGGCAAGGATATTATCTTCCATCTTGTCCACTCTTTCAGTGGTGTCTCCCATTTTTTCTTCCAACTTTTTAACTTTCTTATCAGTTTTCTTTTGTTTTTCCAAGACCTTATCAAGTGTAATCTTCATATTTTTAATATCTTTTTTATTACTTGTAATGCTTTTAATTCATGCATTATTTGTATCGGGGTTTTTCTTATGTCTCCAGAAAGTTTTCCAACTTTAATTTCTTCCTGTTCTTCATCAATTTCCTCATCTGTGTTTTCCAGAGAGTTTGATTCTACTTCCAGTTCACTTTCACTTTAAATTGCAGCTGGAACTTGTAGTTTTGTTTGCACCTGTTTGCACATACCCGTTTCTTCACGCATGTGCAGCTCCTGCTGTTTCTTCGTAGAGACTGTTGATGCTGCCGCAGTTTCCTGTTCTACATCGTTGGAGGCGACATGTACTTCGCCAGGAAGAGATCCAACTTGAGTGCGAGGTTTCATCATAATGGTTGGGCCTCTTTTTTTGCCGACTTGCGTTGTCTTCAAAGTAGTAGTTCTCTTCTGTTTCTGTTTAGGAGACAGATCTGAAGATAGTCCTGAGTTGATTATAAGTAGTTTTTAGAAAATATTTATTAACTCTTCTTCACTTAAACTTTATTTTACTAGTTTTTATGGGAGAGCTGGATTTCCACGTCTCGTTCCTACGTCATCACGTGATGTCCCTCCAGGTTCTGTAGTTTTTCAATCAGAACTGTAGGGATGATGGTGTTAAACACTGAGCTATAGTCAATAAACTACATCCTAATATATCACGACATCATTCATGCTTCTTCTCCTCCAAATGTTACAAGCAGAGTTTGGGCCTCATCTGCTGCTGATATCAACCCTGAGCCATCATCCATTCTCATGGTGCAGAGCAGTCCATTTCCAAATCGAGCCTTATGTTCATTCATGGGGCCATTAGGTTAATACAAACATTCAAATACAGTAAATCACATGTATAGTTTTATACATATTTAGGAGGATGGCTGTCAGACACCACAGCCCAAACTGCCATTCTTTTACATCTTGGAAGGTGTGCATTTCAATTTCATTTATCCATCTTGGTTTCCAAATCCAAAAGAGAGAGAAACAAGAACTTCACATGCATATGCTCACATCCCTTTTATACTTACATGCATCCAGTGGCCCAGTGGCAGTGGTAGGGTTCAGTAATTCAAATACTGGACTGGTCACCTAGAGACAGATGAAGTTTGCACTTCCCCACTGCAGCAGCTGTGATATTTAAATTCAATTAATGAAATAAATAACTAAAAAGATCTTTTCAATAAAGTTGATAATGAAGCTGCCAGACTGTAATAAAGCCCATCCGGTTCACTAATGCACTTTAGAGAAGCAAATTCACTCTGAAATAATACAATAAAACTCTCCATTCAAAGGCAATTAGAAATGCAAAATATAAGCTGGCTTTGACAATAGCAACCAAAACTTATGTAAATATAAAAACAATCAATAACATAAATACTGCACAGATGTATGCACCACACGTCACATGATGCATGTGAACAGATGAAGTGCTCAACATTTCAAGAATTATGCAAAAAAATCCAAGTACTGCTCTAATCCCTCCCCATGACCATTTGTTCCACACCCTCATGGCAAAGGAGCAAAATTTGGCCATTTGGTCCACTGAGTCTGCACTGCCATTCAGTCATAGCAGATTTATAATCCCTCTCGACCCCATTGTTCTGGCTTCTCTTGGGAGCAGTTACAGGCCTCCCCCCACAGTAAATATTCTCTCAACTACTCATTGGATGCACATTTGCTCTGAGGAGCTATCAGTTTTGCCATCAGATATTTCAACTAATATCTGAACTAGTGTTTTGAAGCTAATTCTTTCATGAGTGACTCAATATGATGATCATGAATAAGTTTGTAGCTCTTCCTTGTCTCTCTCTCTCTCATGTGTTGAAATGTGCTTTAACTAAAATAAATGTCCTTGTGGACATAGAATGACACACAAAATAATTTAATGTCACCTGTTCATTTATTTTCAAAGAGATATGAACAGATTTGTGCCTTTCAAAAATGAATAGGATGATATTGAGAATAATTGTAACAGTAGGAACAAAAGCATAGAGGAATACTACCTTCCACACAATGTTTTTGAATGGATGCAAGCAGATTAATATCTAGCATCTATTAGTTTTATAAATTAAACCATGAACTTGAAGCATCCTGACCCTGTAAAGAGACAATTCTTTTCAACTTTTCTAACCTCTGTTATGTACCCCGTAACTGGGTCACTTACCAACAAAGATAGAGAGGTCCGTTGAAGTCTGATGGTACTATTTTTAACAGTATTTATTGATAAAAATACACAAAAATAATATCAATGCAAACATACAGATAATATATGTCGTCAATACTAAATCTAAAGCGCGGGTATAATAATAATCAATAAGAAATAGCTCTATCGTTGTCTAGGGGATAACGTATTGTCCGATGGAAATATAAAAGTCACTTTAGTTCATTCAGGCTGCAGCCTTTGGTTGGAGAAAGACAGATTTTTAGAACTTGCCAGCTTTTCCTTTTTATGATGTTGATCCTTTGAAATTTCGTTGGTGGTGATCTCTTCTTTAGCTAAGCCGTCTTCCGTGGTCAGTCCCGCCAATCCCAGGCAACGGGAAAGGACACACGTGGGCCCACCACCGGCTGTCGCTATTAAACGCTGTCACGGGATTTCTAGCGTTTCTGCTGGTGCGTCTAAAGGGGTTGTTCCCCAGACCTTCTTTTATCCTTACTCATGGGGTCTCAGCAGTCAATCAGGTTGGAATGATGCCATCCCTCAACCAGCCCACTTTGTTCATTCCCTGAGGGCTTCAAATAAATAGTACAGTACTTAATACACAATTCTGTCTCCAAGAGACAATGGCCGTTTTCCGTGGCTTTGTATCGCTGAGGGGCCAGGACATTCCAAACCCCTTGTGGATTCTGTGTGTCTCTCTCTCATTTCCTGGGTCCCAGACCCACATTAATAGCGATCTTGCGATTCTCAAAAAGGAGGGGGCTACTTTGTACCCTTCGGCCCCTCAGAGTTGGGGCACAGTCGTAACACCTCAAAAAAATGTTAATCATAAACTTAAAAACTTCTATAGCAACACATAAAATGCTGGAGGAACTCAGCAGGTCAGGCAGCATCAATGGAACTGAATAAACAGTTGACATTTTGGGCTGAGACCCGTCTTTAGGACTGAAAATGAAGGGGGAATTTGCCAGAATAAAAAGATGGGGGGGATGGGGAAGGAGGAGAGCTAGAAGCTGATATGTGAAGCCAGTGGGTAGTGAAGCTAAGGGCTCAAGAGATAGGAATTTGATAGGAGAGGAGAGTGGACCATAGGAGAAAGGGAAGGAGGAGAGGAACCGAGGGAGCCGATAGGCAAGTGAGTAGGGGTAAGAGGCCGGAGTGGGGAATAGAAGAAGTGGGGAGGGGTTAGTAAACATTTTTTTACCAGAAGGCGAATTCGATATTGATGCCAGCAGATTGGAGTCTAAACAGACAAAATACAAGGTGCTACTCTTCCACCCCGAGTGTGGCCTCTTCTTGGCACAAGAGGAGGCCATGGAACTACATGTCAGAACGGGAATGGGAATGAGATTTGAAATGATTGGCCAGTGGGAAGTTCTGCTTTCAGTGATGGAGCGGAAGTGCTCAACAACTTACAGCATGTCTCACTGATGTAGTGAAGGCTGATTGGCAGGTGAAGAGTTCCCTCACCTGGAAAGACTGTTTGCGGCCCTAAATAAAGGTAAGGGAGAAGGTGAGTGGGCAGGTGCAGCATTTCTGTTGCTTGCCGGAAGGGTAGTTACTGGAGAGGGATGAGTGTACAAGGGAATCATGGGGGCAATGACCCCTGCAAAGAGGGGGGTGTGGGGGAGAGAAAGATATTTTGGTGGTAGGATCTCTTTGAAGATGGTGGTTGTGGGGGATGATGTGTTGGATGTAGAGGCTTATGTGCTGGTAGGTAAGGATAAGAGGAATTCTATCACTATTAAGACAGTGAGAAGGTAGGGTGAGCATGGATGTTTGGAAAATGAAGAAGATGTGGATAAGGGCAGCATCAATAGTGGAGGAAGGGAAACCCTGTTCCTTGAAAAAGAAGACATTTCTGATGTCCTGGAAAGGAAACCCACACCCTGGGAACATGCAGCTGAGATGAAGGAACTGAGAAAATGTGATAGCAATTTTTAGAGGAGATGTTGGGAAGAGGTATAGAAAACATAACTGCGGGAATCAGTAGGTTTATAAAAGATGTCTGTTAACATTTTGTCTCCATAGATGGAGACAGAGTGATTGAGAGAATGGACGGAGGTGTCAGAGATGGTCCAAGTGAATTTAAGGGCAGGGTGGAAGTTAGAGGCAAACTTGATGAAATTGTTGAGCTTACCATGGGTGCATGAAGCAGCATCAATGCAGCTATCAATGTAGCTGAAGTAGAGTTGGGGAACATTACCATGGAAGACTTGGAACATATACTTTTCGATGGAGCCAACAAAGAGGTAGGCCTAGCTGAAGCCCATGCAGATGCCAATGACTACCACTTGAATCTGGTGAAAGTGGGAGGAGTGGAACAAAAAATTGTTGAGGGTGAGAACCAATTCTGCCAGACAGAGGAAGGTGGTTTTGTAACAGAATTGGTTAGTTATTTTATTGAGAAAGAAGCAGAGAGCTTTAAGGCTTTCTTGATGGGAATAGAACTTTAAAAGGACTGGAACTGCATAGTGAAAATGAGGTGCTCACTGCCAGAGAATTGAACGTTACTGAGGAGATTGAGAGCATGAGAAGTCTTGTGGATGTAGTTGGGAAGGGACTGAAATGAGGAGGATTGAATGGAGCTAACGTATGAGAACACAAGTTCGGTGGGGCAGGAGCAGTCAGAGACAATATGCCTACACACTTCTATTCACTTCTATTCTTTTCACTTATTCTACTCCCTTCTAAACACTTCTATTTCTTTTTCTGAAGAAGGCCTTCATCTTGACCTGCTCAAGATGTCATGCACCACTGTGAATTTAAAATAAGTTGAAAGCAGAAAGAGGTAAATGTTAACCATTAAAATAATTTACAGGCCAATCATTTTCTTGAATTGACTGCTGTAATTTTACAGAAATGTTTTTCAGTTTCCAAGGTATGCTTTTTAATGTAAATTATTTCAAATATGCCAAAGGCCTTGTGTCTTATTCATTACCATTCCTGATGTTGCAATAGGCCAATTACAGAGTAGCCTAATCACTTTAATGGCATCTGTTAAAGTAAATACGCCAGTGATCTTTTGTTGCATTAGTACCAGTTGTTTGGAGCTTCAGAATATATCTCTCCCACATGTTGATGTTACCTTATACCAGTAGGCACATTTGAATGAAGTGAAGTGAATTGTTGAGTACCAGGTATGATGGATGAGGCTAATGTAAAATGCTGAAAAATGGTGACAAAAAGAAGACAGCATGTATTGAGTAAATATAAACTCCTGAAGACAGATGATGGTTGCTTGGTTCAAGAGTGAGGGGTTCATGAGTGAGATATGAATGTATTGTCTGTGACTGAGATGAATGAACTGTTCGGAGTAATCGGTCAACATTTTAGACCTGTCAGGAAGAAATGGCTTCATTAAAGACCTATCTTCCTTTTTGAGGTTGCTGTGTTCATTTTTATTCATAATTCTTCAGGTGATGGGGTAGCCAACACCTGTATGCAGGGACACTGGACAACAATCAAGATCACTAAATTGAAGCATATAACTAACCCATACTTCTTGACAGTGGGCCATTCACTCACTGCCCAATTTCCCTGAATCTTGCCTACATCTTCAATACTAAAGTAAGTAGTGCAAATCACATGTGTGGATGCTGCAGCTCTGACAATGTTCAGGAGTGGACTCATTAGGGACAAAGCAATCCAATTAGCCTTATCAATAAACCTCACTTCATTCCACCCAATTCAAACACACCATCACTACAGTGTGAATTGGTATAAAATGTAGTGCCACCTTGCAGCCAGTCCACTTTCAGACCACAATGATAGCAGGTAAAGGGGTACATTCAATTCCAATTCCCCCAACAAGTCACACACTATCTGGCTTGGTAATATATCGCTGTTTGTAATTTATTCTTAGTTTGAAATTTGTGTATTTTCAGTCTTCCAGAGCAGGAGGCATACCTTTATCATACAGCCTGGAGAAACCGAACAACTATAGATGGAAATAAATTGCCAGATCACATGAATGAAAATAAAATAGACAAAAGATCCTGATAGCAGCATATTATGTCAATCTGTGTGATTTGACTTTATGGAGCATTACTGGCTATGATATGAGATGTCCCTGATCTCTGAGTTGCCCAGACCAAATGTAGCAAGAGGTTATCTAACAATCTTTTCTTGATGCAATATTATCAAAGAAATCCCACCCTATGAACATCTGAGGGGGTGAAAGGGTTAACTGTATCAGCCACTTAAATACTGTGGCTATCAAAGTCAGTGATTAAGTATTCTGTGACAAGCGCCTTTTAACTTCCCAAAGCCTTTCCATCAAATACGAGATACAAGATACAATGGAATACTCTTCAATTCCAGCCAGTTGAATGTAGCTTTAACAATGCTGAGGAAGTTTGACACTATAAAAGGACAAAGCAATCCATTTGATGTTATCAATGACTGTGCTACTGAAGACATTTATTTAGTACAACACCCGCAGAGCAGTACCTGCAAACATGCAATACTTGGCACAGTTCAGGGATAAAATAACTGTTTGAAAACAATCAGATGGGATGTTGAATAGGTTCAGTGGACAGGGTGGGTTTCATAACCTTTACTTGTTCCATCATTTCTTTGATCCACCATTGTATCATGTACATTCTATGTGTATTTCTGCAATTTGATCAAAGATAAGATAAAACTGTTGAAGGAGTTCCGTACTTTGCTTTCCTGCACATGCTGGCTACAAACAATGAGGATTAAAGAAGAAGGTATTTGACTGTCTAATCCAAAAGGTTAACTGCCAGTGGCCTTTCAATAGATGTTGCAGAGAGAGAGATAAAACACATCAAATGCTAGTGCTGAGAGATTATACCAGAAAGCCCTACTGTTTTGTTAATTTAGAGCCTGTGAGATCACCAAGGGAATCATCTTGTGCATCATCTTTACTAACATAATGGTGTATTTTGGTGTAATTGCTCTGCTGTAGTATAGCAACACTGTAATCTCTGGGTATAGAATGTGTAACAAACCTGGGAAAGGTTTCCCTGCTAACATGTTGGTTTCTCTGTAGTGCAGTGTTCGGGTTATGGTTAGAGATAACAGGGGCTTTGAAATGTGCGTTGGACAATGGGGGGAGATGTTTTTCTTTCTTGAGTGCTCCAGCAAAGGTTTCGTAATCTTTTGTTTGACAGAAGATGGAGAGAGATGATGCCAGAACAGGGAATTTGTTGACTGCAGGACGGAGTGGACTTGGAACGGTGTCGGGAGTAGACGCCTGCGTGGAAATCACTGGAGAACGAACAGACGGGAAAACATTGAGCTCCAGTGTTGTGCATTAGACTGTTTCATGAGAATTTTTTTTTTGTTTTCTTTACTAACCCTATAGTCAAATTAGGAATTATAAAGTTCAATCATTTAATTGCATATTTTGTACTGTTTGTTATTTCGTGGTACTGATTTGCAACAGGGAAACACATCCATCCACCCAACAAGATTTCTCAAGTTTGGCCGGACCGGGGGCTGTCTTCCCCTGGATTAAGCTGCTAGCCGAACCTAGGGTTACAAATGTTTCTTACTGCAGCACGGTTCTGTGTGAATGAGGCAAAACGTACACATGTCACACCTACACTCATTCAATATTGCTGCATTATTATTCTTGCTCTCTGTGGAATGCAATGGGTGAAGGCTAACCACGTCCCCGTTTTCTAAGGGCTTGGAGTGATCCGCAGCTTCACAGTTCCTCGCCGCTTCATTCAAGTTTCACAAACTTCAAGCATTCCTGTTAATTAAGCCATCTGTTTAATGGGTCAGCCGCTTAGTTGGGACAACTCTTAAAAGACAAAAACTAATTGAGAAAATAGCCAGGATTCCCTTTGTTTATTTGGGACAGGAGACCGTCGCCGAACAGTTTCTAACTAACATCAGTCACGTGCACTTGCGCAACTGTTAGACACTACATCATGCTTTGAGTATACCATTTTTAAATACAGGTGGCCTCCCTCCCCTTTACAAAGGTAAAGTGTTCCTATGAAACCTTTCTTAAGCTGAAATGGCGTAAAGCAAAGAACCATTAATGTATATGGGAACATTTTTCGTAAAAGCAAAAATCCTCTTTGTAAGGCGAAAGCAGGTTACTAATGTAGGTCTTTTTTAAAAGTGAAGTGGCGTAAAGCAAACATTCATTAAGTGGGGGACACCTGTAGTATTAATTGTGTGTGTGCCTTGGTTTAAAAAGCAGTGATTTTTGTCATTGATAACTGATAAGAAATAAGCAGTAAAACAATTCAGAACTGTTTTGCTGTCTGCATTTTCAGGCTTTGTGATGCCAGAAACAGCTGGGAGTGAAACTGAGACCACTTTGCTGCTTCAACAAGTTAGGAACTATGAAGAATTTGAAGGTATTTACAACTGTCTTGAATGTTATAATGAAAATGAAGAGTTGGAGAATACAATCATGGAAAGCATTGTCTGGAGGCTGTCCATTATCTACAGAAACTGTCTGCTCTGATTTAGTTCATTTACAGTCAATCAAAAGAACATGGCAGACTGCACTGAAATGAATTCCCTACTGATAACTATTAGGAGCTAATACACAAATTTATAGTACAGTAGTAGTATTGGAGTGTTCACATTTGTTCTGTATTTCATTTAAATACATAATTTGCTATTTATACTTTTTTTATACCTTTTTATCGATTTCCATGAAACTTCAGCTAATTGGTGCAGCCACTTATTTGGGCCAAAACGTACTGGTTCTGTTGTGTCTGGAGTCTCCTGTATTGATGTCAACATTTTCAGCAAAAGAAAATTTTAGTGTACTGGAGTTTATTATACAAGTCAAAATTAGCTAAAATTTAGCATGCCTTTTCTAGTTTGACACCAGATCTGACAAAGTTTTATGGGATTTAAAGAGCAGGGTTAGAGATAACTGGACAATCTGTGACAGAGTAGTGGTAAAAGATGGATAAACTGAAGATACTGGAAATGTGAAACAAAACAAAGCAGAATGTGCTGGAATACGCAACAATTCAGTCAGCATCAATAGAAATAGAGAAAGGATTAATGTTTCAGATGTGACCCTTTATCAAGGGAATGAAAGAAAAAAGATGATGGGTTAGTCTTGGTTTCATAGAAGAGAATGTTTTCTTGTATCCTAAATCCTGAAGTATAAGTATTAATAAAGTGGCTTCCCAAACTGGAAAGATACTAGCTTCAATCACAAGCAAAAGAAAATTGCAGATGTAGGAAATGCAAGCAACACACACAAACTCAGCAGGCTAGGCAGCATCTATGGATAAGAGTACAGTCAATGTTTTGGGCAAAGAAGCATATCGGGACTGGAGAAGAAAACGATGAGGAGTCTGAGTTAGAAGGTGGGGGAAGGGGAGGAAGAAACACAAGGTGATAGGTGAAACCAGGAAGGGGCAGAGAGATGAAGTAAGGAGCTGGTAAGTTGATTGGTGAGAGAAATACAGGGCTGAGAATGGGGAATCAGATAGGTGAGGACAGAAGGCCATGGAAGAAAGAAGAGGGGAGGTGATGGACAGGCAAGGAGATAAAGTGAGAGGGAAAAGGGCTGGGGAATGGTGAGTTGGGGGGGGGGGGTGTGCAGGTATTACCAGAAGTTTAAGAAATTGATGTTCCTGTCATTAGGTTGGAGCCTACCCAGACAGAATGTAAGGTGCTGCTCCTTCAACCTGAGCGTGGCCTCATCGCGATAGTAGGCGAGGCCATAGACTGACATGTCAGAATGAGAATGGGAAGTGGAATTAAAGGGTGACCAGTGGGAGATCCCACTTTTTCTGGCAGACAGAGCTCGGTGAAGCAGTCTCCTATTCTACATCGAGTCTCACCAATATACAGGAGGCCACACCAGGAGCACCGGACACAGGATATGACCCTAACAGACTCACAGGTGAAGTGTCGCCTCACCTGGAAGGACTGTTTAGGGCCCTGAATGGTTGTGAGGGAGGAGGTGTAGGGGCAGGTGTAGCACTTGTTCCACTTGCAAGGATAAGTGCCAGGAGGGAGATCAGTGGGGAGGGACAAATGGGCAAGGGAGTCACATAGGGAGCGATCCCTGGGGAATGCAGAAATTGGGGGGCAGGGGAAGAAGGAAAAGATTTGCTTGGTGATGGGATCCAGTTGGTCATGGCAGAAATTGCAGGGAATTAAGTGCTGGTCACAAAGGCTGGTGGAGTGGTAGGACAAGAGGAATCATATCCCTGGTGGGGTGGAGGGAGGATGGGGTGAGAGCAGATGTGGTTGAGGTCAGCATAGGTAGAGGAGGAAGGGAAGCCCCTTTCTTTGAAGGAGGACATCTCTTTTGTTCTGGAATGAAAAGCCTCATCCTGAGAGCAGACACGGCGGAGACAGAAGAATTCAGAGAAGGGGATGACATTTTCACAAGAAACAGGGTTGGACATTCCTACTCTTGACTCTTGTCCGAGGTAGATTGAGATAGCTACTGACCTTAGATTGCACCTTACCGATACTCCAGCCATTTGAAGACATTCTTTGTTAAGAGTTGGTTGCCCAAAGAAAGTCAAGGTAGATCATCTTGAAAGCTTTTCAGTAGACAATAGGTGCAGGAGTAGGCCATTTGGCCCTTCGAGCCAGCACTGCTATTCAATGTGATCATGGCTGATCATCCACAATCAGTACCCTACTATCTATAAGAGTATCTAACTCTCTCTTGAAAGCATCCAGAGAATTGGCCTCCACTGCCTTCTGGGGCAGAGCATTCCACATATCCACCACTCTCTGGGTGAAAAATATTTTCCGCATCTCTGTTCTAAATGGCCTACTCCTTATTCTTAAACTGTAGCCTCTGGTTCTGAACTCCCCCAACATCGGGAACATGTTTCCTGCCTCTAGCACGTCCAATCCCTTAATAATCTTATATGTTTCAATCAGATCCCCTCTCATCCTTCTAAATTCCAGTATATACAAGCCCAGTCGCTCCAATCTTTCAATATATGACAGTTCCGCCATCCCGGGAACTAACCTCATGAACCTACACTGCACTCCCTCAATAACAAGAATGTCCTTCCTCAAATTAGGAGACCAAAACTGCACACAATACTCCAGGTGTGGTCTCACCAGGACCCTGTACAACTGCAGAAGGACCTCTTTGCTCCTATACTCAACTCCCCTTGTTATGAAGGCCAACATGCCATTAGCTTTCTTCACTGCCTGCTGTACCTGTATGCTTACTTTCAGTGACTGGTGTACAAGAACACCTAGATCTCGTTGTACATCCCCTTTTCCTAACTTGACACCATTCAGATAGTATTCTGCCTTCCTGTTCTTGCCACCAAAGTGGATAACCTCACATTTATCCGCATTAAACTGCATCTTCCATGCATCTGCCCACTCACCCAACCTGTCCAAGTCACTCGCATTCTCCTGACATCCTTCTCATATTTCACACTGCCACCCAGCTTTGTGTCATCTGCAAATTTGCTAATGTTACTTTTAATCTCTTCATCTAAATCATTAATGTATATTGTAAATAGCTGCAGTCCCAGCACTGAGCCTTGCGGTACCCCACCGGCAAGGGAGGCATAACAAATGCAAAATGAATATGGAAGAGGAAGAAAAAGATGTTCATTCATGAGAACTTCATTCCTTCATTCAGGAAGAGGAGGAAACTACTCTTCAACAACAGCATATTTTTCTTAAGAGGTCATGAATATGTGATTGGAAATTTGTTGCCCGTGATTTAATACGAATAAGATTTGAAACAAGGATGACTGATTATTACTGAGCAAGTCCCTGTACAAACATGTACTTAAGAGTTGAATGATTGATATTATTGTTAAAGGAATTCCAATAAATTGAAATAGCCTGTAAATAAGAACATGTGCTTAAAGAAAACAGTGCCCAGGAGATGACTCCAATCGTTCTTCATTGTGTTTGCCCTTTAGATAATTGGATAAAAGGAATGCTTCACTCACCATTAGAATATATTTGTTAAAAGGCCTTCATTCTGTAATGTTTTGCAAATGGTTTGATTAATTACATGCATTTTACCATGGAGTTATAATTCCTAACTAAATTTTCCCCTCACTTGCTACTAATCAGTAATACCATGGTCCTGATTTTAAACTGAAAATTGCAGACATTATTTGAGCTTTTCAACACTGTCATCTTGTGGCTACTGTAAGCAACCACACCCAGGTAATCTGTAAATTGATGGATGTCAGAAGGATTCTTACAGCCAATTTTATATTTGCTTCCCTTGCTTGGTTGGTTGGTTCTGTCAATTCTTCAGGGAGAAGTCAGGATATGTTTCAAATATGAACTGGCTTGCAACTGAAGGAACATTGCTGGCTTGCACTGTGCTCTCCAGATTCTGGTTGTTAAGAAAACACAACAATCTGCCTCTCAGGAAGAAAGTTGGATCACACATGGCCCTTGGATCACATGCTGAGGTGACCCTGGAATAGTTTAATACCACAGGCAATTCAGTTTTATAGGTGCCTTTCCTTTCTTATTTAGAGGCTTATTTGAATGTTTGGATCTAAATGTTGTGATTGGTTATTAACCTTTTTTACTGAATAATACCAAGAACTACTAATGTCAGCCTCTTAAAATGTACAAGATGATAAAGATATAGAAATGTTCTTGCTGGAATTTTCCCATAATGACCTTGCCTGCAATTTCACCAAACTTGACCCACCAACAAAACTCACCCAATCAAAGAATTTATCATGATTCTGATTCTCAATTACAACCATTGTAATCACATTTTTAGAAGTAACAGGAAATAAAACATTAATCTAAAATGGCAACAATTATTTCTCTCACTTTCTCTCTCTACAGTCTATCACCTGATCCATCATGCTTTTCCTGCACTTGGGTGTTTTTCTTTAGATACAAAATTAATTCTTTAAAAATTCTATTGTGATACCTATCATATTTTTTAAAAGCTCAGGTTTTCTTCAAATGCATTTTCACAGTATATACGTAGATCACATTAAAAACTGATAAGTTTTCTCAATTGCAGGGTCTTAAGCATGCTGTGCTTGATGTGCATGAATGATAGTTAAATGAGTTGATATTTAAATTTATATCCTGATGGGCTTTGGCACATTCCTCAGTATACCTTAAGTGTTTAAGATAATTTACGCTCATTTTAAGCTTGAGAATGTTTTAATGAGGTGAGGGATACTCAGGCATAAATTTTCATCTACTTTGAAGTCATTATCCACAAATTCTGTGCCCTAGTCATCATCTCCATCTCTTTTGACCAAACATGCCTGAAAGTGATGTTATACTCAATCCAAGTTGAGTTTCAGATGAAATTCTTAATCAAGATTGCCTTTCTTCTATCTCCTTATGATTGTTTGATCCCACTCCTGCTTCAGCTCATTTGCTGCCAAGACAAATGACAAGACAAGACATTTGTGCCTTTAGATTTAGACTACACTATTAGACTATCCTGGACAGGTTATAAGTTTCAGGACATCCATAAATGAGTTATTTGTGCCCTAAATGCTCCATGTGACATTTACCTATGACCTCTGTGTTAGGTTAAGAAATACTTTTTTTTCCATATTATTTTGTAGCATAGAATTTGTCCGGCTCTGCAGAATCTTCTATCCCTGTTAACATTTGTGTCTTTGGTTTTTGAGGGTGCTAAGCTCTGAAGTTCTTCTAAAACTCTCAGATTTACTTTCTTCCTTTCCAGTCTCTCCTTGAAAGTGACCTCAGTTTTTCATCAACTGCCTCAATGCAAAAGACTATAAGACTGGAAGATATAGGAGAGAAGTAGGCCATTCGGCCCATCGAGTCTGCTCCACCATTTCATCATGCCTGCTTTAATTTTCCTTTCAGTCCCAATCTACTGCCTTACCCACCCCACTGTTTCCCTTCATGTCCGGACCAACCAAGAATCTATCAACCTCTGCCTTAAATATACATAATGACTTGGCCTCTGCAGCTGCCGGTGGCAATTAATTCCACAGATACACCACTCTCTGGCTAAAGAAATTCCTCCTCATCTCCCTTTCAAAAGGATTCCCCTCTATTCTTAGGCTATGTCCTCTGGTCTTAGATTCTCCCACCACAGGAAACATCCTCTCCACATCCACTCTATCAAGGACTTTCACCATTTGATAGGTTTCAATGAGGTCATCGCTCATTCTTTTGCATTCTAGTGAATACAGGCCCAGAGACATCAAACTCTCTTCATATGAAACATTTTCATGAACCTCCTTTGAACCCTCTCCAGTGTCAGCACATCCTTTCAAGATAAAGGCCCCAAAACTGCTCACAATACTCCAAGTGAGGCCTCACTAGTGCTTCTATAAAGTCTCAACATTACATTCTTTTTTCTATATTCTGGTCCTCTTGAAATGAATGTTAACATTATATTTGCTTTCCTCATCACAGACTCAACCTGCAAATTAACCTTTAGTGAAATTCTGCACAAGGATTCCCAAGTCCCTTGGCACATCCATTTTTTGTATTTTGTCTCCATTTAGAAAATAGTCAGCCTTTTGTTTCTTCTACCAAAGTGCGTGACCATACACCTTCCGACACTGTATGCCATCTACCACTCTTTTACCAATTCTCCTAAACTGTCTAAGTCCTTCTGTAGCCTCACTATTTCCTCAAAACTACCTGCTCCTCCACCATTCTTCATAACGTCTGCAAACTTTGAAACAATGCAATCAGTTCCATCATCCAATTTAGACCCCTGTGGAACATCACTAGTCACCAGCAGCCAACCAAAAACGGTTCCCTTTATTCCTACTCTTTGCCTCCTGCCATTCGGTGACTGTTTTATCTATGCTAGAATCTTCCCTGTAAATCTTGTTCTGTGTTAACACTGTAATTAATGCTTTAATTATGAAGTCACTGATAACAATTTGCATCATTTGAGGAACTTAATAATCACGTTTAACAGGGCATCCACAATCACCACAAGGCATATTATTGTGTTGAACACTGGACTCCATCTGCTGAGGAACCTCCCAATATATTAATCCTGATGCTCTGTGATACTAATATCAAGATTCAAGATTAATTTATCACACAGTGAAATGCGTTGTTGATGTTAACAACCAGCACACCCAGACGTGTGCAAGTGCCGCCACGCGTTCCTGCACTAACATAGAATGCCTGGCAGAACAACACAGAGCACAACGAGCACAAACAAGAGCTGGAAAAGCAAAGCCCACGTTCCTCCCTCCCACCCACGCACACACACAGCCCTTTAACTCCGAGACAAGCCTTCAGCCACTGCCTCTGGCAGACACCGGCTTGGGCCTGCAGTTGTGAGCCTTCAATTTCCCCAGTAGACGCGCAGAGATTCAGAGTCTCGGCTCTGAGCAGTGGGCCTTGAATTCCAGACTTCTGATTTGTCCTTCCTTCAGACAAAAATGATAAATCTTGTAATAGTAAGTACGACCATGGAGCAGTTATCCAAGATGACTTAGTTATTAGTTCATCTTGACAATTCATTTTAATGATTGCCTGTTTTAATTAATGCCTTTCAAAACTGCAGCTCACCAGATCTCCTTATGCAGATGAGCCATTACTTTCTATTGTACTTTCTATTTACATTTACATGAACTGCATATACCGAGCAAGCCATTGGAAAAGTAACAGAATCATTTAAGACTTTACAAATCTACTTTAAATTCCCTGCAGTTTTGATCCATTAACAATTCAGGAAGAGTAGCCTGTTTTACTGGGTACATGTTTTTTAATCCTATCTTGTGTTGTGCTTGCTGAGATGTTAGATAGTAGAGATTTTACATCACCATATAGACAACACGGTCAAGTAATGCTTTCTACGTGTCTTCATCAGCAGATGGTAATGCCTCTTTGATACTATTCAGTTTGAGTATCAAGAGATTTCTGTTTTAGAGCCTAAATCCTGAAATAACCAGCAGGAACCTGGAGGCACTTAATTCTGATTCACATTAATAATGAAGGCAAGGTGCCAGGGTGAGTGATCATTTAGTCTGTCAGATTACAATGTTCTATTCTAACTGTTAATTCAACAGCAAAAGGATCTGGGATACTCAGCAATGTGTAAAGCCTATCAGAGCCTTCAGGGATGCACACTATGAGGAGTCTCGGGGCAGTCCGTATGCCACGTTCTTGCCCAGATCTGGAGCACACAGTCCATGCAGTTCTTGACCTTGTCCTGCACATAAGCCACTTACTCGTACGATGGAATTGCCATCCCACAAGGCACAGAGGAAAGAAACTGATCTCTGCTCTTTCCCTGCAGAGAAACTTCTACCTTCGAATCCAATTTGTTCCTCTGGATTGAGGTAAGCATTACTGTTACTACTGTGTACAACCTGAAAAAAATATAATCAATAGCTTCAGATTCAGCTGTCACATCCAGGAGTGCAGATTAAGCAGACATGGGGGAATCTGGGGCAATACACAGATGCTGGGAGAGCTCAGCAGGTCAGCAGCATCTGTGAAGGGATATGGACTAGAAGAAAGGTCTCAACCCAAATCTCACCTGTTCATTACACTTCCTCGATGCTGCCTGACCTGCTGAGTTCCCCTGCTATTTGTATGTTGGTGCAGTTTATGGGTAACCTTTTATTTATTAGCACAAGAGATTCTGCAGAATTTTGGAGGACTGGAGCAACAAACACAAAATGCTGGAGGAACTCAGCAGGTCAGGCAGCATCTGTGGACATCAATAAATAATTGACGTGTTGGGCTGAGACCCTTTTTCAGGACTGGAAAGGAAGGAAGATGCCAGAATAAAAAGGTAGGAAGAAGGGAAGGAGGACTAGCTAGAAGATAATAGGTGAAGCCAGGTGGGTGGGAAAGGTAACGAGCTGGAGAAGAAGGACTCTGACTGGAGAGGAGAGAGGACCAGGAGAGAAAGGGAAGAAAGAATGGCATCAGGGGGAGATGACAGGCAGATGAGGAGAAGAGGTAACAGGCCACAGTAGGGAATAGAAAAAGAGGGAAGGGAAAGAAAAAAAAATACAGGAAGAAAGAATCAATGTTCATGCCATCAGGTTGGAGGCTATACAGACAGAATATGAGGTGTCGCTCCTCCAAACTGAGAATGGCCTCATCATGGCAAAAGAGGAGACCATGGGCCAACATGTTGGAATAGGGATAGGAATTTTAAAAGTTGGCCACCAGGGAATTTTGCCTTTGGCAGATGGATCAGATGTAGTCAACAAAGCGGTCCCCCAGTTTATGTCAGATCTCACCAGCGTAGAGGAGGCCACATCAGGAACACCGGACACAATAGACAACCCCAAGATATTTGCAGGTGAAGTGTTGCCTCAGCTGGAAAGACTGTCTGAGGCCATAAATAAAGATAAGGAAGATGAGTGGGCAGATGTAGCATTTAGACCATAAAAGATAAAGGCAGAATTAGGCCATTTGGTTTGATGAGTCTGCTCCACCATGTTGTCATGACTGATCCAATTTCTGTCACTTACAGGTATAGGTGCCAAGAGGGAGATTAGTGGTGAGGGACACATGGACAAAAGGATCACAGAGAGAGAAATCCCTGCAGAAAGTGCAGAGTAGGGGAGGAGGCAACGATATGTTTGGTGTTAAGATCCCGTTGAATATGATGGAAATTGCCAAGAATGGTGTGTTGGATGCAGAGGCTCATAGGGAGGCAGGTAACTCTATTCCTGTTAAGGCAGCGGGAAGATGGGGTGAGTGCAAATGTCCAGGATGTGGTGAGGGCAGTTTCAATGGTGGAGGAAGGGAAACCCCCATTCTTTGAGGAGGAAGATATGTCTGATGTTCTGGAGAGGAAAGTTTGGTCCTGGGAACAGATGTGGTGGAGACAAATGAACTGAGGAAAGGAAATAGCATTTTTTACAGGAAATCAGGTGGGAAGAGGCATTCTCAAGATAGACGTGGGAACTGGTAGGCTTATAAAAGAGATTTGTAGACCGCTTGTCTCCAGAGGTGGAGACTGAGAGATTGAGAGAATAGAGTGAGGTGTTAGAAATGAACAAAGTGAATTTAAGGGCAAGATGGAAGTTGGAGACAATGTTCATGAAATTGATGAGCTCAGGATGGGTGCATGAAGCAGCACCTATGCAGCTGTCAATGTAACAGAGGAACAGTTGGGGAG
Organism: Hypanus sabinus; assembly: GCF_030144855.1. Taxonomy (NCBI): domain Eukaryota; kingdom Metazoa; phylum Chordata; class Chondrichthyes; order Myliobatiformes; family Dasyatidae; genus Hypanus; species Hypanus sabinus. The sequence goes on along the minus strand of NC_082725.1, from coordinate 34,804,582 downwards.
CATTACCAGAAAAGGCTTGGAACATGGACTGTTCCATGTAGCCAAGAAATGGCAGGGATAGTAGGTGCCTATGAGTTTGGAGAACATGAAGGAATCAAAGGAGAAATTGTTGAGGGTGAGAACCAGTTCTGCCAGGTGGAGGAGTATGGTGGTGGAGGTGAACTGGTTGGCTCTTTTGTTAAGAAGCAGAGAGCTTTAATGCCTTCTTATTGGGGGATAGAAGTGTATGGAGACTGGACATCCATGATGAAAATAAAGTGCTCAGCGCCAGAGAATTGAAAGCTTTCGAGAAGATCGAGTCTTTTATTTACTGTCGCTATAAACTTTCTATTTCCTCAATTTTTGCATCTTGCATAACCATCCCTGTAACGCCTAAGCACTGTATTGTGTCCTTCAACATTTCTACCTTACTATCTCTCTCTACTCCTATAGTGCTCATAAAAATGTAAGTCCTTGTCGCAAGTTTTGATAAACTAAGTACCTCTATAAAATAATTTTTCCAACACTCCTGTGAAATACTTTGAGATTTTTCTGTGTGTTCAATGTGCTATGTACATGAAAATTGTGGCTGTTATAGTAAATGAGCAATAAATTTGCATCAACCTGTAACCATGAAATGAGTGGATCTTCAATGCATTACAAACATACTGCTAATTATTAATCCAATGACACCACCATAATAAGCAATTTATATTATATTAAACTACACATATGGAATTTTAATTATATAACTGTAAAATATGTACTATTAATAGTTATAATGGCTGTCCTAACATATTTTATTCTGGATTATAGGAATAGAAGGTTGATTAAAAATTAGCCACAGTCTAATGCATTAACACATTCTCTTGATCATTCAAATAACATTAATAGCTATTTGATTTGTCTGTGGATTTTAGTATTGCTGATGATAGGAGCAGAATTAAGATGTTTGTAGTTATATTTACACTTCAACGCCCAATTCATTTGTAGTCTGAAACCTCTGATTTTCAGCAACACGGGTTTATTTCTAGGTGACTGAGACGTTCGTTTCCTTAGTTCTGGTCCTCATTTGTCAGTTTTTCAATGAGTCATGTCAGATATGATGAGTGGTTTGGATTTGATATTTCTTAGAAGCTGTGAGCAGCAGACTATCAGGACTGGGATGGTAGGCCACTCCCACAATCAGTCAGATTGGATGGTTTCACAGAGAGCTACTGGCTAACTACAGTACCCATGTCAGAATCTTTACACTGTAACACAGGATCAGAGACAAGCCGGCAGTCAGTTGTTTTAATATCTAATCTTGCTTTCCACTGATTTCACTAGTACAAACACTTACAGTCACAAGCAGTTAATAATTTTATATCAAGATGTTTGACCCAAGTTGTTTGAATTCGTTCATGAAAATATTAAGAGCAGTTATGTCTGTTTCTTTTATTTTAATTTCTTTTAATGCTTCAGCTAATTTCTGGTATAAGGTTTTCTTTAAGTGAAGGTATTCAGTTTTAATCTCATAAATAATCTTAACCCTTTTAATATTATTTACATTGATTTGTAATGTCCTTAAACATTTAAGGTTAATCAGAAATAATTACAAATAGTGCAAGTGCCTGCGACTGTGGCAATGGACTTGAGGAGGTGGATGCCGTCAAAAGATCATCAAGGTACTGGGAAGGAGGGCCTTATGATCCGTTGCCTCAGGTGTAGTTGTTGCTCAAGGCCCACTGTACTCCAGGCATCCAGGACCATACAAGAAAAGGCATAAGGAAAGAATATTTTGGAAGGATAGGTCAAGCATGGGCCAGTTCGATTTCAGACAGCAACAAGCTGCATCTGTACACCAGTAAGGAATGACTTGTAATATACCTTTCTAGAATCTTAGCTCACCCAAAGGTGCTTTTACATCCATTCGTATACTTTTGAAATATTATCACTGTCACAGAGTAGGGCATGCAGAATACTCCCCCATAAATGTCAATGAACCAACTATTGAATACCGAGTTGTTATTTTTGAATATCAGCCAAGTCACTGGGAGAAAATATCTCTATATCTCAGAAGTGGTGTCTTTTATATCCATCTAATAGAGTAACTGGCGCCTTGTTTAATATGTCATCTTAGTGAAAGTATCTCCATCATTGTAGAGTACTCCCCACAGAGCCTTGAAAAATAGCCTGTATTTTTTGGTCTCTTTAAAACCTGGGAGTGGGAATAGAACCAACAAATTTGACTCTGTGCCAAGAGTGCTGCCAACTGTGTTGTTTCTGAGACAGAAAGTTATTGTAATGGAAGCAGCTAATATGAACTAAATGCAATAAAATGTGATACTCTGCCGAGAGAGAAGATGTCACAACAGGTAACTCGAGAGGTAGATTTTAAAGGTGATCTTAAAGGGGGAGAAAGAGGCAGAAAGGCAAAAAGGTTTAAAGTAAGATTGACAGAACATAAGATATTAGCAGCCAAATACACTGCCACTGACGTTGAAGCAAATGAACAGGGATGATGTGAGAGCCAGACTTAGAGAAGCAGATTGGTCCTGAAGGTCTAGGAGATAATTTAAAGGGGTGGGGACACAAGTTTGTAAGACCGTAAGATATAGAAGCAGAAGTAGGCCATTTGGCCCATCGAATCTGCTCCACCATTCAATCACCCTCTGACTAAAGTAAGTTCCCTGCATCTCTGTTCTAAATGGACGTCCTTCAATCCTGAAGTCATTCCCTCTTGTCCTGGACTCCCCTACCATGAGAAATAACTTTCCCATATCTAATCTGTTCAGGCCTGTAGAGAAATTTGAAGAAAAAGATGAGAATTTTAAATTGCTGGTGTTGTTGAGCCAGGAGGCCATGCAGGTGTGCAGGCCTAGGGGCTGTGGATGAGAAGGACTTAGAAAACGGTAAACCGAATTGATCCATACAAACCAGAGAGGTGCTTCAGATGAACAAAGCAAACTAATCTCAGCTGGATTGATGAGATCTAGTCTCCAGTTCTCATCACTAACCAGTACAAGTGATCGCCATTATCATTGGCGAGCTGTAACTTTGATCTTAGAGAGATATAACTTTGTCATAGAGAGATAGAGAGATGTAACTTTGTCATAGAGAGATATCACATGGAATCAGGTCCTTTGGCTCAGCACTCACCTCAATCATCAAGCAGCTGTTTTTACATTAATCTTACCACAGCCCATTTATCCTGACCACATTTCATTTAACTCTACCACTAATTGACAAGCCAGGAGCAATTCACAATGGCCAAGTGGCCTTCAAATCCACACAATTTTTTGATATGAAAAATTTCCTCATTTGTGTGGCAAAATAAAAACCCCAGATTAAGTAAAAGACAGTTACAGAAATCTAAAAAAGATGGTGATTTAGCTTTACCTAATTTTAGATTTTACTATTGGGCGAATAATATTCGAAATTTAATATATTGGAAACTAGATTTAGATTTACCATTGTGCCCACAGTGGGTAAATTTAGAATGTAATGATGCACAAGGATATTCTTTATTCTCTGTTCTTGGTTCTTCTCTCCCTGCTGATTTAGTTAAACTCAATAAACAGATATCTAACCCTATTGTCAAACATACATTATGAATTTGGTTTCAATTTCGTAAGTTTTTTACTCTGAAAAACTTTGTTCTTGATAGCCCTATCTTACTTAATTTTTTTTTAAACCTTCTTTAACAGATCAAGCTTTTAGCATATGGAAAAGGAAAGGTATAATATGTTTTCGTGATCTTTTTTCTGAAGGTAGTTTGATGTCTTTTGACCAACTTTCCAACAAATTTAAGTTACCTAATTCTAATTTTTTTAGATATTTACAAATTAGAAATTTTTTATATAAAGTTTTACCATCCTTTCCTAATTCAACTTTGATAGATTTTTCAGATATGATTTTTACTTTAAATCCCTGTCGGAAGGGATTAGTGGCTCTTATTTATAATATGATTATGAAGATACAACCAGAGGTATCGGGTAGAATTAAACAGGAATGGGAAAAAGAACTTCAATACAATATATCAACGGAAAAATGGGAAAAAATTTTACAAATGGTTAATTCTTCTTCTATATGTGCTAAACATGCTTTAATACAATTTAAGGTTGTACATAGAGCTCATATGTCTAAAGATAAGCTTGCTCGATTTTATTCTCATGTTAATCCTCAATGTAACAGATGTCATTCAGATGTGGTTTCATTGACCCACATGTTTTGGTCATGTACCTTACATAACTATTGGAAGGACATATTCGCTACCATTTCCTCAATTTGGAATATTGATTTACAACCTCATTTTATCACTGCAATTTTTGGTATACCAAATGAGGATGATAGTCGACTTTCCCCTTCAATTAGACGAATGATTGCCTTTGTAACATTAATGGCCAGAAGGTCTATATTACAAAATTGGAAAGAAGTAAATCCTCCTACCACATTTCAGTGGTTCTCTCAAACTATTTCTTGTCTGAGTTTAGAAAAAATTAGAAGTACTATTTTCGATTCATCAATTAAATTTGAAGAAACTTGGGGACCGTTCATTCAACACTTTCGTATGAATTAATTTGGCTTCTTCCAGACCTTTTCTCTTTCTGTTCTTGTTTTGGTATGGAGTTCTGGAGTTTTTGACACTATCATATACATATAAACTACTATTATTGCCCATGTTAGTTTAGGTTTATTTTTTTTAATATACATTTTTTCCTGCATTTTTATATTTTTTTTCTTTTGATGACTATTCTTAATCTTTTTCATGTATAATCAATATAGGTTAGATTGATTATTGGACGATCTTTTTTTTTGCTGATAGTTTAATAAGATATTGTTATCTTGTTACTAATTTAACTTTAAGTCTAATGTACTCATAACCTATTTAATACAATATTTTGTTATGTTTTTTTATATATGAAATTTAATAAAAAGATTGAAAAAGAAAGAATTTTTTGATATGGGAGTGGGCAGAGCACCCAAAGAATACTCAAGCGGTTTCAGGGAGAACTTGGAACGTTTACACACAGAACAGTGGGGATGAAGGTTGACCTGCAAGTCAGAAGCTCTATAATGCACTGCTGTGTCATCAACGAAAGCAAGCCTGCTCTGCATCTTAATTTTCTTTTGGAAGAGTGAAATATAGATGCACAAAAGAATAATAAATTATAAGGTAGTGGATCCCAAAAGAATGGAATAAACAGTCTCAGTATTAGAACTTGTTTGGCCTTCGGCTGTAAGTCCCTGTTAAAACTGCCTGTTCAGCAGCACCACCATCTGTGAAGTATTTACCGAGAGGCTTGGAAACTTGTCAATCTCAGGGACAGGGGAATAATTAAAATCTTTCCCCAGAATAATGTTAGCATCAGTGCAGAATCCTACAATAAACAAGCTAGGTTGTAACATGCATAAATATTTGGATCCACAACACTTCCTGCAGCTGAGTAAACTTTAATTAAGACATGACAATGATATCCTGATTGAAGAAAGAATACATTTAACAATGGAAAAGAAGATGCAAAAGTATTTTTCCTCTGGAGGCCCAAACCTCTAACAATAATCTCAGCTTTAATAACCATCACTTCAATAGCTTAAATATGCTGTGCTCCACGGACCCAACTCAGTTAATCTGATGCATCATAGATCATGCAAGGCTCTTCAAAGTTTGGTTTGCATCTCCTGGAAATACTCATTTCTGACAAAGAAGAGCTTGAAGGTATGCAAATCCCTCGAATGTGTCATATCACTGAATTGCTGGGAAGTGGTCACCTCTAATGAGGTAGCATCAGTGTTACAATCTGATCTTTTGAGTTTTCTCTCTCTGTGCCACTTGATCTACTGAGTATTTCCAGCATTCTTCATTTGGTTTCAGTTTCTGCAATAGTTCTGACCTGCAGTTCACATCTTTAATGCACGTTCTTTCATTCTCTGACTTCCATCCGTGATCTATTAACCAGTTGGCTGTGTGAACAACGGATAAGCACGTCACCCATGGTCTCAACACATCGAAGAATTTTTTATTGTCCTATGCATCCCGCTGCATCCTCTCCACAATTTAAGACTATGCTGTTTTCTCATTTTCCAAGTGCCATTGAAAACTCCACTCTCTGATAGTCTAACTCTGCTTTTCCTTCCACAGATGCTTCCTGACCCGATGAATATTTCTATAACTTTCTGTTTTTATTTTAGATTTCTGTTTTTTTCCATTCAATTCACCAGGGAAAGTACCTACTAACTGCACTCATTTGAAGACCTTTGAAGAGGTTATACAAATTACATTTGCTTTTGGCTAAAGGACATCATTAGGCACATGTTAAAAGCATTATTTTATAATTTACCAAGAAGCTGACTACTATACATCAGTCAACAACTGGTGTTATGTAGAATTTTAAAGTAATTTTCATTTGTTTAATATGGGGTTAGCCACAGCTGATGGACAAGGCAATCTAATTAAAATGCTTGTTTTTATGCCATAAACTGCTTTCACAGTGATGAATAAAATGTTATTTGGTAATGCATTTAAGATTTATTTTTGAAGCAAAAGAATTTAAAATATGCCTTGATCTAGTTTAGGGCAGGATTTACAGTTGGTGGTTTGCTAATAAGTTTAATTGATAGTCCATAAAACTTTACCCTAAACTGGTGCAGATTGGGTGACAAATGCAACAAGTTCATTAAGTACATCAAAGGTGGAAAGTTTACATGTTTTATATAAAGTGACCTCTTGACTGTTCAGAAAGGAGTTCGAGTACAATAAGTAAATGCGGGAATATTCTATCGGGCCCCAAAATCACGTATGATCAAGGCTGATGTGATTTTCATTGCAACTCCACTTCCCTGCCAATTCCTTATTGCTCTTTATTTCCCTATAGTTTCAAAATCTTTCCATCTCAACCTTGAATTCATTAATTGTTCAGACTCCACAACTCTCTGAGGGAACCCACTTATTCTGAAACCATGCCCCATTGGGGCAAACATCTTCTCAGGTTCTTCCTTCGTAACACATTCTTAGAATCTTTAACAGTTCATTAAGTTCACCCAATCTTCTAAACTCCAATGACTATTGGCTCAAGCTGTTCACCCTTTCCTTATAAGTCATCAACATACTTCCACATCTCTCAACTGCCTCAACAGATCTATTTGTTAGACTCCTGGGTTATGAGCAGTTTTTCTAGAGAAGGCTTGGAGGAGAGCAAGTGTGAGTGTGTAAGTAAGGAGTGTGTTTATTGATTGCACTCCAGCACATTATCACCTCCCTCTCTTGCAGTGCCAATGTTTGGCAGCTGAGACAGGTAGTCTGCAGCAACATTTTCCTTCCCTGCTTTAAGATGGACACAGAGTTGGAGCTCCAGGTACCACCGTGTCATTCTGGCATTACGGTTCTTCATTGTCTGAATCCATGTCAATGCTGTGTGGTCTGTGTAAAGGTCAAAATTCCTGCCAGAGGCAATCAAGGACCCACTTAATGGCTAGACACTTCCTTTTGCTGGTGGAATGTTTGGTTTCCTGGGGGGTGGGGGGGTAGTTTTCAGCTCAAGTAGAGAATAGATTGCTCTTCTCCAGGTTCTCCTTGGGCTAGCACTGCTCCAATGCCTACTCCTGAGGTACCACCTGGACAAGGAACCATTTGTCAACGTATGGGTTCTGAAGCTCAGGTGAAGAACACATTTAGGGCTTGAAAAGCATCTTCACACTCACTTGTCCACTTGACTGGGTTACTTTCAAGTTTTGCAGTAAGATGAATCAAAGGTGCAGGCGATTTGGGGAATGAACTTGCGATACCACCCCGCCCGACCCAGGAAGGACTTTACTCCCTGCTTTGTGATTGGTTGAGGACTGTTTCCACTTTATCCACTTGTGCTCAAACCTCTCCATGTCCCAGCTGATGGCCAAGGTATCTGGATGCCCCTTTTGCCCACTCACATTTTTGTAGATTGAGGTTGAGACCAGCAGCATGAATATTCCTGAGGACCCTGAGCAGATTCCAGATGTCCTTACCACATCTGGCTGTAGACAACCCCATCATCTGCATTCATTGCAGCCTTGTAACACCTGGTCCATCTGCTGCTGGAAGGTTGTTGGTAAACCATGAAGACCAAAGGGGATCACGGTAATTTGAAACAGACCCAGGGGTGTGTGAAAGGTAGTAAGGGGTTTTGATTGGTCATCCAGTGGAACTTGCCTTTACGAAGGTCCAGTTTAGTAATGTAGTTTGCCCATTGAATCCTTTCACAGCAGCGACCTCAATGCAGGGCATAGGATAAACATCAAAAAAGGAAGTGTCATTCAGCTTCTGGAAATCAATGCTTACCCTCAAGAGCTGTCCTTGGAGACAATAATGATAGGACTGTTCCACTCACCATTTGAAGACTGAATGTCTCTCAGCTTCAGTATGTTCCGAATCTCATCCGTTGGACAATCACACCGGTGCTCTGTGGCAGTGTTGGTATATTGAACACTGGTCAGGTCTGTTCCTGATGGAATGTTCTATGTTCTTTGTCAGTCCTGGTCTCTGATGGAACCTGCTCGTTTCTCCCACACTCCTATTCTGCAAAATTACTCTGAGAGTCCCTTGGAGTGTTAGAGTCTCTGTTCTTTCAGAATGATGGCCGTGATGGTGCCCCGTTAAGAGCACTGAGGTACTGCAGGCCGAGTCAGGCCACAGCAAATCCATCTGCTGGCTCATGCTCTGGTGTCTGGAGGCAGAACCTGCAGCAGCTACTCCAGAACAATGGCCTCACCAATCTCCTCCTTGGACTTCTGTTTCTGGTTGATCCCTTGGGCAATGGTACATTTCAGTTGGTGGCCACATTTCAGTGGTAGAGCGCTGGAGCAGAAACATTGGTGATATGTTTCTGCCAAGATATCAAATTGAGCCAGCAGCACCTTCTTCAGGTCAAGGTAATTGTTGGACCTCTCTTCATCCATTACAAGTTAGGCTTTGAGAGCTTTACCCATCAGTAGTGGTACTAGCTGGCAGGCCCACTCCTCCTCTGGCCGTTACCCTATCCTCTCGAACCTGAGGAGATAGTTCACAATACCGTCATCTTGTTGATAAGAAGGCATCTTGGGACCCTTCCTGAGGCTTTCGAGTTCCTTTCTTAAAGCAACATCTCCCCTCTGCTGGGCAGAGGAAAAGCCTCTGAACAAATTTTCCGGGGGGGTTTGGAGGTGGTGCCACTTGAAGGCCCTTCTGTTTCAGGCCTGAAGTTTGAGCCCTGCAATGAAGTTCTTCCTTCTCTGAGTTCTCCACCATTTCCACCCAGACATCTGCTTCATTTTCACCTCAGGGGATTTTCTGACTTGGGACCACAATCCCACCCACTCTTCTCCCTGTTGAACACAGCCCTTTGCAACTGGCCATGCCACTGCTGCCACCATATGTTAGATACTTGGGTTATGATCAAAGAAAAAAAATGGCTGGAGTCGCTTAGCACTATAGTGCAAGAGTGTTTCTTAGGTGTGTCAAAAATCAAAGTTAAAAAAAATTGGCGAAAGAGAAATTGCTAATATTTACAAAAATACATCTGTCAGAAAATACTCCATACGCTTTTGTCCAGTGTGAACTCCAGGCAATCCCAATCTCTCTCTCCTACTGAGAGCAATGAGCCCTGCTTATTAGGCACCAGGACATGCCACCTTTAATTATCCACAAAGTTAACTTAAGACTACACATGAATTAGAATATGATGCACTCCATAACATAGTTACAATCATATTCTGAGATGGATGGCAGGGAAGGCACCATAAAGCCAACCCAAGTGCATCAGCTATGAGAATACACCAGGGAAAGCATTGAAGAGCACAGACTCAACACAACAGCAGAATGGAAAAGGGTGTGTGTGTGTGTGTGTGTGTGTGTGTGTGTGTGTGTGTGTGTGTGTGTGTGTGTGTGTGTTTGTGTGTGTGTGTGTGTGTGTGTGTGTGTGTGTGTGTGTGTTCTCCGACACAATATTCCCCCATCAATCACTCTGTTCAGTGCTCCAGGTGCCTCTCACCAACACCCTGTCCTTTTGTACAACGCTCTACTGCTTTTAAACTGCACCTCCTTTGAAATAAAACTCAGCATTGCATCTCCCATCACAATGGCATTACTGATCTAAATTCCCACTTCCTCTGCTTCATGTATGAAGCTATCCTCAGCATCGCTCTCCTATAATCAATATTCTGCCTTTTCATTTTTCTCACGTTGATCCTTCAGTGAAAGCCAGAAGTATCTAAATGAAAGCAAATGTAAGTATGCATAGATTCCACAGCAAACACCAGCTAATGTAAAAATGAGAGTTTACATTTATATATTCCCGAAGTATTTAAAGCAAAGAAATTAGAATATGTCCTTTAAACTACACTTTCTTTGTGTATTTCTTCTTAGGATGTGAAGGCCCACCCCATCCTGCTCGAGGAACACCTACAGTGAATCACTCACAATGGAGCACAAGACACCAGTAATCCAGTCCAGATAAACTTAAGGAGAAACAACAAGACTGCAGATGCAGGAATTTGAAGCATTACACAAAGTGCTGGAGGAACTCACTGGTCAGGAAGCATCTGTAAAGAGAAATGGGCGGTGATTTTCTACAGTTCAAGACATTTCACTGGGACTGGTGACTGATCCAGATGAAGGGTCTCAACCTGAAATGCCAGCTGTCCATTTACCTCCATAGATGCTACCTGATCTGTTGAGTTCCTCCAGTGCTTTGTGTATTGCAGATAAGTTTATTTACATAGAAAACCTACAGCACAATACAGGCCCTTCAGCCCACAATGCTGTACCAAACATGTACTCACTTTAGAAATTATCTCGGGTTACCCATAAGCCCTCTATTTTTCTAAGCTCCATGTACCTATCCAGGAGCCTCTTAAAAGACCCTATCATTTCGCCTCCACCACCGTGGCCGGCAGCCCATTCCACACAATCAGCAGTCTCTGTGTAAAAAGCTCACCCCTAACATCCCCTCCGTACCTACTTCCAAGCACTTTAAAAATGTGTCCTCTCCTGTTATCCATTCCAGCCCTGGGAAAAAGCCTCTGACTATCCACACGATCAATGCCTCTCATCATCTTATACACCTCTACATCACTGCAAGGACAAAAGGCCAAGTTCACTCAACCTATTCTCATAAGGCATGCTCGCCAATCCAGGCAACATCCTTGTAGGTCTTAAAAATGAATGAGCTGCTTGTGGGAGAGCTTATTCTATGGAACAGGAAATTTACTTACTGTATTTGGAAGTCTTGGAGTGAGTTTGGCTCTTCTTGCTGAATCAAAGGATAAGGGAGAGACAGACTGCTGGTTTGTTCCAGTTCCACATGGCTGATGTATATCATGTTATGCAATAGGCAGCACCCTTCTGCATATACAATGTTAAGAAGGCTGCTTACTCAAGGAGAGCTGAGTTCATATCTTCCTCTTTGTGCACGAGGTATCCGGTATTGTAGACACATGGATTTGCCCAAGGGGCTAGTTGGCTGAAGGTGCAAGAAATAACAAACAGTTCAACTCCAGCCACACAAAAACACAGAACAGTTTAGAAACTCCTACATGTTCAAATAGCTTTTCAAATACAGGTGTATAATATATATATGTATGTCCAGCAGGCTAGTAACATACATTCAGCAATGATTGGTGATACACTTGATGATCACACAAGTATTATAGAAAAGGCGGATGAGCATAGGGTATGAATCAACACCTATGAATTATGATGTTGTAGCCATTAGTGAGACTTTGTTGCAGGAGGGGCAGGACTGGCAGCTCAATGTTCCAGAGTTCCATTGTTTTAGACATGACAGAGCAGGAGGGATTAAAGGAGAAGCGGTGACATTACTGGTCAGGGAAAATCTGATGGGGGAATATCTTAAATTCTTTGCAACTATATTTGCTCAGATGATGTACACAGAGCCTATAGATGTGAGGCAAAGTGGCATCAACTTCATGGACCCTATACAGATTAGAGGAGGTATTTGCTACCCTGAGGCAAATCAGCATGGATAAATCCCAAACCAAAAGCCGTGGATGAACCAGGAGGTACATTGTTTGCTGAGGGCTAGATCTGTGACATTTAAGTCCGGTAATCCACGTCTGTACAAAAAGAACAAGTATGACTTGTGGAGGCCAATTTCAAGGGTGAACAGACAACTCTGAGCAAGGTTGAGGGCAATATCAGATGCACGACAATTCTGACAAGGTTTGCAAGACATTACTTCCATCAAAGCAAAAACCTATGGCACGAACAGCAGCAATGCTTCACTACCAGATGTTCTCAATTCCCGCTCTGAAAGGGAGATTGTAGTTACAGCTGTGAAGATCCCTGATGCACCCGGTGACCCAGTGATCTCTATCTTGAAGAGATAGAGATCACTGTTAGACTGTCTATAACTGTCTAACATATAGACAGATGTTAGACTGTCTATAAGGAGGATGAACCCTTGCAAGGCTGCAGGCCAAAATGGAGTACCTGCTAAGGCTCTGAAAACTAGTGCCAACAAACTGGACGAGAGTATTCAGTGACAATTTTTAACCTCTCACTGATATAGTCGGAAGTTCCTACCTGCTTCAAAATGGCAACAGTTACACCAGTCCCTAAGAAGAATGATATGAGCTGCCTTATTGACTATCGCACAGTACTTACATCTACAGTGATGAAATGCTTTGAGAGGTCGTTCATGGTGAGAATGGTCCTGCCTCAGCAAGGACTTGGACCCACTGCAATTTGCCTATTGCCACAATAGGTCTACGGCAGATACAATCTCAATAGTTCTTCACATGGTCTTAGATCACCTGGCCCTATGTCAGGATGCTATTTGTTGACTACAGCTCAGTGTTTAACACTATTATTCCCACAATCCTGATTGATAAATTACAGAACCTGGGCCTCTGTACCTCCCTCTGCAAATGGATCCTTGACTTCCTAACCAGAAGACAACAATCTGTGCAGATTGGTGATAACATCTCCTCCTCACTGATTATCAACACTGGCACATCTCAGGGATGTGTGCTTAGTGACTGCTGTACTCCCCCCATACCCATGAATAGGTGGCTGTGTATAGCTCAAATAACATCTATAAATTTGCTGATGATACAACCATTGTTGGAAGAATATCAGATGGAAATGAGAGGGGTGGAAAAGAAAGCTTTCTGCACATGAGCCTTCATAAATCTAAGTACTGAGTACGAGAGATGGGATGTTATGTTGAAGTTATGTAAGACATTGGTGAGGCCTAATTTGGAGTACTGTGTGCAGTTTTGGTCACTACCTACAAGGAAGATGTCAACAAGGTTGAAAGAGTACAAAGAAAGTGTACAAGGATGTTGCTGGGCCTGGAGGACATGAGTTATAAGAAAATATTGAATAAGTCAGGACTGCATTCGTTATAATGTAAAAGATTGAGAGGAGATTTAATAGAGGTATTGAAAATTATGAGAGGAATAGGTAGGGAAAATGCAAGCAGGCTTTTTTGAGGTTATATAAGACAACAACCTGAGGTAATGGGTTAAGGGTGAAAGGTGAGAAGTTTAAGGGGAACATGAGGGGAAACTTCTTCACTCAGAGGGTTGTGAGAGTGTGGAATGAGCTGCCAGCACAAGTGGTGCACGTGAGATCAATTTCAACATTTAATAGAAGTTTGGATAGGTGTATAGATGGTAGAGGTATGGAGGGCTGTGGTCCCAGTGCAGGTTGATGGAAGTTTAAGTGCATTTTGGCATGGACTAGTTGGGCCAAAGGGCCTGTTTCTATGCTATACTTCTGCATGACTCTGTCAGTGGCTATTTGCTGACTCTGCTCTCCAGGTGGGCTACATAAAACAAGTGCCATTTTCTAACGGCCGTGAAACTATGCAAAGCCCTCATCCAAACTTCTGATACATTCACCTACAGGGAAAGCACTCTCACATCAAACCTAACAATCTAGTGTCTGGGACATGGACATGAAGCACTCAGAGACCACAAGAGACCAATGGTGCACAAACTGCCATGTCTAACTCCAACATTTATAGGTTTAGTAACACTGTCACAATGTGCAGCTACTCTTTTTATCATACAGTATGTGTCATTAGTTCTATCATGTATAACAATGGTGTGCAGTAGCCTGTGCACAGCTCACAAAGAATAATTTGTATGCTAGTTTTTTTAAAAGCACATTATATTTAATAATGGTGTATCTCTTCACACTGGAGTTATTTACATAATATGGGAACTGCTGTCTGCCTATTTGATCGACTGAATGTCACCGAAAGCCTGAAACTGAATTGTCTCCATTAATAAGCTTCCACAACTTATCTTCAAGCTTCTTTTGTCATCGTCCCTCTGTGGATCACTTACAGTGCCTATGAAAAGTATTAATTTCCCCCCCCCCACTTGAAAGTTCATGTCTTATTGTTTTACAACATTGTATCAGAGTGAATTTAATTTGGCTTTTTTTTGACACTGATCAACAGAAAAAGATTCCTTTGAGTGAAAGTGAAAGCAGACTTCTGCAAAGTGATCTAAATTAATTACAAATATAAAAAACAAACTAATTGATTGTATAAGTATTCACCCTTGACACACCAATCATCGCTGGTGCTGCTGAATGGTTTTAGAAATCACATAATTAGCTAAATGGAGACTTGTATTTGGAGACCTGTGTGTAGTCAAGGTGTTCCAATTGATTGCAGTGAAAATACACCTGTATCTGGAAGGTCTAACTGCTGGTGAGTCCGTATCCTGGCAAAAAACTACACCATGAAAACAAAAGAACACTCCAAGCAACTCTGCATGGAAAAGCACAACTCAGGATGGACACAAGAAAATTTCCAAGTCACTGACATCTCTTGGAGTACAGTTAAGTCAAATGGAGTACAGTTAAGTCAAATATCAAGAAATGGAAAGAATATGGCACAGCTATAAATCTACCTAGAGCAGGCTGTCCTCAAAAACTGAGTGACCGTGCAAAAAGGGGATGAGTGGGGGAGGCCACCAAGAGACCAATGACAACTCTGATGGAGTTACAAGCTTCAATAACTGAGATGGAAGAGACTGTGCATACAACTGTTGCCCGGGTGCTTTACCGGTCACACCTTTATGGGAGAGTGGCAAAGAGAAAGCCACTGTTGAAAAAAAGCTCACATGAAATCTCAGCTGTAGTTTGCCAGAAGGCATGTGGGAGACTCTGAATTCAGCTGGAAGAAGGTTCTATAGATGGATGAAACCAAAATTCAGCTTTTTGGCCATCAGACTAAATTTTATGTTTGGCATGAGCCAAACACTGCACATCATCAAAAACACACCATCCCTGCCGTGAAGCATGGTGGTGACTGTATTATGATGTGGCGATGCTTCGCTGCAACAGGTCCTGGAAGGATTGTGAAGGTCAAGGGTAAATTGAACGCAGCAAAATACAGCGAACTCCTGGAGGAAAACCTGATGCAGTCTGCAAGAGAACTGCGGCTTGGGAGAAGATTTGTTTTCCAGCAAGAGAATGACCCCTAGAACAAAGCCAAAGCTACTCAGGAATGGCTTAAAAACAACAAAGTTCATATCCTGAAGTGGCCAAGTCAGACTCCAGACATCAATCTGATTGAGAATTTGTGGCTGGACTTGAAAAGTGTTCATTCACGATCCCCATACAATCTGACAGAGCTTGAGCAGTTTTGTAAAGAAGAATGGAGAAAAATTAATGTGAAAAGTTGATAGAGACCTTACCACCCAGACTCAAGGCTGCCAAAGAATCATCTACTAAATACTAACTTGAAGGGCGTGAGTAATTGTGCAATCAATTGTTTTGTTTTGTTTTTATTTGTAATTAATTTAGATCACTTTGCAGAGATCTGTTTTCACTTTGACATAAAAGACTTTTTCCTGTTGATCAGTGTCAAAAAAAAAGCCAAATTAAATCCACTGTGATTCAATGTTGTAAAACAATAAAACATGAAAACTTCCAATGGGATAAATAATTTTTATAGGCACTGTTTGTTCTTCAAAATATTGATGCATTTCTTGCCACTTTTCCCACATTTGTCTTCATGCTTATTTTCCAATCCTTCAGTCTCTCTCACGGAATTAATCCTTCTTCCACTTACACACGTATACGTTTGGATACACTCGCTCATCCATAGTTTTCCATGTATATGCACACTGCACACCTGTGTATATTTCAAAGTTCAAAATGAATTTATTATCAAAGTATATAAGTGTCACCATATACTACCCTGAGATTTGTTTTCTTGCTGGCATTCACAGTAGATGCAAAGAAACACGATAGAATCAGTGGAAAAAGTCCAAAAAAAAAATGGACGAACAACCAATGTGCAAAAGGTTACAAATTGTGCAAATACAAAATAATAAGTAATAAATAATGTTGAGTACAGGAGAAAGTAAGTTGTGGAATCTGTTCAGTGTTGGGGTGCATGAAGTTATCCACTCTGGTTCAGGAACCTGATGGATGAGGGCTAATAATTGTTCCTGAACCAGGTGGTGTGGAATCTAAGGCTCCTGCTCCTCTCTCCTGACGGCAGCAGTGAGAAAGGAGTATGGCCTGGAGGGTAGAGTCCCTGATAATGTTTGTACATGTGCTCAGTGAAAAGGAGGAGCTGAAACACAAGGCTCCTTTAAGCTGGATGAAACAGGAAATGATTGAGCAACACAGAAATTCTCTTTGAAAAATTATTTAAACTCAAAAAGAAACTGTCAACATTAAGAACAAAGACATTATTTTATGAGGTCTTATGTACCTTCAACTCCCAATTGAAATAAATGTATTGAAGTCACAAATCTAAATCAAATAAAATATCAAGGTCATTTTCAATCATTCCTGTTGATAGAAAGTAATGAGAAAGAAAATCAGCTTCCTCCTGAATGAAAGCAAAACAAAGAATCTTACCCTATTCAGAGGGAACATAGAACGGGATGATTGAAAGGGTTATTCAGGAGGAAATCGGTAGAGGGACATTGTATACTTAATCAAAAGCAACATGTAACTTGCATTTAAAAAGCAACTTTAACATTTTTAGGATGCCACAAAGCAGGTTACAACCAGTGGACTACTTTTGAAGTGCAGTTTGCTGCAGAAATTAAGGAAGTACAAGCCAACATGTGCACAGAATGATCTCACCAAACAAAATAAATGGTCAGATCCTGCGTCTTGTTGGTGTTAATGGAAAGACAGACAATGACAAGAACTTCAGGAAGGATGTTAATCAACTTTTCTAATATCTTCCCACTGAGAGCTGACAGTTTGTCTCCCCAGCTGAAAGACATTACCTCTGATACAATTCTGCATTGATGTATATGGATTACATGCTCATGCACAAGTTTCTTACTGAGAGTAAGAATTAAAAAATACCAGGGATACAAGACTATGAGTGGGGCCACCCAGGCCTTCATCTCTGTCCCAATATGATCATGGCTGATCTGCCTCAGGCATCAAACTCCGCAGAGCTCACATTTTAGCAAAATTATCCACCGACTTGAGAGGCATTTAGACAGGCCCATAAACAAGACAAGGATACAGACTACATGCAAGTAAACAGAATCAGTTTAAATTGGCAGTGTTATCTTGGTCTGAAGAACTTGTTCCTGTGCAGTATTGTTTTCTGGTCCATGATCCACCTCTTTCAAAATTGCTCCAATGATCCATTCTTCACAGTCTGCCAGGGTGAGAACCCCAGAGAACCATCACAACATGCCCAAAGTGCTGGAGAAACTCAGCAGGCCAGACAGCATCTATGGAGGGGAATAAACAGTGGACGTTTCAACTGGAGGCACTTCATCAGAAATTGATGAAGGCTCCACTCCGGATGATGGGTCTTGGTCTGAAACATCAAATGTTTATTCCTCTCCATAGATGCTGCCCGACCTGCTGAGTTCCACCATCATTGCACGTGTGTTGTTCTGGATGTTCAGCGGCTACGGAATCTCTTGTGTCCAGAGACTCATCGCCCTCTGCCAGTAGTAATTCTAATGTCTCAAATGTCCGCTCCTATTCTAACATCTTCCCCTCATTCTAACCTCTCCCTCAGGTGGGAATGCCTCAGCAGCTAACTGCCAATGCCCACTTGTGATCCTGTGTGTTTCCATATGTTCCTAAGAGGCATAAGACAGCTTAGGTACACCATGTCATAGCGTTCTGAAAATCAACAAACATTTAAATGTAAAACCAGATCAAGTCTAGTGCCTGCACACAAACTGTAGTTGTTTAGAATGTAGGTCTTGACAACTAATTATAAGCCAAGAGTGATGTATTGGTGCACAATTCATTATATTTGTTATCAAGGGAAAAAAAGCATGAATTAAGCTATTGAAACATGTTTTCCTTACTCACCTCCAAAGGCAGTGGCTTTCACAAAACACAGCTCAATTTATAAAAACAATTTTCCAGTAGTAGTGAGTCAGGAGAACCTATGAGCTTGGGATTTGCTGATGTGTAAAGCCAGGGGTTTCTGTGCTACATGTATAATACCAGAGCACAGCAAGGCATTAGGCTCTCATTCCAGGGGTCTGGTGTGATTCTCTGTTGTACCACCAGATGGAGCAGTAATGGCAACAACAGAGCATTCATATCGCAAAGCACTGTGATCAGAATTAGAATCAAAATCAGGTTATTATCACTGTTCTATGTGATTTAATTTATTTTTGTGGCACAAGTACTCCACAAAGACATAAGATTACTATAAATTACAAAATAAATAAATAGTGAAAAGAAAATGAAATAATCAGGCAGTATTCATGGGGTTCATTGACTGTTCAGAACTCAGATGACAAAGGGAAAAGGCTGTTCCTGAATCATGGAACGTGGGTCTTCAGGCTCCCAAACCTTTTCCCTGATGGCAGTAATCAGAAGACAGCTTGTCCCAGATGGTGAGAATCCAATGAATGTGAATTCGGTATCACATTGGTGTGGCATGGCTGTCACACAGAGCTGCAAAGCCATTTCAGTCTATTCTCCCAGTTAAAAGAGCTAAGTGCAGGAATGATGCAGGAACCAGGTTAAATA
Source organism: Hypanus sabinus (assembly GCF_030144855.1). NCBI lineage: Eukaryota > Metazoa > Chordata > Chondrichthyes > Myliobatiformes > Dasyatidae > Hypanus > Hypanus sabinus. The sequence goes on along the minus strand of NC_082725.1, from coordinate 34,785,645 downwards.
CAGGGGAAAGAGAAAAGGACACAATAGAGGAGCTCAATGTCAATTAGCCTGATGATGTTCCAGCATTGTTGCAGAAAACAACATTTTGAAGATTGGATACTGAATAATGACAAGACTGTTAACCGAGAAACATTTATGTTGTCAGAGGACAGAGAAAGTTCATGTGCTTAGTGCCTCCTCTGACAACGAGCACAGACAGTTATTGCTTGGGTTTACAGGAAAATTCTGATTAAGGACAAAATATTAGAAATCTGTAACCAAGAGTATCCCCTATATGTTTAATTGAAAAAGAAAATAATGGCTTCAGCAAAAACAATAATTATGGATATAACAAATCTATTTTCTAGGTTGCATGGTATTTAGTTACTTAACTGAACAAAAGTCTTTAAGCACATTAAGGGCAGAAGGTTATCAGGGAAATAAAGAATTAGGGATATTTTATTGTGAAGAGCTAAAGGTTGTCCAATATGAAATGAATACTGATCATCTGTATTCACTAAGACTAAGGATATTGTTGGAAAATTCAGGGAAGGGGGTGCAAGAAAGTAGCATTGAAAAACAGGTGGTATTAGATGCCTTAGAGTTGATGATTTCCTGGGAGGAGAAGGGAGGGAGGAGGGAGGGGGAAATAATGGATTTTCAGAATTATCAGTGAAAAACCTCCACTTAGCAGAATGATCAAAAATTAGAAGGCTTGGGGTAAAGGGAAAGAGGTTTAAGGAGGATCTGGAGAATGGTGTAGGAGTTATGTTTGCAAGTGCAGTCAGTGTGTTGGGAATCTGCTAACTACTGGATTCAATTGGAATGCACATTACAGCATTCAAGAAACCCCGCAGAACAGGAGGATTGAATATTTATATTTGTTACTTGCACATTAGAAACAAATTTTACTGCACATTTGCTAGATGCCATTTTGGTGCTTTCTGAAACTAATCAGTAAAATGTTATGAATGTACCACAGCTCTGAGGGGCCGAAGGGGCGGGAGCAGCCCCCTCCTTCTGGAGAATCGCAAGATCACTATTAATTCGGGTCTCGGACCCAGGAAATGAGAGACAATGCAACAGTTTTGACCATTGTTCTTAGAGACATCTGTGTAAATTGCCTGTCCCTGGTGACAGCTACCATGGATATGGACACCCTCAGGCAATGTGGGGGTGGGGATTGTATGACCCTACTTTGATGGACATCTACAACTCTGCAAGTCAAGATAAAAGGGGACTGCAGGAGGCGGTACCCCAGCGACGCACCAGAAGGACACCATCGCTCAGTGCTCCTGTGCTAGCGGGAAGCCATACAGAGCCACGTGCGTTCCGTCTCTCCTTTGCCTGGGGAGCAGGTGGCTGATAACACCGAAAGGGACTTCGAACTAACAACGGGGAACCAACGCTCCCCTGATTCAACAGAGTTGCTTCATAAAGACCCGGACAAGTTTTTTCCTTTTCTCACCAATCTCTCTAAAACACGTGAAACCCAGCGATTCCCCAAAAGGCTGAAACCTGCAGACTTCTGAGTGACTTTTATATCTCCAACGGACAATATATTATCCCCTAGACAACAGTCGAGATTATTTCTTAATGATGATTATTACTATACCCGCGCTTTAGATTGAGTATTGACGACGTGCATTATCTGAATGTTTGTATTAACCTTACTTTTGTGCCCCTTTATAAATAAAAACATTTGAAAATAGTGCCATCAGACTTCAACGGACCTCTCTACCTTTGCTGGTAAGTTATCCAGTTATGGGATACGTAACAAAAATCACAGAGTGAACAGAGCACTGGGGGCAAATGATGTAAGCTGATGATATCTGTCCACAGTAAGTTTGTGAAAGACTTTCTCCACATGAATTGTGTTAATTATTTTCTTTGTAAATATCATAGAACGTTTTGAGAGGGACTGGTGCTGAGGTAGCTCAGTACCTGCAGTTTTTGACCCATCTACAACCTGCAGTAAGCAGGTTTTGGCCAAGAAGTAATTCTTTTCATGCAGCAGTTCTGCCTGACAATGGCAGAGTAACATGACAGGGTGCACAGGAACAGCAGTGACCTGCTGTTGACCCACCTACAGCTATACAAGATGGGGGGTTCGTCAGGGATGAGGCAACACCCTGTATCCAATAGAATTGGAAATATCCATGCAGAGATGGTTCAGGACGTCACATTGGCTGGTGGCAAGCCAGAGTAACATTTTAAGTAAGATGTTTTGACCGTTGCCTGTGACTATCAAAGTGACTTCAGCTTCTTCAGCATTGATTGTGGATTCTGCTAGAGACATCTCCACAATTCCACTGCACAGAAAAATACAGGGCAGCTTACAGATACTGCATTTGCAAGAACTGCCTCAGACATCAACCTTCTCCACACATGACACTGTACCTGAATAAGACAGTGTTTAAATTTGTGGTGCTTCTTGAATTTCCATAGATGCCCCCCAAGGATTATGTAAATATGAAGATGCTCCATTTTAATAGTCTGCAATTCTCCAGCTGTGGACCAAATATCCAGCTGTTGTTACGATTTCTTCAGCCTATACCTCTACACACGCTGATTTAGTCAATCCTCTTGACAGACTTGTGAAAGTCTGCTTGTTGAAAATTAGGCTCAGAAAGAATACTAACCAAGAACCAAAGCCATCAAGCCACTCAGAATCCTGTAGAACTTGCCACTGAGGCATTGCAAATGTATATTGGGTTATAGACAATAGACAATAGACAGTAGATGCAGAAGTAGGCCATTCAGCCCTTCTAGCCAGCACCGGCATTCACTGTGATCATGGCTGATCATACACAATCAGTACCCCGTTCCTGCCCTCTCTCCATATCCCTTGACCCTGCTATCTATAAGAGCTCTATCTAACCCTCTCTTGAAAGTATCCAGAGACTTGGCCTCCACTGCCGTCTGGGGCAGAGCATTCCACATATCCACCACTCTCTGGGTGAAAACGTTTTTCTGCATCTCTGTTCTAAATGGCCTACCTGTTATTCTTAAACTGTGGCCTCTAGTTCTGGACTCACCCATCAGCGGGAACATGCTTCTTGCATCTGTTCTGCAACTGTTCTGCAACTTCCTGCAACTGTTCTGATGTTGATTGAAATGTTCCTCAACTGTTCTGGAGGAGTGCTTCAAAATGCATCTGGCAGGGTATCAGGCAGGTTAGGTGGTTATTATGTTGTATATTCTACAGCACAGTACATCGTTGAGGATTAATACAAACAAAGAGCAAGAGAAAGATGCTGTGGGTTAAAGGACCAACACATATTGTGTCATTTTTCTGATCAATGTGAGGCTCCTCATTTCATCCCACCAACATACGCCAACCCTGCAACACATGGTTTGTCCACTTGCTGTTGCTCAGAGCAATCCCCCGTTCCACACAAGTTAAAATGACATTTATCATTCCAAAGTATTACTGCACTACTGCTGCAAAGACAACTAATTTCATGACATATACCAGGGATATCAAAACCTGAATCTGATTCAAGGTTAATACAGGTTTCAGACAACAAACAGAGTGCTAAACATGAGAGCTTTCACATTACAATGTCAGAATATTTCTGTCTTATTGAAAATAAACGGTTAAATTTTGTATATGGATTGTTCTATAGTCACCACACAGTACTGAGTGGCTGATCATAATGTTCACTCAAATATTTAAGAGTGCTTCTCTGATGCAAACTAGTAAAATTATAACGACGTTATAAATTGTTTAACTGGCCACTGTCGCTGTTCATTCCTTAATAGTTGGATTCCACATTCCATGTTTTGCTTTCATATCTGTTTGGAAACCCCATTGCTTTATGCCTTCAGCAGCTTTGGACTTCAGTTTTATGATTTTCTCCTGTAATATCTTCCTTTTTCTTTCCTCCTTTAAGATAATTCTTAAAGCCAGCCACTTAGAAAATGATTTTAGTTACATCGGTCTCCTTCGGTGGTTTGGTAGTAAATTTTGTTTTAAGGTATTTCTTAGGATATTGCACTACGTTAAGTGGTCACCATATAAATGTGCTTAAGAGATGCACACCCTTTCCTTCAAATAATTACTGATCTGTTCCCAAATATTGATATAGCCTATGCTTCAGACATTAATTCTATTTGATGCTTTCTATTTTATCACAATGGTTCTTGTGATAAATATTTCATTTTGCCTTTGACCTAAATGTAAACTTGTAATTGTGTTTCCTCATTGTGCATATTTAAAGGGACTGATTTAGTTTCATTTCCTTTTAGATTTGCTTCCATTATTTTTGTGATCTTTTTGTGTATTACTGTTATTATGTTTCATTAATTCACAGGAAATAGGTGTTTCTAGCAAGGCCAGTTAATTTGCCCTTCCTAAATTGTACTTACAAAGATGTTGAACTACAGTAATTCGTGACATGAAAATGTTTGAACATAAAATTCTTGGGACTTGACCGGTGATCTGGAAGACCAGTGATGCATGCCCAATTTTGGATTATTTACAAATTCAAGGGGAACTCAGAGGTGGGGATGTTCCCATGCACCTGCAACCCTTTAGGTGATAACAGTAACAATGTTTGCAAGGTGCTGCTGATAAACCTTTTGTTTTATATGCTGTTGCATTGCAAGCTGTAGATAACGAAACCCACAGCCTTGCGCACTAACGCTGTAGAGTAGGTTGCTTGGGGCATTGTATAGGATGTAAATCTTGCAGATATGTATTAAATTTTTGAATGTTACAACCTCAGCTGTCTAGGTGAAAGATGTTCTAACACTTGCTACCCTTGTGCATTAAAATAGTCAGGTAGTGTGTTACCTAATATATAATAAACACAAAGTACATGTTTGTACGTGTTGACCTAATATATAATACCCTGCTCGATCAGTCACATCATTTGTGTGGTTCTTTCAATAATTTCTGATCGAGGCATATTGCCTAAATGTTGATAGTGGCAAATTAAGTGCCATTGAATGTTAAGGGGAATTGATTAGACTCTATCTTAATGGAAGTACTTTTTTTCCTGTTGTTTGTGTTTTGAGTTTTGTTGGTGCGATTATCAGCCCAGGTATGGGCATTCTGTCAGTCTTAGTGAATGAGAGTATAAATTCTTTCATTATGTGAGGAACCCTAAACAAAACTGAGTATTAGTAAATAGCCCCATTGCTGACCTTGAGATTGGAGGGAAGATCGTTGATATAAGGAAGATGCAGATATAAGGAAGCCCTCTTACACTAAGATGAAAGGCATCCCAAGACCAATCTCATTCTTTTAATCCTTCCATGACTGGTCAAAGCAGATTTCAGTTTGGTAACAAAGGCTATGATGAGATTTACAAAATGTGAATTAAGCAGTGGGGAGCTGGTTATTGGTGATTAAATGGTGCTTGACAATACTGTCAACACCTTCTTCCATTAATTATCAGAAGGGAAAGTAGAGCACAATGAGCTATGCTGAATGTTTCTTGACTGGACATATCTTAGCAAATTATCATTGATTAGATGCTTGCATTGTGGTCGGACAGGAACATAATGGCTGGGAGATTAGTTAGTATTGAAGCACAGATCTTAAACACTACAAGCAGGATCTTGTGATGACCTGCACATTTGCTGTGCCCCCTAATTTAGCCAATACCTGATACCTACTGGAGTAACTCAAACTGAGTGATAACTGCACTATGATCAGGACATGACCAAGCAGACTGCATCACCATCTGGTATTGAAGGAGGGGGTGGGTGCGGCTACTGCACAGGATCAAAATAACCTGCAAGAGTTGCAAACCCAGTCAGCTCCATCATGGGCACAAGCCTCTGTAGTACCCAGAACATCTTTAAGGAGCAATGCCTTGAAGAAGCGGCATCCATCATTAAGGACCCCCGTTACCCAGGACATGCCTTGTTCTCATTGCTACCATCAGGAAGGAGGTACAGAAGCTTGTAGGCACACACTGAGTGAATCAGGAGCAGACACTTCCCCTCCCGCCATCCAATTTCCAAATAGGCATAAACACATGAACACTAACTCACTGCTTTTTTTTGTACTACACATTTAATTTAACTATATATAAATATAACATATTTCAATGTGCTGTGGCCACAAAGACAACACATTTCATGGCAAATGCTAACGGTATTAAACCTGATTCTAATTCTGATCCATTTTGCAGTTTACAACTTTAAACACAGTTATATTTTATTTTCTGCTGATTGTTACTAAATCTGTATACATCTTCAATGAAGACTTACATCAGCCAGGAAATTCCATATAGTAGCAGAGGTAGACCATTCAGCCCCTTGTTTCTATTCTACAATTTAATAAGATCCTGGCTCATTTTTTAACTCAGAGTCACTTCCTTACTCTACCCCACATGCACATTTCCATAGATATCTAAAAATTGGTCATCCTCTGCCTTGAATATAGTTGGGGAAAGAGCCTTCAATAATTCACCACTGTTAGGCGAAGAACTTTAATCCAAGTCTGTAGGGGATTTACATGGATTTTTGTAATCATTCCATTTTACATATCCATTAAAGCATGCCTGTTCATTCATAATCTCACTACCCTGTCCCTCTTGACTGACAAGTCCTGCGATATCTACTCAAAGGGGAGTGATACCATTTGTAACAATATGTTCAGGTCTGCATCACTATGACTAGGATTCCAGCTCATAAATTCTGAGCCAAGATACACCACAGAAGATGAAGTTTCTATCCACTCCATATTCTGCAGATGCAAAACATCAATTGTACTATGATTGTATTAATTAATTTATTTGTTTAAATGCATCATTACATCTTTGCTCCTTTTTTACTGGAGTAACTTCCAACCTAAGATCACACTTTATGGGCAGAGGAACATAGTTTACAACCAGAGAATTGCTCGTTATCTACTTTCAACTACCAAGGCTTTAAAGTTGAAGTTAATGTTAGAATTCAGTTAAGGTTGACTTAATCAATTGGAAGACTGTAGAAATTTAAAGTTGCCCCCTTTTTCCTGCCCTCTTTGTTACAAGAGAGTTGTGTACTTCTGCATGAATGAAAGCACTTCATGAAAGTTGATACCTTCATGCACTGTTTGCCACTTTTATTATGGCTTTACAGGTCATGTATTTGATGTTTGCAACTGCAGACCTTCCACTAGAATGATCTTCCAGCATTTAGTATTTCAATTTTAGTAAAAGCTTAATTCCTTATAAGGATGAAATAAATTACTTATTGTATATAGCTTGATTATTCCATGTAAACAGGGACATATATTTTTTAAGTACCAACTTGTGTTGGACAAGGATAAGTAATATTTGAATTGGTCATGGATAAAGAATATTTGAATTATTTACTTTAATCCATTTTTTGCTTTCAGTTTTTCCATAAATGTTTCATCCACCAGCTGCATATAAACTTCATTTTGGCAATGCAATGTGTGGTCTGTTTATTGAAGAGAGCAGTGTGCCTATCTGCTTAATGTAACTCTTGTTCCATGCTCCTGATTATACTCTTCAGCACCGTATAAACCACAATTCATAACCATGATTTTCTTTGTATTGTAAACCTCCACTGTGCAGGTTTACAATATAAGAGAATCCTGGAATCATATGACAGAAAAGGGAGTCATTTGGTGCACTGTGTCTCGAGCAACACTTTAAAAGCGTTAGTCAATTAATCCCCTTCCCCTGCCTGGTTTGACACATTTCTTCTTTTCAAGTTTATATCCAATGTTCTGTTAAGGTTACTGCAGATTGCTTCCTTCACTTTTTCAGACTGTATATACAAGATCATAGCAATTCACCACTAATAAGAAGTCTCCTTATATGTAATACGGAGTTTGTACCCATTATCTCTAGTCTGAGTTGTAGTTTAAAATCCTCCTGCCAGTGGAACTAGTTTCTCTAAGCTACCTTATATATGCAATTTGAACTGTTTGTGTAAATCTTCCCTTAAAATGCTCAGCTCTGTGGGGGATAATGCCAGCTTCTCCAGTCTTTCTACATAGCAGTTAGCATAATGTTATTACAGTGCCAGTGGCCCAGGTTCAATTCCTGCCGCTGTTTTAAGGACTTTGTATGATCTCCCTGTAATTGTGTTTATTTCCTCCTGGTGTCGTGGTTTCCTCCCACATTCCAAAGACGTACGGGTTAGTAGGGCAATTGGTCACATGGGTGTCATAAGGCAGCGCAGGTTTGTTGCACCAGCTGGGCCTGTTACCATGCTGTATCTCTAAAAAAATAAATGAAATAAAATGGACTTTCATATTTGGTACTATTCAAATAAATATCCCCTGGAGCCTATCTGGAGTACTACAAGTGGTCCAGCAGGTAATGCTGCCACCACAAAGTTGCAGTAACCCCGGCTGGACGCTGACCTCAAGTCAATGCCGTGGGGAGCGTGTGCGTATTCTCTGCATGACCTCGGTGTTCTCTGACTCTTCACTCGGTGGGCACAGGACCGTACTTCACAACCAGAAATGCCTCCTTATTGATTTTAAACTACCAAATCTTTAAGAGTAAGTTAGTTAATGGCTGCTGTGAATCACCCCTGGCATGGTCGGGTGTTAGGAAATTGACAGAAATGTGCAAAGGGATTAGATAGAGAACATTAAGTGGGTGATTCAGATTGATGGGATTGCCCTGACATGCAACATAGATTCAGTAGGCCAAGTGGCTTCCTTCTAATCTTGCAAGGAAATAAAATACAATAATGATTTATCTTGGTATCATTCCTAAAGTTATGCCTCCATCAAGATCAACCATATTAGCTTATGGGGAAGAAAGCACACCAGCTTCTCTACATCATCAGAAGGTTAAGGAAATTTGGCATGTATCTGCTGAATCTCACCAATGTTTGTAGATGCACCTTATCCAGAGGCATCACAGCTTGTATGGCAACTATTCTGCACCAAGGCTTAAGACATTTCGGAGACTTTCAGACATGGTTCTGTACATCACAAAAACCTGCCCCCTGCTGCCAGACTGTGGCCTTCCAAACAGCGCTGACTCAGTTACCAACTGTCGTTTTCCCGTGGCCTCTGTGGAGAGTAACCGCTGACCTCCTCCACATTTGTCTCGATGCTTCAATTGTCCTTGGCACTTCAAAATGGAGTCAATCGTGGCCCCGCACCCGTCTCTGGTCTTCTGCTTGAGGCAGCTCGTGCTGACGGTCCCCTCCGGGGACAGCAGAGTGGTAGATCGTCCAATCGAACTCCGTACCACACATCAGAGGCTCCGACAGTTTCCGAAACGCAATCCAGACAAAAAGAATCAGAATTAATATCGTCAGCATATGTTGTGAAATTTATTAACTGAATGGCAGCAGTTCAATGCAATACATGATAATGTAGAAATGAAATTAGTAAATCAATTGCAGTATATACATGTATATTGAATAGATTACAATAGTGCAAAAACAGAAATAATAAAAATGAGGTTCATGGATTCAATGTCCATTTAGAAATCGATGCAGAGGAGAAAAAGCTGTTCCTGAATCCCTGAGTGTGAGTCTTAAAGCTCCTGTACCTCCTTCCTGATGGTAACAATGAGAAGAGGTCATGTCCTGGGTAACGGGGTTCCTTTATAATGGACGCCTCCTTTCTGAGGTACCGCTCCATGAAGATGTCTTGGATACCATGGAGGCTAGTACCTAAGATGGTGCTGACTAATTTTACAACTTTCTTTAGCTTCTTTTGATCCCATGCAGTGGTTCCCCACCTCCCCATACCAGACAGTGATGCAGCCTGTCAGCATGCTCTCTGCAGTACAGCTGCAGAAGTTTTTGAGTGTCTTAGGTGGCAAACTCAACCTCCTCAAACTCCTAATGAAGTATAGCCACTGTCTTGCCTTCTATATAACTGCATCGATATATTGGGAGCACGTTAGATCCTCAGAGATCTTGACACACAGGAACCTGAAATTGCTCACTCTCTCCACTTCTGATCCCTCTGTGAGGATTGGTTTGTGTTCCCTCGTCCTACCCTTTCTGAAGTCCACAATCAGCTCTTTCGTCATACTAACTTTAAGTGCAAAGAACGAGCAGATGGCGTAGAAAAAGTGAACTAATTTAAGAGATTGCCTACCTGGAAGATGTTGCCCCCTACCTGGAAGATGTTGCCCGAGAAATAGTTGTTCACCGGCGCCATCTTGACCCCCAGACTCAGACTCACTCCACATTTCTTGAAAAAGCAAACAGCATAATCAAAGACCCCTCCCACCTCAGACATTCTCTCTTCTTCCCTTCCATCGAGCTGAAGATACAAATGCTTGAAAACTCGCATCACCAGGCACAGGGACAGCTTCCATCTTGCCCTTATAACACTATTGAATGGATGGCTTGTACGTTAAAAATGACCTCTTGACCTTATATTTACCTTGTCATGGCCCTTGTACCATTTTCTACAAGCACTGCACTTCCTCTGTAACTGTAAAGCTATATTCAGCATTGCTTTTCCATTGTAGTACCTCAATGTACTTGTTTTAAAATCATCTGTATAGATGGCTTGTGAATCTAAGTTTTTCCATTGTATCTTGGTACAAGTGACAATAATAAACCAATTCCAATTAGTTACATAAATCCCAAGATCTGTAATGCTTATAATTAAGGCATGTAGATCCTCTTCCAATTCTCGTTACTGAAATGAAGTGCTTGACATGCTTCTGCACTTAAATCTGATCTGGATTAATGATGGCATTTTAACAATCTGAAGACTGCTGCCTTTTCTGATTACTGTTTATTAAACTTTTTAGCTTTGCATCACTTGCAGACATAAATAATAATCCCATTTCCAAGTCCAGGTCAAAAGTCTGCAGATATGAATATTAGCCTGATCTATCATAATGCTCAACCTGACTGCAGAGGTTTAATGTAGGTAACCTGATGAAAATAAGCAGAACAAAATTTAGGTACACTTCTGTAGCTCCACTGTGAAATTAATGAAATTAGTTTAAAAATAGCCACCAACTTACAAGGAGCAAAGCTGTGAAAATTTCCAGGCATGATATAGAAATTGCTGTTACACAATTATTTACAGTTCCATCCAAAGCAACATTAGCAGATCTGAAGAAATCCAAAATCAGAAAAGAAAATAAAGTAAGAAAAAGCAAAAAGATTTTGAAACAATCATCAGCTTCAATAAATATATTAATGGGGGAGTTTCAACATGTGTACACTCTGAATTCAACACATGCATTCCATAAGATGTACATTAGCAGCTCTCCAGCAAGTTCCACCTCCTATGCTCATGAAAAAGGCTAATGGAGTATTGTTGTAGAAATAATATAATCACTGGGTTTTGCTGAAATGGCAAATTGTTTGCTGAAAATCCTGAGACTTCCTCATATCCAAGTGGCAATGTTGCCATTTAAGACTGTTCCCCATCACTTAAGGAAAACGTAAGTTACTATTGTAAACACAAGAGATCCTGCAGCAACACACACAAAATGCAGGAGGAACTCAGCAGATCATGCAGTGTCTATGGAAATCAATGTACTGTCAATTTTTCAGGTCAAGACTTTTCATCTGAACTGGAAAGGAAAGGGGAAGATGCAAGAATAAGGAGGAGGGGGAGGGGAAGGAAGAGCAACTAGAAGGTGAGAGGTGAAGCTACATGGGTGGGGGAGGGGAGATGAAGTTGGGAGGTGGTAAGTAGAAAAGGCAACGTGCTTGAGAAGAAGAAATAGGAGAGGAGACTATATCATGGGAGAAAGAGAATGAGGAGGGACACCAGGAAGAGGTGATAGGCAGGTCAGTAGAAGAGGTAAGAGGCTAGAGTTGCAAAAATGAAGAAGAGGGAAAGGAGAGGGGAGAAAAAATTACCAGAAGGAGAAATCAATGTTCATGCCATCAGGTCAGAGGCTAACTAGACGGAATATGAGGTGTTGCTCCTCCAACCTGAGAGTGACCTCTGTGGCAAAAGAGGAGACCACGGACTGACATGTTGGAATGGGATAGGGATAGGGATAGGAACTGACATGGTTAGCCACGGAAATTCTGCTTTTTTTCAGATGGAGCGGAGGGTGTATCCAGAAATACCGGCCATGTGACAGATGCACTGCCACCTGGCTGGTCGGAGGACACACCACATGCCAATCAACATTTGGTCCCTCCCAACTAATCAATGCACACCTAAATTACTGGTCACCTGAATTGGATTATTGTGCCCAGCCCCATGCTAGAAAAGGTGAGACATGTGCCTGGCTTGCTCTAAGAGAGAGCACCACCTCATTGAAGGTAAGTGCATTGATTTATGTTTGGGAAGGTCTATTGTTTGTCCTGGTAAGGGACCCGCAGCTATCCAAGGTCAAGGGGGATAGCTGTTGTAGTGCTTCTCCCTTGTTCTTTGTATGTGTAACTGTACTCTGTCCCCACACCTCTTTCTGTGTATTATACAGCTGACCTGACCTGACCTTCCCCACATGTGTTAACCCTATTTTTTTTGTTAGAATATTGTAGTTGCTTGTGTTGACCTGACTTTGCCTTGTAAATAAATTCCTTATTATTTAAACTGTGTGTCCAGGCCTCTACTGTTGAGACTGAAAGAACCAGTTATTTTCCATCACAACAGAGGGGCTTGACAAAGTGGTATCCCAATCTATGTGAGGTCTCTCATAGGTGACTGCATTGGGAGTGCCAGATAAGCCCAACCGATATGCAGATGAAGTGTTACCTCACCTGAAAAGACTGTTTAGGGTCTTGAATGGAGGTGACAGAGGAGGTGAATGGGCAGGTGTAGCACTTCTTTCACTTGCAAGGCTAAGTGCCAGGAGGGAGATCAGTGGGGAGTGATGAATACACAAGGGGACTATGGAGAAAGAAATCCCTGTGTTGTGGTGGGGGGGGAGGAATAAAGATGTGCTTTGAGGTGAGACTACATTGAAGATGGTGGAAGTTACAGACAATGACATATTGGATGTGGAGGCTCATGAGGTGACAGGTGAGGACAAGAGAATCTCTTTCTGTTAAAGAAATGCAAAGAGCAGGTGAGTGCTGACATCCGGGAAATATAGGAAATGCGGATGATGGGAGGAAGAGAAACCCTGTTCGTTGATGGAGGAGGATATCTCTGATATCCTGGAAAGGAAAGCCTCAACTTCTGCAACTCCTCTACATTGGTGAGACCTGATGTATTTTGGGGGGACCACATGTTCAAGCACCTTGGCTCCACCTGCAAAACATGAAGCTTCCTGGTAGTCAAACACTTTCATTCCTATCCCCCTTTTGACATGTCAGTCCATGGCCTCCTCTCCTGTCATGATGAAGCCACTCTCAGGTTGGAGGATCACCACTTCAAATTCCATTGAAGTAGCCTCCAACCTGCTGGCGTAAGCATCAATTTCTCCAACCTCTGCCCCCTTCTTCCCTCTTTTTCACTTCCCCATTCTAACCTCTTATTTCACCTATTACCTCCCCCTCCGCCATCTCTTTCTCCCATGATCCACTCTCCTCTCCTATCATATTCCTTCTTCTCCACCCCTTTTGCCTTTTTCACTTTACTCCTCACAGTTCCTTACATTATCCCCCCCTCCCCTGCCCAGCTGGCTTCTCTTATCACCTTATAGATTGTCCTCCTCCTCCCCCCATCTCTTATTCTGGAATTTTTCTCCCTCCCTTTCCATTTCTGTTGAAGGGTTTCAACCCAAAACGTCAACTATTTATTCACTTTCATAGATGTGGCCTGACCTGCCGAGTCCCTCCAGTGTATTGAATCACTGTTGCAGCTCTTTTAAGTTAATTTAATCATTCAAAAACAGAAAAGACATCTTGTATTCTTAAGTTCTGGTTTTTACAAAGTTAAGTCTTTTACTAAAATAAATTAACTACAGCATTATACATTTTGTTATCTGAAGACTGAAATGTTCTAGATTATTGAATGTGCATTGGATGCCGCTGATGTTATTTAATTACAGGGTAAGTAATTGGAATTTTCACTGTAAGGTAACAGCACCAGAATTACATCAATTTCTTTATTTCATTTTCTCTTTTTAACCAAAGTTATTAGGTCCAGCAAACGTGCTCAGGACAAAAGCATTCATTTTCAAAATATAGAACAGTAGAGCATAGCGCAGACTTTTCTTCACAGGCAAAAACACCTGTAAGGATACAGATTGTTTCAGCAAGTACCTGATAACTGAGTTCCATCCTGCCAACGATTGATTTTAGCCTCTGTTAGTGTTTGCAGCAGGTGGGGACTGGATGATAGTGTTTTAATGTCTTTTACACACTTTAAAGTCAGCCTGGAGAAATTAAGATTAAGGTTTTGCTTATTTCCTAATTCTGCACCCCAACATTAAAGTCTTGATTTTTGAAACAAGAACAGGGCTGTGAAATCATATTTGTTGTATTAGAAGACAATTAGATTTGGTTTATGTGGGGAGTGTGGAACGTTGGGGCAGGGTTTAGTTTATTGGGAGATAAAGACAGTGGCACTAGTTTTGATTTATGGGTGAGAGAAGATGTGGGATTAATTTTGATTGATGAGGTGAAAGGGATGGCAGGATTGGTTTCAATTTAGGGGGAGAGGTTTTGAGTTGGGTTTATGAGGCGAGAACATAGCAGTCAGATTAGTTCCAGGTTAGGTGGAGAAAATGGTGAATAGTAGTTGCATTTTAAGGAGAAAAGACAGAAAAGATAGTGAGCTGTAGAGGAAAGTGGAGCATTGGCGATAGTTGTTGAACATTAAGTGACTAAGGGAGAGATCAGGTGTATGACGTAAACTATCTAGCTATTTCTCGTCTCTAATTGTTTGGTAGTAGCAAATATGAAGTGAGAAAGAGTGGCATTCCCCACACCTGAATATCTTTAGGCTTCCTACACATGAAGAAATATAATTAACTATGTGCAAGTTACTGAACATAGAAATGATAACATTTCTGTAATCTGGCTTAGCAATAAAGAGTCAATATTAGATTTTCAGCTCTGTATTTTAACAATTTTGAGAGCATTTCATCATCGGCAAATGAATTCAATCCTCTGATTTATGGAAGACATCTATATTTCCATAATCTGCATTTATTGCCATGTCTCCCATAGTAGCATGAATGATCCTTTCTGCGTAGCATTAGCCCCAGACTCGCATGCAAATCCTACAGCACAATGTCTGTCAGTGTAAGTGTAAAATACTGAAAGAAAAGTTATTATATAGGCAGTTAAATGAAAATATAATTTAAATTCACATGAACACAAGGCAAAAGTATAGTCACCCCATTAATTATATGATACGAGAAGAATTATCATATAAAGCCCAGGGAACCGATAAAGAGATGAATTTATTTTTCCCCTCAATAATTGTCTACATTGTTATGAATAACATAGTGTGTTCAGTCAGTGAGAATGTGCTCTACTGACCTCCAATTTATAGCAGCAATTCTTTTTCTGCATCTTCTTTGAATCAAATCAAGTTAAATAAGCAGATGAGTAAATCTGAATAAATATGAAAGTGAGCTTATAATATAAAGGTGTTTGTGGAGGTGCCAAAAAGCCTCAACTATTTTCCATTCAAAATTGATGGAAACGCCTTGCCTTGAACTTGAGAATAAAAGAACTTTCTGATCTGGGCTGTGTGGAGATCACATTCTGTTAAAAGAATATAAGAAAAATTCCATATTTGCAGAAGAGTGTGTGGGAGTTTTGAAGCTTGAACATAGACATTGGAGGTGACTAAACAGATTATCTCTAACAAAACTGAATGAAAAATTAACTGCAGGAAACATTTTTACATTTAATAGGAAACTTTACAATTACATGCCATATTTCATTAGTTCATGATTACAAAACTCTTTACACCCAATTAAATCTTTTGGAACCAGTGGCAAATTACTGCCAATGTGTAAAGAAATATAGCACCCAGGTTGTAATCAATGAATTGAGAAAAACGGTGGGGGGGGGGGATTGAATAAAGGATAAGTATTAGCATGAAGAACTGATAAATCTTCTCTCCCCGTCCCCAATAGTTCTCAAAATCATGTTTTTTTTTATCTCCACCTGAGAGTTCAAATGGAACTTTGTTTTAGCATTACATCTGAAAAAACTCCACATCTTACAATGTTGTCTTCCCTCAGGACCTGCCAATTTTGATTATGTCTTCAAGTCTTCGGAGTGGGATTTGAACACCAATTTTCTGACTCGCCTCTAAGGCTGATACAACCACACAGCCACCCTTAATCTATAAATAAAACTGGAAAGTAGCCAAATGGCAACGTGACAATATCCCATTCTGATCCTGCTGGAGCTCACCATGGTTAATTGGACTAACTGAACATAGAACAGTATAGCACCAGAACAGGCCTTTCAGTCTATATCACTGTGCCGGACTAATTAAACTGATAATTAAAACAGTGAAGATCTAAACTACTCCTGTATCCCTCCATTTTCTGCATATTCATGTGCCTATCTAAGAGGCTCTTAGCCACCTTTATTTATATTTCCCTCCACTGTTAGCCTTAGCAAAAAAGAACACATCCTAGGCAACCACCACACTGTCTAAAACTTGTTCTGTACATCTCCTTTGTACTTAACATCTCGCACCTTACATGCATACCATTGAATTTTGGTATAAGATACCAACTATCTTTCTATCAATGGCCCCTATAAACTTTTAACAGGTCTCCCTTCAGCCTTCACCATTCCAGAGAGAGAGAGAGATTCTTCCTCTATAGAAATAAGGAATGAGAAATTTGGATGCACAGAACAATTTTTAGAACAAACTTTCTGCAACTCACATATTTTGAAGTAGAATGACATTGCAACTGTTTTCACATTGAATCACTCTTAAATAAATTTAGTGGAGTTCACACTCTCAAACACACATGTATTAGTGCCACAGTTCCCATGTCAGCTGTGCACCTGATGATGCTGTTTATTCTGCAACTTGGAGTACACTATTCCAAGCAGCATCCTTCATTAGAACTCTTGGAACGTCTGTGTTTCTGCTGTGAGGCTGCCCCCTGCATCAACACTATTTAAAGGGACCTCCAAGACTGTTATGTACTTTACCCAATTAACATTTTCCTTTTAACAGAACACTTTCTCCTCAATCTCCCAAGCACATAGCTCAGCCCCTCATCACCCCTCTCAGTCCCTAGGGAATCTTCCTGACTCTGGTTTAGTCTCTTAGACGCTGATCTTGAACTTCCCTAATCCTACCCTGGTCTCTAACCAGGTCCCACCAAGCTTCAATCACTGATGACTCGGACCCAGTCCTGCAAAGTTCCCAAACACACGCACCCTTCTCCTCAGATCTCCATCCACTTTCCCTGTCTGCCCCAGAGCTGTAATCTCTGGCCATTTTCAATGCTGAGATAATCCCACCAGTGCAAGAATCTGAAATGAAGGGACACAGTTACAAGATTAGGTGGGGCAACAGTTTAAATTTGAAGTGTACAGGAAATTCTTGCAGAGAGCAGCAAATCTCAAATTTTATACTGCAAATGGTTTTGGAGGCTAGATCAGTAGAAATATTACAAGGGGAAGCAGACAAGGTTTTAAAAGATCAGGGAGTTGAAACTAAGAAGGAAATGAAGTCTGGGATGATCAGCTGAGAACATATTGAATAATAGGGTAAGCTTGAGGAGTCAAGTAGCCTACTTTTACCTATGTTTACCCCACCTAGCCTCTACTAGTACTTCAATTATCTGACTCACCTGATTCTAACACCCCCAAACACCCACACCAACCTCAACTCAGTTCTGGATCTCCTGTATCCTGCTGCAATGCATGAAGGAAGTTATAACAAGCAAACAGAAACTGGACCTCTGGCAATGCTGAACTCTTCTCCAATAGGCTCAGAAGGAAAGTAGTCATTTCCAGCTAAGTAATCTTCGGGGCACTTTTAAAGATGTAGTTTTTAAGTGCGGAGTGCTGAAGTCAGAGATTCTGTGGCCGTGAAGCAAAAGAAGTTAAGCTCAATGGAGCATGCAGTAAGGGAACTTAGGATTATGAAAAATATATATTTGTGCAGAATAACAGATGGAGTGACAGTACAAGGATAAAAAAAAATACACAGGAGGAAACTGAAGGTGAAACAAGAACTGCAAATCAATCTTAACATGATAGTAAAAACGTCAAAAGAATTGTTGAGAGAAGGATCAGACTCTTAAAGTCTTCTAAGCCAATTATTTCAGCTTGAAGGGAATCAAGCAAAATTCAGAGTATGAGCCCAAGCTGGAGCAGCAGGTGAACAAGTAAATTTGGGAAACCTGGAATGGAACTGACAGAAGGAAGTGGAACTTCTCACCAGATGACCTCAGGCTCAAATAATAATATCAAGGATAAAAAGTCAAGCAGATGTTTGCCCTGTCACTGTGCAGATTCATAGGTTGAGTATAACCAAAAAAAAATACAACAGGATGGAACTGAATAGGGTAAAATGTATTAGAATATATATTTTAGATAATATTAGATATACAAATAGATAATATTAATGAATGGTGTAATGCAAAATGTGTGACTTCAAGAACCTTGGGCAAAAGTACTGAAAGCACTCTCGGGAGACAGATTGATTACATTGTACCCTCAGTTCTAATTAAGCTGCCAAACATAGGCTTCTGTACCTCCCTCTGCAACTGCATCCTTGACATGATCAGGAGACAACAATCAGTGCAGATTGGAAATAATATCTCCATCTTGCTGACAAATACTGGCACACTTCCAAGTTTGTGCACTTAGCCCACTGCTCTACTCCCTCAACACCCTCCACTGTGCGGCTAGGAGTAGCTCAGACGCCATCTATAAATTTGCTGATCACACAACTATTGTTGGCAGGATTTTAGATGGTGATGAGGTGGCATAGAGGAATGAGGTAGATCAGCTTGGTTGAGTTGTGTTGCAACAACAACCTTGCACTCAGTGTCAGTAAGACCAAGGATTTGATTGTGTATTTCAGGAAGGGGACATCGAGGGAGCACTCAACAGTTCTCATTGAGGGGTCTACAGTGGAAAGGGTGTGCAATTTCAAGTTCCTGGGGTCTCTGAATGTCTACCCTATGTCCAACAATGTTGATGCAATGATAAAGAAGGCATGACAGCAGATATATTCAATTTGTACTTCAGGGAGCGCAAAGTGCAGAAACAAATAACACTGTGATGATTGTATGCTCTAGTATCAATTGTTTGGTGACAATAAAGTATTTGCATTTGTATTTCATTAGGAGTTTGAAGACACTTGGTATGTCACCAAAGACACTTGCAAATTTCTACAGATGGAGCATCCTCACTGATTGCATCGCTATCTTGTACGGGAGGGGGACACCACACAGAATTGGAAAAAGCTGCAGAAAGCTGAGTACTCAGCCACTTCCGTCACTGTCATCCTGTTCACCTGTACAACCGAGGGCTTCTGCAGTTTGGGCCTCACAGTACCCTAGCAGGTAGGTCTAACTCCTCTTCGTGGTCTTCTGGAGCATCCACCAAGAGGGCCCTTGACCCCAAGCATTCCAGGAAATTTGGGGTTTCCCATCACTCTGGCTACTTTCCCAGGCCATAGCATGACTGGTTTTGACTGGGTGAACCACAGTCCCTTGTCTAAGCTCATCTCCAGCCTAGTGTGGCCAGGCACTTCCTCAAAAGCTACTAGGAACAAAGGATGAATGGACAATGTTCTCAGAAAGTTCCCTCCAACCTTCTCCTTGCAGGTTCCCACTAGCCTCCTCACAATAGGAGTGTTCATCCACACAAGTGAAGCTTCATCCTTCTCGACCAGGTCTGGACAAACGGGCACTAATGTATCAAGGACCTCAGCTACTCCCACATCTGTCTCCAAAAACTCCAGCTTCAATGATAAGTAACCATTGTACAGGTAGTCACCCCTACTAAGACCCCAGGTCTTACCACACTGAGTGGCATCAATGGTAAATGTGTCAAATACTGGTGGTAAATCGAGTGGTACAGGAGAGTAACCTGAGAACTGGTGTCAAGCACAGCTCTAGCATAAATACCCTCAATCCATAGTGATACACTGGGATTTGGCCCCACTAAGCCTTCAAGAAAAGGGTATTTTGCTTTAGGGTATTCCTTGATATATTTCTGGGAACATGTTCCCCCCCCCACCCCCAAGATACCAGGCCACTCCCTCACTGGGTCATCCACTTAGGTACCTGGAGGCTCACTCTCCAAGGGTTCTCCCATCCTTCATGCTCCCACCTGATGTGTCCTTCTTCACCACAGTAATATCAGACAATACCAGTTGCTCCCCTTCTCACAGGACCCCATTCACTTGCACCCCTCTTCTTAGGCTGCCCCTCGAGGTGGGGGGGGGGGGGGTGTCTGACTCTCTCTCGGCTTTGTGTGGCATGGCCACTCCTGACAATAACAACCCAAACACTGCCCCAAGCTCCTTTACCACTCCCCACAACGGGTTATCAGTGGTCACCTCAGCCAAGGGGACCACTACCAAGGGCTATGCCCTGCGGACAGAGGTCTCCTGCACCTCTATCACATTCTTCTCCTCTCTCTTCCCTGATCAGCTTGATAAACAGGGGAGGGGGACTTGTCTCATGAGACAATCGAAGACCCCAAAAAATCAGGTCCAGTACCTGGGCACCTTTTCCCACTTGGTCCATTTTTAACCGATTCACCTCAGCTGTTTGAATGGCCTCCCTATGCCGCAAGAAACTCAGTTGGCTCTCTAGCTGGAAAACATAGGTGGAAAGTCTCTCCCCCTTCTCCTGAAACATGTTCTGAAACCCCACCATAAGCTCCATTGGGCTTTCCATCACGTCAAACAAATTTTCTAGCATTTGCATGTAGCCTGCAGAGGTAGCAAAGGGATTCTGTATCTTTATGGATCTCACTACGTCAGCAGCCAGCCCCGTCAAACTTCCAACTAATTGTTGCCTTTTTTCGTCAGAGCACTGCCACAAATCCAGCAACTGAGAGGTCTGCTCTGCCCAAGTCTTCTACTCCTCTTCCCCTTTAAGGGTGAGCTTCATTCCTGAGAACAGGCTGAGCTGACAATAGCTGGGACTTTGAACCTGGGCATTTTGCCATGTATTCGCCAGGGAGGCAAGGACCACTGCCAACTCAGAATGCTCACCCCTTGCTCAAAGTCTCATTAGACCTACATCAGACCACTCCCCTTGCTCTGCAGAAACAAAACCAACTTGTCTTTAAATTCTCCGCCCCCCCACCCCCAGTAATGGGAAACTCTGCTTCCAATTCTGGAAAGTACATACAGCCCATTCCCCCCTCCCAGAGCCCCAATAGTACCAGGTGGTTCCACTGCCATTACATCAGCCCAAGTGTGAACCAGAACAAAGTCTTCACCCACCATTTTATCAAACCTTGGCTCCACAATCGTAAATGGCCCTACAGCTTTAACAGTACTGAAAGTTTGAATTAACAATTCACCAGGAATATGAATGTCTACTCCATTCAATACACATGCATTCATTACCAGTAACCCTGTGGATTCGCAAAGCCACTCAACCCCTGCAGCAGTCATAACCATGTGTTGTGATCACTTTAACAGACAATGGTTTAGCACAGATGGTTTAACACACAACCCACTGGATCAATGCTCAGGGCGATCACACAGCATCCAACGAAATCGATCCCAGATGATACCCCCACAATGAAACACGCTGGTTTCTTTGGCTGTGCAAGTCGAGGGAAGACAACTTCAGGCCATGCCAAACTCGTGAGATTGAGGCACGCACGGTCCCATCCCAAACCCTGGTTTGTGTGGAGGCTGTGTCACTTGCTACCCTATTAGAAATTAATGCACAAAATAACAGACAGTACTCTGCATACAGTCAAGGAATTATATTTATGAATTTTAACTAAAGGGTTAGTAAAGAATAACAAAAATTGTCAAATGTGTACATGTTGGAGCTTATCTTGAACTTCTCTGTCACTCACACACTGAGCCCTCGGTTAATGTGAAAGCACATACCACCTTCTGAACGTCACTCAGAATCCATCTCAAACAAACAGATCTCCAACCAGATTGTATGCTATGACCAGTTCTCCCCAGTATCGTCTCTTGAACAAAAACCCCAAGCCCAACCTTGGTGTCCCTCACCAGAGAAACCTCCCCTTAATCTGACCATCTTAATTGGTTCTCATCTCATCTTCAACAAAGACCCAAATAACACAATCAAGCACGAAAGCAGAACTGACTGCTCTTACAGAACTGCCAAATGAAATCCATACAGCATAACAGTAAAAATATGAGCCAGGGCATTATGTATATACTGTATATGTAGAACATGAATAATTGGGTAGCTGCCTCATGGCTTTTTAAAGGGTTACCTGATTTAATGAATTTGCAATTAAGGTTTCATGATGAGCAGCAGGGAACATTTATAAAAGCTAAATGAGGTAATTATCCTAGACAATTATTATTAGCTGCTTAATTCAAGTATAGCTGTACAGGATTAGGTGCAAGGCATATTCTGCAAGAACGATTTGATATATGTGATGGTAAGTTAAAGAACATTGAATCATTTGAATTTTTAACTAAATGGTTGGTAATATTTAGCTCTTAATGCAAAGCTCACAAGTTTGAGTTTTTCTATTGTTCAGCTTCTTGTTTGTTCCCATCAGTAATATTTGTTCCAAGAGGTTAAGATAATTCTGGATGGTAATGAATTTATTTGGATACTGTGCCAATTAGAAAGGCTAAAAGTTTAATAACTTGAATAGTGTGTGAATCCTAACTGGTTGGACAAAATCTGCTAAAGGGGAAGAGAATGATGAGTTAGAAACAGTTTTTTTTCCATTCTTATTAAGTTGGTACAATTTCTAATACAACTAATTTCTGTAGCTGACTTAGAATAGTTAGAATTTGGATGAGGAATGGGTGAGGGAGGTAGATAATTTCCTCCTGTTGACAGAGCACTCTGGGGGAAATTACATTTGAGTAAACCTCACCTGTCCTTATTAGGGCAAAGTAATTTAGTCTCAGACTTGGGTGGGGATGTTCACCTGTGAATCGTGTTTCTAAATGTTATTCAAAATGTTAAGTTATGGCTGCTACTGATAATGAGATTGGACTTGGTTTTACTACCTAATCCCCTTCTAAATCACATGTCTTCGTGATTTAGAAAGTTGTGGTCCCTCCAGGATGATTGAGAGAAAATCTTGAGACTTCCTACCTTCACTACACTGACTAGGGTAACTTGCCCACTGTTACTTGAGCATCAAGAATGGGTGATCAATATTGGTTAGTAACACCAGAAAAAACGTTTAAAAATTGACAGTGGTTTCAATTACTAGGAATTTTAAGTTCTGACCAAAATGAACTATTTTGGTCAGGACTTCAAATTATACTGTATATTCCCTGCAAGAGGAAGTTCCTTGGACAAACCACATGGAGGTTGCAAAAATAACTGATCAGCTAATAAATGCGAGAATGTTGCCCATGTTGAATTTTGGTTAGGCATTTCACAAGGGCCTTCGTGGCTGGTCATTCTGAAGATTGAAATGCATGGGATCTGTGGCGGCTTTGTGATCTGCTTTTGGAACTGGCATGCCGATAGAAGACAGGGTCGTGTTCTATGGGCCTTATTCTGGCTGGAGGTCAGCAGGAATCTGTACTGGGATCCCTGGTGCTTGTGATGTATACAAATAACCTGGATGAAAGATAGATGACTGGGTTAGTAAGTTCACAGATGACACAAAGACTGATGGCATTGTGGATAGTGTGGACAATTGCTGATGTCATTCAGTCGCAGATATGGGTGTAGAAATGGCAGAGAAATTTACTTCACAGAAGAGGGATGTATAGCACTTGGGAGCTCAAATGTAAAGGGATAGTACAATACTAATGGCAGGGCTTTTAATAGCATTGATATGCAGAGGGAACTTGAGGTCCTAGTCCAGGGGTCAGCAACCTTTACCACTGAAAGAGCCACTTGGACCCGTTTCCCACAGAAAAGAAAACACTGGGAGCCGCAAAACCCGTTTGACATTTAAAATGAAATAACACTGCATACAACGTTTTGTTTTGCCTTTATGCTATGTATAAACAAACCATAATGTGTTGCATTTATGAAATTGATGAACTCCTGCAGAGAAAACGAAATTACATTTCTGCATGCAACAAAAACATTTTGAACTCCGAAAAAAAGACGTTGGGTTGAAGGTTACTTTTAAGTAAAATACTCAACGTCTATTTGAGTCCTTCTTGTATTTATGAAAAATGCCAAACTTAAATTTGCCGCCAGCAGCAAACCAAAAATAACGTCAGCCAGCTGTCAACCTGAAAAATAAAAGGACTATTTCACTGAACAATGAAAACATATGAATATACGTAAAATAACAGGCAATTAAAATATTTATCATACTTGTTCAGGTTGACTCACACCTGACAATGCAGTCGTATTCAGTAGGGATGGATCGATGCTTAGGGGAGTGACCGGGAAGGATAATGTGTTTTTTTCCTCTCTGAACTCACAGAAGCGTTTCCCAAACGATGTTTGCATTGCGATGATTGCAGAATGTAAATACCCCGAATTTATCATGTCGTGACCTTGTTTGAACTCTCTCAAATTGGGGAAGTGAGACAATGTGCCTTTCTGTAAATCTCTGGCAAGCACTGTCAACTTGCGCTCGAATGCCAAAACATCCTCCAACATGTGCAGGGCTGTACGTCCTTACCCCGTTGAAGAGCTGTGTTTAGCGTGTTCAGGTGCGCTGTCATGTCTACCATGAAGTGTAGCTTTTCCAGCCACTCTGGCTGTTCCAGCTCAGGAAAGTTGAGCCCTTTGCTGCCCAGGAAAGTTTTCACTTCTTCCAGACACGCGACAAAGCGTTTCAGCACCTCCCCTCTGGACAGCCAGCGATAAAAACACGTTGTAGCGGTGTGCTACATGCAGTCAGTAAACTGCAGTCAAAGATAGCTTTATTCGAACTAAACAGCCTTGCTTTTAAGCCTCCCTCAACCCGCCCCCCATGGGCGCGGATGCTGCAAAAGACACGTACTCACAAACCCCCGTAGGCTATCTCCCTTAGCCTGAACGCTGGCTAATTGTGAGCCGGTTCGGATGTGTCAGGAAATGGGTCGCCACAACGTCTTAATTAGGTTGTACAAGATCACCATAATCTTCAAATTTAGATTTACATTTCAAAAACTAACAAACTTACATAAAATACATTTTAATTAAATACTGACCATGTAGCGGTGTGCTACACGCAGCGCTAAAATTACGACACAGAGTCGGTAACTGCAGTCGAAGGAAAAAACTTTATTCAAAATCTTCAGCCTCACTTTTAAGCCTCCCTCAACCTGCCCCCCCTCCCCCCCATGGCGCAGAGGCTCCAAAGCTCTGTGCTCGCAAACCCCCGTAGGCTATCTAATTGTGAGTCGGTTCGGATGTGCCAGGAAAAGGGTCGCCACAACCAATTATTTCCCAAAGCAACAGGGAGCCGCAGCACAGACGTAAAAGAGCCACATGTGGCTCCGGAGCCGCGGGTTGCCGACCCCCGTCCTAGTCCATAGTTGAAAGTGGTTTCACAAGTTGATAGTGGTAAAAGCATACAGGTTATTGGCTGAGGCATGAAGTTCAAGAGTCAGGAGTTTATCTTGCAGGTTTATGAAACTCTAGTTGGTCTGCATTTGGAGTTTTGTGTTCAATTCTGGTTGCCCCATTACAGGAAGGGTGTGCAGAATTTAGACAGCATGCACAAAAGGTTCACCAGGATGCTGCCTGAATTACAGGGCATGTGTTATTAGGAGAAGCTAGATAACCTGGGGTTGTTTTCTCTGGAGCTCTGAAGTCTGAGGAGTGACCGATAGAGATTTATAAAGGTCTGAGAAGCATAGAGTAGACATCCAACACCTTTTATCAGGGTTGAAATCTCTACTTCCAAAGGGCATGCATTTAAGCTGAGAGGCTGGAAGTTCAAAGATGATGTATAGGCCAAGTATTTTTACACAATGGTGGGTGACTGAAGTTCTCTGCAAAATAGTGGAGGCAAATGCAATGGATGTGTTTAAGGGATTTTCAATAATCGCATGTAAAAAATAGAAGGATATTGGTATTATTTATCCAGAAGGAATGAATGAATTAAACATTTAATTACTAGCTTTAATTGAGATAACGTTGTGGGTTGAAGGGCCTGTTCCTATTTTGTACTGTTCAGTGTCACCTTTCCTGGGATACTGTCGCCTTTTGTAGATGTCAAGCACTTTTGGGGCGAACCCACTGGGTCAGAGAGAGAACCCAGTGATCTTTGCAGCGATCCCAAAACCAGGATGAAACCGAGACAGCAACACTGACTAGCTGCTTCACCATCTTGTCCTGCAGCGACTGAGATGTAGCAGTTATTGGCAGAAGTCAGCATGGTTTCTGTAAAGGGCAGTCTTGCCTGGCAAATCTTTGAGTTCTTCAAGGAAGTAATAAGCAGGGTGGACAAAGGAGAGGAAATGGACATCATTTATTTGGATTTTCAGAAGGCATTAGATAAGGTGCCACACATGAGGCTGCTTAACAAGATAAAATCCCATGGTATTACAGAAAAGAAACTGGCATAGATAGTGGAATGGCTGACAGGCAGGAGGCAGTGAATGAATAAAAAGTGTCTGGCTGCCGGCCACTAGTGGCATTCTTCGGGTCAGTTTTGGGACTGCTGCTTTTCACATTGTTTGTCAGTCATTTAGATAATGGAATTGATGGCTTTGTGGCAAAGTTTGCAGATGATAGACCGGTGGAGGGTTGGTAGTGCTGAGGAAGCAATGTAATTGCAGCAGGACTTGGACAAATTGGAAGAATGGGCAAAGAAAAGTGGCAGTGTTGGGAAATGTATGATGCATTTTCGTAAAAGGAACAATAGTGCAGGCTATTATCTAAATGGGGAGAATGTTCAATCATCAGAGGTGCAGAGGGACTTGGGAGTCCTTGTGCAAGATGCCCAGAAGGTTAATTTACAGGTTGACTCTCAAGTTAAAAAAGGCAAAAGCAATGTTGGCATTTATTTCAAGGGGAATATAATGTAAAAGGAAGGACATAATGCTGAGGCAGTATAAGACACCAGTCAGGCTGCACTTGGAGTACTGTCAACAGTTTTGGATCCCTTATCTCAGAAAGCATGTGTCTCCATTGGAGAGAGTCCAGAGGAGGTTCACGGTGATGATTTTGGGAACAAAGGGGTTAACCTGTGAGGAACATTTGGCAGCTTTGGGCCTGTACTCACTAGAATTTAGAAGAATGTAGAGGGATCTCGCTGAAATCTACCAAATGTTGATAGGGTGGATGTGGAGAGGATGTTTCCTATCGTGGAGGTATCCAGAACCAGAGGGCACAGACTCAAAATTGAGGAATGACCCTTTAAAATAGAGGTAAGGAGGATTTTTAGCCAGAGTAGTGAATCTGTGGAATCCTCTGCCCAGACTGCGGTGGAGGCCAGGTCCGTGGGTATACTTAAGGTGGAAGTTGATCATTTCCTGATCGGTCAGGGCATCAAAGGATACGGTGAGAAGGCAGGTGTATGGGTTGAGTGGGATCTGGGTTCAGCCATGAAGAAATGGTGGAGCAGACTCGATGGGCTAAATGGCCTAATTCTGCTCCATGTCTTATGGTCTAAGGTGAGGAGTTGAGATTGATTCTGCACTGTTTCAGCAAAGGCTCAGTGGATATTATGTGAAATGATTGTGATGGATTAAGTTGATACCATGCATTAGTGAATGCAATAAACCTGCTTATGTTCTGTTGGGAAAAGTCTGGATGTTACAATGACTTTAACCATTTGCTACTAAAATGTCTTTTTCTGAGGTATAGTTTGTTTATTGTTATAAGTAAAAAAATAACACAAAAAATAGCTTTCAGAAACAAAGCAGTTTATTACACAAGTCAACATAAACTTGAGTTCATTGTAAATCTAATTGCATTATAAACAATCTATTGATTAATGAAATGGCAATTCTACCTGAAGCGGTGAAGATTACAGAGGGATAAATAGAATTGGCATTTCTGACTGGGGAGTGATCAACCGAGAGTCCTGTCAGAGATTGCCAATATACTTCAGCATGACCATTAATTTCACAGGAAAAGAATGATGATCTTTGTTCCTCTATTGAATAACTAGATTTTTGCATAGTGGGAGATAGTGACCTCTACTGACATTATTCTTGACTGCAAGTCGATCCTCAACATTCCATGCCCTTGTATTTGAGAGGACTGACTCTCCTGTAATCTCCTTAGGGATTTGGCAACTTGATCTAATGTTTACTATTTAAAGGTCTCCTGGGCTAGTATTACTACTGAAACAGACTGTCTGGGGTTGAATTTAAACTGAAAGCCTCACACTTCACAATTGACTTCCTGACAGTTTCATTATCTAAATTAAATGCAATAACAACAAATTGTTTAAACAGTACAATTAATATAAAAAATATTCTGAAGTTGCATTATCACTTATGGCACAGAATTGTAGTGTTCTATTAATCTAAATTTGAATCCTAATCAACGGGAAATTGAATTTTCTTCAAGTTAAACATCTAGACAATGGAGCTCTCTAGTAATAAGAAAACAACTAACAACATCTGATTCCACAATGTCCTCTTTGTATGCCAGTCCAGTGACTCCTGTCCCACACCATAACTGAGTCTTGCCCAGCTCTCTGAAGTGGCCTGGTCTACTGTTTATTGAATCAAACCTGACTGAAGAGTTGACCTGTTTTCCAAAGCACCCAACTGATCTTACTGAAAGCGCACTTCAGAGCTTTATTTGACTGGCAGCAAGGAAGTAAAAATTTATTACACAGGTTGATACATTCAGCCAATGGAAACTGCTATTCAAATATGGAGATACAAACATTATGTCAACTGTGTGGAGTAAGCTTCCCACTGGGTATTTTAGTGCTCTATTCCAAATGTTTACAGTGCATTTCCAATCAATTAGTGTGCAAGTAACAATTCATTGATATGTAGCTTGAAATTAGTTGGACTTCTAAATAATGATGGCAGAAGAAGGAAAAAATCATAAGTTTTAGATGGTTACAGAGTAGCCAAGATAGATACTTTTGCATTCAAACCATTGAACCTCTTTCTCTAGTTTATCATTAAACAGCTATCTGTAGTACTGTGACCTGCAAATGCAGGCAATGTTGGAAGTCTTTGCAGACAGCAACCATAGTAAAGATTTAGGCCTTGGACAAGAGATCCACAGGTTCTACGACATCAACAAACTGAACAACTTTTACACTAGCAAATCACAAGAATTTAAACCAAATCATTTTGGTATATCTGACATGTTGTAAGATGCATTTATAGAACCTATCATCAAGGCAGCTGATAATTTTTGACTGCCTCTCGCAAGTTGCTAATTTTTTTCCTCAGATATGGAAACTTGGGCTTTGATATGAGCATTCCTGGCTCAAATAATTTAATTACATCTGCAGATCAAAATCTATATTCTTAATAGATAATGCTAATTGATGTTAACTTAGCGTGCAAGTGGAAAAACCATGAGGGCACTTAAGGAATGAGTCTTGTAATGTCCAAATTACCTGCTGGTTGGTATCAACATAACCTGATGATACATATGACATGATATATTCATACTGGCTCCAGCTATCTACTAAACTGAAACTACACAGACATTTATCAGAGATTGAGGTTTGAAGAAGTGCAGTGACCCTGCAGAATGCTAAAGGACAATTGAAATGACTTGGGTCGAACACATGTTATTAGCAGCATCTTGGCAATTTTTGTGCAAAAGCAGCAATAAATCCAATCTGAACTATCCTCTTTTTCTCAGGAAAATCCAGGCTATAGACAGAAATCCAACCGTAATGGCAAGAAAAATATATTTCATACTCAGACCTAGAGCACACTATCAGAAGATAATTGTTGATATATAAAGATTAAGTGGATTTTGACCTTGTATTTGGAGAATTTGCGAGGATATGGACAAATCAGATGTGAAAGATTGAGTAAACTACATATCTTGAGCATGAAGGACTGAATTGCCTCTGAACTACAAATTTCTGATTTTGCAAGTAACTCGCTTGAGATGGTTGTAAATTTGATATCAAAATGATTGCATATATCTTTGTCAATTCTGCCTCCAGTATTTTAAAAGCTACATGCCTCGATGTGAACAGTTTTGGTCACTGTCTTGCAAGGAAGAGACATGAGTTGCAGATGGGATAGGGATTACTAATAGTGATATTTTAATGAACTAGTGTCTATTTTTCACGAAGCACAGCACTTTTAGGACTTTACGTCCTGGGCGAGATCACTTTGGATGCATCTGCTACCAATTTTGCCCCCAGTTGTTTCCACCTGTTTAGTACAGAGGGACTGATACCCTGTTTGAGTTTTCTCACAGTGATATGATGTTGAAGAGTCTTTGACTGTCTTAATATATTGCTTCTAAAAACATTTGAACTCTCCCTGTAGAATTAATTTGACCATTGAAATCTTAAACAGAGTAGGAATTAATGCCATTATAATATGTCAGCCTTTCTGCATTAGCTGGGTAGTCACCACAATTCAAATGAATGAGGTGGTTCTAATGCTGGACCCTCTGATCAGAAGATCAATGTTCTGATACTGCACTGGGTGGTGAGTCCAGCAACAAGTCAGAAAACAGATGCACTATTGTTTCAGTGGGCAGAATCAGAAGGCAAATAGCTGGTGCTCAATGAACAAGCCTGCTAGTGTGACCCAACACAACTTTGAATGTATGTTTTAACTAAATGAGGCCAAAGATGTCTACACTTTTTTTTTCTGCTCTATTTAGCCATAACTCAGTAGTTAACTTTTATTTTTGTTGGTTTATATAAACAATGCAGTGACCTCCCCCCCCCCCCAACAAATCCAGATTTGAGCTTTTATTTTGAAGCAATTGTAAATAAACTGTGAATAAATTGTAGCAATTTAGTTAGGAGAACTGCAGTACTAAAATTGATAATTTTTGCAAAAGCTCTTCCATTATACAGTATCTAGTCGCATCCTATTAAGGAATTTATCATCCATGTAACTAAGATAATAATTCTCCTTTCAATCAGCTATTGTACATTGACTGAAGTTGTGATGTACATGGCCAGGCCATAGCAACCTGGCCATGTATTTCTTGTTTTTTTTTCCTCAACCCCATCATTTAACATGCTTCATTGTTTTAGATGTTGTGAACAATTTAGTGATCCTTTCTGTTCATCCTGTTTCTTTATTTTGAGCATCATTATCAAGACATACTACTTCTGGGAAGCCCACCTTTGCTTTCAGTTTTGTCTTCCCATTGGTGTATTCCTTCTTGACAACTAGGTGTTCTGGTCCCTGTGCTTTCAATGATCCATTCCACTTGGGTGTCTATCATTCCCAGCAATTAACCAAACATTGGCAATTTGGTGTGGTAACAGCAAATTAAAAATTCAGTAGATGTGTGTGTGTACATTGAAGAACAAAGTAATTTTTAAAAATTGAGCATTTCAGTTTCAAATATGTTGGAAAAGAGCAGTGTGTGTGGTTAATCTCACAAACAGGCTCAAAGTGAAGCATTTTGCAACTCTTTTCACCACAGACTCTGCTCGACTCACTGAGTTCTTCCACCTTTTAGATTTTGTGTTCCAATGCACCGCAACTTAGATGATTTATACCTGAAGAAAGAAAATGTTAAAGCTTGCTTCAGGGGTATCGCTATTGATATCCTCCCGAAATATCAACATTTCCTAGTCACTATTTACCAGAACTGAAATTTGTTATTGTACTTAGGGTTTTGACACCAAAAAGCATTTCATAAGTCTTTTCAAAACTTTTCCCTGAAGGATCAGATCAGGAGTATAATTGACTCAATTTCTGGGTAATCTGCCAGAATTGTTTTCACTCTAGCTTTGAGAGTTAACCATATAACAATCACAGCACGGAAACAGGCCATCTCAGCCCTTCTAGTCCATGCCGAACGCTTACTCTCACCTGGTTCCACCGACCTGCACTCAGCCCATAACCCTCCATTCCTTTCCTGTCCATATACCTACCCAATTTTGCTTTAAATTACAATATCAAACCTGCCTCTACCATTTCTACTGGAAGCTTGTTCCATACAGCTACCACTCTGAGTAAAGAAGTTCCCCCTCATGTTACCCTTAAACTTTTGCCCCCTACTCTCAATGGAAAAAGCCTATCCATGTCAACTCTATCTATCCCCCTCATAATTTTAAATACCTCTATCGTCCCCCTTCAACCTTCTATGCTCCAAAGAATAAAGACCTAACTTGTTCAACCTTTCTCTGTAACATTTTAAAATTTTCCTTCTCCACACTGAGATCACACACTAAATATTCCCAGGAGTCAGTGGGCATGTTGTATTTCTTCTTGGGGCTTTGAGCCTATCTTGGAATCATTTCCTCTATCTGCCTGATGATGTTTCTCTTGGAATAGAGTCACTATTTTGAGAGTTTAGTGTCAGATATGCTGACAAAATAGTCTGTGAGCAGTGCAGCTGACCTGAAGTAAGCAGTGCCTTTGAAATGTGGATGTTTGATCCATGTGTGGTCTTGGTTAACGGAGTGCAGCGCCAATGACACCTGAGCTCAAATCTACCTGGACAAAGGTGAGCAGCACAACTAATCAAGCTGGAAGAATATGCTTCAGTAAGAGATCAGCATCGCCTTCAGAATAGAAAATCAGCTGAAATATGGTCACCAATTCCAATTCTTCAATTTTTTGACCATCTAATACAATCCAGTGTAACATTTTGTGCTGGTTACTTATCCTTCTAACAATTTTGATCTAATGTATTTTTTACTGAGACCCATTGAACAACTTAAACCAGACACATGACATTTACTAATTGATGCTTTGTTTCAGCAAATGCAGTAAAGACTCAGAATAAAATGTTTCTTAAGATTGAGGTGCCACACTCCTACCCCAATTCAATTGTGGGGTAGAAGAGCATTGGCAAAGCTAACTATTTACCCTGATTGCTCTCAAAATGGCAGGGAAGAGTGCAGAGTGGAGATGATGAGCAGTCACTTCTAAACAGTTACAATCTGTGTTTAAAGTTAATCAACAATAATTGTTGGCTATGGAGCTCTTGGATCCTAAAGTAGTGAAAAGGGCTCCCAGTACTTAAGCTGGTAAAGAGTGAGTGTGTCCACATGTAAGTGATAGTATGCTATTTTTAAAAAAATGTGTATAATCAAGAGATTTTGAATTCATTCCCCAGAGTTTCGTATCTCGATGGCTGGCA
The DNA here is from genome assembly GCF_030144855.1 of Hypanus sabinus. Taxonomy (NCBI): domain Eukaryota; kingdom Metazoa; phylum Chordata; class Chondrichthyes; order Myliobatiformes; family Dasyatidae; genus Hypanus; species Hypanus sabinus. Next base: position 34,752,574 of record NC_082725.1, on the reverse strand, counting down.
ATGGTTATGCCAAAAAATAGGACAAGAGACAAAATCAGAGGGAGGTGCCAAGCAAAACATAGCTGGTGGAAATAAATGGGAAGGACTCCAGCCATGGAAAGAAATGAATAAGAATATTGTAAACATTTAAGGGTAAATTGAAAACCAAATTCAGTTGGAACTCAGAAATGTATCTAGTGTACTATCTCTTAAAGGATGCCAACAGTATTGCCTCTAAGCCTACTTTTGCAGTGGGGTCTATACAAAACTTTAGACTTAAAAGAACGTACGGAGTTTTCACGGTAGATGTGCTGCTCCGCTCCCATGTGTACTTTGGGCTCAGGGGTCTGACTAGGTATCCAGAATCAGTTTTATTATCACTCATATGTCCTGAAATTTGTTACTTTGTGACAGTGATACTGAGCAAGTCACAAAAAAAACTTAAGTTACAATAAAAATAGAATAAGTAAATAACACAAAATGAATAGTGAAGTCATGTTCATGGGCTATTCAGAAATCTGATGGCAGAGAGGAAGTTGTTGTTCCTAAAATGTCAAGTGTGTGTTTCATCAGGCTCATGTACCACCTTGTTGATGGTAGTAATGAAAAGAAGATGTTTCCAGGAAGGGGTGCCACAGTAGAAAAGCAGCTAGCGTGACACGATTTGAGCTCAGTGTGTTGGAGTTCAGTTCTAGCGTCCTCCAAGAAGTTTGTATGTTCTTCCTGTGTGCACATAGGTTTCCTCCAGATTCCTCCCACAGTTTGGTAAATTGGTTACTGTAGGTTATCATGTGATTAGGCTCCAGTTAAAAAGGTGGGTTGCTGGGTGGCACGTCTTTCCTGCGCTGTCTCTCCAAATAAATGAAATAAGTTAATAAAATATAGTGTGTCCTTAAGGATGTCAATTATTGAGACGCGGTCTTTTGAAGAGGAACTTGATAGTAGGGGAGCCCTGTGCCCTTAATGAATCTGGCTCAGTCTACAATCCTCTGAAACCTCTTCCCAGCTCATGCATTGGAGCCTCCATACCAGATGGTGATGCAATCAGTCAATGTTCTCCACAGTATATCTGCAGAAACGTTCTCGAGGCTTTGACATACAAGATGTCCTCAAACTCTTAATGAAAGATGGCCACTGGCAAGCCGCCTTCCCATGATAGATCCTCCTGGACGTTGATGCAGAGGAATTGGGCAGCACAGTGACATGGTGGTTAGCACAGTGCTTTACAGTACAGGAGACCCAGGTTCAATTCCTGCCACTGCCCATAAGGAGTTTGTATGACTGCATTCGTTGTCTCCAGATGCTCCGGTTTTCTCCCACAGTCTAGTTGGTCATTGTAAATTGGAGTAGGACTGAATGACACTTGACGTCTAGGTGTCCAGGTTGGCTGAAGTAGGACTGAGACAGAACCACCAAGTCTGTGCACCATGATGACTTAAATCATGAAGCAAACACTGCTAACTCGACCTTTACCTGACACTGCTGTCCAATCTGAGATGGAAGGTGAAGCCTTGGGCTGGAGTACTGTGTGGTGGTGACGATTGTGTCTTTGTGTAGCAGAATACAGCAGTCCTTTATTTCCCTCTGGTAGTGCAATCTTGCTCTGAGGTCTTCGGTTCTATTTTCCAGAGACTTGAGGTGAAAGCTGGAGAGGTGAGTAGGTTATGATTTGTATGGCTGTGGTAGTGATTCTGAGTGGTGCAGGACTTGAGGAGCAGCAGAGATTACGGGGGGGGGGGGGGGGTGAAGGGAGATGAGAAACAGTTTCTCAGAACCCTTATTGAAAATTAAAGAGAGGAGGAAGGCTTCCTCAGGATAGGCACACCTCAAAGAGGTGTTGTAGTGGACCAGCAAAACGGAGACGGGAGATTCAGCAACTGCTGGAAATCTTAAGCAACACCCACACAACGTGCCAAAAACAGTCCTTCGTGGTGAGGCAGTATTTCCGCTGCCAGTCTGTTGGGGTCATTTATTGCATCCAGGACTCCTGGAATGGCCTCCCCTGTGACGATGGAAGCTGGCACACATCGGTGGATTGTTTCATCGATCACCTTCACTCTGTCTGCTGCAACAGCCAGGATTTCCCAGTGGCTTCCCATTCACATTCCCACATGCATGTCCACAGACTCCTCCACTACGTCACTGATGCCAAACACAGGTTGGAGAAGTAATACCTCACACTCCATCTGGGTAGTTTACAATCTGAAGGCATGAACATTAATTTCTATGACTTCCGGTAACTGGTCCCTTCTTTTCTCCCTCTCCCCTTTTCTGTTTTCTCTCATTCTGGTGGCCCTCTTGTTCCTTCCCTTCACATCCCCACCCTTATTCCAAGGATGACTGTCTTCCGATTGGTTTCAACCTCCTCCAGCCTTTTCCCTCTTCCACCCATCATTCCAGCTTCTCAATCATACACCTTCTCTCTCCCCCCTCTTTTCAACTGGATAGCTTTCTCTTGCCAGCTTGTACTCCTCTTCCTTCCCCTCCCACCACAACCTTATTTTTGCTTCTGCCCCTTCCTTTCCAGTCCTGATGAAGGGGCTTGGCCAGAAACAGCGACTGTTGGTTATCCTCGTTTGATGCAGCCTGACCTGTTGAGTACCTTCGACATTTTATGAACATTGAACATCTGGAATTAATAATCCAGTGTTGGGATTGGGTAAGGATTTGATTCTTGATAACCACACCATGTATCTACTTTGTTGTAGAAAAACAATATCCAGGAAACTTGTCCTTTCTAGTGGAAATAAATCTGCTGCTAAGATATTAATTTAGTGGTTTGACTGCCAGCTTCAAGCCTTAGAGTTAATTTGGACAGTCCAGCACTGATCCTTGCCAACATACAAATCAAAATCCTGCAAAACCTACAGTACAATACAGGCCCTTCGGCCCACAATGTTGTGCTGAACATGCCCTTCCTTTAGGGTTACCCATAGTCCTCTATTTTTTGAAGCTCTATGTAGCAATCCAGGAGTCTTTTAAAAGACCCTATCGTATCTGCTTCCACCAGCGTTGCCAGCAGCCCATTCCACTCTCACTCACCACTCACTTTGCAAAAAGAAAACAACAACTTACCCCTGACATCTCCTCTGCACCTACTTCCAAGCACCTTAAAACTGTGTCCTCTCAAGTTAGCCATTTCAGCCCTGGGGAAAAAGCCTCTGACTATCTACATGATCAATACCTCTCATCTTATACACATCTGTCAGGTTACCTCTCATCCTCCGTTGCTCCAAGGAGAAAAGGCTGAGTTCACTCAACCTATTCTCATAAGGCATGCTCACCAATCCAGGCAACATCCTTGTAAATCTCCTCAGCGTCCTTTCTATGGCTTCTACATCCTTCCTGTAGTGAGGTGACTGGAACTGAGCACAGCACTCCGAGTGGGGTCTGACCAGGGTCCTATTTAGCTGCAACATTACCTCTCGGCTTCTAAACTCAATCCCATGGTTGATGAAGGCCAATGCACTGTTTACATTAAACACAGAGTCAACCTGCATAGCAGCTTTGAGTGTCCTATAGATTTGGACCCCAAGATCCCTCTGATCCTCCACACTGCCACAAGTCTTACCATTAATATTATATTCTGCTATCATACTTGACCTACCAAAATGAACGACCTACCAAAATGAACCACCTCACACTTATCTGGGTTGAACTCCATCTGCCACTTCTCAACCCAGTTTTGCATCCTATTAATGTCCTGCTGTAACCTCTGACAGCCCTCCACACTATCCACAACATCCTGAACCTTTGTGTCATCATCAAATTTACTAACCCATCCCTCCACTTACTCATCCAGGTCACTTATAAAAATCATGAAGAGCAAGGGTTCCAGAACAGATCCCTGAGGCACACCACTGGTCACTGACCTCCATGCACAATATGACCTGTCTACAACCACACTTTGCCTTCTGTGAGCAAGCCATTTATTGATCCACAAAGCAAGGTCTCCTTGGATCCCATGCCTCTGTATTTTCTCAATAGGCTTTGCATGGGGTACCTTGTCAAATGCCTTGCTGAAATTTATATACACTACAGCTACTGCTCAACCTTCATCCATGTGTTTAGTCACATCCTTGAAAAATCAATCAGGCTTGTAAGGCATGATCTGCCTTTCACAAAGCCATGCTGACTATTCCTAATCATATTATGCCTCTCCAAAATGTTCATAAATACTGCCTTTCAGGATCTTTTCCATCAATTTAACAACCACTGATGTAAGACTCACTGGTCTATAATTTCCTGGGCAATCTCTACTCCCTTTCGTGAATTATGGAACAAAATCCACAACCTTCCAATCCTCCAGGACCTCTCCCATCCCCACTGATGTTGCAAAGATCATTGCCAGAGGCTCAGCAATCTCCTCCCTCAACTCCCACACTAGCCTGGAGTACATCTCGTCCAGTCCTGGTGACTTATCCAACTGGATGCTTTCCAAAAGCTCCAACACATCCTCCTTCTTAATATCTATATGCTCAAGCTCTTCAGTCCACTGTAAGTCATCCCTTCAATTGCCAAGATCCTTTTCCGTAGTGAATACTGAAGCAAAGTATTCATTAAGTACCTCTCCTATCTCCTCTGGTTCCATACACACTTTTCCACTGTCACACTTGATTGGTCCTATTCTCTCATGTCTTTTCCTCTTGCTCTTCACAAGGTTGTAGAAAGCCTTGGGGTTTTCTTTAATCCTGTCTGCCAAGGCCTTCTCATGGCTCCTTCTGGCTCTCCTAATTTCATTCTCAAGCTCCTTCCTGCTAGCCTTATAATCTTCTAGATCTCTATCAATATCTAGATTTTTTTAACCTTTCATAAGCTCTTCTTAACTAAATTTACAACAGCCTTTGTACACCACAGTTCCTGCACCCTACCATCTTTTCTGTCTCATTGGAACATACCTATGCAGAACTTGACACAAATATCCCCTCAACATTTGCTACATTTCTGCTGTACATTTCCCTGAGAACATCTGTTCCCAATTTATGCTTCCAAGTTCCTGCCTGATAGTCTCATATTTCCAATTAAAGGCTTTCCTAGCTTGTCTGTTCCTATCCCTCTCCAATGCTATGGTAAAGAAGATAAATTGTGATCATGCACAGCTAAAGCAAATGAGTGAGTTAGAACTGGAGACTACAAGGGTCAGCTAAATGTAGAAGTTTCTAAATTGAGGTGTTCCACCCTATCATATTTTGTTTATAATTCATTAGTCTTGCATTTGGGGACCTTTTCACCACACTTATTTGGTCAATCTCTTGAGGAAACACATTTATTTTCCCAAACTCTGAGGTAGGACACTAGGTGAAAGGAAAAATGGTTAAATTTCTGAAAGAGAAGACAATAAATTCATTATATATGTGATTAGCTATCTTATTTCAATGGAAGACCCTTCCATGGGACACTTTCACAAAATGTGACAGGGAAGTAGCTTCCATAACTTGAAAAAGTGAGTAGCTCCTGCAGCTGATACCAGAGGAAGCATTAAATCAAGTTGCATTCTGATCAAGAAGTTCAGTACATTGCAGGAGAAATAATTGATAAGTAGTAACTTGAAGGAGATTTAAGTTTGGTTATCGTGGTTTTCTTTCACACTTCTCCTTCTGCAGCCGTGGTGCAAATTTAAAATGTGCTCTCTTCCAGGCAGTTATGTTGTTTAAAATAAGACATGGTGATAATATCTGTAGAAAGAGTAATGGTTAAATGGTCAGAACTGGGAAATGTTGGGCTGAGGGGAAGGTTTTAAGTTGCAGAGAGGTTAGGAGAGGATGGACTGAACAATGAACGATTTCTCCTTTAAAGTATTGACCAAAACTTGCTCTACAAGAGAGACACAGCAATTAAGGTATTGACCTGCTGAGTTCCTCCAACATTTTGTATGTGTTACTCTGGATTTTCAGCATCTGCAGAATCTCTTGTGTCCCACAGGTACATTCCCTTTGTTCTTTATTTCCCACTGATGCACCATCAATAACTCTCCGAGAGGTGAGGCAAGATACTGGCTTTTATTGACTGAAAGAAAGAACAAGCAGTAATTGACCACCATACTACATCCTGGAGACTGAGGGCAGGGCTCAGACCTCAATCGCCTTTATACTGGGGTCTGTGGGAGGAGCCACAGGAGCAGTCAGCGGGGGGGGGGGGGGGGGGGGGGGGGGGGGTGTCCAGACAGGTATATTTAGTTCATCACACCCACCCTGCAACTATTAGTAATATCTGCAAACACTAGCACATTTCACACACCTGCCACCTAATTACTCCTTCTGTACTGCTCAGTAAGTCAATGGGACAGATGTTGGTAGTATTTCTTACCTTGGGGTTTAATAACAGGTTAGCAGGATCAACTTTCACCTTGATCATGTGATCAGACACGCTATTTTCTGCCAGATTCCATCCTTTCATACAGCTGTACACCACACCTTACTTGGAACTAAGGGGAGTAACGTGAACTTCTGGAACCCAAGAGTTGACCCTGAAATGGCCAACTTTTGAAGATTTTCCAGGACAGTGTCTCCAAGTTGAGCCATGTAGATCACTGGGAAATTTAAAGCAGGCTATACAAAGCCGTCATTGTGAAATGATGTGGATGCAATAAATAAAAACTAGCCAATTCCCTTTGGGGAAAGTAGCTGGCTATGTTAACAAAAATAGGACTGAGGGTCAAATAAATGTGAAGTTGTGATGGCGTTGTTTGTGTATTAATGGGATGAATCTGCTTGTCAGATAGGCAACGGTCAGATGAAAGGAGTAATTGGCTCCTATATGTGCTGAGAGAATTCAGTAAATCTGCGTTCAAATTGAGTTGATCAAAGCAGAGGGGAGCAATATTCTAATCTAGGGGAAAGGGAAAGATTAAACGAAAGAAATTCTACTACCACTAGGTGGTGCAAGCGATATAATCGCTGGTCGCTTTCTTTTGCCTTGCATATCTGCTGTTACTGAGCTTCGGTAGTTTGAAGAATGCAAGAGCAGTCCTGCACCCTTTCCTTCGTTAGTTTCCTATACTGGGATCTATTGGCACTCCATTGTTAACGGTCGCCCACACTTACTCGAAGTGTGCTTATTGAAAGAATGTATTTGCAGCGTTAAAAATCTGATTTCCTAGTGCTCGTAACGTAGTGGAAACTAATAAATTCAAAACGCATATGAAACTTTAAAGATTTAACTTGTATAGCAATCACATTGGAACTAATTTATTAGTCCAATTGCACCTGTTGATTTGCGGAAGCCAACCCTTGCAATGATATGGTGCTGAATGGACACCTTGAATGGGGCTTTTTGGCAGAATTAAATATTTATTTTTAAAAACCCGATAGGCGAAGCAGCAGCGACGAAAAACGTAGCAACAGTAAATGGGGATCGAGACACACATGCTTGTTTATTGCACGATTGGTGACCTCTCGGCTGCGGCCTCCTGAGCTCGCCGAGTTTAACAGCTGGGGGGCGCTGAGTGGCCGGTGCTTATCGCTCGGCCTGGAGGTGCGGAAGCCGCTCGCTGTCTGCTCTCCTGCGGAGAACGGCTGATGGATGGATTGATGGAAGGAAGGAGGGGGAGCTCTTCACCCTTCTCTCTCCAGACTTTGGATTAGCTGAGTTACGAGCGGCAGGAGCCGGTGCCCGTACTACAAAAAGCCCTTGCTGGGCGAGCTGGCTGGCTCGGAAACAGATTCATTTCTCTATCCCTTTCTCTCTGCCTCTGTTTATGGACAGGCCATGGCCACCTTGCTCTGCAGAGTCCAGTTCCTCGATGACACCGATCCGTTCAACAGCACCAACTTTCCAGAGCCCACCCGCCCCCCGCTCTACACTTTCCGGCAGGACATTTCTCTTATCAATCAGATCGCGGGAGTGCACCGACTGTTGCAGGCTCCGCACAAGGTGAGACATCGTCCCGGTGGGGGGAAAGCTGGCGGCGGCGGCGGCCCTTGTCTGGTGGTCGGGGGTGACTCGGCTGTGCTGGCGGAGTGTGGTATCGATCAGCAGTGTAGCTGATAACTCGGTGGGCTGGATCAGTGCACAACCGGTTGCCCGGCATTGAGAAAACTAATGTGGGGACTTTATCGGAATGTGCATTATGTTTTGTATTTATGAATGCACTGTATACCGTTTACTCTTTGAGCTTCACGCGAGCAATTTCATTGCATTCTCTTGTGCACAATAAACTATTGTAGGGAGGTTGTCCATGGGAGCGGAGCTGATGCGTGTGTGTGGTGTGTGAATTAAATTCTGTGATGGGATGTCAATGATTGTCTTCCCTCCCCCCACTCCCCTAACCACTGGTGCAATTGACTCGGGCTTCAGTCAGCGGCCGGTGGTGCTGATGGCTCCCCGCTGAAGTCGGGGGTGGTGGTTTCAGACTGCGGGGTTGATGCAGAGCTCCGAGCGGGGACCACCGCAGTGCGGATTGAGCTCGACTGACCCGCCGACTCAAAGCGACACTGAGCTCCTCGGAGCTGGTTGGCGACAATGGGCACCAAGGTGCCCGCTGCCCGAGCTGGGCTCCTCTGGGGTCGGTTCATTTCCCATCAGAAAGACTCGTTCCCTTCCCTCTCCAGTTCTTTGGCAATGCCAGCGACAGGTTCCAATTGCCTCTGTATTCCCGAGTACGTAATCTCCCTCCTCTGACCTCGCACCCGGATCACCTCTTGTAACGTTAAGCTAATAAAACCTGCACCTATTCTGGGTGAATGCCGCTCCTGATCTTTCACTCGCAAAGACGGCGGAGGGTAGGGTGGGGTGGGGGGCTGCCCCTTCCCCGGTTCCTGAACCCTTGACACAGGGGACTGTTCAGTTTCTCTTTGCCAGTACTTTTCACTCTGCCTAATGTTTGATCAGAAGGATGTGCATATGCACTGTTAAGTACTCGAGTAACTGTGTCTCAGCGGCTGCTCCAAGCACCACCTGTACAAATCCAGTCTCTCGTGTCGGCACCTGTCCCTGCGACCGGAGCCTCGTTCTCAATCCAGAATTTAAAGCTTATTTTCTGTCGGAAACACGAAAGAGGGCTGGATTTATTAAATTGCACACGGCGTTTACTTTGCCGACCGGCCAAAAACTGCAAGTTAACGCTGGCATTTGTGTGAGCGCAAACGCATTTGTCGCTGCTTTTTGGATCGGCTTATGCATAATCATGTTTGGCACTGATATGTCGCCAAGTAGACAGTGACTCGCCCTGGTCAAGAAAGCTTCAGATTCTTGGTGTGAGGTGGCAGATTTTCAGATACAGGGCTCTTCAGCAGGCTTCCCAGGCAGGAGAGACATTTCAAAGTAAATTTATTATCAAAGTGCATGTGTCACCATATGTCTGAGGTCCATTTTCTTGCGGGTATTCACAGTAGGTACAGGAAACGCAACATAATGAAATTGTGCAGCCAGCAGGATGGACAACCAAACCAATGAGCAGAAGATTCAAACTGCAAATGCAAAAACAAAAAAAAAAGAGAATAAATATCCAGAACAAGTGATGAAGAGTCCTTGAAAGTGAGGCCACAAGTTGTGGGAGCAGTTCTGTGTTGTTGTGACTGAAGTTGCCCCCTCTGGTTCAAGAGCCTGATAGTTGTGGGGTAATAACTATTCCTGAACTTGATGGTGTGGGTCCTGAGGCTGCCGTATCTCCTTCCTGGTGGCAAAGTGAGAAGAGAGCGTGGCCTGGATGGTGGCAGTCCTTGATGATGGGTGCTGCTTTTAGTGTGAGGTCCCTCCATATAAATATGTCCCAGTGATAAAGTGGGAATTAATCAGCTTTGTCTTACTAGCCTGTGAAACCAATGTTTTTTGAATATTGAAATATTCAAATATTAGGAAGTTGGACGAGAATTTTATTAAAAGTGGGGAAGTCAGCTGGTGTGTCACTTAAATGCTTCAGTTTAGCCGATTACTGGTTCATAGTGGGATTACTTTTCAGAGTTTCCAGCCGTTTGGTGGGATTTGGGTGACAGAATGGTTTCTCGCTTTGTGCACAATTAGCATGTGTTAGGAATAGTGGTTTTAAAATAGGCACTTGAGTTTCCACCAGGTGCTGCATGCTCCAAATGAAGAAAATAATGCCTGCTGTCAGTGCTGATTCACGGCTAAAGCAAGTGGAATAAATATTTTTAAAAGGCTTTTGCTTTCTGTCACACTGAATGAATTGTGAAGTTCAGGTTTTCCACTTTGTTTGCTGATGGCAGTTCTGTATTAAACTCTTTTCACCTGATATTGATGAACATTTATAGCAAACTGTTTTCCAGATTCAAAATGGAAATAGATTATATATACTTTACCATGGTAATAAGCATACTCTTAGTCTTGTTGTACAAGGCTAGACAGGTGCCCTTTTAACATTGGATGCAGTCCAATCTGTACACTTGTATGAGGAGCTATCTTTATCCCTGTACGTCATTCAGATTATGAAGGTTCAGCCCTAGGTTAACAGCAACCTGTAATAGTAAGTATCATTAAATTATCATAATGATGTCCTGCTCCCTTCCTTTGTTCCTCTTATTCATTGATCCACCACAAAACAAACCTGAAATAACAGCAGAGAATGTTGGAAATAATTTGCAATTAAGGCAGATGAAACAGCATGTAAGAAGGAAATTGAAACTCTCGCTGAGTGGTGACATAACGTCTTGCTCGGTGTCGGCAAGACTAAGGAGTCAATTATTGACTTCTGGATGAGGAGACCAGACTCCATGAGCCAGTCCTCATTGGGGGATCAGAGATGGAGACGGTCAGCAGCATTAAATTCCTTGGTATTATTTTGGAGGACCTATTCTGGGCCCAACACGCAAGGACAATTACGAAGAAAGTACTGCCTCTCTTAGGAGTTTGCGACAATTCAGCATGACATCTAAAACTGTGACCAACTTCTATAGATGTGTAGTAGAGGCTATCTTGAGTGGCTGCATCTCAAACTGGTATGGAAACATCAATGCCTTGAACAGAAAATCCTACAAAGAGTAGTGAATAAAATCCTCTCCACGATTGAGCACATCTACATGAAATGCTCATATAAAAGCAAGATCCATCATCAGAGATCCCCACCATCCAGGCCATGCACTCTTCTTGCTCCTGCCATCAGGAAAAAGGTACAGGAGCCTCAGGACTCACACCATCAGGTTCAGGAACAGTTACTACCCCTCAACCATAGGGCTCTTGATCAAAAGAGGGTAACTTAATGGCTTCACTTGGCCCATCACTGAAATGTTCTCACACCCAATGGACTCACTTTCAAACACTCTTCATCTCATGTTCTCTATTTGTTGCTTTATTTATTGTGATTTCTTTTCATATTTGCACAGTTTGTTGTCTTCAGCACTCTAAACAACCAACTTGGGCAGACTCATTTTTTTATTGGTTATTATTCTGTAGATTTATTGAGTATGCCCACAAAAAATGAATCTCAGTGTTGTATATAGTGACATGTATGTACTTTGATAAATTTATTTTGAATTTACTTTGATCTCAGGTGAGAAATAGTTAATATTTTGGGTCAATAGTCTATCATCAGAAATGTTGTTATTCCTCCTTGTATCTCCATTATTTTTGACCTATACTACTTTTCCACTACCTTGAAGAATCTTGGAGCATTTTTTAATAATATTATTTAAATGTAATTAACATTCATGAGAGATCTAATTACAAGCTCCTAACCATATGAAAGGTATTACACAATGTGCATTGAAGTTTTGTGACATCATTGTTGCTTGGCTTTGGAAAGAATGAGTGTTGTGACATTTAAGAGTTGGGCCAAGATCCTTGATCTTGCTGTCCAACACCATCTTGGGAGCATCATGACTGCTTAGTGCTAGACATCACAATTGGCGACTGTCTGTACCACCAGGGTCAGACAATAAATGCAGTTTTGGCAGCAAAATTAAAGTATTTTCGGCTGTTTCCTTTTAGTTAAAGCAAATATTGACCTATGTCAACGTTAATATTTTAACCTTCCTCCCAGTAATTTCTGAATGACCACAACTGAAAGCTTTAAAGTCTTTAGTGTCTGCTTTGAAATATTTATATGATAGTTACATGAATCCTGCACCTTTTCCCTTTCTCTGCGCCTAGCACAGCCACTCCTATTCCCAGTCTCAATAGCTCCTACAATTGTTGCTAATATTCCTTACTATTGGTAAAACTGACATTAATGTTGTTGTAATGCACTGATCTTCACCTTTTTGACTGTAGATTTTTAAGTAATTATATTTGTATATTTTTATTTGAGTCAGCTCAAATGATTGTTAGTTTGTTATAAGATGAGAAACGTGTATTGTAGCAAAGCATTTGATGCTAGACTCTTTGGGTCCAAAGGATAAGTTTGATTTTCGATGTTTGGAGTTTGAATGTTCTCCCTGTGACGGTGTGGGTTTCCACCTAGGTGGTCTGATTTCCTTCCATATCTGAAAGATGAGTTTGTGGATTAATTGGCCACTGTAAATTAGCCCTTGGTGCGGTTAAGTTCGTAAAGTATCAAAAGGATATGTGAATGGCTCCAAATTGGAGAGGTATTGGAAAATGAGGAGAGTGGATCTAAGATTGATCTGCTAGGGGCTGGCCTGGCCTGGCCCTAATTAGTCAATATGTTTTGCATAAATAAGCAGGTTCCGTGGAGGTAGGACTAGCCCAAATAGATTTGCCAAAAAACCTTAAAATGAAAGACTTGATATCTTTTTAAGGTTTACAGACCTCTGATTTCCTGAATCTGTAATCTGTCTAGAATATCCAGCCCACATATGCCTTTATGGTCCTAACCCTAGTGAATAAAAGCAAAGAAAACAGGCAGCCTGCATCTTATTTTTTATCCTACAAGAGTCATTGGATAAAAAATTTAGTAAAGTTTCACCTGCCACCTCCCCTTATCCTAACTCTGTTCGAAGGAAATTAGCGTACAACTCCCTTCACTCCTTCTCCCCGACAAAACAAAACAATAAATGCTGCAGAAATGTAGCACAAGGCAACGATCAAGTCAGATGTTTTTCTTCTGTTAAGCATTTGAGTCTCTGTGAGCTCTGGTTTTATTTGAATTGTTTTCAATGTCATTGCTGACTTTTGAATTTGGTTTATAGATGCAATAGAGCCAGATGTAATTGTGAAATAATAATAAAAAGTTTGCAATCTTGTGGTCCAAAATTGGTGGTGGAATAGTTGGAATTTTAGGCTTTGGTATTGCTAATGTGAGTCTCGTGACCTACTAACTAGAAACTGTGATTTTTGCCAAGTGACAGAATATGATGACACAAATTTATCCTGCTCTACCTATAGGCTGAGTTCACTCTCATTGAAAAGCTTTCAATAGTAAAGGCTCTCTGTTAACTCACCTTCAGCTTATCAGTCTGGCTAGCAATGCTTAAACATCTGGTCTAAGTGAGATAATTGATAACTGTAGAGTCTTTATTAGTCAATGGCAAAGATGTGTCTTGTTGAAGAGGGTTAAGGGAATGGGGAAGAGAAGAAGACTTGGGCAAATTAGTTTTTTGGTGACTAAAACTTTACTTCAGAAAGCTGAAGAAAGAAAGGTCATGAAGATTGAAAGACAGAATGACTGTATGCCTTGATTTCTGAAATCTGGATGCCTTTACAGAATGAAGGAGATTTGAGGGAAATTGGTGCTGTCTTTATCTTCAGGATCTAAATGAGGACATTGTTTTAAAGTCAACCTGCATTTTAAATTTGAAACATGGGAAAATTGAGAAATGTGGATAATGAGCAAGAGCATGATAGATTTTGGGTTTTGCATCATATTCAAAAATCTGCGACTCTGTTGGTATCATTCAGTGCATTGATAGAGTGCCTCCTGTGTATTGACATGGGCATCTGTTAAGAATCTGGTTTTCAATTCAACGCTGTGCTGTTTGTTGTATGACATATTTGTAGGTTTTAAGAGCTATTCATTTAATGAAGTATTACTCAAAAATAACTTCATCCAGATCTCTATCTGTTTAGTTTGACTTAGATTTCTGTGTCAAAGTACTACATTGCAGATGTTTCAGTGATTGTAATCAGGCTTTTCAAAAAAAATCTTGCATTTCCATTTTTGACTTTGTTACTGTTGGGTCACATGATTTTCATCATCTCTCCTTTCATTAATGGGAGTTAATAGTGGAGCAGACTGAAGAGGCTTTGCTGTCTGTTCTTGTTGACTTGTGTTGCATGGTTCAGTGCTCAGAGACAGACCGGGTATCAATGCAGGTTGTGCAACATGGAAGGAACCTCATTGAATTAAAATACATCCTAGTCACCATGTCCACACAAGACATGAGAATGGCTGTCTTGTACGGGCATGGTGACAGATAGATTTTGATACACTAATATGTTGGGACAAATGTAGTTAGTACAAACATTTTGAGCTTAACACCATTGTTTGTCCAAGCAATATGTGGAAGCTGCCTATGTTGTCTCTTACTGATGGATTGGAGATGAGTATTGTATTGGTAGTTGAACATGGATGAGGATAATAGATGCAGGATGAAGAGCAGGGATTCTTAGCTTTAGCTGAAATCTATAGGGAACGACAAATGAATTTTGAAGTATTTAATGTCAGTTGTGATGATGCAATTGTATGAAATGTACTTAGCAACATGCCTTCCTTTAAAGACATTTACAAAAACTATGAATTACAGTAGTTCTAGAAGGAGGAAAGCCATCTTGCATTATGGAAGGAATTGGGTTTGGGGAAAGGTGGTGGTATCTTGTAAGTGGATTCCTTCTGTAGTGAGGATGATTATCTTTTCAAACTTTTCCTTTGTTCTGTGAAGCAGCTTAAGATACTTGAGTCAAAGAAGTTGCTTGAAAAGGGAGCAAGAAAGATGGTTGGATAAGAAGATCTGAAAGAGAAAGACTTGAGAGATTACTGGTACATGTTTTTGTACACTTTTGTTGCGTTTTTACAATTTGTTGGTAATTAAAGCATTGCACTTTATATTCTGTCCTTGCACTGCAGAACATGCCTTCAATAGCACAACTGCGATTGATAAGTCAAGATCTGGAATCCAATACCTGCTATGATTGAATTTGATTACATTTTTAATGGGCTTTCCTTTTCAAATGACCCTGCTCCATTTTTTTCTTCATTTATATACTTCCTCCACTAAAGCTTATGTAGTCTTTCTTACCAAGAGCCGTAATGTTGGATGGTAACAGTTTAATGGTTCATTTAGGGGCTGCGGTAGGAGGATATATTTTATTTTAATTCTGTAACAGCCTTGCACCCATTTTAATAAGCTTTAATAAGATGTCACTAAAGGGGCAGTAATTTCTGGAGATTTTTAAAGAGACATTTACCAGTGAGGTTCTCATGCAGCCTGTAGATAATTAGATTGTGACTGATTCCTGGCAATAACTTGCACCAATAATGGGACTTCTGTCGATTCTTGTAATAGTGTTTTTGAATGTCTTCGTGCAATCCTTGTTACTTTTCCAGTCTCTCAGGCCTTGCACATACCCTATGATTTTTCTGACACTTTTTCTCTATTTTCTCCTTGTTTTTTTCTGTCTTGTGTTCAGTCATTGTGTCTGCACTTTGTCCATAGAAGCACTTCTGGTTCAGTCTGGTTCCTTCCTTGAGGACTGCTGAAGATTTGGCTTGACATCGCTCCAATCCATAACTGAAATCCTTGTTGACATGCTTCAGTGTCTTTGTCACTTGGAAGGTCTAAGATTTCCCTGCAGATATTCTGCTGTTCTTCCTGCTGCCATGCCAATCTCTTTCAGAAGCTGTTGCAGCATGGTGAAGTCTGGTAGTAACCTAGTAAAAGTTTGGACAGCAGTTCTGTGGCATTCATGGGATTTCTAGCCTTGTCAATAGATTTATCTTTCTGAAGTGGTAGGTTACTTTCTCTCCATCCTCTAACTTAAATTAATTACTGTGAAGTTCTGGCACTGCAAGTAGCGTAGTCTGCAAAATTGCTAAAAATTGCTGACCTTCTTTAAATAGGTCTGTCTTACATGGGACCCAATCCAACTTTGGTAATGTCATAGGCTGCTGCTTTTTCAGGATGCAAACCCTTTTAATGAGGGTGTTGGGCTTTGTTTGCTATCATTGGAGCCTTGCTTCTTTTGGTTCCTGCATAGATTAACTAGTTTCTCTGCTTTTCGGCCTTTTGTATTAGAAGCTTAATCACTTTATTTTTGACTCTGTGATTTTTTTTTGGCTCAACTCCTTTCTGAATCATCGGTATATAGTACTAGTTTAGGTTTGCAGTAAACTAGTTTGAAGTCTACCTTAAAGCATAGGTGGGCATTTAATTATTTGAACATTTTTTTACTGAAATATGCATGTGTTGAGACAGTATTCAGAAATGCTCACATTAATTGCACAGTAAATGCCGCTTCCATCTGCGCAAAGTCATCAAGGCAGCGAAACGACAATACAGAGACTAGATCCAGACACAACTCTCCACAAACAACACATGCAGCTTATGACGAGGCCTGCGCACCATTGCAGACTTCAAAGCCTAGAGCAACGGTGCTACCAACATCGCTGCCTCTCTCCCATATCTTTTTTATGCTTGTTTTGATATCGCTAACTTGCGAGTCCTCAAGGAGAGCTGCCAAAATGACCTGCACCTTGGTAATCTCTGAGGCTGAAGTACACAGGTGTTTCCAACAAGGCTACAGGATCGGGCAGCATCCCAGGGTGGGTACTCAGGATGTATGCAACTGGCAGGTGTGTTTATGGGCATTTTTAATCTCTCCCTCTCCCGGTGTAGAGTGCCCTCCTGTTTCAAAATGTCCACCATTGTCCCTGTACCTCAAAAGACCAAGGTAACATGTCTGAACGACTGGTGTCCTGTTGCACTCACTTCAGTACTAAGCAAATGCTTTGAGAGGCTGGTCGGGGATTACATGGCAGGTGGTAAGAGTGGTTTCCCTCACCTCTACCCCTTTGACCCTCAACACAAGTGCCCCTCAGGGCTGTGTACCGAGCCCCCTCCTTCACTCTCTGTATACCCATGACTGTGTTGCGACCCACAGCTCCAATCTGCTAATTAAATATGCTGACGATACTACATTGATTGGTCTAGTCTTAAATAAATGCGAGGCAGCCTACAGAGAAGAAATCATCAACCTGTCAGTGGTGTCAAGAAAACAACCTCTCCCTCAATGTTGCAAAAACAAGCAGCTGGTTGTGGACTACAGGAGGAATGGGGACAGGCTAACCCCTATTGACATCAGTCTATCTGGGGATGAAAGGGTGAACAGTTTTAAGTTCCTTGGCATAAACATCACCGAGGATGTCACATGATCTGTACATTCCAGCTGTGTGGAGGAAAAAGGCACAACAGCACCTCTTTCACCCCAGACAGTTGAAGAAGTTTGGTATGAGCCCCAAAATCCTAAGGACTTTATACAGGGGCACAATTGAGAGCATCCTGACTGGCTGCATCATTGTTATTTATGGGAACTGTACTTCTCTCAATTGCAGAATTCCACAGAGAGCGGTGCAGACAACCCAGCTCATCTGTAGATGTGAACTTCCCACTATTCAGGACATTTACAGAGACGGATGTGTAAAAAGAGGCTGAAGGATCATTAGGGACCCAAGTCACCCCAACCACAATCTGTTCCAGCTACTACCATCTGGTAAATGGAACCACAGCATAAAAGCCAGGACCAACAGGCTCCATTGCAGCTTCTTCCACCAGGCCATCAGACTGATTAATTCACACTTGTACAATTGCATCTCTATGTTATATTGACTGAAATGTTGTTCATACTGTTTATTGCAAATGGTTATAAATTGCACACTTAGAGATGTAACGTAAAGATTTTTACTTGTGCATTATGTAAGTAATAAAGTCAATTCGATAATTATATTCTTACAACTTACTTTAATATTTAAGGAACATTTTAATCAAATTGGCCATATTTTATTGGCTGTGATAGTTAAAAGCATGACTTTTGTTCAGCATGAGAAACGACATCTTAAATCTGTCTGGGAGATTTTTGAATCGAGTCATTATCTCGTGATGGTCAATGTGCCTTTACGTACATGATTTCGTAGGTTTTCACAAATAAAATGTCAATTAAACTAAACACAAAAAATGCGGTAGCAACTTAATGTAATAAGTCATCCTATCAAACCATCCTCTTTAAGGGATCTCAAACTTAATGTTGGTGGCTGCGAATTATGTACGTTTCCACCAATTACCTTCAAATTCCACTCCCAGTTGGAGTTGCCAATATTTGGTGTTGCTTTTGCCACGCCAACTGACATTATTGATTTTTATTCCATCTTGTAATCTAAAACACTGCAGCAATAGGCACTTTCAGGAGTTGCAATGGATTCTGATCCCCAAAACATCAGCGGCAGGCAGCGTTTTCTGGCACTTTTTTAGTGTTGAACTTGCTGGAATAATGTGGGCTTGGTATCAGAACTCCAGATCTGTTACTGCTGTTTGTCCACACACCCCTTTTAAGTGACTTTTTTCATTCTGGTCAAAATTTGGTTGAAATTTACTGATCTGTTTAAACCCCACAAATATCCACACCAACATCCTGTAACTCTTCAGGAAAGTTTTAAAATTACTTGAGTTAGGTTTTGTCAGTGGAATTACATAATCACCAGTGGTTCAGACTGACTTTTTTTAAAGTTCCCTGTTTTGAATTTGATTTCTGCAGTCTTTGAAGACCCTGCATCAATGCATCTAATTATATGTATAATGTAGTGTTGAAATCTTGCCTAATTAGCATAATTTCTATATGCTGTCATAACTTTGTATTGAATATGTTCCCTTTTGAAGAATACTCCCTTCCATTCCATACTTCTGTTTTATCATAACTACCAGTTTCTGACATGACTGGTTTGGGTTTGTTCCAAATTCTGTCCCAGCGTTTAATAATTATATGGCTTGTATTTGATGGTCAGCAATGACTGCTCTTCTGTACTTGATTAAGATTTTTTATATGTCAAGTGGAAGTGTCTAATTGTGCAGTTTCATCTGCCACTGGTAGCATCTGATCATTCAAATATCTTTTGGCAGCATTGCTTTTTCATTCCATTCTTGTCATCGGCATATTATTCCATGAGCACACATTTAGTGTGTGGGAAGGCAAGTAACTTGGGAAAAATAGCTGGTTTATCCCAGTAGGTTCTTGTGCATCATTGAGTATGTAAGCAGTACATGATCCAATGTGTCTTTCAGTGAAACTATTATTTGCATTTACTACACATTTTTGGCAAGTTTGATCCCAGTGGATTAATGAACTTTCTTTTTAAATCTTGGATCTTGTCACTCTTTTTCCCATTTGATCCACACCCCTTTATAGCTTCAGGAATTTTTGGAATCAGATAATCTGAGAATATTGCTATTATTGCTAATATAAGCTGTGGTTCAAATTTTCGGTCATTGCACCCCAAGTATATGACCCTTTTCCTTTCAAAATTATTTGTGTTCCAAAATTCTGTATCTCTAAGCCCTGGATCTTTACTGGCCAATTGCTCTTTTTCTGTTACACTTTGTTCTAGTCATTCAGCTGTCCACTTTCCTTTTATAAAGTTTGGTGTACTTTTTCTTTACAATTACAGTGGATTATGGTTAATTTGGACCAGTGTATTTTGTCCCAATTATGTGGTTGTCTCAAATAGCTGAACTTTCATGGAACTATTTAAAAGGTATTTTTTTTAAAAAAAAGACAAACTACCCTTTAACAATAGAGTTACAGTTCGTGTATTTAAATAAAGCTGACAACAAATTAGAACACTAGTGAAGGTGTAAACGACATCAAACTGCCTGGGGGCCCCGGCTCCAGATTTCTTCCTCAGCGTTTACTCCAGAAGCCTTTCTCATGAGTGGATATGGCCGCAAGGCAGCGGCGATTCAAAATCACTTTTCCTTCTCGAAGGCTGACGAGCCCAACCTGCCCGAAATGCAATTAGAGGTGCAGTGGAATGGAAAAGCAAAATAATTTGGAGTCCCAAGTAAATTCATTATCAAAGTACAGATGTCACCATATACTCTCTTGACATTAATTTTTTGCAGGCATTTACAGGAAAAAAAATAATAGAATTTATGAAAAGCTATGCATAGTGACTGACAAACAACCAATGTTCAAAAAAAGATACCATGCAAATAATAAAAATGTAAATAAATAATACTGAGAACATCAGTTATAGTCCTTAAAAGTGAATCTATAGGTTTTGGAGTCAGTTCAGTGTTGAGGTGAGTGAAGTTATCCAGGCTGGGCCAAGAGCCTGATGGTTGTAGGATAATAACTGATACAGTACCTGGTGGTGTGGGACCAAAGGCTCCTGTACTTCATTAAATTGTAACACTGGAAAACAAACTCGAGGGGAAGGAAAAGATGAAAACCCAGTTCCAGTGAACCAATTTGTGATTGCAGTTTTAGCCCTAACCTGTTCTGTTTATGCATTGGCACAAAATCCAAGGGCCATATACAAATCATATAAAATGGAATTAGTCTCTGTGTGTGGTGAATCAAGATTCAGTGAAGATGAAAGAGCTGGTAATGATTGGAGATTTAGTGGTGGATTCATGCAGTAAGTTATAGAACTTGATAGCTCTATACTGAATATGCATGTCTGTCAAAAGTATCCATTTGTGTGACCTCTTGGATTCATGCAAGAGATGTGTGTATGGTTAACAAACTAGCATTCTAGTTTGGAAGTATGAATTCAAGCAACGTGAATGCATTTGTAACATTTGTATTTACCCTGCTAAGGCCTGCCCTTCATTTCAACACGTCTGGGTAAGAGAATTAAAATATTTTTAAATTGTGAAATGCGTTAACAGTAGCAGGATGTTTCTAATAATGGTGGTTAGGAATTGACTCTAGCAGCCTTGGATTTTATATATTAAAAAAAGAAATACTCAGATTTGGAGTTGTGATCAAAAGAAGTCCTGGATTCTAAGCTGTGGAATTTGCTCCCAGTGTGAATCGTTAAACAATGTTTCCTGCCGTTATTTGATTTTTAACAACACCCCCCCAATCCAAATTGAGCCTCAGCCAAGACATTGGGGTCAACAGTACGGTGGCTCGAGCTCAGATGTCGGGTATCTAGAGAAACAGTAGCAGGACTAAAATATGGCAGATACTGGAAACTTGAAATAAAAGCAGAACATTTGGGAAATGGTCTAGTGGACAAAGAAAACTAAATTTATCTGCATTTTTCTGACGATAGATGAATGTAACTTGTGCTAAGTACAAGACGGCCCACAAATGGAACTTGGTCTGACCTCTCCCAGATTAAGTTTTGTAGTTTCAGCAGTTTTAATACAAGATTTTAGCTTTTTTTTCCCTATATTTAGCACATCTAGTCATACAGTGGAGTATGTATTCTACTGGTACTTGTGCTGTCTTTACGACAGTTATTTAGTTTATAATATTTTCGCTTAGTAATTCATTCAATAGTATTTTCTAGTTAGAATTAGAAGTGTTTAAAGTGTATTCATTGCATGTAAAATATATCGGCATGCGATGACGTCACATCCGGTTTCGCCGCGTCTTGTGGGAAAACACCGGTTTGAAATTAGCGCGAGGGTGGGGGGCTTTCCACGAGGCTCACCTGAGCACAAGCAGTTTTGCAGGCATGAGAAATCACAGTGAGAGCAACGCTTTTTCACCATATGTTAATGTGAAGAGTGAACAGTAAATGGTTAATCTTACTGCGATCTGGTTCTTATTAACTGTGGTTTATCCGGACGTTAAATTCGGCGTTTCGTTACACCCGAAGGAGAACGTGACAGTACTATCAGTATCGTTTTGTTAAAAACTGGTTTTTGCTACACCCTTCATGTATCTGTTCATATCTTGTGTATTCTGAATCTAGTGCGGTAATGTGGAGTCAGTGACCAAAATGAGGGAAGAATGAGGTGTTGCATGTTAAATACCGTTAAACTGTTTGCATATCTTTGCTAATGCTCAGTTGCCAGCCCTCTTAAAAATTTATTCCTGTAGGATACTGGCATTTTTGTTTGTCAGCTACCATTTAGTACTGCCTCGAGTCATTTAGATCTCCAGTTCACAAGTAATAAATCCTCAAATGAGACCTTCCAATTTAATAACTAGTCAGTCTTGACTAAGATTAAGCAATGGAAAAAGAAACATGCAAGTGTTGAAGATTCCTAATATCTGTACAAGCCCAGTCTTACATGATTCCAGTTTTAAGAAAGGTGTGGATGTAATGAGTCTGAAAAGTAGGAATATGCCTCCTAGAATTAAGTATGAAAGCAACTGAAGAAAGCAAAGTGTTGCAAAGGAAGCTGTGAATGCAAATTAAGGACTTCTAGTTTCCAAAGGTATTACTTTCAATAGCTGCAATATTTCTTAAATTGGACATGGCTGGCCTAAGCTAGGAGCAGCGCAGATGCAGTGAGTAGAATTGTTCCCTCCCAGCGCAGTTGGTCTGTTCATCCCTGACCTTTTGTTTGCAAGTAGTATGAATATTCTTCCTCTTAATATATGGGTTTCTCCTTGGTGCTCTGGTTTCCTGCATCACCCCAACAACATGAGGGACAGTAGATAAATTGGTCATAGTGAATTGCTACTTGTTGTACATGAGTGATAGGATCTGATAGGAGTTGTGAGTGTGGGGAAAATAAATTGGAATTGGTATAAATGCGGGTTTGTGGTTGATGTGAGCCAAAGGGCTTGTTTGTGTGCTGTATTCCACTATATTGCATATTGGACTCAGCTTTGGCTTTGATACTATACAAGCATACTCTCCAGGAGGGTATTAGAACTGAGAGTGACAGCTGCTTGGTAAAGATTAGACTTCTAAGAGGATAAATTTGAGATTTGATAGAAGTCATTACAGGCTAAATGTGATGTGAAAGTTCCCACTGGTTGGAGGATCCAAAACTGCTGACCAGAAATGCAAGGCAGGGAGTTGACTGGGTTGTTCAAGAGTCTCACAAACATCAAGTTCAAGTTGTATTGTCATTCAACCATACACATGTATACAGCTAGGCGAAGCGACATTCCTTTGCGACCAAGGGTGAAGAACACTGCGTTTCTGTGTTTGTGTGTGTGTGTACATGTACATCACATCCTGCACATAAAATGTTAATGCCATATTAATACAGTAGGTAATAAAAATATTCTGTAAATGTGCAAGTTAACAATGTCATATACATGTGTCACCCCTCCTACAAAGGTAGAGTGTCCCTATGAAACCTTTATTAAGCCGAAATGGTGTAAAGCGCAAAACCATTAATTTATATGGGGAAAAATTTTCATAAAAGCAAAAATCCTCTTTGTAATGTGAAAACAGGTTACTAATATAGGTCTTTTGTAAAAGCGAAGTGGCGTAAACCAGGGGACAGCTGTGCTGTATATGACATAGTTAAATATACAACAGTATGAAGCTGCTGGCTCCATCATAAGCAAGGTGCACTAGGTGGTAGCATGGTGTTCAGAAGTCTCTGGGAGAGGAAGCTGTTAGCCAGCCCAACAGTCTTTGTGCTGTACTGCAGTGCCTTCTATCTGGCTAGGTCAGAGAGATTGTGGGATGGATGAGTGGGGTCCTTGACACTGCTGAGGAATCTTCACATGTAGTGCTTCTGGTATATGTTCAGAATTGGGGGGGGGGGGGGTGGGAGGTGGGAGGGAGACACTGAAGACTCTCATCCGTTCTCTCAATTCATTGCAGGGTCTTGTCAGATGCCTTGAAATTCCCATACCGGGCATTGTTAAGGCTGGTCAGGATATACAGTGGTGCTCTGCTAGAATGGGGAATATATGACAAAATAATACAAATATCTGGGACATATGACATAGGGAAGTTTTGACAGCCACACAAAATTGAAATGTTAAAATTAATGGAAGAGGAGACTGGAAGCTGGTTGGTCAGAAAGGTCTGTTT
This sequence comes from Hypanus sabinus, assembly GCF_030144855.1. NCBI lineage: Eukaryota > Metazoa > Chordata > Chondrichthyes > Myliobatiformes > Dasyatidae > Hypanus > Hypanus sabinus. The sequence continues at coordinate 34,728,798 of NC_082725.1, read as the reverse complement.
GCTGTCTATTGGAAGATTGATTTCTGGATTTGCGCTATATGAGAGAAAGCTGAATTGAATTATAGGAATTTATGCAATTTCATAAAACATTTCCTTCCAATTCACAAAATAAATGTCCACACATTTACCACTTGAACCTACTGTATGGTGTCATATATCATTAGGAATCTGTTCACAGACTAAAGAAAGTTGATGTCCTTGCAACACACACAAAATGCTGGAGAAACTCAGCAGGCCAGGCAGCATCTATGGAAAAGAGTACAGTACAGGGCCGAGATCCTGTTAGATCCAGTGCACAGTTTGTTTTTATATTACGAAGTCTCAGAGGATTAGAATTTTGACAGTCTTGATATTTGTTTCAGCAACTTATAAAGTTTCTGTTGAAACTCAGTACTGTCCCTGGTGATGTGCAAGTCAGAATGTTAAAACTTATTTGCGTGTGTTTGATCAACTGGATCAGAACATGCTATGTTTCAACCAAGATTTTGGACAATTCCCTTGCATCTAATGTGTGCATGTGACATTTTTAAAAACATGGGTGCTTTGTAAAGGTACCATGAATGAAGATAGCTTTTTAAAGTAAAAATTGCATGCTTCCAAATGAAGGGAACTTCCAATATTGCATTTCCTAACTGGTCCAAGAATAATTTATTATGATAAGTAGCCTCTTCACTTAGTTCCTTTTTAAGTGTAATATCAACAGATAAATGTCTGGGAATACCACTTATTGCTGTACATCATCTTCCTAGAATTAGTTTTAAATGGTTTTGAACTCTAAATTAAATAAATTCCCGGTGGCAGAGGTAGTGATGGACTAGAGGGGAAAAGAGTTTGTATTTTTAAATTTTGTGACAGTTGCTATTTTGGTCATTTTTTAAAAGTGAAAGTACGAAGTTCTGTACATCAGCAATTTCTCACTTAAGGTTTGCTGTAATATAGACTAATGTTGCACCGAGTAACCTGGTATGGGAGAATGTCACTTGATCTAATCTACTGCAAGAATCTCTCATATATCCTCTCTCTTTTTGAGTCTTGAGCTTGCAGAATGTCCCTTCTTTCCTCACTATTGAATCAGTGGGTGACTGCACCCAGCAGGTTTTTTTCTCTGTCCTCATCTTGCATTGTACCTGATCAGTTATCAGCTGCACATGTCTCAGAATGGGTCTGTGGTCTTTTGATATTATCTTGTTGAGCACTTTGCGCTACGTCTTCTTTCTCCGAATCCAAATATTGAAAATTGTTTAATGAGTTACTACCCTTTGGTCCACGGTGCTGCATCCTTTTTGGATATTCACACTGCCCGTTCTGCAAGCTTATTTTGCTAACTGCCCGGACATTATTCTAGTCTTGAGTTGTTGCTAACAGCTTTATGGTTCCTCGTGCTTGTCACTGACCTAGCCCCATAGCCATTTAAAAATAATATATATTCTTGTTTGTTGGCTTGTACTCGGTTGTGATTATAATTGATAAAAGCTGGCCTTGAAGAATTGTTGTCTCGTGAACAATTGGTAAATGTGTCTTAGCTAAAAGTACACCCTGCAACAATCATTCAGTGCAGCATTATGGCTTGAATGAAGAAAGTTAAATTCTTGCTCTCACTGGGAAAGCAAAAATCAAATCAACACCAGCAGTTCAAGGTGAATTGCTGATTGGGATCAGTCACAGTGATTTCAAATGTACAATAGTCTTTCTTTCTCTCCCCCACCCCCAACCCATGCATTTCTTTTTTGAGTTGCAAGTCCAACATAAGAGTTTAATTGTGAAAAACAAATCCCTAAAGTTTCCTCTTGAGGGGATCTCCAGAATTAATTTTTCAATGTGTAAGAGAAATGTGGAGGTGGGAGGAATTTAATTTGGGGAGGTTCCACATACATATGCTGACCTAAACTCTCTAGAAGGTTGACTTGTCTCTTCTGACTGGGTTGTGCTCAGTATTGGCCAGGCCATGGTTTTAGACGGTCAAGTCTAATCGGAACCAGGGACCTTTTAGTTTTCAAGCCAAAACCAGATTAGAGCCAAAAAAATGGTGAGTCACAATGTAAACTGAGAACTGTGGGATCAGATTTGGTGTGTTCAAGGCAGACGGACATGCACTCTTATGAACTAAAAACAAGAAACCAACTAGAGTTATTGTCTGCTAGATCAACCAGTTCTAATTTCCTTGATTTTTATCATTAGGAGTCCTCTCCAAGAGGGAACTGGCCTTGTTTTAATCTTTACCCCAAATGGAATTGAAATTATCACTGGTTGAGCCAGCTGAAGTTTTTAAAAACTGGACATTCAGTGAGTAACAATGTGCAGATACTGTTATTTTGTATTGCTGTGGGATTACCTAATTTAATTCTGTACACTTCAAAATTAGAATAAGCCATGTTCAGGATACAGTATCATGCATGATTTTTCCATTTTACACTCTGGAGAGAGAATTAAGCTTATTAAATTATTGTCTTGTTTGTATGTTATACTTTTCTCACTGCAGCACAGTAACTATAAAGTATTAAAAATGGGAATAACTACTGCAAAAGGCCATTTGATCAGGACTTGTTGCCATAAGCTTTCCCATTATTCACTTAAACAACTGACATGGCACCTATTAAGGCAAGGCTTGTATCCATTATTGTTCAGTAAATATGCACAACACCTATGCACTTTAACAGCCAAAATATTCCTTCATAATTCTCAATGTTAATTTGCAGTCGATAGTTTGAACAGGAGTTGTGCACAGTTGGAACTTTGATTTTTAATTTTCATTTCATCCCCCCCCCCACCTTGTATTTTATCTTCTGATTTATAATAGCACACGTACTCCCAACAATCTTCCACTCACATTCCCAACAATGATAACATATCATACAGTATTTGCTAATAATAGGACTGTAAATCTCACTGACCTGAAAATACTGATCTCTTCCTTGAGAATAAAACTCTTAGCATAATTTCAGGGCTGTTATGTGAAGGTCCAACTCTCAAGCTACATTCTTTGTTCAAACTGGTTTCCTCCTCCTCCAGCCTCCTGATGCAACTCCTCATTTTGGTCCGTTTCAATCAAGGCAGACAGTTGCTTTTTGCTTCATAGTCTCTGACTGTTTGGGGTTGCACACTGCTGTACTGGGGAAGCAGTTGTACTAGGAAAGAAAATTCCTTTTTAAATCCCCTCCCACCCCTCCCCAAACTAAGCAGAGTGGCCATGAGGATTTGTTTGAATTGCAGGTGATATGACCTCCACCATGGACTAAGCCTGGCTTCGGCAAAAAAAGGGGGCGGTGGGCATGGAGCTGACGACCCTATCCTTTAAAATAAATAAATAAACAAACAGAGCCATAGAAGCTCCAAAGACCTTGTGCCTGGGAGAGGAAGGATGTTAGGATGATGGGCTACACCTAGGGACACCTGGAAAGACTGGCCCTGGACAGAAGGGTTATGGGCTGAAGGAGGTGATTCATAGATTGAACTTGGAGAGATATTCCTGGCAACCTGGATGTAGCCATTGAATGTCTCTCAGTCCATTTGTATAAAGTATACCTTTTGCAGAGACTTGTCATTCTTTGCCCACTATCTCTCCTCCCCACCCCCCCCCCCCAACTGACAGGACAGTACACACACCGCCTCCCTACTCAACTCCCATTCTAACCCTGTATCCCTGGGGCTTCCATTTCATTCTTTTGCCACAGAAAGCAGAAGCTGTTAATGTGTTGCTTATGTTATCGCATAACCTTTTGAGAGGTGTCTGCAGAAACAGTCAGAGCATAAACGCTGACAACTGCAAGAATTCCACACTGAAGCAATCTGTTTTGGACGCTGTCAATCCATTGTTCAATGTTACTAATCAAAGTAGGGTACTACTTATGGGTGCTTGTGACTGTTGCCTTTCTTTGATACATTACCGCAATGATTAATGCTCAGAAGTCCTTTAGTGGCTTATAGGCGTGTGCTTTAGGTTTTCTTGAAACTCTGAAATATGTTGCAGAAGTAAGCATTTGACTTTTAGCAACAGCTGGCTCTTGGGTTAAATATTTCCTTTTATTGGGCAGGAAACAACAGACTTTCTGCTTAAATCTTATTTCAAATGGGGAGATATTTTACGTTGTAAGTTATAAAATCTTTCTCAGGGGTGTTGTCTGACGTTTATGACCTGTTACAAATGAGGACTGGATTCTTGAACAGGTGTACCCCACATGGCGGTGTGCTGGACAATGATGTTGCATTTACCATTCCAGCTTTGATCCAAAAATACATGGCAAATCCCTGTACATGAGACTAGGCTATTGAAATACCGTTCAGTCATTGCAGGTGAACAGCTGTTTGTGGGTATAGGCTTTATCATTGCTGTAGCAAGAATTGGAGAGGAGCAGATTGAAAGCTATATAGGATTAAGGTTTATGCATGTGCATGATGTTCTGGTTGCAGTTTGTGGAAAGTAATTCATTATGCTTTGTTAAATCCTGTACATTTTTAAAGAAACACTAACCAATGCTGGTCATGGCAGCCATTTTTGAGAGCAGGTAAATCTCATCTGCTTTCAGTACAACCTGTGTGGATTTTGCAATTCCTCTGAAAAGTTCAAGGACTACTGGGATTGATATTGAATCCTGTCCTGTCCACTTAAACGTTTTATATCAGAAATAAACTGAAGTATATGCATCCAAACCAAAGGAGCAGGAATTTTGTCCACTCATTTGTTTGGGTCTTTTGTTATGCAACATAAACTTCCAAAAACCTCTAGTTGAAGGAATGGAAAAAGGCTTCTAAAATTTGTTTAACTACTCAATGTAAAGGTTATGGAAAATCAGTACTATGTGGAGATTAAAGTGTACTGTACAAGTTATTTCTGTGTTACCTCTGATATCTGGGCACATCATAGAACAGAAACCAGGGATCTGCTACAGGTGAGCATTAGACAGTCCACAATAAATATCCTAAGCAATTCCTTTCGGTCTGCCTGTATTTAAACCATGTGTTGGAGGAGTATGGCCTGAGGGGGGAAATAGCTGAGGTTAAGTAGTATTTCCATCTTTTGCAGCTAATCTCATAATCCTGCTCAGCGTTCACCTCATGGTGCGAAGGCCATTTGAGTGCTGATGCACTCATTGACCTGAAACGCTAAATGTCTTCTTGCAGGTGCTGCCTGATTTGAGTAATACCATCTTCTGTCTTCACTTTGGATTTTCAGGATCAGCAATTTTTTTTTCTTTTGTTTTTAACTTTGCTTTATAGCTGTGGACTTCAACATATGAAATGGGCAATGCAACCTTTTACCATTACAAAAGCAAAAGATTCTGCAGATGCTAGAATTCTTCAGCAGCGAACACATTGCAGGAGGAATTCAGCAAGTCAGGCAATATCAGTGGAGGGGAATAAACGGTTGATATTTTGTGCTGAGATTCTTCAACATGGCAGCACCGTGTCATATGTAGTAGTTGGTGTAAGGCTGTTATAGGACCAGCAACACAGTACAGTTCTGCTGCTGTCTGTAAGGAGTTTGTACATTCCCGCCATAATCAAAATCAGGTTTATTATCACCAGTATGTGACGTGAAATTAGTTAACTTAGCAGTACAATGCAGTACATAACCTAGCAGAGAGAGGGAAAAAATAATAATAATAAATAAAATAAACATAAATAAACAAGTAAATCAATTACTTATATTGAATGAATAGATTTTTTTAAATATGCAAAACAAAACACTTGTATTTTTTTTAAGAGAGGTAGTGTCCAAAGACCTCGATGTCCATTTAGGAATCGGATGGTGGAGGGGAAGACACCGTTCCTGAATCACTGAGTGTGTGCCTTCAGGCTTTTGTACCTCCTACCTGATGGTAACAGTGAGAAAAGGGCATATCCAGGGTACTGGAGATCATTAATAATGGACACTGCCTTTCTGAGACACTCTGCTCCCTGAAGATGTCCTGGGTACTTTGTAGGCTAGTGCCCAAGATGGAGCCGACTAGATTTACAACCTTTTACCATTACAAAAGCAAAAGCCTCTCCAACAAAGTCACATCATTCAGTGATCTGCACCCTCTCCAGTCACCTCGTTCAGTGATCTGCACCCTGTCTAAACAGTCACATCATTCAGTGACCTACACCCTCTCCAACAAAGTCACATCATTCAGTGACCTGCATTTCCAACACAGTCACATCGTTCAGTGATCTGCATCTCCAACACAGTCACATCGTTCAGTGATCTGCATCTCCAACACAGTCACATCGTTCAGTGATCTGCATCTCCAACACAGTCACATCGTTCAGCCTGTCAGAATGCTCTTCACGGTACGGCTATAGAAGTTTTTGAGTATATTTGTTGACATGCCAAATCTGTTCAAACTCCCAATAAAGTACAGCTGCTGTCTTGCCTTCTTTATAACTACATCGATGTGTTGGGACCAGGTTAGATCCTCTGAGATCCTGACACCCAAGAACTTAGAGCTGCTCACTCTCTCCACATGAGTTTTCTCCAGGTACTCCCGATTTCCTCTCGCATTCTAAAGACCTACTGGTTAGCAGGCTAATTCATCATGTGGTTGTAATTGGGCAGCACAGATTCTTTAGGTTGGAAGGGTCTATTGCTGTGCTGTATCTCTAAACCACAACTGGAAAGGAAGAGGGAAGAAGCCAGAATAAAAAGGGGAGGGTAAGGAGTATAAGCTGGCAGGTGGTAGGTGGATGAGGGGGGAAGGTGAGTGAAAGAGGGGGTATGAAGTAAAAAGCTGGCAGATGATAGGTGGAAGAGGTTAACGGGCTGAAAACAAAGGAATCTGATATGAGAGCACAGTGAACCAGGGAAGAAGGGGAAGTAGGAGGTGCACCAGAAGATGATAGGTGGTTGAGGAGTGGAGAGTGTGTGAGAGGGGAATCAGAGTGGAGGATGGGAGGGGGAAAGAGAGAAGGGTGGAGAAGGAACTTACTGGAATTTTAAAAAAATGGTGTTCATGCCATGGGATTGGGGCTACCAAGACAGAATGGGGCTTTGCCAACCAGAGAAGGGGCTTCATTGTGACAGAGGAAGCCAAGGACTGAATAGTCAAAATGGGAAGTTGAAATGAAATGGGTGGGTACCAAGAAATCTTGCCTTTTGTGGTGGATGGAACAACCATGTTTGACAAAATGGTCCCCTGATCTATGTTGTCACTGCTGTGCAGGAGGCCAGTACAGTAGATGGCCTTGTCAGATTTGCTGGTGAAGTGGCAGGATCCTATTGTAGACGGCAGAAATTATTCAGAATGATGTGTTGGATGTGGAAGCTCATAGGGTGGTAGTAAGGGCGAGGGGAACCCTTGCAGGAGGATGGGCTGAGAGCAGATGTATGGGGAAGATGCAGGTATGGACTGCAGCAATGGTGGTGGAAGGGGAACATGGTACTTTGCAGCCGTCTCCATATCAGTGTATGCACAAGGAGTTTTGGAGCTGTATTAAGTACCCTATATAAAGCAGAAACTACAATTCTAGATATAATTTTGAAATTGCTATATAGATCATGGGTTAAGGTGAAATGCAGTGTAATGGGATACAGTTGCAAATTGAGTCACTTTTTTGATTATATTATGGTTATTGGATTTATTGACTATGCATGCAAGACAAACAAATTTCAGGTTTGTATCTGGTGACAGAAGTGTACTTTGATAATAAACTTACTTTGAACTTTGAGGGGATTCCATCCAGCAAAGCAAACTTTCCTATGTATGCTTGATTCCTTGGGGAAGTAAGCAGCAATAGTACAGCATCACTTTCCTAAGCCTGATCTTTAAATCTTAATAGCTGGAAATGAATTGAGATAATCCAGTATTATATGGAACCAAGTTAACTCTATGAAACATTTATTTATGCATTTTACTGCTTAGCTGTATCTGCCATCAAAATGCATTCTAGTTTATTTGTTAGAGAAAGTTCCAAAAAAAATATCTGACCCAACCCAAAGGCAATGCTGATGTTGCAGTTTTTGTGCCATAGGCATCACTGATTAGTTGACTTCAGTTCTTGTGTCTGTAGTTCAGGAGGAATTCAAGGTAAATAAATTCACGTACTAGGTAATTATTGGGGATAGGACAATTCCATTCAGTTGCTTTTGTCTGGTCTTTTGAGGATGATGTACTTGGTCCTTCTTTGTCTTGGCTTTTGCTTAACAAAACAGATAAATGAAGTTTGAACGAAATTAGATTACAAGCATCAGCAGTTTTTATTTCTTGTGTACACCCTCCCCATTAACCCATTACTCTGCGCCAGGGGCTCCCAATACAAGGTCCACTGACCCCTTGTTCAATGCTGTTGGTGCACGGCACAAAGATTGGAAGCCCCTACTCTTCGCTGCTCCCTGCAATGGCACAGTTCGAATTTTAAAGTTCTGCTGCCCTTTCTCGACTTTGAATCGAGAATTAGTTTCTGTTTCTCATTTGGCTTAAGATGCTGCAGTTAAATTGGTTCTTGATCTCCCCTACTCATGTGATATCTGGTTTCAGCGAGTGTTTTAGCATCTTAACACTGGCATCATTCCAAATGAATTAATGCTGTCTGTTTTTCAGGATAGTTATCTTTCTTGAGGTGTTACAATTGAAACCAGAGCTCTGGAGTACTATAATAGAATTGGCATTCCTTTGTAATCTATCCTTATGCCTTCACGATCGATTTGGGAGATATTAACCTGGCCAGTCTGGGGGGAAAAAAAATCACTAAACAATTAGATCAGAGGTAACAGCACACTGGGCTATTGCTACACCACCATCAAGAATTTTTACTGTGCTATTCCACACCCTCACTTCGGGAAGTCTGATCACCTGGCTGTACTTCTACTCCCTGAGTATAGGCAGAGATTGAAGGCTGCAGCACCAGCAGTGAGGACCAAGAAGGTATGGACAAGGGATGGACAGGAGCACCGATAGAATTGCTTTGAATCAGTGGACTGCACTGTATTTAGGGATTCATCTTCGTAGCTGGATGAGTATGCTGCAGTTGTTAGCAACTTCATTAAAACCTGTGTGGATGAGTGTGTGCCTACAAAGACTTGCTGTACGTTCTCAAACCAAAAGCTGTGGATGAACCAGGAGGTATGTCGTCTGCTGAAGGCTAGATCTGTTGCATTCGAGTCTGGCAAACCAGGCCTGTATCAGAAAACCAGGTATGATTTGCAGAGGGCTATTTCAAGGGCATAGAGACAATTTTGAATGAGGTTAGAGGCAACAACAGATGCACAACTCTTGCAGGGTTTGCAAGACATTACTTCCTACAGAGCAAAACCCAATAACATGAACGGCAGTGATACTGCATTACCAGGTGAGCTTAACACCTTCTAAGCCCACTTTGAAAGGGAGAATAGGACTACAGCTGTGAAGATCCCTGCTGCACCTGATGACCCTGTGATCTCTGTCTCAGAGACCAATGTTAGGCTGTCTTTAAAGAGAGTGAACCCTCACAAGGCAGAATGTCTTGATGCAGTACCTGGTAAGGCTCTGAAAACCTGTGCCAACCAACTGGCAGAAGTATTCAAGGATATTTTCAACCTCTCACAGCTACGGGCAGGTTCCCACTTACTTCAAAAGACATCAATTATATCAGTGGCTGTGAAGAATAATGTGAGCTGCCATAATGACTATAATCCAGTTGCACTCGCATCGACAGTGATGAAATGCTTTGAGAGGTTGGACATGATTAGAGTGAACTCCTACCTCAGCAGCTGGACCCATTGCAATTTGCTTATTGCCACAATAGGTCAATGGCAAACGCAATCTCAATGGCTCTTCACACAGTCTTAGACCACCTGGACAACACAAACACTTGCGTCAGGTTGCTGTTCCTCGACTATAGCTCAGCACTTAATACCATCATTCTTCCAATCCTGATTTGAGAAGTTGCAGAACCTGGGGCTCTGTACCTCCCTCCGTAATTGCATCTTGGAATTGCAACTGGAAGACTGCAATCTGTGTTGATTGATGATAACATCTCCTTGCAGACGATCAACACTGGTGTGCCTCAGGGATGTGTGCTAAGCCGACTACACTGCTCTCTATGTAGCCATGACTAGTCATTGTGAGGCTAGTCATTGCTCAAATACCATCTATAAATTTGCTGATGATATAACCATTGGTGGTGACGAGAGGGCATACAGGAGTGAGATATGCCAACTAGTGAAGTGGTGTTGCAGCAACAACCTGGCACTCAACATCAGCAAGACGAAAGAGCTGATTGTGGACTTCAGGAAGGGTGAGACGAAGAAACACGTACCGATCCTCATAGAGGGACAAGAATTGGAGAGAGTGAGCAGTTTCAAGTTCTTGGGTGTCAAGATCTCTGAGGATCTAACCTGGTCCCAACATATCAATGCAGTTTAAAAAGAAGGCAATACAGCAGCTATGCTTCATTAGGAGTTTGAGGAGATTTGGTATGTCAACAATTACACTCAAAAACTTATATAGCTGTACTGTGGAGAGCGTTCTGACAGGCTACATCACTGTCTGGTATGGGGATGCTGCTGAACAGGACCAAAAAGAAATGCAGAGGATTGTAAATTTAGTCGCCTGCATCTTGGGTACTAGACTACAAAACACCCAAGACATCTTCAAGGAGTGGTGTTTCAGAAAGGCAGCATCCATTATTAAGGACCTCCAGCACCCAGGGCATGCTGTTTTCTCACTGTTGCCATCAGGTAGGAGATACAGAAGCCTGAATGCACACACTCAGTGATTCAGAAACAGCTTCTTCCCCTCTGCTATCTGATTCCTAAATGGACATTGAACCCTTGGATACTACCTCACTTTTTTTAATATATAGTATTTCTGTATTTTGCACAATTTTTAATCTAGTCAATATATGTATACTGTCACTGATTAGTTTTTATTATTATTTTATGTTGTGTTTTTTCTCTTCTATATTATGTATTGCATTGTACTGCTGCTGCTAAGTTAACAAATTTCACGTCACATGCCGGTGGTGATAATTTTGATTCTGATTCCTGAGAAGGGAGTCCTATTCCATTATGACTTCAAAAGCATTTGTGCAAAATAATTTATAATTGGTTTTTGAGATCCCACTCGAATTCTCTGCCCCTGCATTTGCTAACTTACTATCATTTTTAAAAAATGCCTGTTTATTTGATCTGTAATGGAAGTCTTTGCATTTCCTCCACCATTGTTGTCTGCCACCATTTCTCACCATCCGGTTTGTCAATGCCTCATTGCTCTTATCTACTTCCTCAATCACACAACTTGTTTTCAATAAGCTTCAATGTTTGGCTATCTACTAAGGTGGAATTGGTAATATAAATAATAATTTATTACTAGTGATCTTTTCCCCCCTCTCCTACCTCTAAACTCCAATGTGTGAGGTTATTTTCTTTAAGCCTTTTTGCTGGCTGAAGTCCATTGTTAAATTGCACCAATATGAACCTATATATTTATCTAGCGTACATGCTATCTATTTATTTAGTCATGCATTTATCTAGTGGCAACTAAGAAAAAGTCATTAAGAAGGTAAAGATAAAATATGAAAGTAAGCAAGCCAGTAATATTATAGAGAATACCAAAAGTTTCTTAAGTTAGGTAAAGTGTAAGCAAGGTGAGAGTGGATATCAGATCACTGGAAAACTATTGTGGAGAGGTAGTAATGGCAAGCAAACTGAATAAGTAGTTTTCATCACCCGCAGTATGGAGGAAGTACTAGGTGTCAAGGGATCCTGAAGTGTGTGAAGTTACCATAACTAGAGAGGAGGTTCCTGGGGAAACTGAAAGGTCTGAAGGTGGATAAGTTACCTGGGCCAGATGGTGTATGCACCGGAGTTCTGAAAGAGAAGGCTGAAGGGATCATGGAGGCATTAGTAATGATCTTTCAAGAATCATTAGATTCTAGAATGGCTCCGGAAGACTGGAACATTGCAAATGTCTCTCAAAGAAGGGAGAGGGGCAGAAGAAAGGAAGTTATAGGCCAGTTAGTCTGACCTCAGTAGTTGGGAAGCTGTTGGATTTGATCATTAAGGATGAGGTCTCAGGGTACTTGGAGGCACAGGATAAAATAGGCCGTAGTCAGCATGGTTTCCTCAAGGGAAAATCTTGCCTGATAAATCTGTTGGAATTCTTTGAAGAACTAACATGCAGGATAGACAAAAGAGAATCAGTTGATGTGTACTTAGATTTTAAAAAGGCGTTTGATAAGGCACCACACATGAGTCTGCTTAAAAAGCTATGAACGCATGGTATAACAGAAAAGATTCTAGCATGGATAAAGCAGTGGCTGATTGGCAGGTGGCAAAAAGAGGGAATAATGGGTGCTTTTTCTGCTTGGCAGCCTGTGATTAGAGGTGTTCCACAGGGAACATTGTTGGGACAGCTTTTTATGTTGTATATCAATAATTTGGATGTTGGAATTGATGGCTCTTTGGCCAAGTTTGCAGATGATAAGAAAGTTAGAGGTGCAGGTAGTTTTGAGGAAGTAGAGAGGCTACAGAAGTACTTAAACAGCTTTGGAGAATGGGCAAAGAAATGGGAGATGGAATATGATGTTGGGAGGTGTATGGTCATGCACTTGGATAGAAGAAATTGAAGGGTTGACTTTTCTAAGTGGAGAGAAAATTCAAAAAACGGAGGCATAAAGGGTCAATCCTTGTAAAGGATTCTCTAAAACTTGCAGGTTGAGTCTGTGAGGAAGGAAAATGGGATGTTAGCATTAATTTCAAGAGGACTGGAATATTAAAAGCAAGGATGTAACATTGAGACTTTACAAAGCTCTGGTGATGCCTCACTAGAGGCATTGAATACAGTTTGGACCCCTTATCTTAGAAATAATGTGCTGAAACTGGGGAGGGTCAAAGGAGTTTCACAGAAATGATCCCAGGAATGAATGGCTTGTCATATGATGAGCTCTGGGCCTGGGTTCACTAGAATGTAGAAGAATGAGGGGTGACCTCATTGAAACATTTTGAATGGTGTAAGACCTTGATAGAGTGGATGTGGAGAGTATGTTTCTTATTGTATGACAGTCTAAGACCAGACAGGTGTCCTTTTAGAATGGAGATGAGGAGGAATTTCTTCAGCTAGAGTGTGGTGAATCTGGAATTCTTTACCACAAGCAGCTGTGGAGGCCCAGTCTTTATGTATATTTAAGGCAGAGGTTGATAGATTCTCTATTGGTCGCAGCATGAAGGGATGTGGGGTGGTGGAAGTCTGGAGATTGAGGGTGAGAGGAAAATAGGGTCAGCCATGATAAAATGGCAGAGCAGTCTTGATGGGTCAAATGGCCTATATTTTGTAATCTTATGCTGATCCCAATGTGAGCAAGGGTTTTGGGGAATTTGAAGTATTTGGATATGGGTTTTTTTTTGGAAAAAAAAAACAAATTTGGATGGTGGTGTTGGGAAAGATAGTTCGTTAGCTGGTTAAGCAAAAAAATCCAGAGGTGTCTACATCTGAGTTGGGTGTACCAGAGAAACTTCATCCTTATAATTATGGAAGCCCAAACAATATTCAGTAAACAAATGTTAAGACATTTAAACTCTTGAGGATTTTCAGAGGTGCCAATACTGCCTAATCTTTTGTAACCTTAAGTGGATTCATTTCTATTTGCTAACTAGTCACAATATCAAGCTGAATTAACCTCCAGATGAGAGAAATGAGTTTGACTTTTCAAATTATTGTGATCTAGGTTTGCGACTCTTGAGTGCCTCCAATCTGTCCAGACACAGCATCCAAATAAGTCTGATATAGTAGTGATGTGGAGGAAATGCTAACTGAAATTTGACTCTCCTGAAGAAGGATGGGAGTGCTAAATTTCCCGTACCAACCGAATATGAGAACAATAATTGGGTAAGGTGGGGAAGCATGCAATTGGACACCAACCTCTTTCCACTAAGAGGTTCTGAACAATATCAGGAGATGCATTGGAATAGGTTTTGTTTTGGCTGGAAATGCTGTGTGGTGTAAAGGAACCGGGAGCAGGAACAGATGGTGCAAATTTCAGTGAGGATCTCTACCTTCAAGTGGAATTTAGTTTCAGATGGGCACTTTCAATATTTGATTCCAACTCTTGAAGCCACTGAAGTTTTCAAGCTACCCAAGTGTATCAATCATATTATAAACTTTAAAAAAAAAACACTCCTTGGGAATGTCAGAGATCAGTCTGGAGTTGATTTGTGCTTTCTAAGTATAGCTATCGGAAAAATAACTTTGCAAAATCAACTAATTGAATTGAAATCACTACTAGTTTTGGCCATTTGAGATTATTTATAAGATTATTCAATCCAAAATTTAACATCAAGCTTGAGAAGCATTCTTTTATATTTTTTTAAAAATTGCCTTTTTGTTTTTATAGGATTGCAACCTTCTATTTAAACTCTGAATGTGTCTGATGTACGTTCTAGAGTTCAAGCATTGCTTATGTGATAAAGTCAGTGATTTATGCATAAATCTGGACTAAGAGTGTTTGATTTAATAATATTTTGTTTGCTCTCATTGGGCAGATGAGGTAGATAGGAGAAAGAAAAATACAGAACATGAAATTTCATAAAACTGGCTAAAAGAAGAGGTTTATTTCTAATATTTCCACTATTTAATAAAGAATGAAACTGTTGGGAAATGTTCATTTTCTTCAACGGGTACTGTAAGTTTGGAAATATAACGAAATATGCAGATTTTTCTGCCTCAGGCTTCACGTGTGGCTGCCACACAATACAGATGACCCGAGAAGATGAATGTTGCCATCTGACCTGAAAAACCAAATCTTTTTTCCTTTTTATAGATGATGCCTGACTTGCTGAGCTCCTCTGGCATTTTGTTACCTTTACCATCCTGTTTTTAATAACGTGAAAGTAATTTTGAACTCATTTGTTCTTGTTCAAATGAAATTGCAGATGTTATAACAGTGTAAAGTTGGGTGAAAGTAACCCGAATATGGACATAGACATTTTATCACAGGGCTTTGCATATTTTTGTCAGCTTTCAATGAGTGATACTTCATTTAGTTATTAACGCCATTGGATATGTTACAAATTGAATAACACTTGTTTCTGAAGAGATGATTGATCATAAAATGAGGCACAGAATATACTTTGTGAGCAGCTTGCAAGAAATTATCTTTATTTGAATAGATAATTGAAAAAGTAATTTAACAATGTCAGATTTGACATTTTAGGTGTTTATACAGGATGTTTGGTAGTTGTCATTTGACTGTAAAGGAAGCGTGTGTATTTTTTTGGTTTTGCAGGAAAATCCTGTAAAAGATGCATCTTCATCTAGAATATAGACTTTAGCATTTCTACTCTGAATGATCAGTGTCAAAACTGCTCTATTAGTGGAACAGGTCAAAAGCTTTAAGTTCCTCAGGGTGAATATCACAAATGACCTGACTTGGTCTAAGCAAGCAGAGTCCACTGCCAAGAAGCCCCACCAGCGCCTTTACTTCCTGAGAAATTTGAGGAAATTTGGCCTGTCCCCTAAAACTCTCACTAATTTTTATAGGTGCACCGTAGAAAGCATTATTCTAGTGTGCATCACAACCTGGTATGGAAGTTGTCCTGTCCAAGACCAGAAGAAGCTGCAGAAGATCGTGAACCTAGCCCAGCACATCACACAAACCAACCTTCCATCCTTGGACTCACTTTACAACTTTCCTACGCTGTAGGAGCAGTGCTGCCAAGGTAATCAAGGATAAGTCCCACCCAGCCAACACACTTTTTGTCCCACTTCTCTCCGGGAGAAGGTTCAGGAGGATGAAGATAAGTACGGCCAGATTTAGGAACAGCTTCTTTCCAACTGTGATAAGACTGCTGAACGGATCCTGACCCGGATCTGGGCCGTACCTTCCAAATATCTAGACCTGACTTGCACTACCTTACTTTCCCTTTTCTATTTTCTAATTATGATTTATAATTTAAATTTTTATTATATTTACTTTGATTTGTACTTCAGGGAGCACGAAGCGCAGAAACAAATATCACTGTGATGATGGTATGCTCTAGTATCAATTGTTTGGTGACAATAAAGTATTTGTATTCCACATTGCTAGACATATACCCACAGACAGATTCCATGGGCCTAGGGGATGCTCCTCGATCCAGCCTTGAGACTTGCTTTCTCTTGCTTCCCGCCTCGTATAGATGCGTTGAGTATCTTGTGATAAGTTGTGGTTTGTTGCACCTTCCTCTCATTTTTGCTTTCCATGTTAGGAGAGTGTTCCAAACCTCTGGAGTTAATGACCGGACCCATGCGGCCACAGTCCATAAACCCTGTTATTTACAGAAATAGTTTTAAGAGCCTCAGCAGGAACCTTCTTTTAGACATTGTACAGTGTTTATTATTTTTCCTTCACATTGCTTATTTCTATCCCAGCACTAATTCCGAAGGACTCTGTCTTTCAATCTCCACAACCTAAACAGCATTGCTCTCCTACTTCTTCAAATTGCCGTGTGTCCTCTGCGGAAGTTGTGTTCAGAGTACTGTTGCTCTGCTCACATCTCTGGACTAATGGGGCTTCCATAGTTTTACACGCACCACTATATGCCCAAAATGACTGCAATGAAATTTTGCTGAAACCACTGTACAAGTTGCTATTGCATTTGTAACTGTCACCCTTGACTTTTTAATCTTGATTTATTTCTTATTCAACTACAGTTACATTTTTCTTCTCTTATTCTTGTCCCTTAATTCAGCCATTGTTTTGAAATCCTTAATGGTGAGATATATGGACTGTTTTATGAGTATTCTTTAGAAACTTTGAGCATGTGACTTGCATTTCCAAGTTCACCTCCTGCCCTCTTGAACTTCAAATTTCTTAATTTAGTATTCAATTGTAAACGCAGACACGACTCTACTTTGTGGTGTCGAGCTTTGGTGCTCCAGGCTAAAACTAAGCTTCCTTTCTCCTGTTATTATAGTATCACAGTTGCTTAATTTAATCAAGGATTTTGTTTCACTGTTGCAGTTTGACCAACATCTGATGGAATTCATCCTTTAGTAATATTGTTTGGTCAATTTTCTTTTAATTCTTGACTGTGTTCAAGAGAATGTGATGTAGTGTTTACTGTTCTATGTAATCAAAGTGAAATGATGACATAATTTACTTCTGAAGCAATTAAGTGAATTCTTGATTTTAGACTAATTGGTTGTCTTCCTCATTTGAAAGAAATTGATCTGAAATAGTTACAGAACCTCTTTCCTTTATTTTTTCTCCCCACATTCTACTGTAAATCCTTGACACCTGCACTTTGCCTGAAGGTTAGCATTAGTTTTTATATTAAAAAAAAGTATGAGCAAATAAATCAGTTGTGTGCAGAGTATTACTGTTGGATTAGAAAATATGGGATTAAGGAAAGCTCTGTCAAGCTAAAGATTGCCTTTGTTTGTCACGTACATTGAAACATTAAAACAGAGTGAAACGTAAAATGTAGGTTTTCACAGATAAAACAAATTGAGGCATTTTATGTTTAATGAAACCCATAACAGATTTTATTGAACTCCAAAACCTAAACAAAAATGAGCGGTAAAAGTGTTTACGTAGCAATGTCATCACATCAGAGCAGCCTCCTGAAGCAAAACTGCAAATCAAAGTCAGTGTTGTGAATTATGTGTGTTTCTCCAAATACGTTACATTACACTGTTGCTTTCCTGTCAGCTTGAATCAGTCTGGCCTTTTTCCTCTGACCTTTTAGCAAGGCTTTTTTGCCCACAGAACTGAAACTTAATGGTTTACTTTTTTAAGAACTATTCTCGGTAAACTCTAGAGACTGCTCTGGGTGAAAATCCCAGGAGATCAGCAGTTTCTGAGATACTCAAACCACCCCATCTGGCACCAACAATCATTCCACAGTCAGTCACTTAGATCACATTTCTTCTCCAGTCTGAGCAAATGAATCTCGACATGTCTGCATGCTTTTGTGCGTTGAGTTGCTGCTAAATAATTGGCTGGCTAGATATTTGCATTAACGAGCAAGTATATAGCTATCTCATAAACTGGTCACCTAGTGTAGAGTGGATACTGGCAAGTCCCTTTTCAAGCTGCTGGGAGGATGTTTGGGCTAATTTCCACACACTGTTCTAATAATTGATAAATCAACTTTTTTAAAAATTTATTGCAGCTTGATGACTGTGCTCTGCAGTTATCTCACAATGGTACCTACCTGGATCTGGAGTCTAACTTGGCAGAACAGAAAGATGAATTGGAAGGATTCCTGGAGGATCCTGGGTAAGAAAACAGATTTTCCTTTTGTCCGATAATAAGGCCATTTGAATGATGCTGAGTGTTTTAATGAGACTTTAAAACTTGAATGCAATGTGATGTACTCTACTAACACTTCACTTACCTATTTATGTAGTGATCTTGAACACTGTGAGAAGGCTAATTTAAATATGGAAATTTAACTGCCTGTAAGCTTTCTTTAAACTAAAAGAATTTGGGCCTATTTGTCAAAAATAGTAACAGTAAAGATGACAGAGATGTATTCAGCGAATTTCTGCAGTCAAAATATGTGGGTTTTTCATTCTAATTACACAAATTATTCATGATTGCAAACTGCCCTGTTTTTAATTAATTTCATTTGAGTTCTACCAAGATTTTTTTTGGGTGCACTTTCCTTTGTTGAGTGAACTTGGCATGCAGTTGTTTTTACTTGATTGCATAAGCAATTTGTTTCTTGTAAGAGCAAAGCTGCCTTTTATACAAGAGTAATTTTTTAGTGTTTCAGTGTAATGGTGGCATACTCTATTGTTTGTGCTTAGGTTCTTGAATAAATGTTTGTGCATGAACACTTTCCAAAAATTGATGATTTGATTCTTGACCATAATGTAGATCCCATCCTCTAAATACTTCCAAACATAACTTAATTAAATTTTTTTTTAAACTTCCAGTATCTCACCTTCTAATCGATGTATGCCTTGCATTATGTTATATTACGTTATATACGTAATATATACGTTATATACGCTACGTATCTAATCTGCTCAAAATGATTCTGTTCTTCCTGCCCTTGCTCTCCTACTCTTTTTTTTGCCATCTTGTCTTAACTGAGTATCGCTTCCACTTCAGCTTAACATGTGTTTTTAGTTTATGAAAGCAATTGATCTGCTTCATGTTTACAAAGTGTACCTGGGTGTCTTCCCTTTTGGGCATCTGTTCAAAATCTATTTTTTTCGTTGCTATTTATGTTGATGGTTAAATAACCTTGAATATAAAATTATATTTGTCACTGCATCATGCCAAGTCAAAATATGTGAATAAACTCTTGTGTGTCTGAAAAATAATTTATTGCCTTCATTCAATCTTTTCAGCCCAGAAATGAATAAGATTTGATTTAAATACAGTACTGCAGAATCTGAGTGTGGAAACCTCTCGTGTTAATGTTTCCACTGTAAGATGTGTATGTCTTAAACCTGCTAATGATTGAATGATAGAAAACTTGTGATACAACTAAGTCCATTCAGTCTACCTGTGTCTCTCAAGAAAGGCTGTATAAGTCAGTAGCTTTTCAAGTTTTGCTTAACATTGGGATCTTTGGGGAATTGTCAAATTATTAGAGGTAGACCAGAATAAAGTTAAATCAAGCTCTATTGTTTCTCTGCTCAGAGATTCCCAGGTGGCATATGCACAGTTGTGGAGTAATAAACATCTTAAACGTTTTTCCATCTTTGATACCACACGGAGTGTTCCTGTCAGGCTGACTTTAATTGTGGATTTACACATTCTCACAAGGTGTATTGTTAGTTAATAGGATTCCACGAGGAAGTAGTCATCTTCTGCCTAGTTATTTCCTTAAATAATGGAGACGGACTTGGCATCAGCATCTTTTTTGACTCTATTGACTTCATAATGCTGCTAATTGCTACACTTAGCCCTAGCGATAGGATGAAAATTATCTCTCGGGAGGCAAGCCAGACGTGATCACTGCTGTCAGATGCTTTGGAATTGTCAACTTTAATGGAATAAGCCAACTTTGCACCCCTCTGGCTGGGGAAGACCGCAATAAGAGGGAAAAGCCTAAAAAGAGATTGGGAATTGTGCAGCATATAATTGTAGCTAGCTCTTTGAGTCCTATGTTTTATGGGCTTAACCTAACAACCTAAGAAAAAATATCTTGGACATGATTATGTACAGTAATTTTATGCCCTAAAATTATTGGCCCTTCCAAGGGCTTCCTGAGTTCCACTTACCATCTGTTATTCTGCTCAGGTTTTCCCCGCACTCTTTATGCTTGAAGCTGTGCCAGGAGCTTTGCCAAGTTAAGTGACCAGGGGGAGGATTTGCAATAAAGCCCATTGAATCCTCCGTTCACGATACTTCCTGTCAAGGTCACTGGGCAGTGAGATTTATTTATCATTTGTACCTGTTCACTATTCTACGTATGATCTGGTGCAGAGACAAATTTGGCTTAATGGTGTTAGCTCCTCCTGAGAGAATGGTGAAATTGGCCATGTGGATTTGAGGTAGTTACAAATGACTATTGATTTTCTTGTTCCTCAAGAATGTTGGATTACCCTCTTTTGTTCCAGTCTCCTAATGTTTTAAAGATGGTCTGCCATCTGGATCCACAGGAACGGGATGGAGTCTAAAATTAGCTGCAGGTATTGAATTTATAAGGTTCCCAAATTTATGAGGCAGTGAATCTTTTTCCAATTAACTTTTTAAGACCACGAGAGCAAGAGATCCATGGTATACAGTAAAATTTGGTGTAGATTATTTAAGAGCACTAGGCATGAAGTATCTTGGTGTTGTGTTACTCCAGAAGCCTGTTGGCAGTGTGCCCACTCCCTGCACCACCTCCTGTGGGAATATGTAAAATGGAAACATGTAACTTTGAAATTGTTGGTTAAATGCTTTTTCAATCAACTTTTTTAAAAAATCTAGGAAGTTGTAATTCAGGTGTGAGTTTGTACCGACTTCCTTGTTGTAATATTTTATAGTTGATGAGGGAGTCCAGTGACATTGCAAATTACAGAAATCTCAGCTTTCACCCTTTTAATGAAAACTATTGCTTTGACCCATATACCTTTTCTTTTAATAACTCCTCTACCTCTATTCAGTATTACCTTTGTACAGGGTGCACTACAAAGACCAAGTTAACAAGAAGGCAAGGTACTTGCATCTGAGTTTTGGGAATCTGGGAAGTGGATTAGTTACAGTTCTATTGGTGATCCAGCTTTTCTACACTGCTGTACGGGCTGAAGCTTGCTCTCTGCCAAGTCCAGTTAATAATTGTCTAGAAATGGTAATGCTTTAGGGTTTTCCACAAAACTGAACCCTTTCCAATGACCACATTGATCTTCAGTTGTATATGTTTCACAGAAGAAATTTGCATACAACATCTAGGCATAGAAGTAAGCTCTGTGGCTCTTTTAGCCACTGGCATAGACCTAATGGTCTGAAAAGCCCTTGCTGTTCACAAGGATGCGTGCCTTGAGTATGTTCCAGAGTTGAAGCTCCAAAACTTCAACGACAGATAACTGACCTATTTAAATTTTAAAAATGTATTTGAAGTTGTGTTGAAATATTGCACTTTTACAGTTTGGGCAATTTTTTGTTGAAGGACGTTGGACATGCAGTGCTCTGTGGGTTCTGGTTTTCATTCTGTTTTGTGAAGGCACTAACTGCTGAGTATGTTAATATGATGTGGAATACACTTCAGATCAGATAATGGTAACAGCACCTTGCATCTGCAGTGCCAACCTATGGAAAGTTGTTTTGAAAATGCAACATCATCACAAGGTTTTAATTCTTTCATTATTTGTGTTCAACACATCTGATCTTGTGTGTGTGTTTTAAACATCCTATTGCATTTCAGATTAATTGACTTTAATTTTTTTTTGAAAAGCAACTTTCTGCTTTTGTTTTTGTCTATAAGTTTGACCTGGAATGGTTGTTGAGATAATAAGGAGAGTATCCAAATGGCTGTCTATCCATAAATAGTGTTGAAAGCAGTAATTAACAACTGACTGCACAATTAATTTTTGTTCCCTTCCAACTGAGAGGTATTGGAGGAGATGACTTTTTACTAGAAGGCTGGATTAAGCTTTAAAGATCATAGCCGAGATAAGGTCCTGTTGATTAGGTGGGCAGTTACCACGTAAAATCTTTGCCTTCTGTTCAAGTGCATTTTTTTTGTACATGTCCATCATCACTCAGTGGCCGTTTTATTGTGTGCACCTGTACAACTTGCTAATGCAAATATCTAATCAGCCAATCGTGTTGCACCAACTCAATGCATATAAAACGTCAGATCATGGTCAAGAGGTTCAGTTGTTCAGGCCAAACATCAGAATGGAGAAGAAATGTTATCTAAATGACTTTGACTGTGGAAGGATAATCGTTGAGTTTCTCAGCAAAGCTGCTTGATCTCTTGGGATTTTCATGCACAAGAGTCTCTATAGTTTAGAGAACGCTTCAGAAAAGCAGAGAGCAGCAGTTTTGTGAATGGAAACGCCTTGTTAATGAGCGAGGTCATTGTTTCAAAGGCACATTTAATGTCAGAGAAATGTATGCAATATACATCCTGAAATGCTTTTTCTTCGCAAAAATCCATGAAAATAGAGGAGTGCCCCCAAAGAACGAAGGACAGCTAAGTTAGAACCCTCAAGTCCCCTTTCTGCGTGTAAGCGGCAGCAAACAATCCCCCCCTCGCCCCCCACCCACCAGCAAATGAAAAGCATTGGAACCCAGCACTGAGCACTCAAGCGTTAGCAAGGCAACAGCAAAGACACGGACTTGCAGTACTCCAAGGACTACATTGTTCACCCGGCACTTGATGTACCACAGGCTCTCTCTCTAATAAAGGAGAAAGAGGTGCCTCTGTTTCACTGCAAGGGTGGAGACATAACAAAGAGCTCGCTGGTTAAAAGTCTGTTGCGTCACTTTTTCTGAGTTCTGCGCCTAAAGATCTCGGGTCTTAGGCCGAGCCCTTGGCGTGATGAACAACGGCAAGTTCTGAAACCCCAAGAGCGGGTCCCATTCCCGCAAAGAACTGTAGTCAGCATGTAACTCCAGTTCAGGACCTTCAGAAGAATCCTGAAAGGGAAAAATCGAGATATTAAAGATGGAAATAGAGCTGTTTCCAAAGATGCAAGCAAAGGAATTGCTGTTAGGTGACATTAACGCTCCTAAGCTCCTCCTCCGAACCAGCTGGTCCTAGTGTCTACTAGAAAAGTAGTCTTCTGATCATATGTGCCCATTCCATTCTCCAGTGTGACATAAGGGCTCAGTGTGACATAGTGCATATTCAGATGGGAATTCTATCTATTCTCTTCATGCCATTTGAACATCTTTGAGAGCAGTGGGGTTAGGGGAAGAACTGACTAATATTTAAGACAATTAAAAGTCAACTCTTCCTTTACCAAATTATTCATATGGAAATGTTCAACCTGTAAATGATTGTCTCAACTCCAGCTGTCTGCCAGACCTCTCACTGATAGTCTCTATTTAATAGTTTCTATTAAACAAAGGCAAAACACAGCACTTGTTGGCTGAAAACCCTTTTCTAAAGTAGAAGAGTAGGAAAGTGTGTAAGATTAATTGTGTGCCCCTTTTATGTATAGCACAAGAAAACTCCCATTGTGGTCTCTCCCATGCAGAGAAAATATTAAAACAAAAATGTGTTGGAGCTGTGATAGGAGCGAAAGTTAAGGTGACTGATTAATTGTCTGAGCTAACTGTTGAAAGAATTTGCTGAAATCTGTGCAATGTGGGTTCTGGGGATGAGTAACACTTTCTCTTTGATGTGAAATCATTTATGTTGTTATTTCGCTGTAGATGTTTGATTGCTGATGGATACTTAGCTGTGGTAAAGATTGGATCTTAAATGATTGCTTCAAGCTAGCACTTTTGTGCTTTGAGGCCGTTAAGGGTGGGAGCAGATATTTGACAGGTTTTATTTGGGCAGAGGTGAGTAAAAATGTGAAGAGTGGGAGTAGATGCTGTGGATCTTGATCTCTTCAAGAATCATGACATATGTGGAGCACTTAGAAATATGTCCCTAGATTGCTTTATCTTTAATTAACACTATCGTTAATGAGACCAATAGTAGTATTACTGGTGGTGCTGATGTTGTAACTCTGAATTCTGTCATGGAATAAAGCTATTCTTGAAGCTATCCCTAAAGTTTCTCTCCACTTGTATCTTGAGACAACACCTGCACACTCACTATCAGCACAAGGCTGTGTGCGTAGCCCTCTACTCACTTTATACTTATGACTGAGGCTAAGTACAGCGCCAATGCCATATTCAGGTTTGCTGATGACACCACTGGTGTTGGCTGAATCAAAGGTGATGATGATTCGTTATACAGGATGGGGATGAAAATTTGGTTGAACGTTGCCACCACAACCTCTCTCTCTCTCTCTCTCTCTCTGTGTCAGCGAAACAAAAGTGCTGATCATTATCTGCATGAAGAGGAAAAATGGAGGTCTGAGAGTCAGTCCTCACCAGTGGATTGGAGGAGGAGAGGGTCAATTAATTTGTTTTTTTGTGCTGTTATTTCAGAAGATCAGTCCTGAGACCAGCCAGTAACTACCATTAAAGAAGGCATGGCAGAACCTCTACTTAAAATTTTCACAGATTCAGCATGTCATTTTAAACTTCTCTCGATGCTCAATGGAGAATACCCTGACTGGTTGCATTATGGCCTGGTATGGAAACAGCACAGCCCATGGGAGGCCAATCCTTTCCCAGTATTGAACACATTTGCACCAGCTACCACAAGAAAGCAGCATCCATCATCAAGGACCCCCACTGTCGAGGCCATTCTCTCTTCTCATTGCCGCCATTGAGAAGGAGAGACAGGAGCTTTGGTTCCCACACCACCAGGTTCAGGAAGTTATTACCCTTCAACCATCAGGCTTCTGAACCAGAGTGAATAATTTAATTCAACTCTATACTGAACTGATTCCACAAGCTCTGGGACTCACTATCAAGGACTCCACAACTCGTGTTCTCAGTATTGATGTATTATTATTTGTTTTTGTTTCCTTTTACACATTGGTTGTTGGTCAGTCTTTGTGTGTAGTTTTCTTTTCCCATTGATTCTATTGTATTTGTGTTCTAAGGTGAATGCCCAAAAGAAAATGAATCTCAGGGTAGCAGAATAAAGTGACACATATATATCTTGATAATAAATTTATTTTGAACTTTGAGACATGGGTGGCTATCCACCAGTTTTGAGTACACTGAAACTCTTAACAGTGGTAGGGACAAAAATTAAAAAGAGAATAACTGAAGCAGACTAATTCCCATTTGTTAACCTACGCTGTCCAGTCACTCCTGATCGATAGACCAACACATGAATTCTTGACACTGAGTGACACAGCAGAAATGTGGTTGCCCTTCTGTCTCTTTTACAGCCATCTGCCAGGATTTCAAGATACTTCTAAACTCTGCAAAATGCTCACTTCAAGCAGGTACATCAATTAGTTATGCATACTTCACTTTTGGAAGCTGTATGTTTTAAATGTATTGGAGACTATAATGTGCTCGTGCAGACTCGCCAACTCTTTCTGTGCTACGTTAATGTCTGCATCGGTGCTGCTTTATGCACCCCTCGCCCACCACCCCTTAAGCCTCAACATCCAACAAGTTTTTTTCTGGAATCTCTGCCACCTTCAACAGAATCCCACAGAGAGACACATTCTGCTTTCCGCAGGGATCACTCCCTCAGAGATTCCCTTGTCTACTCATCTCTCCTCACTAATCTCCCTTCTGGCGTGTAATCCTGCAAGAGGCAGATATACTATAACTGTCCATCCACCTCTATTCAGGGCCTTAAACAGTCCTGCCAGCAGAAGCAAAACTTCACAAGTGAATCTGTTGCGGTTATCTACTGTATCTGGTGTTTCTGATGCAGTCTGCTCTGTGTTGGTGAGACCTGGCGTAAATTGCTGGACTGTTTTGTCGATCGTCTCTGCTCCATTTGCAAAAATCATGATCTCCTAGTGGCCGACATTTTAATTCCTGTCCCCATTCCCATTAGGATATGTCAGTCCATGGCCGCCTCTTCTGCCGCAATGAGGCCACTCTCAGTTTGGAGGAACACCACCTTGTATTCCATCTAGACAGATGGACAGACATACTTTATTGATCCCGAGGGAAATTGGGTTTCGTTACAGCTGCACCAAGGATAGTGAAGAAATACAGCAATATAAAACCATAAATAATTAAATAATAATAAGTTAATCATGCCAAATGGAAATAAGTCCAGGACCAGCCTATTGGCTCAGGGTGTCTGACACTGCGAGGGAGGAGTTGTAAAGTTCGATGGCCACAGGTAGGAATGACTTCCTGTGACGCTCAGTGTTACATCTCAGTGGAATGAGTCTCCGGCTGAATGTACTCCTGTGCCTAACCAGTACATTATGGAGTGAATGGGAGTCATTGTCCAAGATGGCCTGCAAATTGGACAGCATCCTCTTTTCAGACACCACCGTCAGAGATAGCCTCCAATCTGATGGCAGGAACATCGATTTTTGCTTCCTGTAACTTTTTTTCCCCTCCCACTTCCATCTTCTATTCCTTATTCGGGCCTTTCGCCTCTTCTCTTCACAGGCCTATCACCTGCCCAGAGCCCCTCCTCCCTCTCTCTCCTATGATCCATTCTCTTCTCCTATCACATTACTTATTCTCCAGCTATTTGTTTTCCACCTATCACCTTCCAGTTTATTACTTCATCTCCACCTACTTGGCTTCACCTATCACCTTCTAGCTCGTCCCCCTTCCCCTCCAGCACCTTTTTATACCGGCATCTTTCCCCTTTGAAGTCCTGATGAATGATCTTGGCTTTATTCATTCCATAGATGCTGTCTGGCCTAGAGTGTTCCTCCAGTGTTTTACTTGTGTTCCTTCTGAAATTTCTAAACCACTTTATTTCACTGAGCTGCTGTCCTGAAAAAACAAGGATTCATCCAGTGTATGTTTTAGCTTAATTCCTAACACACAGCTCTCTAGCCTTCATGCGTATCTTTCACAGTCCTTTGTGTGTGGTACCATTCCACTGTCTGTCTTTGTGTGGAATGTGGACTGGAAGTGATAAGTAACAGAGAGGTGTTAGGAAATTGTTGATTTTGCATATGCAATTTGCATATTGATTGTATCTTGCTGCCAGCAATTTGATTAAATCTCCTGTTTTTGAGTATTCGGGTATTTTAAAGTGATTTTTTGCAAATTAAGTGAAAATAGGACAAACTAGCAGAGAGCCATCTAATCATTATTTAAAAGTATTCATGACAATTTCTTTTATTCAGTGTTTATGTCAGAACCTGATGCTCGAAACTGTGCATATTAGCTATGATAGTTCATTATTTAAAAGTATTCATGACAATTTCTTTTATTCAGTGTTTATGTCAGAACCTGATGGTCGAAACTGTGCATATTAGCTATGATAGTTCACTATCCATTGTAAATTATTATCTCCCATCCAGTGTTAGTTCTGTTACATGTGGCAGGTAGGGAACAGTGTCAGCTTCAAGGTTCAAAAGTAGTACTGGTGATCTTTAAATGATTTATTAAGTAATGTTTTAAAGCTCTTGGTCATTTAGAACATCCAAATGTGCATTGACTTTATTTTCTTATGGCAAGAGCTTGAAAATGTTGGTCTGGAGGCAATGAAGCATAGAGTAGGAGGCAGTGGTAGAGAACATGAGATCTAAGAACTATGGAACATCATTGTTTCAAGATCTCCAATCATTTGAAAGGGGAGACAATCCATTGACTGTACAGACAAAGGGCGGATGAACACCCACAAGTAAAATGCATCTTCTGGCCAGTCGCATATCCAGTTTTTGCCGAAGCTGGAATAGGATCTTCAATTCAGGTCCCTAATAGGCTTTTGGTTCTGTTATTCTGTGGTTTGCATTGCATTTGGAAGATGAGTTCCTTTCTAGTTCATGAGAAATAGGATCTATTTTCTTAAGGACTGGTTGGGTTACTTTTTCTTTTGCTCTCTGGAATTGGTGTTAAAGGGTATGAATGCTCAAGTTTATTTTTGTTTTCATGCCAGACATAAGCTGCTGTCTGTCAGTGCCTCTAAGAGCTGATTAGTTAAGCATTTTCAGTAATCTCCTATTAACGTGTGGGATACATACATTGGCTGCACTGGAATTCATCCCTGCGTTGTTGAAGAGGGAGGGCAAGGGTCATTGCCATGGTGAAGACCACCAGATGGAACTGCTGGCAAACAAGGAAATGCCTGTGTTCCTTGTTTGCTTTTTAACCCTGTGCAACATCCTAATCCTGTGGTGCTACCGGGCACTTATGAAACGAAAGCATCATTTATTCTGCAATGCTTGTGATTTATTAACTTTGGGAAGAGCAGCAAAATGGGAGAATTAAACTTTTTTTTTGGCATGCTAGTCACTGTAAGTACAGAGAGATTTGGAGGTGTAAATGGATAAAAAGCCAAATCTTTATGCACTGATGGGAATTCAGAGAACGCTGGCCCTTTATATTCTAGCTGCCTTTTGGGGACTATGTGGAATAATGGAGTTTCACTACAATTGTTAGACTTGGACTTGCACTGCATTGTTGGTCTCTATACCAAAGTTGGAACATAATTATCTTTAAAATCCATTTTTTAACCATTTCCTTGTGGTAAAATTTCAAATCAATGCATGCTGGGTGTTCCATTAATCAACAATTTCATCATGAATGCTGTGCTTTGTGGTCCAGTTTTTATCTATTTGATTTGTAGGATGAGGGTAGAAAGACTTGATGAACTGTAGACTTTGTAATTGAAGAATGAGGTGACCTGCAAACTGACAAATTTTCTGCAGTTTTTCATAGCCTGCAAATGTATTAAGGAAGATTCCCTCTGTTCTGCGTAACTAGAGTTTGTTGAATTTACCATATTACTACAATCCTTGTGGCTGACACACAAAGTAATCTTGCTGTATCTGCTGTATAAACCACTGGGAAATGAACATCTTGTGGCTGTTTTGCCAGGTATCAGCATCTCCACATCAACACTCCCTCTGAGGCAATAACAGAACAGGTGTCATTTAGCAATCGAAGATCAGATTTCTATTGGGGTAGACTGGAGGTGTTACAGAACTACTCAAACAGTACTGAGTGTAGAAAAAACCTTTCCTGTTAAAGGTTATACATCAATGCTGGAAGCCATTTAACACCTGACTTCATATATATTACTAACACTACTTCATTAACTGACAACTGACTTCAGCAAAGGTCAAAAATGTATTGGTTCCTAAATGATCCCAATAGTTTATTTAACTGTGGCGTTGATTTGATAATTACAAGGATATTGTTTGAGTCCATTTGAAAATCTTCATCTGTTGTAATCAGGAAAGTTTTTTATCCTCCAGGCTTTTCATGGGGTCCTTAAGAAATGCTGTAGTCTGTTTCTCAGCATGTGGTTGCTACTTGAAGTAGAAATAAAGAAAAATCTATCTTTGAGAGTAGTAATATCAAAGATGAAGCTGTGGAGAACCCCAAGAAGTTGGGTACTTTTGTGTTAGTGAAATGTGGTGATGCACTATTTTCAAGAAATAATAAACGTGAGGAAGTATTCAGATGCTGGAAATTCAAAGCAACATACACAGAATGTTAGAGGAACTCACCAGGTTAGGCAGCATCCATGGAAGTGAATAGACAGTCAACATTTCGGCCCTTCTTCAGGACTGGCATACTGCCAGGGAACGTTTCCATGAAATGTTGATTTTTATTTTGATATTGTGGAAATAATGTGAAACCACAGCGAATCAGGGTGTTCAGATGAACGTTTGAGAAAACAAATGCAATACAGAAAGAATATATTGAAACAAATTCTTGTTCAGACCCAAGTCTGTGTTCTTTGCAGATTTTGGACATAATGTTGTAGGGAGGATATTAAGGCAATGACTTGTACATTGCAAATGCTCTTGAATGTAAATAGGAAGTAATGAAAAGAGCCCAAGTTGAAACATGGGTGATAATGTGATAATTGAATAAAACAGGCAAAATTGTAGTGATGGGATTAAGATAAACAATGTTTGATTAATTGAAGATCAAGAACAAGAGAAACAAGTTCAAATAGAGGAACATATCAGATCTAAAGAGTTCTAACACTCTGTGAAGTTTGGACAGTAACTTTGATTTCAGTTTATGTTGAGCATTGATGGGAAACCAGTTCATACAAAGACTGCTACTTTGTGTTAATATATCCTGCTATTATATTCCTTTAGCTGTAGAAAATATTGTTTTCATCTCTCTAGTTTGGGTTAGTTGTAGTGAATAGTGTTCCTGAATATCTTGCTGGATTGCTAGAGTAGAAAACATTCCTTGTGTTATAGAAGTGCATTCAGTGCTGTGCCACAGGAAATAATCTTTAATTCTAATTAGCCTATGTACTTGTCAGTATTTTAAAAACTAACTTCCTGCTGGCCCTCCACAGGCAAATGTTTGTGCCTGTATTTGTGGTCCAATTTATAACTGTAAAAGAATGTGGTAACAATAGAAAGAATGCAGAGATTTGACAGGTTGTTAGCGAGAATGAAGGGATGTAGCTGTAAGATTGGATACTGTGGATTTATTCTTTATAAAATGCAGGAGGCGTGGGGGGTTAACTTATCAAAGTTTATAACATTGAGGAATATGGTTAAAATGGTCTGAAACTTGCACCCAGAGCAAGGTAGTCCAGAACTTGAAGGAACAGATTTAAAATAGGAGAGGAGGTATTTGTAGATTGTTCTTCCATATAGAGGCTGGTGCCAGAAGAGCTGACGGAGGCAGACACAATTAGAATCAGAATCAGATTTAATATCACTGGCATAAGTTGTGAAATTTGTTGGTATGTAGCAGTAGTACATAATAAAAGCTGTAAATTATAGTATGAGATATATATATAAAAATTAAATTAGTCCTGCAAAAAAAGGGGGGGGAAGTAGTGAGTTAGTGTTCATGGGTTCAACATTCATTCAGAAATCTGATTTCAGAGGGAAGAAGCTATTCCTAAATAGTGTGTGTCTGACTCTGCCTGTCTTCAGGCTCCTGTACCTTCTCCCTGTTAGAAGAGGTCATGTCCTGGGTGATGGGTCTCCTCGATGATGGATTTTCTTTGTTGTTGAGACATTGCTTTTTGAAGATGCCCTGGACTGGATGCTGGAAAGGCAAGTGCTCATGATGGAGCTGACTGAGTTCACAACTTTCTGCAGCTTATTTTCATCCTGTGTCATGTTTTCCCTCCGCCGCCTCCCCCAATCCAGTCCGTGGTGCAGCCAATTAGAATGCTCTCCTTGGTACCTCTGCAGAAAGTTGCAAATGTCTTTGGTATAATAAACTTCTTTTGAAATATAGCCTCTACTGTTCCGTTCTTGTAACTGCATCAATGTGTTGGGCCCAGGATGAATCCTCAGAGATGTTGACACCTAAGAACTTGGAATTGCTCAGCTTTTACACTTCTGATGCTCAATGATGACTGGTGTGTGTTCCCTTATCTTGCCCACTCTGAAGTCCACAATCAATTCTTTGGTCTTACTGACGTTCAGTGCAAGGTTGTTGCTGCAACACCACTCGACCAGCTGATCTATTTTGCTCCTGTACACCTTCTCGTTACCGACTGAAATTCTACCAATGGTAGTTATGCCGTCAGCAAATTTATAAGTGGTATTTGAACTGTACTTAGCCACACAGTCATGGGTGTAGAGATTATATTGTTTAAAAGATATTAGGACAAGCAGATGACTAGGAAAAGAGTGGAAAGGTGCAGGCCAGATGCAAGCAAATGGGATGAGAGTACAGTCGGTCCTCCTTATCCACGAGGGATTGGTTCCGGGACCCCTCGTGGGTACCAAAAATCACGGATGCTCAAGTCCCTTATTTAACCTGTCTCAGTGCGGTGGTCTTTAGGACCCGGTGGAGCTCTGAATCTGCAGTGTTTCTGTTCACGAAAATCATCACGATTGAAAATAAAGTGGAAATAATAAAGCGATCGGAAAGAGGTGAAACGCCATCTGTCATTGGAAAAGTGTTAGGCTGCAGTGGGTCAATGATCGGAATAATTTTAAAGGATAAAGTGAGAAAGGCCCTGCCCCAATGTAAGCTACAATTATTACTAAGCAACGCAGTAGTTTAATTACTGAAATACATACATTTCTTAAGTGTTTTATATGCATAGAAAGATAAAATATATACTATGTACAAAGACAAACGTTTGACTAACTGACGCTAAATAATGCCAGATGTACCTCTTCCAACTTGCTTAGTAAGAGTACTTCCGTTTTTTTTGATCCCGATCCATGATAACCTACGCATATCCTCCCGTATACTTTAAATCATCTCTAGATTACTTATAATACCTAATACAATGTAAATGCTATGTAAATAGTTGTTGTACTGCAATATTTAGGGAATAATGTCAAGAAAAAAAGTCTACACATGCTCGAACAAGTGCTAGGAGAGTACTTCTGGGTTTTCTTGATTGGCGGTTGGTTGGAATTCGTGCATGCGGAACTCGCGGATGAGGAGGGCGGACTGTAAGTGAGCATCGTAGCCTGCCTGGAGGAGATGGGCTTCCAGTTCTAAAATTCTTCTTTACTCTGTGACCACTTTTAATGTAAATGTTTAGTGTAAGCTAGTGCCCAATGTGCCAATAATAAGAACAGAGACTAAGTGGGTACTCCCTCCCTTGTTCACTGTTTCCCTCAAGGCTTAAGCTGTGGTGGCGTGCAGATAACCAGTGAACAATATACAGTGCTTAACTGTTCTTAAAACAGATTTGAATGGCTATGCCATGTTGCCATTCGAGGACTGGTGCTAGTAAGTCATTTCTTTACTGTCTGCCATCCCTCTCTCTTGTGTGCAAGAGAGATATTGGCAAGGAATAACAAAATCTTGGCCTGAGGTTGTACAACTGCAGAGACATTAGTAGTTAATCTACACTAGTGGTCGCCAACCTGTCGATCGCTATTGACTGGTCGACCTTTGAGACTTTCCCAGTAGATCCCGAAAAAAAAGAAGAAGTAGAAAAATAAATACACATATACTGTTGAGAGATTGTTTCCGGGTTGTGGGGTTTTAGTTCCATTCTTTCTGCTCAGTGCGCATGCGTGTAGCTCCCCCACCACGCACTACAGTGTACCTCAGTGGTCCCCAACCACCGGGCCGCGAGGAAACAATATGAGTCAGCTGTACATTTCCTCATTCTCTGTCACACCCACTGTTGAACTTGAATACACACGAGGTCATCAGTTGCCTAAAAGCAGTGACACCCTAGCACCAGGGGTCATTGGTTGGCTTCGGGTAACTGGCCACCTCAGGCAGCCGGCAAGAAGTGCTATTTCTACTGGCCTGGAGTGTGGACAGATGGGCACCGCCTCTGAACCTGTTCACCACACCGAATGTTTGTGGGGAACCTGGTGCTAAAATATTTGCAGACGACCTAATTTGGGCTCAGGGTTTCGTAAGTATCAGAGCAGTTACCTCGCTTATTTTTCAGTTATCTACTGAAACAAACTTTTGTCAGCCGATAGATCCTACAAGGAGGAGCAGGAGCGTGCCCCGTCACACTCCTGGCTCAGTTGATCACTCTCTCCGGACCGTAACCACCATGGCCCCAGCACGGGGACCTCAGGCCCTGACCTTTGGCCTCTCACCCCACCCACGACCAACCGCACCTGGCCAAGGCATCTGGTGGCGGGCGGGCGGGAGGCTGGAGTTTGGGCCCAGAGGCTGTCTAATGAGGCAATGAAGCCCTCAAAACTGCTTCGGTACCTTGAGTCCAAGCACCTGCACTTAAAGACAAACACGTTGAGTTTTTTCAGCAGAAAAAAAATGAGCAAGTGGGACAGCAGCTAAATGCCAAGTGCCGCAA
This sequence comes from Hypanus sabinus, assembly GCF_030144855.1. Lineage (NCBI taxonomy): Eukaryota > Metazoa > Chordata > Chondrichthyes > Myliobatiformes > Dasyatidae > Hypanus > Hypanus sabinus. Next base: position 34,695,056 of record NC_082725.1, on the reverse strand, counting down.
AAACTAAATTGCGGAATAGACTGGACACAAGGAACCTGCTTCGAGTATCACTGTATTCCCGTCGTGTTTAACCCCCCCCCCCCCAAGTGTCGGCCGGTCCGGAAAAATATAGTCAATATTAAACTGGTCCATGGGTACCCCTGGTGTTCATACATTATTTCTACTTCTGGGTTGCAAGGTTTTACTTCCGGTCTTTTCTGCCCTGGTGTGCATGCGTGTAACTAGTCGTTCTGGGGTCGATCTTGCCTTTCATTGAGGCCAAGGTAGGGGATCTTGGACTTAAAGAGTTCAGTGACCACTAATCTACACACTTCAGGTGACTGAGTTGTACTTGAGATGATAGAGCAGAACTAATGGGTAAACTATACTAGCTGACAAAGGCGGTGGGGGGGGGGGGGGGCGGGTGTTAAAATGTCCTGAAGACTGATGGACCTATAGTGTGGAATTGGGAAGAATAGTACAGAAACTAATTTGTGTAGCCCTCCAAGAGGTGAATTTTAGGGTAAATGTGTCCGTGCTGCATGGATACAAGAGAAAGGTAGTGCCATGTCTTTTAAGTTGAGGGATTGGGTATAAATGTAGTTTAATTCCACAATTCCCAGTGTTTCCCTATCTCTTGAAGATGTGGAGAGAAGGATATAATTGAGTGCAAATCTGAACATGACAAGTAGTTTTATTTGCTATTATGCTTGTACTCTATCCTGTCTCAACTCCTTTATTCCTTGAAACCATCCATGTAAAAGTTGCACTTGGATGCCATTTTCCTTTTACATTTTTGTGTAAAGTTGTTGCCATAGCAAAAGCTTTGGTTAATAGCAAAGTTGTGTAAACTTTCTTAGCTCCCTTTTGCAATGATAGATGATATGTAATACTGCCCAGTGTACAAGGAATACTGTGCAAATCTGGGATCCAAGTGTAATTATAGGCTTGGTAGTAAAAACAGAAGCACATTGTTCCTTCACAGGTGAAACTGAGAAGTATAGATAGCTGGAAATGATTGTAGACCAGGGAGGTGATTGAGAGGTTTTGAGATAAACTACTGGAGTGGAACCAATTTACCTCTGAACTCTTGAGATCAGATTACACCCATCGATCTTTAGGCTCCGCACTTGATCCAGTCACCGCTAGCCAGTTACTTGCAGCTGCAGTATATACCGCTCCATGGCCCTCCAGCATGCTAAATTTTGCAGGACTGACCCCAAGGCCTAGTTGGTGTCGATCAGATGTGGGCAGGTGTTTGTATAACTGACTCTGTGCTTGCATACACTGATGACAGCAACTTATATCAAAGGAGATTTGACATGGAAACCGTTGGTAGCATTTCTCACTTGTGCAGTTTCTTGGTTGGGGGTTGGCCTTTTAACCACGTCCCAAAAAAGAAGTGAGAAGCATCACCTTGTTTTCCATTTTAATCATGTTTGAGGAAGAAGTGTAAATAATTTTAATCAAGAAATTTAATATATCTTCTGGACTATTTCACTTTTCATCTGTTTGCTCAAAGCATCAGCCAGAAAAAGTAATGTTACTTCAGGCAAACAATTACATGAACAATGTTAAGTAATTACACTTACCATAACCCTGAGCTCACAAGTCTCAACCAGAGAGGTGTCAGAGTTTCACCCGGCTCAAGCAGTTGTGCCAAAATCTTGGCTGACGCGGATCTTTTGAAGGCTTGGAAGATTCTTTTTGTCAATAGTAGAGCAGGTATGACTGTTTCTGTACAGATCGCAAGATGGTCAGGTCAGTAATCAGTGGATCACTCAGCCAATTTAGTGAAGCAGGACATGGAGTCAATTTATCTGTCATTATGACCACTGTTTTAAGATATGAACATTCAAGCCACTGTGTTTCATGTGTTTGCACTCTAACAGGTAAATGAACTTAATTCCATCCTTGAATTCTTGTGCACAGATGAGCCAAATTATTATTCAGGGAGATGTGTCTACCTCTATGCGTGTGTACCTGCCCCCGTCTGTTTCTGTTGCTCTGTCCCCTCCTCTCCCACTCTCTGCCCCTGTCTGTCTGTCGTCCTCCACCCTCCAGTCTCTGTCTCTTTGCCCTCCCAAAAACAGTGAGTTAGGGTTCATGGACCATTTGGAAATCTGATGGCAAAGGGGCAGAAGCTGTTCCTCAAACATTGAGTATGTGCCTTCAGGCTCCTCCTCGGTGGTAATAATGAGAAGAGGGCATGCCCTGGGTGGACAGGGCCCCAAATGATGGTGCCTGAATGGTGAGGATCCTTGGTGATAGATGCCTTTTAAAGATGTTCTCTGGTGTGGAGGCTGGTGACCTTGAAGCTAGCTAAATCTATACCCCTCTGCAGCTTTTACTGCTATCATCACACTTCTTTTGTTCTGGGCCTAAATAGTAGGTTATTTATGACTATATTTTTACCATTGCCTGTAATTTACTTTTCCAGCTATTTTCATCCTAATTTTTTTTTTATTTGCAGGAGGGGAAAGAAACACAGCATGATCCTGCGTACACAGCTCTCGGTTAGAGTCCATGCCTGTATTGGTAAGTCAGTCTTTTTGTTTTGGTAATGTGAGTGGATTTCTGTCGAGAACGTTATCACTTCAGTCAGTCTCCATTCACTGGTCAGTGGAATGCATCATGTGGAGTTGATTTTGGTCTAATATTGGTGAACTTTTACTGGTATGTATAGCCATCATTCTGATTGTGTATTTAAGAGGAAATTCACTATTTGTGTGGGTGTTCTAGTCAAAGGACAGATACAATGCATGAATAACTATTTTGGGGTAAATTTTCTACTTGTTATTATCTGAATGCTTGCCTCACATGGCACAAAGTTTTCTGATCCATAACATTGAGAATAAGCAATATTGTCAAGGTTAGTCTGTTATTAGTGCCGTGGGCATTGAGCGAATGCAGTAATATGCCCAGATCTGGTGACACGTTAAAATGCTGCTATCAGTACTGTCAATCTCATCACTGTATCCTTCTGTTTTGAGGTTGGTCACTTTCTCTGCTCATTTGGGTTGACTGCTCCACCAGCCATGTAGAACCAACTGTAGGACTTCTGGCAATGTTTTTGATGTACTATTGACTTAAAGAACTTTGTTTTGAAATGTTTGCATGAAATAGTGTAAATGGGAATATGTTAATGCAGCTGCAGTTCTGCTTTACCTTCTAGACTTTGGAGCAGGTACCTTTAATATTAGTTTTGATATCAGATGTAATTAATGGATAGAAAAATAATGTTAAAGGAAATGCCAAGTGAGAAAAGATTGTAAGACCATAATCTCTCCAGAAGAAAGTTGAATGAGAACCTCCTTGATTGTATATATGGAAATATATGATAAAATTTAGGGGAATTCAACATGCTGTAAGATCTGTAGAAACAAACATTGGATCAAGTTTAGAGTAAAGGTTGGTGCTAGTTCAATTAAGTGATTTCTACTGTAGTTTCATGAGAGATTGAGTGTTGGATGACTTATCCATTTTGGGGGAGGGGTGTTGTTTCTTATAGTAAGTGAATGATATTTGTATTTGATGCTGGAAAGTGTAACTGACAGTTTGTCTTGGAATAGGGGAAAATTGTAAGTGGTCTGGAAGGAAAGAAAACTTCAAGATGTAGCATAGTGTATTTTATAGGACAATGATAGCAATTGTGAGAGTATAAAATGTTCACTTACCGTCCTCACAGCTCATATTTGGTGCTGACTCTACAAGGGAGTAATTGGCCTTGCTGCTTAGCCTTGATCCTGGGTTATTTTTTGCTTCAATGAAGATAACCAGCTACGCGTGGCCCCAGGCTATTTCTGAGCTTTCATTTTTATATTGCAGATACGTGACTTGATGATTTCATTTTATATTTTTCTCTCTACAGTACATTGCCTAGAAATTTAAATTTTTTAAGTTAAACGTTTTAACAGTTTGACTTTTTGAGAAATAATTCCCGGTGCATATTTGCACAGCACCAGGTCGGTATTTACTTGAGTGCATAAACCTGCAGATCTTTGTAGCTTATTAATGCATTGAGACTATATTTAAAACACAGGTGTAATTTAAGTAATGTACATTTTGGGAATTTGCAGAAATGAACATGTAAGACTGTGCCTTTGAGAGAAAGGTGCCTCATTCTGTAAAGCAGAAATTTTGTTTGAATTTCATGCACTCATTGGGAATTTCTCTATTTTGTGCCTTGCCAAAGGGAAACCTCCTGATGCACCTCATTATCATGTTGGAAAATTTCAGAGGAGTTATACCTATAAATTTTTGTTCAAGGTCTCTGTTTTGGCTTAAAAATGTTTAACAATTGGGTGAACTGAAGACTAATTTGAATTGCAAAGTTATAAATAATGCTTTCTTTTACAGACTTGCTGATGGAACAGAATTTTGCATCAGTGAGCTTGATTAACATCTGTCCAGGTTTTTAAGTTTCAATTCCCTGATTTATTTTTTTTATTACTTTTCCATTTATAATATACGCATTCAACTTTGCAATGCAAGAAACCTTGAGTTGTGAGAAACTGCAACTGACTGGGGTGTGGAGTTTGGGACCAGGTAACTAATAACTCCAGTTCCTTGATTTGGACAAATTAGAGGTGACATCCATCAGGCATCAGTGCAAAGTGCCGCCAAATCCTGATGTACAATGTTGATAGATTGTTTTGGGGATGGTTAACTGCTTCAGGTCTTTTTAACAAAATAAATGATAGTGGTTGAAGAAGTTGCATTCTCATTTGAAAGTCATAGATATTGTTTGAGCAAATGCCTTTTATGAATTACCCTTTCTCGCCTACTTATAGTGATAAGCAAAGCGTTAGATGAATTTTGTATAACAAAATATCCTAATATTTGACAAATAATCACTTAGGCTTCCAGTCCAGCACAGGTATTAATTTTTTTAACTGTTGATGACAAACTGTACCACTTTCATCATGAAGATGGCAGAGTTTGTCATTGAAACATCAGTTAAAATTGATACCTGTGCCTGGCTTGGAAGCCCAAGAAGAACTTATTCATCATATACACCAGATCCTTTTCCATCCTAAAATTTGATTAGGAAGTCTGAAATAATATTGTGCTAAATTTACACGTTTCTCTTTTTCTCCTCAATCCTTTAGATTATTATTTGTTTAATTCCAGAGTCAAAAAGTTAAAAGAATAACCTGCTCTCTAGTGTCATCTTCTAATGCTCAACACAAGTGCTGTTATAAACAGTTGCCCTTTCACTCTCAATGCAATCAGGTTTAATAACACTGTTTATGAAAGGGAATTACAGGTTTCCACCAGAACAGGCACCAGCATGTCACTGTACCTAAACACAGGAATTATAAAGATTGCCTTACAGTTGGTGTCACTTTTTCTTGTACTCCCAGGCTGTAATTTCTAATTCTGCCAGTCAGACTTTTCATATTGTAATATCAGCAGAGCTGTGTGCAGTTGCCCCGAGCAAATTGCACCTATTAGAAAATACTAATCGGATGGAATAAAGAGTTGTTTAGGCAGATGAGCATTTTGCTGTTCTTCCTCTAAATGAAGGAAATAATAATGTAAAACAAAATTGTCATTGTTTTTTATGATTGAAGTGAAAGAACTATTGAAGGATTATTATGGATTTTAATATGAATGAATTTTCCATCTAACAGCCGGCTGTTACATGGCCTGTCACAGAGGCATTGGAAATAGGTGAAACTCTTCTATATTTAGTAGCTAAGAATAAACATTCAATGGACAAAAACTTGTGTTGATGTCTGGGCATAGAAGAAGTAGTAAAGGTTAATCCTGACTATTTTCTCAAGTCTGATCAGGATTGTGGTTTAGGAGGTCTAGAGAAGATTGTTCTTCAGAAATATCTTCACTGGATTTATCCAGTGCAGTGGGTTGGTAAGACGACTTGAGAACAGTGCTATCTATAATAGAAAATTTAGACTTCGCTGGAAGAATAAGTTTCATATCCCTGTAGAGAAAGTGAGAGGGAGATGCAGTCACTCAGAAAAGGTAAGTAAATGATATTCAAGAGATAAATATTCCCTCCAAGTTGCAGGTGGCATAAAATATATTCGGCTTGAGTTGAGTTACAGATGGTAAGTGGTTCTCACGATAACTGACTTTTGTGTTCCTTGGTTTGGTGTGTCCATTACAGTTCTAGCCAGCAGAATGTCTTGTATGCCAGGTGAAATGATACCAAAATTCCTGCCAAATTTCCAGATAAGCGTCTCATTGTGAAAAATCTTTTTATTCATTGTGAAAATTCAAGCAATATTTTTATACTCAAATAATATTTAAATTATCAGCATTAGACAGAACATGCCCAAGAGAGCCTCAAACCGAGTAACTAATTTAAATGAATTTAATTAGAAATCAAGCAACACTAGATGCTGAAGGAACTCAGCATGTCAAGCATAATTCTTGGAGCGAACTGGACAGCCAGTATTTCAGGTTGTGAACCTTCATCTGGACTTTAATTTTGTATGTTGTTCTAGATTGCAGCATCTGCTTTCTTGTGCATCTCCCCCCAAAATGAAGTTAAGATCTTGTAGTGTGTGACTTTAAAGGATTGCTGTTCATTTGGAACACAAGTGGTGTGGAAATATTTGCATTCCAACATATCAATTAGCAGAATGAAATGATGTTGGAAATCTGAGTTTGTTTTGAAATGCAGATCTAAGCCCAAGATAATTATTTGGAACCTTGTGTAATTGTGATTCCTTCTGGCAGACATTGCCCTTCCATATATCTATATGAGTCCACAGTACTGCTCACAGGGTGCTTACCTGCAAATTTTAATGAAATATAAAATGCAAGCAACTAGCTATGAGTTATTTAAGATAATCTTTTAATGTGTAATAGACTATTTTGAGTTTTTCAAAATGCTTGATTTTATGAAATCTGATCTTTTGTTGTAACTATTTAACAAAAATAGTTTAAACCAAATTATCTTTTCACTTTTTGGCTGTATGATTGGCATGCAGCTAGTCTTTCATTAAACCTAAGGGAAGGAAAATGGAATCACATCTGAGCTAACACTGTGACTTGCTCAATTCTTGAGTTATAAGCTGTCAGTAAGTACTGGCAAAAATTGAATATAGTCATCACAAAGTCATCACAGTGGCAGGTCTGTGGAACGATTGAAAGGGCTGTCACCACTAGAGCGCTTTCCAGTTCAAGAGTCACAAAACCTCCTGTGATAAGAATTTGGGATGATCTTTTTAAACCAGGAGTTTAAAATTAGGATCTTGGTCCCACATTAAACTCCAGCTCGATTAAGAAGAACCTGAATGCACCGTATTTCTCGGTTGTTGATGGTGTTGGGCTGAAGGGTTTAAATCGAGTCACGAGCAATACTTTACACATTGTGCATCAGAAATAATGAATTTTGAATGGAAAATCGCTTTAGTGTTCAAGTGGGAGCATGTGGATGTGGTTAGCATTCTAGTTCAACAACATCTGACTTAAAATTTTTTTGCAAGTACCTGGAGGATTTGAGGATGACGGCTGCTGCTTTTAAGCCTATGCTGGTAAAATGCGAGGGGGCACCATGGAGTATTGTTCAGCTTCTGATGTCTGGCAAAAATGATTGGTTAGAAAGATATTGTATGATCAAAACCCTTCCTGTTTTCACTTCACACAACATCAATATCAACTCTCTTAAATGCAATCCATTGTTCTTCAATGGCCTTTGCCTGTAGGGCTCCTTTGAAGAGCCAGATGCAAACCTACACCTCCTGGAAGAATTAGGTATTAGAGATCAGAAAGGTGACTGTTTAACATGCAGTAAATGACTTAACAGAAATGGCAGAGGTTGGGCCATTGGGGAGGGATAATGGCAACCAGCATTGCCCAATTTGAGATTTTTGAAATTGCTTTGATTGCTTGAAATAGCCCACTGTGAAGCATTGCTGCAGGAAGCTGGTGAGAGATGATGTGCCTCACTTGTGTTGTAGCAGCTGCTTATGTCCAAGGAATTGTAAATCCTTTTGTTCTTTTTACAAAACAAAGCTTATAAAAACAGATGTGACAGATTGATTTATTGATCATGAAGTGGTCAAGCTGCCCATAGGAAGAGAAGGACGATAACACTGTTTGTCTGTCTGTCTCTGTGTCTCCCTCAAGGTTTTTCAGCACCAAATTGGATTTTTTTTTCCTCTTGGGACCAGTAGCAATGTACTGTAAGTGTGGTTCTCCGCACTGCATTTATTCTCCTTGGCTTTTTGAGTAATTTTAATCTGTTTGTGACTAGTGCTGGTGGGAGTTCACTGTCTATTGTTTTTTTTCAATCTTTTGTTTATGGTTTTGTGTAGACATAAACAGATTAGCATTAGCTACAATCAAAGTAATTACTCATAATGGATGAAAAATTGGGAGATGTGGAGGGAGGTGGGAACTGGCATTCTGTTAAATTCACAACATGTCTTGGGGATTTGGGTAACCTTCCCCTACTGATCAGTGTGCCATAGCAAAAGTCTATGGATTAGAGTATTTTGGCAAAGAAAGCAACATGGAACATGTATATTTTTTGGGTTAATGAATGTGATACAGAAATTGGAAAATGCACAGAGGACTGTAGAGCTAGTTTGTGATAGGAAGGTCGATATATTGGTGTTTATTTTAAAATTTGCATGGTCCTGTGGAATCTAAAGTAAAATTCAATGTATTTGAAGAATTATTTTCAATTGAGGGGAGAGGGTTGATTGAAGAAGATAAAAAACCATAAATTCCTTGTGTAAAAACCATCAGGCTCTGGCATTATAACTCAAAGTTAAACACCTTGCCAAGCTTTTCTGCTCAGTTGTACAATCTACCCAGAGAAACGGACACAGATTCACCAGCACACAGATTGTGTCCATTCCAACCAGGGACTCAATTCAGTGGGGAGTAAAGAACACCTAGCCTATTCATGAAATGGGCTGCAGAACAGGAGGAAGTAATGGAGGGGATTGTCTACCGAGTCTCTGAGCGTGGAAGTTAGAAACAGGAAGAGGTCAATAACTCTACTGAGTGTTTATTTTATGACCACCCAATAGTAACAGAGACATTGAGGAGCAGATAGACAGATTCTGGAAAGGTATAATACTAACAGGCCTGTGGTAGAGGGAGATTTTAATTTCCCTAAAATTGATTGGCATCTCCCTAGAGCAGAGGGTTTAGATGGGATGAAGTTTGTTAGGTGTGTTCAGGAAGGTTTCCTGACACAATATGTAGATAAGCCTACAAGAGGGGAGGCTGTACTATGGAAAAGGATCTTGGTGATTGTAGAGATGACTGGCAGTGGATTGAAAAGCTTGAGCATATAGGCATTAAGAAAGAGGATGTGCTGGAGATCTTGGAAAGCATCAAGTTGGAAAAGTCTGTGGGACCAGACAAGATGTACCCCAGTCTACTATGGGAGGTAAGGGAGGAGAATGCTGAGCCTCTGGCAATAATCTTTACACCAGCAGTGGACACGGGAGATGATCCAGAGGATTGGAGGGTTGCAGTTGTTTTTTCCTTATTCAAGAAAGGGAGTAGACATAGCCCAGGAAATTATAGACCAATGAGTCTTATTTCAATGGTTGGTAAATTGATGAAAAAGATCTTGAGAGGCAGGATTTATGAACATTTGGAGAGGCATAATATGATTAGGAGTAGTCAGCATGGCTTTTGCAAAAGCAGATTGTGTCTTACCAGCCTGATTAAATTTTTTAAGGATATGACTAAACATATTGATGAATGTAGAGCAGGAGATGCAGTGTATATGGATTTCAGCAAGGCATTTGATAAGGTACCCCATGCAAGGCTTATTGAGAAAGTAAGGAGGCATGGGATCTGAGGGGACATTGCTTAGAGGATCCAGAACTGGCTTGCCCACAGAAGGCAAAGAGTGATTGTAGACGGGTCATATTCTGCATGGAGGTCGGAGACCAGTGGTGTACCTCGGGAATCTGTTCTGGGACCGCTTCCCTTCGTGATTTTTATAAATGACATGGATGAGGAAGTGGAGGGATGGGTTAATAAATTTGCTTATGACACAAAGGTTGGGGGTGTTGTGGATAGTGTGGAGGGCTGTCAGAGGTTACAGCAGGACATTGTTAGGATGCAAAGCTGGGCTGAGAAGTGGCAGATGGAGTTCAACCCCGATAAGGGGAAGTGGTTCATTTTTGGGAGGTCAAATATGATGGCAGAATATAATATTAATGGTAAGACTCTTGGCAGTGTGGAGGATCAGAGGGATTTTGGGGTCTGAGTCCATTGGACACTCAAAGCTGTTGTGCAGGTTGACTATGTGGTTAAGAAGGCATACAGTGCATTGGCTGTCATCAACTGTGAGACTGAGTTTAGGAGCCGAGAGGTAATATTACAGCTATCCAAGACCCTGGTCAGACCCCACGGAGTACTGTGCTCAGTTGTGGTCACTTCACTACAGGTAGAATGTGGAAACCATAGAAAGGATGCAGAGGAGATTTACAAGGATGTTGCCTGGATTGGCGAGCATGCCTTATGAGAATAGGTTGAGTGAACTTGGCCTTTTCTCCTTGGAGTGACAGAGGTTGAGAGGTGACCTGACAGAGGTGTATAAGATGAGAGGCATTGATCGTGTGGATATTCAGAGGCTTTTTCCCAGGACTGAAATGGCTAACTTGAGAGGGCACAGTTTTAAGGTGCTTGGAAGTAGGTACGGAGGAAGGAGATATCAGGGGTAAATATATTTTTATGCAGAGAGTGGTGAGTGCGTGGAATGGGCTGCCAGCGACGGTGGTGGAGGCGGATACTATTGGGTCTTTTAAGAGACTCTTGGGATAGGTACATGGAACTTAGAAAAATAGAGGGCCATGGGCAACCCTAGGTAATTTCTAAAGCAAGTACATGTTCAGAACAGCATTGTGAGCCGAAGGGCCTGTATTGTATTGTGCTGTAGGTTTTCTATGTTCTATTTTCTATTCATGTCCTTGTGATGTCTCAGCTGGTGGCCTGATTAAACTAGGATATAAAGACCAGCTGTTGAAGAATGATCTTGCATGGCAGTAGTGGTTTTGATTGTTTAATTCAGTAATTCACCCAGGGGCTCTGCACCATTCAAGATGAGAGGAATGACTGGCATAATATTTCCTTTTCAGCCTGGTATCTGGGTCACTGTATCCAATTTTTGTTGTAAGCTTTGAGGAATTATTGTGGTGATGATATTTTTCAAATATTATATATTCACCTGATAAACAAGTTTGCAGAAAAAAATAAATTTATCTGCATTTGCATCAGGTAATTTATTGAAAGATGAAAAATTGCTGTATACATTTAATTATTGTGGGCCTGATTCAGGGATTGGATTATCTTTTGAAGGGTTCTGAAGTTTTTTTAAAAAGAAGCATGTGTTGGTCCATGCTGAACTTACAACCCCAAACCCTTGCTTCAAGTGTAGTCTCATCACTAGATTTCCATCATTGACTGGCTCCAAGCTTTGAATTCTTGGCTTAATGTTTACTTTAAATGGACAGCAATTGCTACTTTTGAAAACATGACCTTTATAATTGATGTAGTTTTCAATAAACAAAGTTTGTGATCAACAATGAATACCCCCAAAGAATGTTCAGATAGTGTTTATATCATTTCCAATTTATTTGGTTTAAAATATTGAAGTGTCATAATTCAAAATTGTTTGAATAAGTAACCAAACCAATGATCAAGAAAATGTATTCACTGTAAGCCTATTTATAAATTTATTCACTATAAATCTCCCCTGCAACCAATGTGAATCTTGGATTTCATTCATTTTGTTTATGCATTTGCACACACGCATGTCAAAATGCACTGGCTTAATGCGTAAGCTCTCAGGAACAAACACAGTGGTAATAAAAGTATGTACATCTAGACTAAAAATATCATAGTTGACTACGATTTTCAATGGCGTTTAAAGCTAGGTCTATGTGTAAATTTGATTTTACTATTGAAGAAAGTAATTTTGCTTGGCAGCCTACCTCCTGGAGCACATCGTTACTTACAGCATGTTTCTGGCTGCAGACTTTGACTCTCAGATTCTCCCAATGTAAAATAAATTCACAAATGGCAGGTGTATGGAATAAAATATTGCAAGCACTCATCAAGCCACACCGTGTCTATGAAAAGAAATTGCATTAGCATTTCAGATCAAAGAGCAGTTAGTGTAACACTACTACAGCTCCAGCTGTAAGACAGGGGTTCGATTCCAGCCACTGTCTGTCAGGAGTTTGTATGTTCTGTGGCTGAGTGGAACTCCTCCAGGTGCTCTGGTTTCCTCCCACATTCCAAAGGTGTAGGGGTTGGGTTAGTGAGTTGTCTGCATGCTATTTTGGTGCTGGAAGCATAGTGACACTTGCAGGCTGCCCAGAGCAATTCTTGGCGATTTGATGTAATACAAAGGATGAATTTCACTGTATGTTTCAATGTACTCATGACAAATAAAGCTAGTCTTTAACTTTATTTTCTTAACGCTTTGAAGTATAGTCTGAGGTAGTGTTTGGGCTTTTCAGGTCAATTTAAGAACCAGATGGCACCAGGGAAAATGATGTCATTGAACTTTGAAGTGTGGAGCATGGGACTACTGTATCTCCTGCCTGATTGCTGAAATGAGAACAAGATATGGACTGAATCATGGATGATAGATACCACCTTCGTGAGACATCAGTTCTTTTGTCCTCTGGTGGGAAGAGCTATAGCTGTGGTTGAACGAATGGAGTCCACCACTCTCCACAGCTTGTTTTCCTACGCATTGGGGTTTGGATGCTAGGCCACAATATAACCAGTCTATGCTTTCTGCTGTATGTCTGTCGAAGTCAGTTAGTGTTTGACTTGCCGAATCTCCTTACACTTTAAGAAAGTAGGGTTACTGGCATTATTTTAAGATTTTTAACAATTTATTGCATCAGCAATCATTGATTAATATCTTGTGTTTTTAATTTGCAAAGTGATGTGTTTAGCTAGCTGGCTACTAAAACACACATATACTGAATGTAACAATATTTTTGATCTTTTAAGATAGTTTTGTTAAATTTAGTTACCTTTACTTTCAAATTTTGTTTCTAAAATGCTGATGTTATTAGTTGCCCTAATAATATCTAGAAATTCATTGGTGCTGCTTATGGAGTTGGGATAGCATTGTTTTAAATAGGCTACAAATTTGATTATAAGCTCCGAGTCGAAATTCAGTAGTTCTGAAGCATTAGTCTGATAGTAGTAAAGGGCTTGTGCTACATCTTAAAAGACATGTTTTTTGTTTCTGGCTCAAGTTGAAGTGTAAGTAACAAAGTATTTTTTCTAGATAAACTTCCTGTTCCCCTGGATTTCCTTCTGCTTAATTCATCCCAAAGAGAGGGATATAAATCATTGTAATATAAGATAATGGAGCACCTCTAATCAGATGACCAGCTGTCACCAAACTTTGACTGGGGATATATTTGCCTGTACTCTTGATGTACTCCTAAACCTTATACATACCATGTGGCAGGCTGATCTCGAGGCTGAAATTGGGGCAAAGCAGCAAGTGAATCAATTCACTTCTGTCTTTCAAAAGCTTGATTAAAGAATTTCAAGGCAGATCCATCCTTTAGAAATTTACCAATGTTGTTAAATTTTCAGAGCTGGAAACCTGGGCCTGTTGTGAAAGACAGCTACTGTAGGGAGAAGGCTTGAAACTGCAGGATTCGGCTTAACAAAGAAAATAGCAAGTTTTATTATGGTTTCAAGTATGATGCGGTATGGCTTTACCTTCCCCCAAGGAATTAACTGTAGTGTTGAGTATTTCCATATGAACCCTCTTGTTTTAATAATGTGCTGGCAGCCCAGTTTTTGAAGTTGAAGCTCATATAGTTTCAAAGAATAACAGATAGGAATGGCTTGGAGGAAAGATGCTGGTTTATGTTTCCGCAAACTGCATTGGTTATATTTGCTCCAATTACTTGAGAGAGTCTGATTTTTAAGTTGTATTATTGCAATCAATAAACCTATAATACTGAGACCAAACTACCTGCCATATCAACAGATGATTGCTAAACACAATGTATATTCTGAAGAATTATTTATTCATTGAGCTTACAACCCATTAAAACTGATGTGATGCCATTTGAAAATCTTGGGAATTGCTTTCTGAAGTGATCTTTTGAAGTGATCTTTTGCACTTTTGACCTTTTCATCACTCTTTCCTCTTTGTGTGTTGGCTACTTCAGAATTGGTGCATCCTAGTTCACATTTCAGGAGACTTTAATGCAGCTAGTCTTATCAGATATTTGATGAAAAGCAACTCGTATCGCATCTAAATGTAAGAAAATGTTCTTCTTCCTCCCCCCCTGTAGGCTTGTCTTGCTTCCACTTCAATGTATTTGTTTTTCATTTTACCTAATTTTTGCAAAAGCAACTTCGATATTCTTGGCAATATTTTTGAGTAAGGAAGAATGTCCCTGAATTCCTTGTGGAATTCTTGGTGCTGAACTTATTTCTGACAAACAGAAAAAGAAAGCTAGAATTTCAGGTCATTTATATTTTATTAACATTGCAGCCTAGCATGCTCGTGAACATTGAAAACAAGAATATGTGGATGTTAGAATCTGGAGCAATAATAGAATGTTGGAAGAACTCAGTGGGTCAAGCTGCATCTGTAGAGACAGGAGGTGTGAACTTCTGTTTTGGATTGAGATCCTGCATCAGACTGGAGGATAGAGGAAAGATTTGAAGGATAAGGGGTTGAAATAGAGAATGGTCATGGGTGGAACCAGTAGGTATGGGATGTGAACCTGGATGAGTATGCTACAGTTGTTAGTGACTTAATTAAAACCTGTGTGGATGAGTGTGTGCCTACAAAGACTTGGTGACTATTCCCAAACCAAAAGTGGTGGATGAACCAGGAGGTATGTCATCTGCTGAAGGCTAGATCTGTGACATTCAAGACTGGCAACCCAGGTGTATACCAGAAAATTAGGTATGACTTGTGGAGGGGGGAGAAAGAGAAAGAGAACCAGACTAAAATGATAGATAGGGATGGTGTGGGGGGGGGGGCAGGGGTATCAATGGAGGTCTGAGTTGAATGTTCATGCCCGCAGGTAGGAGGCTACCTAGGCGGGAGATAAGGTCTTACTCCATCAGCCTGCGTGTGGCTTCATCTTGACGGTAGAGGAGGCCATGGACAGACATATCGGAGTGGGAGTGGTCTGTGGAATTGAAGTGTGTGGCCACAGGGAGATCCTGCCACTGTGATACCCCTGTCCCCTTCCCCTTACCAAATCCCTATCTATAATTTTAGTCTGGTTCTCTTTCTCTTTTTCCCCCCTCACTGAAATCTCCCCCCAGCCCTACCTTTCTTTCTCTTTTATTTCCCATAATTCTCCACCTTCCCCCTAGCCCATTTCCCTTCAGCCTATCACTTCCCAGCTCTCTACTTCATCCCTCCCCCCACTTCTTATCCCCTCCTTGACCATCCCATGTTACGTCACTCCTGATGAAGGGTTTTGGCCTGAAACGTCGTCACTACCTCCTCCCATAGATGCCGTCTGACCTGCTGAGTTCTGCCAGTATTTTGTGTTTTTATTTATTTCCAGCATTTGCAGATTCACTCGTGTATACTTAATTAGGTGTTTGAAAAGATTTGGTATGTCAACAAATACTTAAAAACTTCTATAGATGTACCATGGAGATCATTCTGGCAGACTGTGTCACTGTCTGGTATGGAGGGGCTACTGCACAGGAATGAAAGCAGCTGCAGAAGGTTGTAAATGTAGTCAGCTCCATCTTCTGTACGAGCCTACAAAGTACTCAGGACATCTTCAAGGAGCGGTGTGTCAGAAAGGCAGTGTCCATTATTAAGGACCCCCAGTAACCAGGGCAAGCCCTTTTCTCATTGTTACCATCAGGTAGGAGGTACAGAAGGCTGAAGGCGCACATTCAGTGATTCAGGAACAGCTCCTTCCCCTCTGCCATCCAGTTCTCAAATGGATTTTGAACCCTTGGACGCAACTTCACTTTTTAAAAAATATATATTATTTCTGTTTTTGCATGATTTTTAATCTATTCAATATACAGATACTGTAATTAATTTATTTTTTTCTGTATTATGTATTGCATTGAACTACTGCTGCTGCTAAGCTAACAAATTTCCTGTCACGTGCCAGTGATAACAAATCTGATTCTGAGGTGGACAAAGGTATAAAGAAAGCAGGTGGAAAAGTGAGGCTGTGTGGGAGGAAACATCACTGAAATTGGAAGATTCAGTGTCATACAAGTTATCCAAGCAGAATACAAGATGTTGTTCTTCCTATTTGCATTTGGTCCCTAGCAATGAAGAATCTTGAGAATTTGTGTTGGCGCAGAAAGGTGTGTTCAGTGGAATTGAATAATGGCAGTTACTGATGCAGTGTAAGTGATCTGCAAAATGATTGCCTAATCTATGCTTGCTATCATTGTAGAGGGGGCCATATCTCGAGCAGGTGAATATCTGCCTCACCTCGAAGACCTATTTAGGTCCCTGGATGGTGGTGAGAGAGGAGGTGAAGGATAGCTTCCTATAGTTGCAAGGGATGGGAAGGAATCAGGAAGTCACAAACTGAAGCGTCTCTGTGTTAAGTAGAATGGCGGGGTGTAAGGAGGGGACGATATGACTGGTAAAGTAGATGCAGAGGAGGACATTTTTAAAATTAAATAGAATAATTAATTTGTTTGGAAAGATGATTGTGTTCTCCCTTCAGTACTTTGTTTTGATCTGTCAGATAAAGACTTTCAGAATTATCAATTGATGGCGAATTTATAAACTGTCCATCACAAATAAAAAGGTTTGCATTCATATCACCCTTTTCATGATCCCAACTTCCATCTTAAAGTGGTTGTCATCTCCAAGAAATGTTGCAATATTGGGTCCTGAGACCTTGAGGGAAATTTAGTAGCTTGGCTCCTCTACAATCCGATATGAATGTGCAGTAAATGGAGAAAATGCAATCAAACTCTTTTCATATGGGATCTGACAAGGTAATCAGGAAATGATTTTGTGGAATGTTAAAACAATAAAATGATTCTTGTACTATAAAGAATATCAATCATTATAATTGCCTGCTTTATTTGTGCCATGAAAATTTTATTTCTTCAATGATACTTTTGAGAATGGAATTTACAGCATTTTAATTCTAATTTCAATGCTAAGATCTTGTAACGATCGATAAATAGTGACTCAGCCTCCAGATAGTCTAGACAAAGGAGTGGTGTCACTGATCTTCAATGTGCTGTTATTCTTTTCTCAGAAATAGATGGATTCTGCACTTGGAACAATCTTTGTTATTAAATGATCACCCTTCTATGCAGGTACTCTCAGTGGAAGGAACTTACCATAAAATGTTTTAACTGAGCTTCTGGTGCTCTAATAGTTGCAGCTTTATGATATTTTCCAGATTATGAATAATAGGAGCTTCACATTTTATTTCCTCCTTTTCATCTCTATCTTTTTTCCCTCTTCTCCCACCAACCCCCACAATTTTTCCCCAATGGAGTAACAACATGTACTCCATGATTTTGATTCTCTGTGGAAGATATAGCAACTTTCAGAATGCTGCTAAATCACATAAGTTATTTATCCTAACTTTTCAAGACTGAGTTTCAATGTATGTCAGTATTGGATTCCATGGCTAACCTCCAAGTTTTTGAAATATTAGCAATTGGTTTGTAATCAATACCAAGGTAGTAATGTTGTTTGTAATATTGATCTCTGATGCTGTTATCAAAATGACTTGTACAACATTGCAAATGCCCTTGCAATGAATATCATGGGAGAACATTGGATCATAAAGTTGTTAACAATACTAAAATACTAATCCAGCCTAATTAACACCTGCTTGGCGTTTGGTACCACTGGAGTCGGTATGTTCCACTTCTGCAACGGTCTGTGATGATATCAATGATGATATGATAGCCAGATTTTTGTTTCTGTACATGAACATATGGCCGCAGACTAAATTACGTTTCTGCTTTTTCAATACCTTATTATTTAGTGTTTTGATTGTAAGATGTGGCTCATTCTGCTTGGCAACTTCATCCATATCCCATTGGCCCAGTTTCGCTACACGAAATAATTCCATCTGGAATTATTTAAAAGATTTTTGCACTGATATGGTAAGTCAAATAAAGGTTCCGCGATGAGGGAAAACTAGTACCTGCTGCAAATTGCCCTATCTCAGGTCGTCTTCTATTGCAGGTTCTTGTGGGGAATTTCAACCACGTGGGGTGTCCTGATTTAATTTTTGGAGCTGGTGGGGCTAAAAAGATCTTTTGAACTGAGCCATGTTTGGGTTGGGACCTTCCAGAGCAGCTTGCTTGGTTGATTCTCTCCTCTAGCACTGGGTACTAATCGACCAAACACGCTGCAGTTGTTTCATACTGGTATGCTCAGCTGACTTGAGTGTGAATTCATTTCAGAGATCGGAGTGCTTTCTTTAACATATTTTCCTTTTTATCAGGTGTTATGATTTTGATATGAACTTGCACATGATTACCTAGCTTTCTGCAAAAAAGTGTTTTAGTTATAAAGGTTACATTTGGTTTGTGCCTAGGTATGTTGCATTGTTGGTGAAATTCAAAATGCTGTCCTTCTGGAGAAATTTTTTTTGCAGAAACTCATTTGGTTAGGTTGGATTATATAGAGAGTGAATTGGAACAGCAGACATGTGTTTGTATTGTAAACGTAAGAGATCCTACAGATGCTGAAAATCCAGAGCGATACACACAAAATGCTGAAGAAACTCAGCAGATTAGGCAGCGTATATGGAAATGAACAAGCTGTTAATGTATCAGGCAGAAATTCATTATCAGAATTTTTAAGGAAGAGGGAATTATGCCAGAGTAAGAAGGTGAGTGGACGGAAGGAGGACAAGCTGGAAGGTGATGGTAAAGCCAGTTGGGTGGGGGAGGGAAGAAGATGTAAGAAGTAAACTTCCTTAGGTAGGCATACCTTGAAGAGACTTCACAGTGGAGCAGCAAATCATAAATACACCTATCTTCCACTTATCACCTCCCCAGCATCTTTCTTCATACTACCTCCCTCACACATCAGGCTTCACCAGTCGCCTTCCAACTTGTCCTCCTTCCTCTCCCCCCCTCCACCTTTCATTTCTTACTCTGGCATTTTTCTCCTTCCTTTCTTGTCCTGATGAAGGGTCTTGGCCTGAAATGTCAACTGTTTATTCACTTATGCCTGAACTGCTAAGTTCCCCCAGCTTTTTGCATTAACAAATTCAAACTTAAATTAATTTTTGATATCTGGTGCTTGCCTGCAGTATTGTCTTTTATGAGGTTGTATGATAATTAAATGGAAGAGTTCACTTTGGCTTGTCCCGATCAAGAAAAGTGCTAGCCATTGCTTTGAACTTCTGTTCAGCAGCTTTGCCAAAATTTGAAAATCTTTGGCCAATAAGTCCAGGATGCAAATTTTCTGTCTTCTGACATCATTGCTGCAATTCAACTTCTTATCTTTGGCCTTGAATAATTCAGCTATTGTTCTACCTTTCAAGAAAGGGAAGCCCATATGATTTGTTGTAATATAGGGAATTTTTTTAGTTTTGCTTTTATTAGTTTGGATGTGATAATTTTAGAAGGGGTCTATCTGAGCACAAGAGTTTTAACTAGTTTCAATGCCAAGTGTGTGTGTTTCACAGATAATATTTTAAAGTTAACTTTGTTTTGGTTGTTCTTCAGGCAAGATAAAGTAGTAATGTACTTGTACATTGGAGTGTGAGAAGGATGCTCAACCACCTGTTTGTTTGCAGATTTGTCATATATGACATTTTAATGATAGAGTACTATAACCATAGAAATAGGCCCATTGGCTGATTTAGTCTATTGTGACCTGTTTTTCTACTTGGTTCTATTGACCCACACTCTGACCATAGTCATCCATGCTCCTCTCATCAATGTACCTATCCAAACTTCTCTTAAATGTGACAGTTGAACCTGCATCCACCACTTCCACTAGCAGCTTGGCCCACTTTCTGAGTGAAGAAGCTCCCCCTCAGGAAAAAGCTGGAATTCTTTCAATTTGCTAACCTGTGAATTAATGATAAGTTCTACATTTGATTAGAGAACAGCCTTGTGGGGGAAGGAAAAAAAATTGCAATGTCTTTCACAATCTTTGGCTCTTTTAAGTGCTTGCAATCAGCATTTGGTTTTGAGAAAATTATAACAGGGAGGTGGCTGTCAGTCTACATTACGTTCTGTTTAACTGACCTGAGATGAACTATTGGCCAATGCAATTCCCTTCCCTCTTGATTTCTTTTTTTCTTGCTTTAGCTCTTGTGTTTTGAAACAATATATGTTGATTTACAAGTTGTCGCATCAATTGAAACGTGTACAATACCTCATAAATTTCCTTCCTCAGTAAGCTGTTAAACTGTTGGTGGTAAACATGGGCTGGTGAATTATTTCTGCTTATTGTAGTGGAACATAGCTGGTGTTGTCCAGTACTTGATATTTAATTAGATGAAGCATGATAAAGGCAAAACATTTACAACATCGATGATTCACATCAGGCCTAGAGTGAGCAGGTGAATAACATATCTGTTATTGCCAATAACGTCATCTTCCAATTGCCTACTAATTACAGTGAGAGTTGGGGAAATGGTCTTAATTATTTGAGGTCAGAGCAGATACAATGGTATGCTCGAATTTGTAACATGAATAGGCACAACAGAATGAAGTTAGGTCCCTCTGAATATTGGATTAAATTTAAGAGGATTTGGAGTTGTTGATAAAGAGAATTTTGTTTGTTCCTAAACTAAATTTACAACCTGAATACAAGACTGCTTCAGATTCTAGCATCTGCAACAAAGAGTCTGCTGGAGGAATTTGGTGGGTTGAACAGGTCCTGCTCGGCTTCCTGACTTCCTCCATCAGGTTTTGTTACTGTAAATTTAATTTTTTTTACCAGATGAATCAAAGTACATGAAAATAATATAATGGAAACTAGGGTGAATATGATGGGGTTAAGTGGGAGAAGTGGTTCAATTTTAATTGATGATCTAGATCACTTTTAACATCGTAAACCAGCGAGTTGTTTATCTCTCCCTTTTCCCTGTGAAACGGAGACACCTCTTTCTCCCTTATTAGGGAGAGAGAGAGAGCCTGCAGTATATTGAGTACCGGGTGAACAAGTAGTCGTTGGGGTCCTACGAGTCTGTGTTTTTGCTGATGCTTTGTTGCATGCTAGGTGGTGGGTGCCGATGCATTTTTTTTTGTTGGTGGGAGGAGGGATTGTTGCTTTGCTGATGCTTGCATGTGGGAGGGGGGAGCGGGAGGGGCTTCAGTGTTCTGACATTTAACTATCGTTCATTCTTTAGGGGCACTCCTCTGTTTTTGTGGATGGTTGGTTGTGAAGAAAAAGCATTTCAGGATGTATATTGTATACATTTCTCTGATATTAAACGTACCTTTGAAACCTTTGAATTCCTGCATGTTCCAACCTACCATGCACGTGCCTGCATGGACTAATTATACAAGGATAGGTGAAACCATGTGAAGCAAAGTCGTACAGCTTTTTAAAACCAAGAAACAAAATGCCATGAAGATGAAGACAAAGATCAGTATCGGCAAGTAAACTTGTCTCCACCCCATCCCATCACTTCCAACATCCACCCATGCCAAGAGAAACACCCATGTGGCTGAAAGTGCATCTTGTGGTTCAATCATCTTGATTCGACTACAGGGGGTCACAACTTCCTGGGTTGTGTGCTGAGAACTGGAAGAACTTGCAGCATATAAATAGCAGGGGATATGTTGCAACTAACAATGTCACTTTCAGTATATGGTGGAATTTGAGGATGTTTCAGGGTGAAACTTTCACTTCAAGTACTTGCTCTTTGTGTCACTTCCGCAGTTAGTTAACCCACAGAATGGTTTTTGTGTAAAGTAGTGCGGGGAGCTGTTTGAGTTGCAAAAATGGGGTGGGGGTGGTTAATTGTGAAAGAAATAATATTAATGTCCCACAGCTTTTTATCCAAGCAACTCCATGGTGCTGGATAGAAATATCGTGGAGGGGTTTTTACACATCATCAAAGGTGTTTCTAAATAACTGCTTAAGGACCAATGCTTCATGGTGAAAGCAAAAACTCCAAAAAAAAATCATGCTAGATGGTTGAAATTAGGCTTAAACCTATGCTGAAGAGCATTGTTCTCATCCCCTGTGTCATTGTAAAGTCTGTGTGACTTCTGACTTAGAATTTTTGTTTGCCCCAATTCTGTTTTGATGGCATAAATAATCTAATTTTTGTTCCATCCACCAAATGGCATAAGCAATCACACAATATTCAAAATTCATCTACAGTGAGATTTTCAGCCTCATTGATCTGGAAAAATGACAGCTCATACTTGCACTCAGAGCAGCTAAGTTTTATACATTTTCCCTGAAAACTGCTACTTAAAGGATAACCCTCAGCCTGAATTATGCCCTTATTCATGTGCCCTCCTATAATCCTGAATGCCATGTGTGCCAGAATATTTTTCCATGGAAGTCTGGATCACATTCTCCCTCAAGATGATTATGTGTCTGATTCCATTGTTTTCCACACTTTGGGATGTTCTCTTTGCTGTATTAGAGAGGTCATCCAGGTGACCCTCACACAGAAAGGATGGAAACATTTGGTGACTTCCTGCTAGAAACATATGACTGCAGTCGAAGATCTCTGGGTTCAAAGGGTACATCTCGATCGGGACCTGTTCTTCACCATCTTATCCAGGTTCCTCAGATCTTTGGAGAGTGCCCTCAATCCCCTGACATTGTTTGCTCTATCCAGTTATTCAGAGAAACACTCCCTTTGAGGCAGAGGTGGGAAAGCTAGAATACTGGGAGTAATGTTTAATTACATTTAATAACAGTTCTGGCTATCATCTAGAATTTTCAATTCTTAAATGAAATTGTAAAAGGAATTAGACACTTAGTACAAGCAGTCTGTTCTGATGTTTATTAATATTTCAGAGTTTATCTGAAAGCCAACTCTGTTTTCATCTTGCATTCCCCAAGTCAATTTTGAAATGATCTTAAGTGAATATGAGGACTGTCAAGTGTTTGCTTTTTTCACAAATTTAAGGGTCCAATATTACATTAACTTATTGAAGTTTGAGCTGAGTTATTGCAGTGGTTTCAAGTCTGGTTGAAAACTTCCTATTAAGGTAACTAACCTCTTTGTTTTAAGGCTGGGTGTTTTGAGAACCCTGATGACTTGGCAGGTCACTAGCTGAAGGAGAGAGTGGAAAACACAGGAGGTTATGTAATCTGATTTTTAATGCAGAATTTGCAAGTATTGGCCAGTTTAGGAGTGGAGGTGCTGAGTTGTATGGGCTGTGAATCAGCCCAATTCCAGTTTGAGGATGTTATTTTTTTTACACATACTCTTGTATTTGAGATTAAACTGATGGGAGCTCAATTAGATTTATGTGATGTTCTAGTGCTCAGAAACTCCAATTTGACAGTTTCTGGAGTTCCCGAGCACTGGGGCAACACACAAGTCCAATCTAGAATGCATAGCATGCATATGTATCTGTTGACCATTTAGTGGTATTGATTTCTTTTCGGAGTGGGGGGAGTATGTGGAAGACTGAAGACTATGTACCACTGTTGCTCATTCATCCCCTTTGCATCCCCACCTGGTGAAATCTTCCACCAGGCTTGTTGCAAAATAGCAGCCTGAATGGGAGCGACTGACACTTTGCACGATAACCCAACAAAGATGACTGCTGGTTTTGAGAGGACTTGACTACGTTTTGTCCTGAACTTCATGATCAGTAATTGGTCTCTTTAATGTTGTAGGCTGTCACTCTTAGGAACGTATTCAGTGCAGATACTAAATAAAAGGGGCAAAAAACATTGTGGGAAGAAATGATGAGGTGTCAGTGCATCACATAACCCCATTTATGGTCATTTTGTTTAGCTGTTGCTCAGCAGCATGGTATACTAGTTTATTTGAGACAATTTCAACTTATCCAGTGAGAAAACAATTTATAGTGTTATTATTTTCTATATGAGTGTTATTTTTTATTAACATGATTTTTTTTTAAAAAGTAAAATCAAGTTGATAGCTTGATGATGTGATTGTGCAAAAGTCTAGCTGGTGCTGAGGTTGCCGCTCAGTTCAGTAGCATTGTTCATGGTGGAGTGCAAGAGTTCGGCATATTCAGAGACATTGTTTAAAGCTGGTTGTCAGGAGATAACGTTGAAAGTGTCTACAAGTTATCAAGGAAAATTGCTCCATGAAGTCTGAAGAATGTCAGGACAATGCACAGTAGACTTTGATGTGTTGGGAATGAAGGAATAGTTTTTCAGACATCATCCAAAACCCACCCAAAGAGTTGATCCCATTATAACTTCAGTTCAAGTTTAAACCACACATGTATGTGTATATAAAGTGATAAATGGTATTTTTTTTTAAATAAACACTCTAGATGACTGTCTGGAGTCACTGAGATCAACTCAAGCTGGCTACTAGGTTTGAGGTTTGACTCACTTACAGACCTGTCATGAAAAGAAAGCTGGATTTATAATGGGTCGTCAAATGAATGGTAAGATTAGTCAATGTTAGTTTGACTGCATATCAGCCTTGTGGTTCATTACAGTGACAGTGTAAGTGATGCAGAAACAAGACAGGGCAATTTTAACCCAGAACAAAGAGGAATGAATGTGGATTTCAGTCCTGGAGTCCATTGTTCCATCCAGTTAGTCAACTCCAGCTTGATTCGATTCATACCTTTGCTTCTAATTCCTCAGTACTGTTACATCAAAATCTGAATGATCCTGATAGGGGTGAATGATGGCAAGCTTTGAGTGAGTGAGTGTGTGTGTTTCTAAGTCTTACTGCCATTCCACTTGAATAGAACCTTTTAAGTTCTAACAAATACCTGGCTGTGGAAATGATATGAGTGGAAAAGATTCTACAAATGGTTTAAAATTAATTTTCAAAGCATTATATTTACATTAGGCAAATTAATCAAACTATAATGGAGGTTAACCACACCTTGGCTGCTGCTTTTAAAATGTTGATCAACAAAAGGAACTCTTGGTGACTGTATGAAAATTGAGGAAATATACTGAATGCCTCATAATTGATATTTCTGAGATTAACCAGATGAATTATGTGCAAATGGATCAGCTTTCCAATTTGAAGTAGCAACAGTAGAAGGTGACAGGGAATGTGATGTTGACCTTTAAAATGCAAGCCCAGAAATAAGTACTAAGCTATTTATTTAGCGCGAAGTGCAAGAGACCTATTTGTCAAACTTGATAGGATATTTTTGCTGTGGTGAAGCTTTGACTTGTACATTTATGTCATGAAAAGGTTTTTTATAAATAGATTAATGGGTGACTTTTTTTGAAAACTAGCTTGACCACGTGGTCTAAATAATTGAACACGCACTTTTTTAAGGCTATGGTATCCTTCAAGTTCTGGGTTTGTTGTAGGCTGCTGTTATATCTCATTAAGTCAGGTTGTCAGTGGAACCCATTTGGAATGTGACATTTGCTGGGTTGCCCAGTGCCTTATCTTGTTGGAAGGCAAACTAACTGAGTGAGGGTTCTTTGACAAAAAGGTGCAATCAGAAAGATAGGGATTTCAAGTCACAAAGCTCAAATTTACTTAAAAGACTGTTTTATTAATTTCTATCTGTGCAATTAGCTCGAGCACCTAGTGGCTTTGAACTTTCAAGGGTTTCTCAATAGTCTCTACACAAACCTTCTCAACATTCTTCCAGCTGTTAGAACCACCATCTGCTAAGCCCAGGAATAATGACGTTATGGCTCTGAGTATCTTCTTTCTGTAAAATGGCATTGTGACCTGCAGTATAAATTTGAAAGTTAAATTTGATTAACATAAAGCAAATCCATTATGGGGTTTATTTTGTTAAAAGAGCAGCAGTGTGCTGCAGAAGTTTCTGTTGCTGTCTCTCAGCTACAGAAACCTGACCAGGTGCTGACTGTAACCACTTTCCACATGCCCCCTATTGTCCAGGTAAGTTTCTGTAGGGTGCTTTGTCAGTACAAGTCCCCCCCCCCCCAACCCGCCCCCCAAAATGCTTTATCAATATGGGAGCATACGAGAGAGAATAAGTTGGAAGTAAGAGGGGAAAGATATTGCTGTGCTGGGATTAAGGATGGTCCTGTGAGGCAGAATGGCCGTGTGTCTTTTTAGGAAGTTACTGGAGGAAAACACTGACTTACAAATAGATTTCACCTTCAGTTAATGAAGCCAGTGTACTTGTCCAGTTTTCTTAGTCAAGGTTTGGTTCATAGAGGCATCTGTTAGAAAAATGCATTTTTGTTACTTGTCATTGGTAACTGTTGGATTTTCACCAAATGTGATCAGAAAAAAATTAATCAGAATGTGACTCATGAAGGCTGAAGTACTATTCTACAAGTCCACAACAACCAAGTTGTGATTTTTGTAGCTGGTGCACAATTTTTATTTAAGATTTTGTTGGTATCACTTTAATCTCCATGATTTCCCTTTATGTTCATATTAACCTTTATAGCTTTTAAAAATGCATGATCCTATACAGCTTAATGTTTAAATCACTGCTATATATTTTAATGAGAAATTTTGAATTGTATTCATTAGATAAAAAGGATTTTGTATGTTTGATAGATTCACATGGTTTGAAATTACATTGTTTTTCAGGGATGGAGGGTTTTGTGAGTTGGACTTGTGACACTCCCAAGTGTTGTCAACCAATCAGTTTAAAGATCAGTTGCAGAATAGCTCATTCCTATTGAATGTGCAGCCCTATTGTTTGTGCCACTGATGGGCTCCATAGCAACAACAGTAATCACTAGAGGTTAGCATGTTGTTCTTCACATATGCTAATACCAGAATTCCAGCACAGAGCAAACATACTTCTCTGAAAAGTCTCAAAAATTGCCTCTTCCCAGCTCCCTCCATTCCCACCCCACCACACTCTTCAAGTCAACTGAACAAATTGAATTGTGGGACAACCTAGTAGTACTGATCTCAACTTGTTCACGGAGTGAGTTCAATTTTGTCCTTCAGCTCAGAATGAATAGGCACATCTTGAAACTGGTCTGTTTTAGTGAAGGTGACTTAAGAACGAAGCTTTTTTTGTTGTGGGTCAGGACTCTGAACACCATGGCAACGTGCGGGTCACTGTTCCTTCAAGTTGTATATTAATGACCTCAGTATATAGGATGTGATTTCAAAGTTGTGACATTGTGGTACAGCAGTCAATATTTCTGCCTTGCAAGGAGCTGTGTATGACCTCTGCGCTCAGTTAACATATTCTTCCCATTACTGTGAGTGTTTCTACCTTGTGCTTTAGGGTCCTGCTACAACCTACAGATTTGTTGGTGTGTGTAATGTTGATTTGTAAATTACCCCTTAGTCTCTGTTAAAGGCTGAAGAATAAAAGTGGAATTGAAAAACATGAGAATAAGATTCAGGTTTATGGGGAAAAGGGGTGGAGGGCAGAAAGCAATGAAAAAGAGGGAATTTTTCTGTTGGGAGCTGATGTGGACCAGATGAGGAAATGGCTGCCTGTGTATTATAAATGGTAAATAACTTGTGTTGGAATGAGACTGGGTATTTTGAAGGACAGATGATTGAGGCAGAGACGGTGTACATTAGAGAGAATTATGAAGTAATCCATCTTGGTGGGAGGGTTGAGGAAAGGTATTGTAATTCACTGATACACTTTTAATAGGTGTACAGGAAATGAACTGGGCTTGCATATACACATGAAGATGGCTGGAAGTTGAGAGAGCCAAGGAATGCAACTAATTTGGTACCTCTTTTATGGAGCAGGCATGATTGCCTTCTGTAATGATCTTTTCCGATCGTCATCCCAAGAGATGTCAAACACGGACTTCTCACCTGAGCAGTAATGCCACTTGTACCCTTTATGGTTATTCTGGGTTGTGCCTTAATTGGGATTTTGCCACCTGCCATTCAGCTACAAAGGTGCTGTTAACATGTACAGGGCAACTACTTCTAGTAATCCAGTGATCTCTTAGCATCTTGCTAAAACCAGTTACTTCCAGCTATTAATCTGGGGTGCACAACGTTACACCCATTTAACTGGTTTTAGCATCTCAGAAATGACTGATTATAATTGCTTGATGACTCCACTTTCTAAACACCTCCTGTAGTTCTTAGCTGATTCCACTGTTAATTGAAGCCTCTGTCAGCTGTTGGCTAAATATAGATGATCTGTCTGTCTCCATTAAAATAAATCACTTGAGTTTTTTAAATTTTAATTTAGCATCATGAATTCCTTATTACTAAACTAACATTAGGGATCATAAATATTTATCATCCCCAATGTCTACAGTTTCATATGTTCCCAGTAATTTGATGTGACATTTAAATATACATGCATCAGCAGTAAAACAGAAGGTCTGGTTTACAGTCCTATTCCATGTGAGTACAGTCCAGTATTTGGTGGGTGCAAGGGGTGAGTGTTGTGGCAGATGTAATAGAACAGGAGCACCCAACTTTCTTTATGTCATGGATCAATCCCATGAAGGAAGGGAATCCCTACAATAGACCTACCTGAGACTCTTTAAGTGAATTAAAATACGTGGAGAGATATGGACAATGTGCAGCCAGAAGAGAGGAAGTTCAAAATTGATTTTATTTTCAGAGTACATACATGTCACCACATACAACCCTGAGATTCTCTTTCCTGTGGACATGCTCAGCAAATCTACGGAATATTAACCGTAAACAGGATCAATGAAAGACCAAAAGCATAGAAGACAACAAACTGTTGAAATGAAACAATAAATAAAATAGCAATATACAGCAAGAACATGAAATAAGATAAAGTCCTCAAATGAGATCATTGCAGAACATTTTAATGGGTGAGTGTAATTATTCTCTTTTGTTCAAGAACCTGATGGTTGAGGGGGTAGTAACTGTTCTTGAACCTGGTGGTGAGTTCTGAGGTACTTGTACCTTCTCCCTGATGGCAGCAGCGAGAAAAGAGCATGACCAGGGTAGTGAGGGTCTTTGATAGATGCAACTTTCCTACGACACTGTTTCATGTAGATGTGCTGAATGGTTGGGAGGGCTTTGCCTGTTACGCACTGGGCCGGATCCACTACCTTTTATAGGATTTTCTGTTCAAAAGGCATTGGTGTTCCCATGCCAGGCTGTAACTCAGTCAGTTGATACCCTTTCTTCTGAAGTTTGTCAAGGCTTTTGATGTCATGCTGAATCTTCATAACCTTCAAAGGAAGTAGAGATGCTGTTGTGCTTTCTTTGCAATTACGTTTATATGATAGATCAGTTTAATTACACATCTTTAGTTTACTTCAGCAGGACATTTTGGGCCGAAGGGTCTGTTCTGTTCTAAAACTGGGGGTCATTCCTGCTGTTGTTATCAGTACTTGAGTGGTATCAATTGAATGTACTGTCTGTTGGATCTTGATAATTTTGCTATGAGTAAGTTAGCTGCTGTGATTCCAACATGATTAGTAATGACACTTTAAATGTCCTTCAGTGGCTGTGCATTACCTTGTTCAACAAGGGCCATTAGAATACGTTCATTTTCTATGCATCATCTTACTAGCGTGATGATGGCGTTTTGTTAGTGTTTGTTGTGAATGACTGCACCGTTAAGCCTTACATTCACAGTGAGCCAAACCAATTTTAAACCATTGAAGGGAGTGGGGAACAGGAAATCTTGTTTTTAAATGGAAAAAAAACTCCAGTGAGCAACATCAAGTGAATTCTATACATTCTACGAAATCCAAGTTATGGATTTGTCAATATATCGTGTTTTCTTTTAAATTCCCATTAATTTATTTGTTTTAAAAACAGCTAAACCTGGTTTTCAACCCTGCCTGGGAATGAGGATCAATCTTCTTGGAATAATGTCCAAGATGAATGACCCCCTTCCCCTGAACAATGACCTGTTGTGCAGCAGTACTGATCAATAGCTGACAGGAACCCTCCATCCATCCACTTTTTGTTTTTGCCTGTCCTCTCTCAGCTGGTATGGAGCCCACTTTATTCTGTGTACAGTTCTCTTCTGAACCTGGATCTGACCAGTGAAATCTGTAGGAAACTGGGCTGCTTTTCCTTAATAGAAATAAGGGCAATGAGGTGTGAGGGAAGATGTGCTGTTCTTACACCAGTCCCATGTGTGGAATGATATTTGTGCTTCGCATATATTGTGCTCTTCTATTGTGAGGGAAGAACTACTTGAAGCTCCTATAAAAATAAAATTTTAATTTGGCTTTCCACTTGAAATGATCAATTTGCCTTCATTTTCTTCTGCTTATTTGCCTTGTTACCCAGTGCATTTGTCACTGAGCAAGGTCAAATCCCTTGAACTGTTATAATTTAAAGTATGAAAAAAATACCTTGCAGCTTTATTCCAAAATTGGCTCTAATTGGTTAATTATGTGACTCTGGCTGGTTAATGTATGCTTACCTTGTCTGAAAAAAACGGTATGAATGAATTCAGTGAATGACCCCTAATAAACTCCACAAAGCATGTTGGGAGAACAGAATTGGAGCAATTAGTGGCAGCTTTTTGGAGCTGTTTTGGTGTGGGGGAGGAGACAGCAGATGGCATTAACTGGAGAGGGAGTCTCATTAAGTACATTGGCATTAGTAAACATACAAGAGGATTAGCTTAATTGTTTGGAACTGCAGCAGCTTGTATGAACAGTATAAACCAGACCAATATTTAGAATTTATTTTTAAACTCCTCAATTGTTGATCTTAAAGAGGATTAATTAAAATAACTTTTTGGCTTGGTTTTGCAGAAATGTAATGGCTTGGCTGTTACTGGGATTAACTGTCCCTCCTGTAAGGAGGCTATACAAAGCCCATGGATAATGTAGGAATCTATGAAGATTAATTCAGTTCCACTGAATTCCTCCGGTGTGATAGAATGTGAAAGCGTGTGTTGATCCTGATACTCCATTGTTACACACCCGTAGTTCTCTTGGAGTTTCGGTGGGTGTTGGAAACTGGCAATGGTAATTGTTACCATGTTGATAGCACTCAAAACCCACTTGTTAAAACATGCTCTAAAATCTAGATTTATTTATTTGTGGAGAACACACACAGCACGTGAATCTTCTATTGCTGACAATCCTAACAGAAGAGTAAGCTGCTGAAGGAACTCAACAGGTCAGGCAGCATCAGTGGAGGGAAATGAAACAGTTAATGTTTTGAGTTGAGACTCTTCATCTGGGCTGATGGAATTGAGAGGAAACGGCCAGTATAAAGAGCTGAAAAGGAATATTGCAGCCATAGGTGGATCCAGGTCAATCACTGTACAGGGGTGGGGGGAATTAAAATTTCCTGTCAAGGGAGAACACCTTGGATGTTCCAGAGTGGAAGACTTCATTTTGATAAAGGATGTGTTGGAGACACAAACTGGGAGAAATGGATGGCGTCCTTACAAGAGATAGGATTGCGGTGGTGTAATCTAGATTTGTAATGGTCACACTGAGTAGTAGTTCCAAGACGGTGGGCTGGAGCGATGTGGATGAGCTGGCTTGGTGGTTTTGAACATTATTATGACAACATTCCATTACCAGGATTGTGAAGCCTGGCTCTTAAATGGGCAGTGGGCGCGGGATAGGAATTTGGAAAGGATTTAGGTATAGTACCTTGGACACAGTTTTTTTTTAGTGCAGTAGTTGGTGGACAAAAGAGGGAAGAAGTTTGGCCTGGGACTCAGCAGAGAAGTCCGGCATCTGTGAAAGAGAGTATGGGAGGTTGCACTGATAAATTAGGCAGAGTGCAAAGATTAGTCGAGTCTCTGGCTGTGAATGAGACGGAGGAAGTTATTTTGTTTTGGTAAGGAGTTGGGAGTGAGTTTGGGACAGTGGAGGAGCTTGAAAAGCCATAACAAATAGATAGATGGAAGAGGGATCCCGAGGTTGAAGTTGGAATTACAGTCCAGGAGATGAGATTAGTGGGAGTATTCTATGAAGAATTGGATCTCATACTCCAAGGTCTTAAAGAAGAGGTGACAAGCAAATGGATCAGAACTTTTGTTAAGTCTGTCACTGCTATATACAGGATTGAATAAAAGGATGTGTAATCAGAATCAGGTTTATTATCACCGGCATCTGACGTGAAATTTGTTCTTTTAGCAGCAGCAGTTTAATATAATACATAATCTAGCACAGAGAGAGGAAAAGTTGATAAATAAAATAAAACATACTAATAAACAAGTAAATCAATTACGTATATTGAATAGATTTTTTAAAATGTGCAAAAACATAAATACTGTATTTTTTTGCAGTGAGGTAGTGTGCAAAGCTTCAATGTCCATTTAGGAATTGGATGGCAGAGGAGTAGCTGTTTCTGAATCAATGAATGTGTGCCTTCAGGCTTCTGTACCTCCTACCTGAGGGTAACAGTGAGAAAAAGGCATGCCCTGGGTGCTGGAGGACCTTAATAATGGACGCTGCCTTTATGAGACACCGCTCCCTAAAGATGTCCTGGGTACTTTGTAGGCTAGTGCCCAAGATGGAGCTGACTAGATTTGCAATCTTCTGCAGCTTCTTTCAGTCCTGTGCAGTAGCCCCTCCATACCAGACAGTGATGCAGCCTGTCAGAATGTTCTCCACGGTACAACTATAGAAGTTTTTGAGTGTATTTGTTGACACACCAAATCTCTTCAAACTCCCAATAAAGTATAGTTGCTGTCTTGCCTTATTTATAATTACATCAATACGCTGGGACCAGGTTAGATCTCCAGAGACCTTGATACCAAGGAACTTGAAGCTGCTCACTCTCTCCACTTAATGAAGCATATATTATATACTGAAAGCCCCGGAAGTATATTGTTGGAGTTTTTTGAGGGTGTAACAAGCATGTTAGATGAGGGTAAGCCAGTGGATGTAGTGTACCTAGATTTTCAGAAGGCATTCAATAAGGTGCCACATAGGAGATTGGTGAGTAAAATCAGAGCTCATGGCATTGGGGGCAGGGTTTCAACATGGATAGAAAGCAAAGGGTAGCAGTGAATGGGTGTTTCTCGGACTGGCTGGAGGTGACTAGTGGGGTACCACAGGGCTCTGTATTGGGACCACAGCTCTTTACGATTTATGTCAACAATTTAGATGAGGGCATTGAAAACTATATCAGCAAGTTTGCTGATGATACTAAACTGGGTGGCAGTGTGACATGTGAAGAGGACGTTAGGAGAATACAGGGAGACTTGGATAGGCTGGGTGAGTGGGCAGATACTTGGCAGATGTCATTCAATGTGAATAAATGTGAAGTTATCCACTTTGGAAGCAGGAACAAGAGGGCAGAGTATTGTCTGAACAGTGTAGAGTTAGGTAAGGGAGAAATGCAAAGAGACCTAGGAGTCCTAGTTGATCAGTCAATGAAGGTGAATGAGCAAGTGCAACAGGCAGTGAAGAGGGCAAATGGAATGTTGGCCTTTATTACAAGGGGAATTGAGTACAAGAGCAAGGATGTCCTTTTGCATTTGTACAGGGCCCTGGTGAGACCACACCTGGAATATTGTGTACAGTTTTGGTCTCCAGGTTTAAGGAAGGACATTCTGGCAATTGAGGAAGTGCAGCGTAGATTCACTAGGTTGATTCCTGGGATGGCAGGGCTGTCTTACGCAGAGAGATTGGAGAGATTGGGATTGTACACACTGGAATTGAGGAGATTGAGAGGGGATCTGATTGAAACGTTTAAGATAATTAAAGGTTTTGATAGGATTGAGGCAGGAAATATATTCCAGATGTTGGGAGAGTACAGTACCAGAGGGCATGGATTGAGAATAAGAGGTCAGTTATTTAAAACAGAGTTGAGGAAAAACTTCTTCTCCCAGAGAGTTGTGGAGGTGTGGAATGCACTGCCTCGGAAGACGGTGGAGGCCAATTCTCTGGATGCTTTCAAGAAGGAGCTAGATAGATATCTGATGGATAGGGGAATCAAGGGATATGGGGACAAGGCAGGGACTGGGTATTGATAGTGAATGATCAGCCATGATCTCAGAATGGCGGTGCAGACTCGAGGGGCCGTATGGTCTACTTCTGCGCCTATTGTCTATTATATAATATATGGTTCATTAACTTACATTTAATGCATGGGCAGATTGCCAGTAATATGTTAATTTTTGTGCACAACATGCCACATTCTTGAAAAATTATTCTGAAAGTTTTCCTGGAATTTTGTGACAATTTTTTAAACATATGGACCACAATTAGAAATGTGTGTTTTAAGAGATGGTTTTTGAACTCGTGCAGTGAGGTCTCTGATC
Source organism: Hypanus sabinus (assembly GCF_030144855.1). Classification (NCBI taxonomy): domain Eukaryota; kingdom Metazoa; phylum Chordata; class Chondrichthyes; order Myliobatiformes; family Dasyatidae; genus Hypanus; species Hypanus sabinus. The sequence continues at coordinate 34,660,871 of NC_082725.1, read as the reverse complement.
ATGAACCAAGCCACTAATGGCAAGTTGTGGAATGGTTCCACTGCTCCCTCCCTTTCTCTTCTATTCAGTTTTTCTGGAGTAGTTTGTATATCTCCGGTCAGTGGCACAAATCCCAAATTGTCTTGTGGAATATGCTGCTCTTTTGCCACGCTGCAATATATCGTAGCTCACATCAGTCACTTTGCCTGTATCTGGTCATGGAAGATAGATCTCTGGTCATTTTACTACATTGATGAAATAGAATTGTAAAGCAAATGTGCATGACAAGAAGCAAGCAGATCTGTTCTTTTTTGACATTAGGTAATCACAGTGAAGGACCTCCTGCAATAACACACACAAACTCACTCCATTGGTCTTCAGTCTTCCTGCAGAGAACAAAGAGAAATGTCTTTTAAATTCACCTAAAAGTTCCAAATGGTCTGGTGCGAATGTTCTGAGGTAGCAAACTATCAGCTGCAGAACTATTTCTGTCAAGTCTAACATTCCAACAAGAGGTGAGCGGGAGTTGCTCAGCAACTTGAAAAATTACCATTAATAAATAATCCTGAACATACTTGTACTGTGTGCTGATATACGTACTGAAATTAAAGTGAGATGATGGCTGTAGAATGGCTGATTGTAGATCACATAATCTTCAGATCTGAGCTGGTCAGGAAAGGGGTTGTGGGAGGCTGTGGAAAGGAGATAGTGGGGTGCAAAGTATAAGCTTGAAGAAGTAAAACCATTAAGGGTCAAACCTGACACATTATCTAATGGTGTGGTCAATTATCCAGTTGTGTACAGACCCCATGGTTTTGTCTGCCTTCCTTTTCTTTTTGTCTGGCTCAAACCTAACAGCTTTTATATAACCCTGGCAGTAGTCAGATAGAACTGGGTCTCAAATTCCCAGTAACGGATACAACTATTTGGAAGTGCAGTTGTGATTAAGATAAAAGTAAAGCTCCTGACTGAAAATGTTCAGTGGCTTTAGGGTTGAACTTGGTGTTGGTACTATAATAAGATTAAATATTGTGGGATTCTTCAATATTTTTCAGTTTGACTGATCTCCACTTTTTAAGCCGGATATCTCTTTTAAAAGTTGCCTATTTGAACTATGAAAATGTAAACATATAAAAATAACACGTTACATTAAGGGAAGTACAAATAGTTGCAAACAAAAATATTTTGAAGACCTCACCAGTAATGAGGAATCCTTTCAGTGCTGATCATGATAAAGAACTTGGATTTTGGATAAGGATTCATAGGAAATTCTCTGGTACTGAAGAACCAAGCATCCCATCATTCTGCAATGCAATAAAATTGGATACAGTATTGGGAGATAGAGGAGGGGTTGGCACAGTATTTGGTGGAATGGACTTTATGACAGGCAAATGAACAATTAGATATCAGTTCAGTGCTATGGTTTGAAAGCAAATGTTATGTTTTGTAACTTCAGAAATTGGAAGAAAAACACATGAGCCGGGGGAGATGAGCGTGAGGTTAGTTTCTTCTTTAGTGAGTCATTCACACAGTGTGGTGGAGTAATAACGTATACCATTCACGTACTTCTATTTTAGCTATGAACTCTAATCTAGTATAGAATGCATCTTAACTATATACCAGAATATTATATAATACAATTGCTATCCAGACATCCACAGCATAGAAAACTTTAAATTTTCTCATCAGGCCTAAAGATTTAATGACCGTGGAGGTTGGCAAAACACTATTGGCTTTGGGGCCTGTATTGTGCTGTACTCTGTTATGGAACTGCAGATGCTAGAATCTGGGGGGGAAATACAGAAATGCTGGAAGAATTTGAGTCAAGCAACATTTGTGAAAGGGAAACCAGTCAGCATTTTGGGTCAGTGTCTCTTCCTCAGAACTAGCTAAAGCAAGGCACATTTCTAGAAATCTTTATGTTGATTGATTAAGATAAATTGGGTCATGATGAGCATGAGTACTGAGTCATTTAGTAAAATGACACAGTAAAATACATTTGAAAGTTCCAGAAGGGATCTAAGCATGATAATTGGTGTACTTTTCCATGCTTTAGTGTCTGAGTTCTTCCAGCATTTCTGGTTTTCATTTATGCTATGAAGATATTGTTGATATGAATGTGGATAGTGATCCTCATTCCCAGGATCATGCGCCAAAAGGCATCACATAGTGCCCCATAACTGCATCATGAATCATACAACTGTTTTAAAAAATGACATTTGAGCTGCATTTGGCTTTAGAGTGTCGAGAGAGGAGAGCAATGGGCTCGACCTCTCCTTGAGATGTACCTGTGTTGATTACCAGTGAGGAGGAGATGTTATTATGCATCTGTACTGGCTGTGATCTCCCAATCAGGAAGTCGAGGATCTATCTGGTTGTAGAGAGAGGTACAAAATCACAAATTTTTAAGCTTTGTTATTATTACTGAGGGATTGCTGATATTGATCACCAAGCTGTAGTCAATAGATGGTAGCTTAATGAATGTCTTAAGTTGTCTAGCTGCTTTCCGCTGGAATCTTTTTTGTTATTTGCACCTAAGAATTGGGAGAAACTGTTATTCTTAAAGCATAACTGCATTAAAAACAAGATGGGAGAGCAGTCATAAAATTTTCCTTGTTTACAGTACATACTTGTCAGTGCATCTGTCCCATCCAGAAGTTTCTGAAAGTGGAGGCTCCATTCAGACTGAGATTGGAAATCAGTCAAACTGAATATCTTAAATAAAGTCATTTCTCTTCCCCCCCCCCCCCCCCCCAAACCACCATTTGGAAGTTTTTAAACCAAGACTTTTTGTCATGTATCTGATATTTTATAAGTGGCTTGTCTATGTTCATTATTCCCTGTCAGCCTTATAGTTGGAGGAAAATACCTTGAGTCACATATTACCAGTGGAATACCTCCACATTACTGGTCAGTCAGGAATTCCATAATTTTGACATCGAGGCAATAGTTTCATCTGAATGATGTTGGTATCTTCATGACGGACCTTTGTGCACTTGCTATCCCTTGGTAGGAAAATTCATATGTTTGTAGCAGAGTACCAAGGAAGTATTGGCAAGTGCAGGCCACTTATACTATTGATGTGTAGTTTTCTATTTGAAGCATTAACAATACAAAATTCTTTCGGGTATTACAGAGTCAGCACATGGAAGGTATTTCCCCAGCTGTTTTGGCTAGAACTAGGGGGTTGCACGAAAAAAAAAATTAAATGGTTGGCCAACCAGGACAGGAAAAAGTAATAAATCTTTGGAATTCTCTGTCCCAGAGAACTGCAGAAACTAAGCTACTGGGTATATTCAAGATAGAGCAAAATAATTCTCAGATTATACTTTTAAAGTCAATAGATCATGGGATTAGTTTAGGGGCATGGCAGTGAGGTAAAAGATCTTTAAGTGGTTGGGTGGTTTCTGCTAATTTTCTGTACTGATTCAAGTTGTACCTAATGGACCAACTCCATCATAGAACTGAGCAAGCAGTATGTGTCTTTTATTGGACAATCTCTCAATAAGTAAACTGGATAATTGAAGGTAGAGTATATTGTATGTTCTATAAAGAATTCAACAAAACAGTGCCCAAGGTTCCTTGGCAGTTCTCAGCCTGGCTTTGCAGACCTCTGCTGACTTTGTATGTACAGAATAGTCCGGTTGAGCAGAGCAGTGCATTCTTGACTGTTGTTATACTATTTTCCTTCGAATGCACCTAGCAACCATCAGATTATATAATCAGAATGTAGTAACTGTTATTTGGGTGGCACAGTGTCATAGTGGTTAGCACAAAGCCTTACTGTACAGGCTACCCAGGTTCAGTTCCTGCCGCTGTCTTAAGGAGTTTGTATGTTCTCCCCGTGACCGCGTGGGTTACCTCCAGGTTCAAATTAAATCAGGGGGTTGCTGGGCGATGTGGCTCGAGGGACCAGAGGGGTCTATTCTGCACTGTATCCTCAATAAATCTACGTAAGTGTAGTCTACAAGATCCTGCAACAACAACTAGATAATGACTTAAACATAAGATTCAGCATATGCTGGAAATCCGGAGTAACACAGACAAAATACAGAAGAACTGAGCAGGTTGGGCAACGCTAATGGAGAGGAATAAACAATTGACATTTCAGGCCAAGACCCTTCATCAGGACTGACTAAATAATGATTTGAAATGTTTGTGGGTTAGATGTTCAGAATGCACGTTTCCCTACTGTATTTTTTTGAAGTAGTGTTAGGGGATCTTTTGTCCGGTTGAGAAAGCAGATTGGGCCTCTGTTTAACATCATAACTGCAGGACCCCATCCATGCAGAACTGCCTTTTCATCACTTTTGAATGCCAGCCTAGATTTTGTGTGTAAGTGTCTCTCGTAGAACTTGAAAGCATTCTTTTCGTGCTTTTTGTTTCCAAGGTGACTGTGCATCAGAAATTGTTAAATGGAACAAGGAAAGAAGATTCATTCACAGAAATGTAGGAGAAACTTCATTTATGTAATACAGAAGTCTATAATGGGGGTTTTGGACATTTCATCTAGGTACTATCATAATTATGTGAAACCTTTCCTGTATCTTTACTGTGGTTATGATTTACATTGATTTATTTGTATTGGCCCAAGTAAAAATCAATTTAAATTGATTGAGTTTTGAAATTTAATGATATGGACTAAAGAAGAAAGTGTTTAAGTGTTGAAGTTTTAATTTAATTTCACAATTTGCAGAGGGAATGCTTTTATCTCTGTCTAGCATGTGATAAGTCAGTATCTGCTTGGGCGGGGCATAACAAAAATGTGCATTGTTTTTGAATTGTATAATTTTGCATTCTATCTTGACTCTGTGAACTTAATATGGGTGTTTCTGTTGGGTTTGAGTACAGTTGCTATATAACCATAATGAGTGACCATAATTGCAGTGTAAGCTGGATACTTAATTAGAAAAAGATGGAAGAATTTGTTCTGTCCTTCATAATTTAACACATAAAAGAGCCCTTTAAGTTTAAATTTAGCATTCAGTCTGTTCAATTGGTATTGAGGTAAGGGTTTTTATTTTCATCGAGTGTGATGAAAGGGATCGGGTTTTTAATCTAACAATTCTGTCTGCCGTACTAGAACTGTGGAGAATGATATACCTTTGCCCAAACAGCAAAGCCACTTGTGATACAGACAATGTCACCTGATTGGATTCATTTTATCCAACTGGTATAGTTAGTCCATGGGTTCTGCCTCACTTGAAAGTTTTCAAATTTACGCAACCTGATTTGATGTTTTTGTTACCAAAGTTTTGCGCTAATGCTCAAATCTTCCTGGCTTGATGTTTGGAGCTGCTCTTCTGTTAGACATATTATGGTCAAGATGAACTTCATGAGGTTCACATAAAGCAAGTATTTGACTATCAATAAAGAATAAAGATTATGCTTCAAATCTACACAATTTGTTTTATTCTTATAAATTTGGATAATCACTGACATGGGATTCAAGATGGGAGGGGGAATCCACTATGAGAATCAAGTTGCCATGCTTGTCCTGCTGGCTTTTCCTTCTCTAGCCCACCCATCCTCCCTAGGAAGAGCTGCTATGGTACAGCAGTGTTTTATCTTTCTGCCAAAACTCGGCTCAGTTGAAGTTCAAAATTGCGGTTGGCCGAGTGCATTGAAAGGTCATTATTCATGTCTGCTGCCACCTGGGCACATGTGGACTTCATTAACATAATGAATAATAACTGTGCATTCGCAAACCCTTATACCAGTCGAACACGAGCAGACCTTTGTGCACTTTCCCACATTACAACGGTGACTACACTTCAACAATAGCCCATTGCCTGTGGAGTCCTTTGGGATATCCGGAGCTAGTGATGGGTGCTAAATAAATCTTTCTTCCTTTCCCCTTTCTTTAAAGGACTATAGTTTGAGAAAAGGATTAAGAATGAGTTGATTGTGGAATTGGTTATTTTAGCTGGTGCTGGGTTTTCTCTTTGCTCATGGATCCATCATGGCTGCCATGACCAATGCATTAATTTGCTATTGTTTCAAGCACACCACTAAATGGAGTAGCCAGCTTTAACCCCTCAGCTGACAGCTTTGGCTGCAGTTTGTGTGTTTGAGTTTCTTTCATGAGAGGAGCCTTCTATTCCTCTGTACTTGATCAAGTAGAAAATGACTTCATTTTCTCCAGATCTGATGTCTCAGCAGAATGCACCGCCTACCAGAATCTACCTTGTCAACAGAAGGGCCTTTCAGCCAGTTGGTCACTCCAGTGAATAGGTTAACAGACGGGGTGGGTGGTAACAATGTCCCATTTTCATTTTCAAAGGAGAGTGTTGAACTAATTCATAAAGATTGCCAGATATGATGTTTTAATGGAATTAAATCAGTATTTTATAGTCACATGATTCTGCCTGTATTCCAAGTGTAGTCTTTCTTGCTTGTAAACGTTTGCTCCCTGTTTCAGGCAAGGTAAGTAAAACAGAGGAGATGCCACTTTAGCACTTGTAGGCTTCATTGTAAAGAAAGGACCTAGTGTTATTTTAAGGTCGGGAAAATATTCTGGCTCCCCGCCCCCCAGACTTGAATTAAAATTTATACATAAACAGGACATGCCTACTGATATCAATGCTTTCACTAAACGCTGCCTTCTCAATTTTTTAACTGGAGGACCATGCAAATCCCGAGGATTTTGTTTCAGGATAAAAGCTGTGATGCTGGCAACCAAATGTAGGTTGAATCATTAACTGTGATTCGCAGGTGGCAGTTCAGCTCAGAGTTTATACTGCCAGCAGAAATCTATGTTAATGCCCATTCTGTACTTTTTCTGCCTCATGCCACCAATTTTTCCTGGTCTTTCTCCAGTTGTTATGATAATTTACCTATACGAGGGATAATTAACCCACCAGCAGTCACAGGGAATGTACAATTTGCTAAGTGAGGATCAAAACTGGGTCACTGAAACGGAGATGGCAGTGCCACCTACTCTGCCTATGGCCTGCCTGCTTTAAGCCGCATGGATTCCAGCATAACCGGAGCACTTGAATTTCACTTGTCTACATTTTAAACAATGTGCTCCCTTCCTATTGAAGCCATGTTATTTGAATGTTTTGGTGTTGGCACTCCTAACTTCTGGCTCATCAGATTTGTTTGTTGCTGATGACCAATGACATTAATTTGGACACTGCTGGCCATCTCAAGCCCCTCCATTATGGTCCTATTATAGTTCTGGACATTTACATAAATCTCAAATGAGGTTTTATTTGCACATAGGTGTGGTTGATGTTCTTGTTGCTATTTGCTCAATTTGTTATTTTGCACGTATAGGGTTTAATGTTCTTGTTGCTGTTTGCGTGATTTGTTATTTTTGCATGTGGGTGTTGATGTTCTTTCTGGTTCTACGATTTTTTTTTTGCTCAGGGTGGGAGGTTGATGGTTTTTCTTTGAATTGGGTTTTGTTTTGTGGCTGTCTGTGAAGAAGATGAATCTTAGAGTTGTATACTGCATTCACACTTTGATAATAAATGTACTTTGAATCCCTTGAAATCAGTTACTCTGCCAGTAGTTGTGAACAAGAATAGCGACTCTCCTTTTATCTGCTGAAAAGTGAAAATTAAGGGGGTTTTTTGTGCATAATAGAACTTGCACAAACTGTTACATTCATCACTTCTTTCTAATCAACCTTCCAAGACTGTCTCACATTCTCCAAGCTTTAAAGGTACAGGTCAGAGGTACAGCAGGAAGAAACCCAAGCGTTTAAAAAAACACACCTTAGAAAAGCACTTGCTGAAGGTGAATATTTATCAAGGATTTGCAGGTATGTGACCAGTCAGAGATAAAGTGCCATCATTGAAATCTTGAATCTATCCATCTGGAGTTAGTTTGGTAATGGATTGGGTGAACAAATACATGTACTCAGAGCCATGGGTACGTATTTCATCCCTTCCCTTCTGTCAGTCTCCGCTTACATATAAAATTTAGCCTGAAAGTGAACAACGGGATCAGATCCATTGATGTATTGTACTTTCTGATAAGACTTTTAATTGTTGATACGATTTTTACTGGTTGCTTGTTGTAATGGATTTGGGGGAATATTGTGAAGAAGAGAGAAAAGAGACTCTGTTAAAAGAATGTTTAAAATAAAA